>NC_136065.1:1544915694-1545634194 GCF_964261635.1 Lissotriton helveticus
GTTTTGAGGGATGTTACTGCTTGTTCTACCTCTACCTCCGTAATGTTCCCCTCCAGAGATTCCCTTTGCTGTTCTGTTAGACTAGGTAGGCTTAGTCTCTCCAGGAGGCTCGCTCCACCGTCTGGTACCAGGCCCTTATCTGCTGTGTATAGTTCTTTGTAGAAGCTTTTGAACACCTCCAAGATTTTTTTGTTTTCAGCGTGTTTTGTTGGTACCATCTGTGATCGCTTCTATTGAGGTGGCAATCAGTGAATACCTTGCCTTCAATCACAACGCGGAGACCAACAAGGGGAACCTATGGGACGCCCTAAAGGCCATAATAAGGGGTAAACTCCTAAACATCAAATCCAGGATGAATAAAGTCAGGACAAAAAAAATTAATGATCTAGAAATCCAGATCAAAGATCTAGAGAGGGGCCACTGCGCAAACCTGGCAGACAAAAACACTCTGACTGACCTGACCAAACGGAAGTATGAGCTCAATAAAATTCTGAGCGAAAGGGCAGGTACATGGATCAACAAATATGCATCCATCAACCTATCCTCAGCCAATAAAGCAGGGAAGGCATTAGCCGCATACCTGAAAGCAAAACCCTGCGCTTTAATTTCAAGGAGCTCTCTCCTTGTGCCCCCTCTCCGCTCGTGGCCACGCAGGCTCCTGCCCTCTGCCTCCTTTTCTTTGTATCTTTATCTTTTCGCTGTAACCCTGCATGATCACCCTGCTGTACAATCCTATTTATTTCTAACCACTAAAACCAGGTTCATTCTGCTTGAATATGCACATGTTTACAGTTAATATGCAGTATAGTTTCATGTAAACTCGTGTCTGCAGATGACTCCTGAATCCTTGGGACATACATTTCACACCCTGCCACTGAAGGGCGATACATAGGGGTACACCTCATTTGTATTACACCAGGTTCTGACTTGGACCACGATGAATGGGTTACCTATACCTTGCGTGTGTTACTTATTTCCTTACATCTAAGCCACATGTGACATTTGGTTGGAACAGAAATGTCTGAGGGAAATTGTCGAATCCTGTACTAGAAATGCTCCCTCGGTGGAGTAACGAAACTGATGAATATGCATGCCTTCTCCTCACACTGATGGGCCTTTTTTTTGGGCAACATTCCTGTTTCTAGTAGACTTATATTGCGAAAGGCAGAGTGGGGAAATTTAACTCGACAATTTTGTATATTTTTTTTTTTATCTTAGAAGCACCGCGGCGAGGAGCAGTCGGGCATTGTACTTGCTCTACGTAAAATAGAAATCCTTCCCCTGTTCCCAGTCTCCTTCCACAAGTTTGTTGCCTGCTTTATTACCATGCAGCTAGATTCGGGAAGGAAAGTAGTGCTCATCCTTCGAGTACATTATGCAGCCTTGCATCATTTAGGAAATCAAATAAGTGCCTGTATTTTGTAACTTATTTCTGTTTGATGTTTCTTGGGTTACGGAAGGCAATATGGTGAATAACCATTGGTTATTTTTCTCTTTTCGGAAAATGTTGTTTTTAGGTGCAGCTAAAGACAGCCTGTCAGAGCGCCACGTCAAAAACCTGCTGAGAAAGAGGGTGCGGGTCAGCATCCTTTATCCATTGGTGGGCTAGGGTCAATTTAGCCATAATTTGAAAAGAGGGTCCTTCACATTTTAGATCAGAGCATGGGCATATTTCAGTCTTACAGCTGGCTCTTAGGTGAGATGGTCCCCGGCAAAGAGAGACTCTCCACCCACCACCCTTCAGATGCAGCGCACGGACAGCCCAGACTCCCCTCCGTAGATACTTATCCCTCTCGTCTTCTCCTCCACATTTGTCATCTGCCTGACACACAACGGCTTGCCCCCACACATGCCACTCATCCCCGTTTATTCTACAGCTCCAGCCACCACTGAGGCTTTTTGTTTCCAGGGCTGTTTATGCTTGTGTCTGACCATCTTCCTTCACTAGGGGCACGCACCTCTCAAAAAGTGCTGTGAGTGGCTCCTGGTCGTCAGGGTCACAGTGCACAGCTTCACCCCGTGGAGTTGCACATCCCCAAGTGGAACAGGTCTCTACGCTGGCGCTATTAATTGGTAGGGCACTGGATACAGCAGAGTAACTTATTTTTTTCTTTGGAGCTATTATATGCAGGTGATTGCAAGTTTAATGCGTATGTGCAAACGTGGGTTACATACAAATATACTTGATACAGTTATCGTTTTTACTCCGAGTTGTAGGTCTTTTTACAGTGGATATGTACAGTGGATATGACTTGGTGGCCTGAGTGCCTCGGCCCCCCTCCCTCTCCAAAAAAACTTAAGAGTTTGGGCGTATGGCTAGATCCTAGTCTGGATTTTCGAGTGCATGCTCGTAAGGTCATGGCTACGTGTTATGGTCTGCTCAGACTCCTAAGGAAGGTCCTGGCCCTTCTTCCTCCCGAGGCCAGACGCCTCCTAGTCCAGACACTAATTTTATCACGTTTGGACTATGCGAATGCGGTTTATCTGGGTGCACCTCAGGGAACCATCAAAATCTTACAAACGGTTCAGAACTGCGCGGCCCGACTTCTCATGGATGTCCCTAGACGTAGCTCTGCTAAGACGGCACTGCGACTTCTACACTGGCTGCCGGTGCAGGAAAGGGTCTGGTTTAAGGCCATGTGCATGGTCCATAAGTCAACCACTGATAATGGCCCGGCCCTCATGCGCCCTATGTTTCATCACCACCAGATCACGCGATCTCTCAGATCAAATCACATAAAATTGCTGATAGCCCCTAGGATCAAACGGACACGCATGGGTGGCCGACGTTTTTCATTTCATGCAGCGAAATTTTGGAATCAGCTCCCTGACTATTCGGCTTGAATCTAATCCTCTTGCCTTCAGGAAACCGTTGAAGACCTTTCTTTTCCGTTGAGTGGTGAATACTTGTTTGGTCTTAAAGCGCTGGGATGCCTCCGGGTAGCCATGCGCTATACAAGCTCGTATTCATTCATTCATTATGATGGTGGCATCAGGCACCTGTGCATGTTTTAGTTCCATCCCTAGTGCAAACAGTGAAGGGATTTAGTCAAATCTGCTCGCATTACCAATGTGGGCCTTATAAGAGCTGCGTGGCTGCTGCACCCCACAGAGGGAGGTTGCGGGGTATGGCAGTCCCACGAGAGATTGCTGCATTCTTGTGACTGCAGTTCTGTCTTCAGTTGTGCGCATTGCGTGTTAGTACTAAGCAAGTGCTGCAAGCCGAGCACACTCAGTCGGGCCGTGCAACAGCTGTCCTTTCCCACTGATGCTGTTTGCACCTTCAGCCGTAAAAATACTAACTGGTAAAGCCTGAGAGCAGTCACTGTGTTTCCTCTTGGCAGTGCAGCGCATCACACCGCACCGTCCAATGACCACTAGGGACATAAATTGACCCTCAGCAAAAGAGAGAACAAGCATTTTCAATACAATAGGTCTCGCATTTATTCGAGTTTGAGCTATTGACCTAGCAAATGCCTTTTATTTAAGTTTTAAAAACAAAGATAAAAGGCATGGTCATTTGCATTGTCAATAGCTTAAACTCGTATAAATGCGAGACCTATTGCATTGCCAATGCTTGTTTCAGCTGGCATCCGGGTCCCCTTGCAGAAGCTAACGACTCCTTCCTGCAGGATTGGAGTCAATTTCGTGGGTATGCCTACCCCCCATACTCCATGATAGACACACAGCATTGCTTAGGATAGAGAAGGCGGAGGTGGCCTTGGTGAATCCGCTTTGGAGAGCGCAAGTCTGGTATCCAGTTCTGGAACTTTCTATGGCTCCAACTTGCCCTGACTCCTTGTCTTCTGATTAATCCGCATGGCAACTTGCACCCACTAGTGCAGAAGGTGTCACTGTGGCTCATGATTTGGAGGATTACAAGGGACATTGGGAATTCCTGGGCTTTTCGTTGGGGGCTGCCTCCCTCATCAGAAGAGCCTGAGCAGATTCCGCGGTCAAGAGGTATAGCTCTGTGTGGAAACTGGTTACGCTGGTTTGTGTGACTTGATTTGGATCCTATGGGGGTGGATATAGTGCATATCCTCAACTTCTTGGCCGAACTGGTGGACAGAGGTCCGGCCTACTGCACTATCAATGCAAGCAGATTGGCAATCTCTACGGGTCAGGGCCCTATACATGCATTCTGGTGTGGGGGAACATCCATTGGTTTGCAGACTCCTGAGGCGCATTCCGTTGTCTCTTGCACCGCAACCTAGGTACATTTTCCTACGGGATGTCAATGTGGTGCTTCAGTTACTGTTATCCTGACAGTATAGCGCATACCTTTCCTGTAAGGAATTAACCGGTAAGTTGGTGATTCTGCTAAGTCTCATCTCCTGTAAATGAGATTCTGATGTCCATGCCTGGACGCTTCAGCACGCACCTTTCCTCTAGATGGGGTGTCTTTCACTATTGCTAGACGCACCGTCGTTCACTACCCGCCTATTCTGGGTCATAAAAGCTGTGAGTGGTGCGCTACCTCAGAGTGTACAAGTCTGTGATGCAGGAATATTGACCACCGGGCACAGCACAACTATTTATTTCACTTAAGAAGCCAGTCTAGGCATGTATTGCCCATTGGGTGAGATGGGTACTGCAAGAAGCAGGTATTGATTGATACCTCATTCTTTGGAGAACACTCCACAAGAGGGGCTTTGGCCTTTAATGCCTTCTCTCTGGGGAGCCGTCTGCAGGACCTTCTCGGAGCTGCTGATTGGTTCTTGGATTCCACTTTTAAAACATTTTAGTTCAAATCAATCACTAGCATAGCTTCACAGGTGGTCGACCAGCAACTAGCGTAATATGAGCCTCTGGTCCTGTCCTGTCATAACATTTCCTAGCTATTGTGAAGGAAAGTTTCAATTCTATTAAGGACTCGTAGGTGAGGATAAGGATTATCCCTCTCAGCTGCATTATCAACAGTTATCCTCCCAGAACCACTGAGATCCTCAGCGTTGAGTAAGTATGTGGGTATTGAAGGACAAGGTTACAGTTGAGCATTGTCTGTGATATTTCCATAACTGGTCTGTTTCTGACCGGATGAATCTGTTGCATTAGTAAAGTTCTGGATAGTTAATTCTACTACCAAGAATTGTTGCATATTTAAGGTACGGTTTTATAGGGAATTTAGGGTATCTGTTTGTATTTCTACAGGAGCAGATCAGAAGCAAGGCTATTGATTGGAAAGTGTGATTCAGGATGTTTACTCGAAGAAATAGGAAGTGCTATTCCTTGATGTTGCTTATATGGGACTGACACTATGGGTGTTTTGTTTACTGTTTGCAAAGACTCATGTAGTCTTTGATGAAAACATGATGTTAAGTGCTGAGTGGAATAAATGAAAGCGAAAAGCATAATCCTTACTTCAAACTTTCCTCAAATTAAAAATTTTCAGTGAATTTCTAGGGTTTTTAGTTTAACGTAAACTAAGATTTGATTGTCCTACTTAACTGTAATTTTATCCCTGGTTTTGTGGAGAAAAAAATGTGTGTATATGTGTGTATGTATATGTGTATATATATGTGTGTATATATATATATATATATATATATATATATATCGAAGAGTCCTGACCGCCAAAGGTAGCGGTTTTCAGCAGGCGTAGACCTCGACTCCAATACTCGATGTTTAGTAAAATATCAAACACCAAAGAAGCCACATCACTAGTTCCAGTGCCAGCAATCCATATTTATTCCAGCAAAGTGCAAGAGCGAGTGCCCTCCCTGACGCGTTTCGCTCCGCAGGCGGAGCTTGATCACATGACGCGTCAGGAGTAGGCAGTGCAATAAATTGAGGTTAAAAGCCCAAGCGCCTAAAGAAACAGGACGCAAGGGTTGCAACAAAGCAAATAAGCCACCATTTCACAATTCAAGCAATAGTGGAGAAGCATGGCTCAGTGGTTAGAGGCGGCAGACCCGGAAGCTGAGATCGGCCGTGGACCAGGGTTCGATTCCCCACCTCGGCGGGTCTCGGGCTCAAAATTCCACGGACTCGACAATTCTCGCTCCGGTGCCTACTCGACTCACGGAGTCACACTCTGCGACTCTGGGCAATAGCTTGCTTAATCTCCACTACGGCCCCTCGCGGCGGGATGCCTGGCTTTCACCTTGTGGATACCCTGCTGGGATATCTCACAGGGGAATACCATGACGGGTTCCCTAAGCAAGCGCCTTGAGACCCCTGGATGATTCGTGCGCTATATAAATCTAAATACATTTACATTTACATTTACATAGTGCAAATAGATTGTTTTTTGTATATAAACATAAAGACACAGAGCATAGTGCTCAAATGACATATAGGGATAGGATCAAATGATATATCTAAAAAACAATCTAAGAAAGTAAATCAACTATGATAGATTGATTTTGTCATGATCAACACAACCATTGAAATGAATAATAAAACCATAATAAAAAACACTTCGTAAAATTGTCACGAACAATAATGAAAATACAACGTGTGCTCAAAACGTCCAATGCAAGGGCACCAAAACATTCTTTTCCATGGTTGAACAGACAAATCATACTCCCTAGCCAAAACGTTTTTTCATCCCCTATCATTAATATATTAAATGTCCATGTGTCACAAAAGTGCCCAAGTGCTAAAGTGCAAGTGCTTTAAAACAATTTCATATTTAGATGAAATATTTTTTAGGCTACAGAGGAATCACTTTGAAAACCTGCAAATGAGAACAAAAAAAGGCATAGTTCAAAAATCAAATATACCATGTATAAATGAATTAATCAGAAACAGAGATTCCCAAGGAATATAAATCAAACTGAGACAACTGAATTCAAATAGGTCAAGGCAAAACACACACAATTTACAGACAATTATGTAATTCATCAAAAGCATTTAACCCATTGGGGGACCGGGTATCAAGCAAAAGTATGAAATATGCTTCCCTTTGGCGCAACAGTTTTTCACGATCACCTCCTCTGCCTGGGTTGGCTACAGAACACAAAAGGGTGTATGTAAGGTCTTTTAATTTCCTCTCGTACAGCTTTGAAGTGGCGAGCCACTGGGTAATTCATATCGGAATTAACTATGGCCCGGATGTGCTGCAGTATACGCTCGTTCGCTGGTAATTTGGTGCTTCCAATATAGGATAGTGAACATGTGCAGGTCAGCTGGTAGACTACAAAATCACTGCGACATGTCAGATGTTCTCTTATTGGAATAGAACTGTCATTGAAAGCTGATGTGTAATGTGTGCCATTAACCGCAAAAGTGCAGGCACGACAGGAAGTGCACCTAAAAAAACCAGGTTTATTGAGCCAATTAGTTATAGATGAAAGTTCAGGTTGGGTTCTATCTAATGAATCTTTCATAGCAGGAGCCCTCCTAAAAGTAATGGCTGGTGATTTAGGTAAAAATGGGGCAAGAATCACATCCGTTAATACAATTGGCCACTCCGATCTGATGATATTGCTGATCTTAGACGTTTGAGAGCAGTAGGTGGTGATAAAGCGAATTGAGCCCTGTTCTTTGGATTCCAGGATCTCTTTGTTTTTAGGAATTAAGAGTTCCTCACGGGGGCGAGCAAGTACCTTAGTAAGAGCCTGATCTAAAATAACTTTGCTGTAGCCACGTCTGAGGAATCTTGCCCTGGATTCCATTAAGCATTGATTTAGGATATCAGGACTGCTGCAGATGCGTTTGATCCGGATAAATTCACCCAAGGGAATGCTATTGATTGTGTGTGGAGGATGGGCACTACGGGTATATATATATATATATATATATATATATATATATATATATATATATATATATATATATATATATATATATATATATAATATTTATTTGTTCAAAATCGCAAATCTCAGAATTCTTCACCGATTGCTTTGAAATTTTGACACGTTAGATTCGAATACACGCGTGTCTTTAATCGAAAGCCCAACAGACACAGAACAGACGCATAAAAATGTGAATAGAAAGTTGGGATGAATTAAACCATGGGCTTGATTGGCGCTTTGCCAGTTACGGTCAGTATTAGATCTCCAAGTATTTCCTATTTGTGGGTGCTTAAGGTAGAGGCAGTCATCCAGTACCTCAACATACAGATCATCCGATCCTATAACGTCCTACCAAATCCTAGCACACCACAGTACATATTTTAACAGGTTAAGTAATTCCCAGTATTAGACATGAGCATTGACACCATATATCATTTTAATGTATTTCGATTGTTCAGGTTCCAGCCGACAAGTGTTTCGTCGCTCGGGAAGAATTACCCGCGACTTCCTCAGGGCTGGAAAGACACATACAAATAATACAGTGTAAGCCCCAGAGACAGTGGGCATTCATAATATCATACATATATCTCTAGACCTATATTTTTCACACTCCTGCATGTGGCATACGTGGTCCCTGCCAATGCAGGTACCAGACTATCCATGACAGTGAGGGAAATAGAGAGATACATGGTAGAACCAGGAATCCATGGCAAATTAAAGCTAAGAGCGGCATAATCAATGATGGTCGTGTTCGTGAAGAAAAATTATATATATCAACATCTTTTCGTGCGTTTCAAAAATACGGGGGGTGGTATATAGATTTCTTCAAATGAATATTGTGAGAATCCCGAGTAATAGATGTAATCTACGCAAAGCACAAGAACTGAGGCAAGCCCCAGGCCTACCTTAACAGTATGCTCAAAGTGAATTCCGCCTAAAGTAAATAATAGTGACAAGGGTACTCCGTAATAGATCACATCCATCAGTTGTTGTTGGTGTGCTAGGATTTGGGCCACGGCAGTACTGGTTCCAAGAACTTCTATTACTATCACAGGACCAGCCGATCCGTCTTCTTTCAACACCCACAATGTTGTCGAGGAACAAAGGTCAGGTGCTTCACCCGGACCCTCAATCTCTACATTTAGACGCATGGCTCCTGATTTCTTAGAATTCAAGGACCTTAACATCCCTCAGGACTGTCTTGACATCTTGACAAAATCGCGAGCTCCGAGCACAATTAGGACTTATCGTATAAAATGGAAGTGTTTTTGCAGTTGGTGCGAGGCTAACAATGTTCACCCGGTGGAAGATACTGCGGAACATCCGCCCTTATTTGCTATATCTGGTGAGGTCTAGAATCACTTTTTCATCAGTCAAAGTCCAATTAGCCGCACTTTCCAGATTCAGAAAGGGCGCTAAGCTTTTTCTTTATGCTCATCCTCATTGATCAAACAATTCATGAAAGGACTTTTCCAAGCGTTTCCTCCGGTACGGCCTCCTCCGCCAGAGTGGGAACTTAACACTGTCCTGACACAACTAATGAAACACCCATTTGAGTCAATCCACAAGGCCGAACTCCAATTTCTCACCTGGAAAGTTGCCTTACTTTTGGCTCTTACATCTGCTACAAGAGTGTGAATTTCAGGCCTTCACTATAAAGGAACCACTTTTACATTTCCCTCAGGATTACGTGACCCTCCGGACTAATCCTACATTCATACCTAAACTACCCTCAGTTTCACCTCAATCAACCGGTGAGATTAAGGACTTTCTTTCCAAATCCGTCTACACCAGCGAAAAGAGCCTTACTTTCTGTTGATATCAAAAGATGTATAAAATTCTACCTACTAAAAATAGAGCATTAGAAAATCCGACCAGTTGTTCGTGGTTTACGGCCAAGCTAATCTGGGAACTGCAGTCACAAAAGCCACAATTGCCAGATGGATAGCATCTAAAATCCATTTCTGCCATGACCAGGCTAACCGGCCATTGCTAAGGAGAGCCAAGGCCCACTCCACAAGAACTGTGGCAGCATCTACAGCGTTGTTTGCTGGAGTGACTCTAGAAAATATCTGTCGTGCTGTGACATGGAAGAATGTCCACACGTTCACGAAGCATTACTGCCTTCAGTCTACACATCGACAGGCTGCAGCGGTTGGACAGGCTGTCCTACGCCATCTTTTTCTTTGAGGTCAGTTTGAGGTACCCTTTCTGTCTTTTAAATGCTATCTGTGGCTGTCATTATTCATGAGACAGACAATTTTCTGCAATTATAACCTGTTTGGATGTATATAATATGTTATAGTGATATTACTGTGCATGATTCATTTCACTTTGTATGTGACATGCTTTTAAATTTTAAAGTTTGGTTTATTATATCTTTTGTTAACAAGTTATGGATGCAATTGGGAGTTTATCAGTACTAGTCTCCGACCATCCGCAACCGACTGTTTACTTGGTCTACTGCTTGCTACTCTGATTCAGGCATGTGAATCTATGAAAGATACCCCAATACTGGATAAGAAAACAAGTTACTTACCTGTAACTACAGTTAACCAGTATTGGTATCTTTCATAGATTCACATGCACCTACCCTCCTCCCCGTACAGTAAGTTCTCTGTTTCGTGACACTTACTTCCCACTTGTGCTAAGGAAAATGTGAGGGGAACTGGCTCTGCTGAGCGTGTTCTAGAGGGTGCTGATTGGTTGGGACCAATTTGTGGGGTCTTTTAGCATAATGATGTAGATGGGCTACTAAGATGTAGGCCTCAGGCCTTTTCCTTGGGGCCTACTACTACTAATATTTACTTTTGACACTACTTTTGTATTTACCGTGGGACTCCCGCCTCGGCGACGGGGAATGATTCAGGCATGTGAATCTATGAAAGATACCAATACTGGATAACTGTAGTGGCTACACCCGGACTTCGAAACTTATTCATATTTCTCGGGGCCCCACAGGGTGTACTCCAGGCTGGATTATGTCTTCCTTCCCTGTCATGCCCTTAGCGTTACGGATGTGGCGGAGTATCATGCGCGGGGAATTTCGGACCACTCTCCTCTTCTGGTGAAAATTGGGAGGAGACGCAAAGCTGGGGGCAGGTGATGGCGTCTGACGGAATGGGACCTTCAGAAAAAGGATCTGTTACGGGGACTCAGAACGGACACAAAGGTATATTTCGCAGAAAATGTACTATTGGTCCAATCAGGGGTGATTTGATGGGAAGCTTTTAAGGCGGTCCTGCGCGATAGAGCCTAGAACAGGATAACATGGGGAAAAAAGGAAAACACAGACTGAACTGCAAGCTTTAGAAACTCGTATCCTGGAGCTGGAGCGACGACAGGTGGTTGACCGCAACGCGCAGACTCTTAGGGTTTTACTGGATACACAGCAACAGTATAGGGCTCTAGTGACAGGGGAAGCTAAAGTTCAAGTGCAGGCTACTCTCCACAGACTCTACGATGTAGGGGATAAGCCTGGGAAGCTCCTGGCGTGGCTGAGCCGCAGAGAGTAAGATGCGCGTTCGGTGGAACAAGTGATAGATGGACAGGGACAACTTAGGAGGACGGATGCCCAAATAGTTCAAGCATTCGCCGAATATTACGAAAGTTTTTACAAGGCCAGAGACCTGGGAATGACAGAAGATTATAACGCTGCACCTAGACAGCATTGAAACCCCCGTTTTGACTGAGGAGGATCAGATGAGCCTGGAAAGGGAGATAACGATCACGGAGATCAGAGAGGCCTTAGCTAGGCTGCGCCGGGGGAGTCCCCAGGTCCAAATGGATTCCCTGCGGAATTCTTTAAAAAAAAAAAACTGCAGATTTACTCAGTGGCCACCTGCTCGCCCTGTTTGCTGGGGCAGTCCAAGAGGGCATGCTACCGCAGGACCTTTATATGGCCCCAATTATTCCCATCCACAAGCAGGGGAAACCCCCGAAGACTGCGTGTCCTATCCCCCTTCTCACTCCTGAACGTGGAGGTTAAACTCCTGGCGATGATTTTGTTGCTTCGGCTAAGGCGGGTGATCCCGGATCTGGTCCACTTGGACCAGACAGGCTTCCTGCCGGACAGGGCCACTAGGCTAAATTTGAGGAGGACCCGTAAGTGGCTGATGGAGGTGCATATCAGACAGGAGCCCCACATGTTCCTGTCTCTGGACGCGGAAAAGGCGTTTGACGCAGTACACTGGCCCTTCCAGGAGGGAGTATTGATCAAGTTTGGGTTTGGTCCCAAGCTCAGGAAATGGGTGAACTTTCTATATGCAGACCCGAGAGCTAGAGTGAGGGTCAATGGGGTGCAGTCTGTGGACTTCCCTATAAGGGGGACCCGGCAGGGGTGCCCCCTCTCTCCCCTTTTGTTCGCCCTTACCATAGAGATAGTGGCGTGTGAAATAAGACGGGAAGAAGGAATAAGGGGGTTTAAAATCAAGCAGGCGGATACGTCCGAGGAAAAGATTTCCTTATACGCGGATGACACATCCTCCTGTATGTTACCCACCCAACCGCTTCGACTCCACTGCTATTTAACCTACTGGGCCGATATGGCTCCTATTCAGGGTACACAATAAACTGGCACATGTCAATTTTGTATAGCCCTTCAGAGGGGGAGGTTTGGCCTCCCTTACCTGGCGCTCTTCGGGTCACGGATGAAGGGTTTACATATTTGGGGATATACGTGACCAAGGATAAAACAATTTCCTATCAGAGAAACATTCAGCGCGTACTCACGAATTTCGTTAAAGACGCAGCTAGATGGAAGACACTCTCCCTCGCCATTTTATGCCGTGCTGCATTGTTCAAAGTGATAACGCTACTGCGGTTTCTTTATGTCTTACAGAATGAATATATCCCCCTCCTCCGACCGAAATCTTAAAGATATAAACGCCGAACTCCGGTCTATGCTTTGGCTGGGGAAACAATCCAGGATAGCCATACAGACTGTGCAGAGGAATCAGTATAATGGGGGGGATCTCGTTACCAAATATTGAAGCGTACTATTGGGCAGAACACTTATCGCCGATAAATGACTGGCTTCATGCCTCGGCGGACCACCCCACATATAGACTGGAGAGAGGGATGAAGGCGCAACGCACCTGCTTGCATTACATCTATGGGGGTAGAGGAAAAGAGAAGCTGCTCTCAGCAACCCGGGTTAGAGTAGAGATGTGGGTGAGAGCAACCAAGGTGATTGGTTGGACACACAAACCAATGAAACAAACCCCGATATGGCACTGCGCATGGCTAAGGGAGCTGCATAAGTTGAGAGGGTTTAAAAGGGGGGATGACATTGGCATCTCCGTACTGGGGGACTTGTTGAAAAGGGGGGAGCTGAAGTCCTTCCAGATGCTGAGGGTGGAACACAGACTGCATCACTCCCAATACCTGCAATATGCTCAGCTGCGCCATGCCTGGAGGGCGGAGGTGGCATTATCGTGCCCCCTACCCGAGTATGCCCCGCTTGAGGGTAGTCTACTGCAGGAGCACGTGGCCAGTAAATTAGTCTCTCTGACCTATAAAACTTTGATTAACAATATGCCAGATAGACTGGTAAAATTGAGAGAAGCATGGGAACTAAATCTGGGGGAGATGGACACCCTCGACTGGGAGACAGCCCTGATGCATCCCAGGGAGATCGCAAAAAAGTCCCACCTTAGGCTTATACAATATAAAATTCTGTATAGGAGCTATTACGATAGACAGCGATTGCACAGAATGGGGCACGCCAGTGATACCAACTGTTTGAGATGTGGACATGTGAAGGGAGACTTTTATCATACTATTTGGGAATGTTGTGTAATCCAGGAGTACTGGGCTAATTTCTTAAGAGAAATAAGTGAGATACTGGAGACGCCTCTCCCAGCGGACCCTGAACTAGTTCTTTTGGGCATAACAACCGATGTGGATCTGACGCGCCCACTTCTGATATTTGTGACACTGGCTCTGGTGGTGGCTAAGCGGGATGTGGCCTGGGGGTGGGGTGCTCCCACACCTCCCAAGCTAGATGATTGGAGAAGGGGCATGGACATGTACATGGCTGCTGAGAGGGGCACCTACAAGGACAGGGGGTGTTCCAAGAAGTTTACTAGAGTATGGGGGAAATGGAGACAATATCATGGATTGGATGGGGGACTGTGATGAGAGGGGGGGAGGTCACTCTGTTATCCCAGTTACAGGCATGGAGTTCCCTGACTAATGTGTGTAATATAGAGACAGGTGAGGCATCGTGTTATCAATGTGTAGGAATGCTGGTGAGACTTTGGGCACGGGGGTTGGAGGGAGGAGGGTGGATGGGGGCAGGGTATGGAGAACGGATTCATGTGACATGCTAGTTATGTTTATGCACTTTGAAAAAAAGCAAATAAAAATATCCTTTTTTTAAAAATACTGGCTAACTGTAGTTACAGGTAAGTAACTTGTTTTCTTCTCTCTGGTCTCCATTAGTACAGCATACAGTCGACTGTTTCTTTATCTACATTCGAGCCAAGGAATTAGTTTTGGCATCTTGTTTTTTTTCAGCAGGGAAAGGGGGATCTACACTGGTTCAGATTTGTTGTGTATTATGTGCTGCCTCCCAAAGATTTTGTGGACCAAATTTGGGCACTTTGAAGAAGATAGACCAAAACTAACTGAACAAAAAAGTAGTAAATATTTGTGTTTTTTCAAGTATGTAAATATAGAGGATATGCAACTGCTAGAAACATGTCAGGTGAAATAAAGTGTTCCTCAGAGCACCAGAAAATTAGTAGTTTTTACATTGTAAATAAACGTAGATATCTCTTTTTTGACTTGTGTCCGTTTCATTTAACATGCATTACTTATTTGTTGTCCTTTAGCCACCACACGCTCCGTATATGAGAAGAAGCTCAAACAGCTGCTGGATCAGAGTCCACCAGTGCCACAGACAAGGCAGAATGGGAACGGAGACATGGAGCAGTATTCGGACAGTGAAGAGGAAGGTAGAAACTCTAGTTTGCTGCAATAAATAATTAGTTTATTCCTATATTGATAATATGACCACATGGTGACAAATCATTTAATCAAAACTGTAACATGAGTCAGCAGTTTCTTTGTATATAATAGGTGTGAGAAACGTGCAAACTACAGAGGCGTTCTCTGCATATTTACACGTTTCCCCTTTCCTTTTAATTCTTGTAAAACATGTTACTCCCCAAAAACTCACTTGGTTACACAAGTAACCAGCAATTCTGCAGACCTAGTTTCTAATATTGTTAGGTCGAACCTACCTGACCGCACAAGCTGCCTGGTTGCAAAAGAACTATTAGCTTACCATCTTGCAGTGGGCATAAAGCCCACACATTGCTTATCATAGGTTGGGTTTATTTTCAGTTATTTGTTTGATTCTTCGATTGCTTGCCTTGTCCATGTTGTGACTGTCCCTTCCTTGGACCATAGCCTCTTTACTTGCGCCCTTCATCTAGTCACTTTCAAGGATTACCTTTTTAGGTCTCGTCTGGCGTTAGCAGCGCGCCTGTGGGAATCGCTTACTCGGAATTATGCAGGTTTTTTGCCTGCTGGATATTGGAAACCGTTTAAAACCGCTTCACCTCAAGAAAATGGAGGAAATGGCAGCGACTCACGCTTATGACGGAACCGCTCCGTCACGCCCCTCGGGTAGGCTGTGCTGGTGACGGAGCGGTTCCGTCATGGCCTGCGCGGCGTGTTCTATTGAGCGGGCGGGGCCATGACGGAACCGCTCCGTCACAAGCACAGCCCACCCGAGGGGCGTGATGGAGCGGTTCCGTCATAAGTGTCGGTGCGCCGCGCGCCCCCACCCCTTAGCACTGTGGCGGAATTGCCGCCGCAGCGAAGGGGTTAATGAAATCTTGTTTTGAAAGATACCGACCGAATATGAATCAACAATAAGAGAAAAACAAGCACAATGTGTTATTTATACCCCTTTGGTTTTGAAGCTTTTATAACATTAAAAAGAAGAAACTTGAGGCTTAAACGATTTATATGCATGAATTGAGCAGAGAAAGCACCGGTCGTCTCTCTGCTTCAGTGGCCTACATAAACCATTTTCTTTCCCCTCTGACTCTGTCCAAATATGCATTTATAATTGTGTGATTCCTACTGCACTACGTACATCCACAGATCGGGCTTTTTTCAATCTCTTCAAAATAAATAGACGTTGGCATTATTGTTGGAAGCTATTAAAAATGGGGTGGTGATAATTAACAACAACAATAAGAAGAATTCTCAATTCAAAGTTTGAAATCCATCCCTTCCTTTCATAGGTTTACAGGCCACGGACCCAACTATGTTTTAATCATTCCAGTCAAGCGAAATATTATAGAATTATAAAATATTAAACGTTTTTATAAGACCTGTGAGTAAGAGCATTGTAGCTTGGAGAGGTGGGTGGTTTGAATATTGGAGTGTCTTTTTCCGTAAATGTTCTGTTCTCTTCCGGGGACCAGGTGGGCCCAATCCGGGGAAGCCGCCCTTTCCAAATGCAGAAAAGGCCCATCCGAGTCCCAACCGCAGTGTAGATTTGAGATGTGTGACGCAGATATATCTTGCAAGGTGTTCAGAAAAGTAAAAATAGAAAGTAACTCGACACGCCCGCTTTTACTTTTCACGACACAGACTTTTTATTTCCATTTGTTTGTAATGTGTGATGTTTGTACTAAAAGCCCTGTTTAAATACGTCTCTCACCGTGCGTGAGAGTACAAGCTGGATGCAAAAAGAAAACGATGAGAAATAAAACAAGCATTGAAAATGCAATAGGTCTCACCTTTAAGTTAAAGCCATTTGCTTTGCTATACAATACCATTAGCAAGGCAAATGGCTTTAACTTAATCAAGGCGAGACCTATAGCATTTTTAAAGCTTGTTCTTTTTGCTTAAGCACTACACAAGAGTGCATGTGTTTTCCAGCTGTTGCACTCTTGTGCTTCTCTACCCTCCTCGCACCTCCTGTTGTGCTCTGTCTATGTGATTCTCTCCCCCACCAAGTACCCAGTGCGGCACTCTTACCTCTGGGCTTCTGTGATGTTCTCTCCTCCTTCCCCCTGCCCTTGGGTGCTACTGTGATCTTTTCTTTCCCCTTTCGCTCCTCTATTCCCACCCACAACACGTAGAGTGCTTTTTTATTTGAATTTTTTTAAAGGAGACTTTTTCACTACAATTCTTTTATGTACTGATTCAAGTAATGTCTGCCATCTTAGATTGTCAATGAAATATTTGAAGCAGATGGCACAAACGTCAATTCCACTTGTTGTGATGCATGTGTGTCAGTGGAATGAATCAACTGCCTGTGTGATTTAAAAAAAAAATAATAATAAAAATTATTTGATCCTATGCCTTGCAACGTTCTCATGTTATACAGCACCAACAAAACCAATTAACAGAGCCAATGGATCTCAAAGGCTAGACGTATTGGCTGTGCCATTGCTTGTTTTTTATTTTGTTTTTAAAGTTATTTTTTTTGTTGAATTGGGGAATATCTAGAGAATTTTAAAACTGTCACATTAGCTCATCATGTTATTTAGGTGATATGTTCTGTTTTCCTGCTTAACAGTTAAGTTGAAGCTCTGCTCGGCATTTCGTTTCTGCATTAGTATTTATAAACCTTACAATATCGTCATCAGTCCTATGTAAAAGCAACATTTTCTTTTTCTTTTTAATAAGGCATGCATGTAGTTATACATAAAACTATAAAATAAAAAACGGGGCAAATATAAATGACTCCTCATTGCTGCCCATATTTGTAAATTGATGTGATTTTTAAAAATGAATACAAATTCGTTTTTTTGGGCGTACAACCACTTAGAGGTAAAACATCACTGTTAGGCAGCCAAGGAAAACTATAGTCAGAGTGTAGAACAATCCGTTATCTCCCCTGTTTTTTCCACTGTGCTGTACAGATCGTGAACACTAGTCTTAGTCCAATTTCATCTTTTATTTTTTTCATCTTTTATTTTTTTCTTTAGAAGTAATCTTCTGCAGTTATTCCCTTAATTCAACATTTTTGATGTCGGTTTTCAGTTTGAAGTATTTTATTGGAAATAAAGGTTATTTTTTGTGAGTTGGTCTGTTTAAATACCTTCTCAGGTTGAGTGAGTTCTAAGGGGAAACTGAACAAAAGCATACTGACATGAAATGTATGCGTAGTACTAATGAAAGACCAACCACTACTATTGTGGTGGTGACTACTCTGACCACATTATCAGTCACTTGATTTTCCGGTCATCGATGTTCGTGGTTTGCCACAGTGGAGGTCAGGTACAGCAATGCCATTTTGGTTACTCACTAGGCATAGTTATCGAGTCTGAGAACTGCCTGGACTGTAGTGGGTTTAATGAGGATTCTGTCCTTGGGTAGTCTACCTCAGCCAAGTGACACCTTCACTAGATTTCCTTGTAACATTTTTCTGGTACATTTGTAATCAGAAGATTGACCAAGCAAAAGCACCCCTGCTGTCGCCGGCAGGAATGGACTACATGTTAACTTGTAGATGTGAACAAAATCAAAGATGCATGATCATAGGAGCTTGCACATCTTTCAATGAATCTTCGAGAATCCAGCTAAGGGAAACCCCTAATAGAAACCTCCTATTGCTTTCCAAGTCAACATCAAACTAGTGCACCAAATGGCTTTGGGACTTGAGCAATGGGATGCTAGAGACGTTTCGGCGGTGAACCGACTTTAAGGTCCTTTGGATGTGGCCCTGTTTGGTTAATACCTGTATTGTCTGCTACTGAAATTTGTGAGCTGGCATCTGAGCTTCAAGGCCTTGGCCACGGGTACTTTCCTTCAAAACTAGATTAAAATACAGCATTATGCCCCGTCAGCCCCCCCCCCCCCCCCCCCCCATCCATTCTTCTTTATCCAAAGGATCCTCATTGTGTGGAAGATCTGCTCTCAAATATTCATTACAACACAAGTATGGCTTCCCAAGATTGGTTTTCCTCTTCTTCGGGGGTGGATGATGCTTATGTCCTATCTATTCTTCCTTTAACTTTCTTCTCCAAAGTGCAGAAGGACTTGCACGTAATTAGATTCTACTGGGTCAGCTGAGCTGGATTGTATGGCTGGCCTTGTGATCTGCTAAAGAACTGATCAACCAGTCTTGTGCTCTAGTAACCAACATTCCTGCTGGTCATCCTTGGAAATCTGATGTTGCTGGGGATGAGATGTGATTTTCCTTTCTCCCTTTCCTTGCTTCCTAATGAACGTTTTAACTGACCTTTTCTTAAAAGGCTTGTCGTACAGGGCCACCACAGTCTACCACTCTGCTTTTCTAGTACACCACCCCCTTTGGAATGAAATCCTCAACCTCTTTGTTCCTCCATTCGGACTCTGTTCTCCATCCTGGACTGCTGGACAAGAGTTGTTTAATCTGATCTGCCCCTAAGGCACATCTCCCTGAAACTGGTTGTTTCTTTTCCTCCTCTCTTGCTGACAGGTTTCTGACATCCGGGCATTCTGTGTCAGATATCTACTACTGAGCAGAAACCAAAAATGGCCAGATAGTGAGTCTTAGTCAATTCTGTACCCTTATTTGCTTGTTTCATCTTCCATGTGAGTTGTCAGATATGTCCAGGAAAGTTGACTATACCAGACCGTTGAAACACCACCATCCGCTCATTTCCTTTTCTGAGCTCCTAAGATCACATTCCAGTTGCAGGCTACCACTCTGAGTTGGAGAGGTCATGACCTTGGCAAGTGTTGATTCCTCTTTGCTTGGAGTCTAACTACCCAGTGTGGAAAGGTAATGGCTTTAGACTGTTTTGTGCTGGTCCCTGGCTGGAGGACATCCTCTAGGCAGTGAACTGTTTTCTTTCGTCTATCGTTGTAAACTTCTCTATGAAGTAGGTGGATCATATTGTGCCAGGGCTCACTGGAGAACTTTGAACATCCATGCAATGAATGCTTCCTGTTGTTGATTTAAGATTTTTTTTCTGATCTCAATCCTGAGAAAAGTACATTTTACGATGTTGTTTAAGACCATGAGGGGGATCTTGAAGATGCCACACATTCACTTGTATGATCCTCTTTGTCTTTTTGTGCTTGGTGGTATTCTGAGTTGGTATTCTCAGAAACGTCGTCCGTTTTACTCGCACTTGCTAGAACTCGAAGATTATTTTGTTTCTTGTCTCTCTGGACTTTTTTGAACTTACAGCCTCTTCTTTCTGTGCTCCCTTCAAGGCTCCTGGTACAAATCGGTATGGCACTCCCTCTGCCCCCTTACTACTTAGAGAATCAGACTCTAGTGTGGTACTTTATGCATACACAAATTATTATCAGAACCACATTCTTTTAGCCCCCAATACACTAAGGAACTATTTGCGATCCATATTTCCTTAGCATATGCTGACGCCTTTGCACCTAATGTCCAGCCTTCTGAACAATTCTGCATGGAACTGGCAGACTTCTATCTCAATAAAGTCTCTCTGCTGCAGTCATATTTTTTTACCTTTGTCCTTTCTCCGTCTCACTCATTTAATCTGTGCTCCCCTAAAATCCTGTTAAACGTTTGATCTGATACCACTGGAAAAAATTCGAACTAAACATTTGTTCATCAAGTCTTGCTCCTTTCTTGACCCCTTATCTGCCAAGTATTTTGAAGTTGATTGCACAATCCATCTCCCATTAATTACCTCAATATGAAATGAGTTGCTGGAAACTGGTTCAGTCCTGCCATTTTGCAAGACCGCATTGGTAAATTCACTTCTGAAAAATCCTTCCCTGGATGTAGCTGTTTTCATTAACTACTGCGCTACTTCTCTCCTTCTAGTCGTGGCTAACATCCTGGAAAGCTTGGCAAACTCTCCCAGCACATACTAGATTCTCGTGGATCAGTGGCACTAATTCTCTTAGATGGATCTGCACCTTTTGACAGTTTCAGCATTTTGCTGGAGAGACTCTTCCTGGCAAGTCTGCAAGAAACCGTTTTGAACTGGTTCAGGTCCTTCTTAGACTCCAGGTCACCAGCAATCCTACATGGCCTGTATCGCTCAACATTCAAATGGCAATCATGTTCAGTGCCCCAGGGGTCTGCTCTTTGCCCAACTTTATTCATCCGCAGTGTGGCCCCCTTAAGCAGGTCTCTTTACACCATTTCTCAAACTAGAAGACTGAGTGAAATTTCAGGATCATTTTAAATCCTGCATGGTGGCCGTAGAAGACTGTTTGGTAATTCCTTTACCTGGTCTTCCTCCTGGTGGCTCAATACTTTGGAGTCCTGCTTTGTCCCAGCTCAAAGGTTCACAATCTAGGAGTCACTTTTGACATAAATCTCTTTCGAAGTGCAGATACAGAAGCTTGTTTCAACCGGTTTTCTGGTCCTGAAGTAGCTCAAAAAGATATTCCCCTTATCCCTTTAGAGTATAGGCACTGGCTGATCCAGTCAATGGTGAAAGTGGACTGGACTACTGCAGCGCCCTGTATGGCTTTTTCCCCCTCTACTTGACCGCAAGTTGTAGATTATTCAACACGCAATAACCTGTTTATTGCCGACTATTCCTACATTTGCTAGCATTTCTTCACATCTTGGATCACTCCACTGGCTTCCTATACTGCAATGCAGCCTTTTAAAGCTCTCGACTTCTGCCACAAGGCTGTGCACTCTACTTCTCATAAGAAAAAATCCTTTCACTTTTTTCAAGGTATATTCCTGCCAGATCTCTACACTCTTCGGCCTTCTATTGGGTTGTGATCCTGGGTGCTTGAAGGAATGGCTGGGTGGTTGTGTGTTCCCTCTGGCCAGAGCCTGGAACACCTTACCTCTGAACTTGCGTTCAGGACCTAATTTACTTAGAGTTCGTATAGCCCTGAGAACTTATGTTTCAATTGCTTTAACCTTTTATTTTCTTCTTATTACAGTTTGATTGATTTTTGGTTTTAAAAAGGCTGCAATCCATCAGTCTGGTATCTGCACAGGACATAGGAACCCTATTGCAGATGGAAGCTTGAGTAAACCGGTTATGGCCAGTGCATGTCTTATAATTCTAACGAACATCCAAAATTAAAGATTGCTTTTGGTATTGTTTACTAGAATGAGTCTCTGCTGCTTTAGTTTATTCACAGTTTGGGTGAAATGTGCTCTAGAATATTAGTTTTGGATTGTCGTCTGTGGCAGCGAGTAGAACGTTTTCGGTCCTGTGGTCACAGCGCAATCTTGATTGGGAGATGCTCAGGACGTTGTTGGCTTTGATGAAGTTTGCTAGCTGGGTGCTGACTGCCTTTTTGATGGCTTTGACTGTGAATGAAGATGAGAGATGGGCCTGAAGTTCTTGAGGTCCGTCGGGTCTGCAGAGGGTTTCTTCAGGAGGGGGTTGACTTCTCTGTTTCCAGCCATCGGGGAATGTGGCAGTTTCGAGGGAGCAGTTGATCGTTCGACGTAGTTTGGGTGCGATGGCCTTGGCAGCTTTGTGGAAGATGTGGGGTGGGCAGGAGTCTGAGGTTGCCCCAGAATAAATGTTCATCATGGTCTGTAAGATGTCTTCGGTCGTGAGCATGGTTAACGTGAGCAGGATCTGTTGGGTGACTTCTTCTGGGGTACGAGCTGGAGCGGTTCGGAGGTCTTGGTTGTCGAAGTTGTCAAGGATTGTCTTAATCTGGAGGTAAAAGAAGGTGCTGAGTCAGTTGCAGAGGTCTTGGGAGGGGGGAACGTCTGTTTCGATGCCAGGTTTGGTGAATTCCTTGGAGAGGAGTTCTTTGGAGTTGTGGGCGTTGGTGACGATTCTGCCTTACCACTGATTATGTAGTCAAGCAGTTGTCACTAATGAGGATAACTATGTAGTTTCCTCCTTAAATCCTACAAGCCTAAGACATGGAAGACCTTATGCAAAGGAGGGACAGATGGCGGACTCACTGACATTAATTTCATTCTTGTGGCTGTTGTTCAGTTTATTGTAGACTACCACTGATCAAGTGGCTGAAAATTTCAGCTATGACCCTCTCGACCACAGCTTCCTAGTATTTCACTCCAGCACCTACTGGCTCATGATCCAGCACTGGTATAGGACCCTAAACTTGAAGGCCTACAAAAAGGCTAGGTATCCAAGCTGTACACCTTATACACTGACCTGTAGGAATGCTGATCAGATCGTGGGCACTACCATTGACTGTGCCCCACTGACAGTGCTATTGGATTACATTAAACACATCCAAGAGCTAGTCAAGCGGCTGATGGGTGTGCTGCTCCTGATGCCCCAAAACAGCTAGCATGCTGCTAGATGAGGGCTGACCCCCTTTATGGGAGCTGAAAGATGCTGCCTCCTATTGAGCGCAGGCTGAAAACTATGCAGAACTTCTAGAACCTCAAGCCTGTCTACAAGATATCTGGGAACCCTTTGTATTACACCTTGGTTCGCAAACTGATAATAATTTATAATGCTATCCACTAATGGTGCTGCACCTGCCGCATGATTATCACTACCCACACCTATCACTAGGCTGCCTGTACTGTTGTCTCCTGCTCAAATGTACTACTGTCCCATGTTTACCACTTTTTAGTAGAGAGTAGGACGCTGCTCATTTAGTAATGTCTAGAGCAGACACGTTAAGGACTTTGATATATGGCTTTTTGGGTATTGGTTGGAAGTCCAATGCTAATAGTCTTAAAAAAAAATGTCTTCAATGCTGGATATGGCATTCTCCTGAGCATTTGCGGTATGTACAGCAAACCTGATGCACCTGCAGTTGACTGATTGGACTCTGGTCCTGGATACGGACACACCATGTAAAAGCATAAGAAAATGTTAAAGCCCTTCCCGAATATCTCTGGAATGAGAGCATGCTGTAGATGAATAACCCAACATTGGTGATTTACAGAATGTTTCAGATTTAAGTGGCAGACCTGTGTTTTGCTTGTTTCGTATACTAGACCGACGTTGACTAATTGCTTTTGCTTCACAAAGATGTCCACATGGCCCTAAAAGATAGTTTATATGCACACTGCAAGAAAGTAAGTCCCATATCGGCTAAGACACTTGAGACCTCCAGGAATTCTTTTTTTCCTTTAGGAACTTGTAACCTATAACAAACGTGGCAATCCATAGCCCCTATGTGACATCATATCCAAGGAGAAAAGGACAGAAGCCAAGAACAAAACCATGTTTGCGTTTGTCACTCGAGGAATTGTCACAAGATTGCCACCTACTTTCCCTCCGGGATATCTGTCTCTGCTCTCAAATTGTCTTTTTTTTTAGGGAATCAGTGCCTTGGCTAATGGTTTGAGCAACAGGGTAGGCATGGGAAGCTGTTTTGGCAATCTGGTTTACACCTTGGTTTTTCTGGCTCAGGAAAGTGTATTTGGTTGAATGGTTGTGCGTTATGTCAAGTCACTTGAACAAAAGAGATGTAGTACTTCTGTGAGGGCAGATACTGCACATGTAATTCCAGATTCTTCATCCAGTTTGAAAGTCAAAGCAAAAAGTAGTAGTGGTATTAGTAGTGGTTAACGGCATTGAAATGAGTTATGTGGACATACAGATATGTAGAGCTTGCATGTACTTTGTTGCTTTCTTTCCTCTATATTCTTCTGCTTCTCAGTACTCTGCAAATTAAATATAAATCTCTGCTAATGAAACCTTTGCAATACCCTCACCGGCTCTCCTCATAGGACCACTCTAAGTTTGGTTGTTGACCCTTCACAAGTTCAAAGGCGTTCTCAGTGAAAGTGGACAGACTATGATTTCACCCTCCTCTTGAAGTCACCCTCTCCTATAAATCTTTTACACTGCGCAAAACAGAGATACTTAATTTATTTTCAGTAGCTTCTTCAGCAAAAGGCTTTCATAGGGGATGGCTCTTACTTCCCAACTGAATTCTTTGGAGCAGGGTTTATTCCAAACGTACACTATTACTCTTTTATTTCTGAATCTTCAGTTTGAGTTGCCCACCAAAGCGTTTGGAGACTTTCGAAACAGAACTTGAATTTGACTTTTTAAGAGACGGCTCCAGTGGCGCTACTGTATACTTCCCCAGCAAAACGCGTCTAAGACTAAAGACGGTTTTCGTTGTTGTTGTTTTTTAAAACTTTTTATTAAACGTGTGTCGGTGTCAATATACCATATTACAATAGCAATGGTTGATTTTACCAATTTGTCATCATACTTCACATTTCGTCAACATATGGATGTTTGAGAATAAGTAACAAGAATGTGGGAGCGCAGGTCTGATAGACAGGTGTGGAGGCTGTAATAGAGGTTTAATAGAAAGTGTTTTATTGAGTATAGGGCGAGATGGAAGGGATGGTAAAGGATGTCCTAGTGTTTGCTCTTCTTCTTCCGATGATTCCTGGGACGAACTGGAGGGAGTTGATGTGGGCAAAGGTGTTTTCTTGCTCTCTGGCTCCTCTGGTCCTAGATGGTCGCCCCGGAGGCTCATAGAAGGATAAAAGAGACAATAGGGGAACCGTCAGAATGGGATCCTTAAGATTAGGATAGGTTATCCCTTCACCACACCGTTGTGCTCTTGTCTAAACTGTCCGGTTTGTATAGAGATCTTCGAGACTTATGAAAAACAGAAAACAAAAGAGTTCCCCTAAAAGAGGGTCAGAAAGAAAGATTCAATGGTGGTAAAACCTTATGTGCCTAAGGAAGAAGAAAACCGCGTGCAAAACCGTGTAGAGATCGACGACCAGTATGTACTATACACTTGGTATTTATGTACAATAACTGTAGAAGCGTCCAACTGTTAATATTCCAACCGTGATGTCCCCCCCGCTTCCTTCAGCAAGCAAAGACCATTTAATCACAATTCGTGACCTGCCCCCCCTTTATCTGCTTTCTTCCTCCTTCCTCCCTCCTCCCTCTGTGTGAACCCGAGCCGTTTGCACTCACCGGCTCCGCCGTAACTCTCCTTGAGTTACGGCCGCTTTCCAGCATCCTCCGGGCACCACCAATCCTCTGACCAGCTTTCCTCTCCGTCTTCTGGATTCCCCGGCGTTCCGGCGTCCTCTGAACCGGGTCTCGCGTCTTCTCCGTCACCCACGGGTCTTGCGTCTTCTCTATCTTCTTCGTCTTTGCTCCGGCATCCTGCTCCTTCATTCGCGCCAACTCTCTGCCTCTCCCTTTGACCCTGCGCGCATGTCATTGGCTCGCGCTGGTCTCTTCCGGGTTGTGGGGATGGAACTTCCGGGTCATGCCTGTGGTCCGCTTCCTCCTGGGAAAACACGTTGGATCAACACGAATGTTGTAGTCCATTGGAACGCTGTGAATGTCGTATTCGTGACTGCGGTCCCCCCCTTGGTGCTGCTATGCAGGTGAGTGTCGGGTCCTTCTCACAACCCCTTTCCCTTGCTGTCCTTCTTCTAGGGCTCACACTTTGAGGATACCTAGACAGGTAATCTGCATTCCCGTGGTCTTTTTCTTTTCTATGTCTGGAATGAAAACTGTAAGGTTGTAAGGAGAGGCACCACGGCAGAACCCTCTTGTTGTGACCCTTATTCCTCGCTAGCCATTCTAAAGGGGCATGATCAGTAAAAAGGATGAACTCTCTTCCTTCCAAATAATACCGTAGGGTTTCTATAGCCCACTTGATAGCAAGGGCTTCTTTTTCAATGGTAGCATAATTCTTTTCTCGGGGAAAGAGTTTGCGGCTAATGTACAAAATTGCCTTTTCCCCTTGTGGTGTTTCCTGGGATAAGACCACTCCTAAACCTAGATCTGATGCATCTGTTTGCAAAATAAAAGGACGGGAATAGTCAGGACTGATCAGTACACACTCAGAAGTTAGGGATTTCTTTAAGGACTCAAAGGAGTGTACCACTGCAGCAGGAGGAGATCGTAGTATCTCTTCTGTTTATATGTTTTTCTGCACAAGGTCAGTCAGTGGTGCTGCTGTTTGTGAGAACCCAGGGATAAACCGTCGATAATAACCCAATAACCCCAGGAAAGCTCTTAAATCTTTCTTTATTCGGGGTAGAGTTATTTGGGAAATGACCGATAATTTGGATGTCTGAGGTCTTATGACTCCTTCTCCTAATAGGTATCCTAAGTACCTAACCGTCTGAGCAGCCAAATGACTCTTGGCAGGCTTGATTCTCAATCCATGTGTCCCTAAGGTTCTCACTACTTGGGAGAGTTGTGTCAAATGCTGCTCCCATGTATCGCTTTATATTACAATATCATCGATATAGGCCCCAGCATACGCCTCATGTGGTCTGAGTTTCATGTTCATGGCTCTTTGGAACGTTGCAGGCGCTCGTGCAAGCCAAAGGGTAGCATTTTAAACTGGTATAAACCGTCAGGGGTGGAGAAGGCTGTCTTTTCTCTGTGGTCTTTCCTTAAAGGAATTTGCCAGTACCCTTTGCACAGGTCCAGGGTGCTAATATACTTGGCCCTTCCTATCCTTTCCACCATTTCATCTACTCTTGGAAGAGGATATGTGTCAAACTCCGAGATTTTGTTTACCTCCCTAAAATCAATGCAGAATCTCACTGACCCATCTGGCTTCGGTACTAATACTATGGGCGAATTCCATTTGCTTTTGGACGGTTCTATAATGTCAATTAGTAACATCTTTTGTATCTCCCCTCTTCTAACCTGACGGCGGGATTCTGGCATACGGTATGGTCTTAATCTAACCCGTTTACCTGGAGGGGTTCTAATTGCGTGTTCAATGAGGGTGGTTTTCCCTGGAGATGTGGAAAAAACCGGGGGCAGAGGTTGTAAGACCCTTGTCAGGTCTTTTCCCAATGTACAAATGTAAATGTATTTGAGCTTGTAAAGCGCACTGCTACCTGTCCGTAGGTTTCCTGGCGCTGTATAACTCTGGGGAACCCGTCCTGGCTTTCCCTGTGGGATGGTCCCTGCTGGGAGTCCCCAAGGTGGAGCCAGGCATCCCCGGAGTTGATGGGGCCGTTGTGGAGATTAATTTAAAAAAGGGGGTGGTGATGGACAGAGTATCTGAGTTAATCAGAACACTCCTACCCAGTCAACAGATCAGGGCTTGATCCATCACCGTTTTTTAGCTCACTGCACCATCCCAGTTCAGAACCTGGCTATATGCAAATTAGTCTGTCCCTGGCCCAGTGCATCATGGGAACAGGGCAGACCAAACTACCAAGCCAATTCTTCACTGGAAAGGAAACAGGCTTCCGGGGACCGGTTTCTGGCATTACAGCCGTCTTCGGCCCGGCTTGCTTGAATCCTGATGGTGCAGTGAGCAAGGGACTCATGTCTGAGCATACCCTTCCACACTTGTGGTGGCCAAAATAATTTCAAAAAGGGGGTGGTGATGGACAGAGTATCTGAGTTAATCAGAACACTCCTACCCAGTCAACAGATCAGGGCTTGATCCATCACCGTTTTTAGCTCACTGCACCATCCCAGTTCAGAACCTGGCTATATGCAAATTAGTCTGTCCCTGGCCCAGTGCATCATGGGAAGAGGGCAGACCAAACTACCAAGCCAATTCTTCACTGGAAAGGAAACAAGCTTCCGGGGACCGGTTTCTGGCATTACAGCCGTCTTCGGCGCGGCTTGCTTGAATCCTGATGGTGCAGTGAGCAAGGACTCATGTCTGAGCATACCCTTCCACACTTGTGGTGGCCAAAATAATTTCAAAAAGGGGGTGGTGATGGACAGAGTATCTGAGTTAATCAGAACACTCCTACCCAGTCAACAGATCAGGGCTTGATCCATCACCGTTTTTTAGCTCACTGCACCATCCCAGTTCAGAACCTGGCTATATGCAAATTAGTCTGTCCCTGGCCCAGTGCATCATGGGAACAGGGCAGACCAAACTACCAAGCCAATTCTTCACTGGAAAGGAAACAAGCTTCCGGGGACCGGTTTCTGGCATTACAGCCGTCTTCGGCCCGGCTTGCTTGGATCCTGATGGTGCAGTGAGCAAGGGACTCATGTCTGAGCATACTCTTCCACACTTGTGGTGGCCAAAATAATTTCAAAAAGGGGGTGGTGATGGACAGAGTATCTGAGTTAATCAGAACACTCCTACCCAGTCAACAGATCAGGGCTTGATCCATCACCGTTTTTTAGCTGGTTCTGAGCTGGGATGGTGCAGTGAGCTAAAAAACGGTGATGGATTAAGCCCTGATATTTGGACATGGGTAGGAGTGTTCTGCTTAATTCAGATACGCTGTCCATCACCACCCCCTTTCATGAATCGTTTTGGCCACCATAAGTGTGGTAGGGTATACTCAGATGTGAGTCCCTTGCTCACTGCACCATCAGGATTCAAGCAAGCCGGGCTGAAGACGGCTGCAATGCCAGAAACCGGTCCCCGCAAGCTTGTTTCCTTTCCAGTAAAGAATTGGCTTGGTAGTTTGGTCTGCCCTGTTCCCATGATGCACTGGGCCAGGGTCAGACTAATTTGCATGTAGCCAGGTTCTGAGCTGGGATGGTGCAGTGAGCTAAAAAACGGTGATGGATTAAGCCCTGATATTTTGACATGGGTAGGAGTGTTCTGCTTAATTCAGATACTCTGTCCATCACCACCCCCTTTCATGAATCGTTGTGGAGATTAGGCAAGGTAATGCCCAGAGTTGCCGAGTGGAACCCCTGATTAAAGTAAGCACCGAAGCGGGAATTATAGAGTCCGCTGACCCAAGTCCACGACCCTGCCGCTTCGGGAATTGAACCCTTGTCCCGGGCCGACTTCTGCTCCCGGGTCCGCCGCCTCTAACCAGTGAGCCACACTACTCTACAAGGCAACTCAGGATCAATACACTGATGAAACAGTGGTGTTAGGGGTTCTGTGCTATTTACTGCCACAGGAACAGGTCCCTCCCATTTCTTCACTAAATTTACATGGTAGATTTGGGATACTTTTTTCTGGGAATCCGACTCTATCCGATAGGTCACTGGAGTTACCTGTTGAATCACTTTATAGGGTCCCTGCCTCTGGCCCAATAGTTTGTGATCCGAGGAAGCCATCATAAGCAAGACAAGGTCTCCTACTTGAAAAGACCTAGGCTTAGTCCCTTTGTAGTATTGCTTCTTTTGTGCAATCTGGGCATTTTCTCGGTTATTCCTAACAATATTCCGGATTTGTCTCAAATGCGTTTTCAGGTTGAAGACCTATTCAGGAAGTGGTCTAGTATCATCTTGCTCTGTTTCCCAATGCTCCTGGGCCATGTCAAGCAAGGTACGGGGCTTATGTCCATACAACAATTTGAAGGGGGATACCCAGTACTTTTTCTGTTCTTTGCATCTAATGGCGAAGATGGCCAAAGGAAGGATATCTTCCCATTTTCGGGCTTCCAGGTCTAACAATTTTTTTAGGGTGGTCTTGATGGTAGCATTATATCTCTCAACTAGCCCATCAGTTTGTGGGTGATAGGCTGAGGTTCTGATTTGTTTTACCCCTAGCTGTGTGCAAATGTCTTATCATCTTAGATATAAAGGGGGTCCCCTGATCAGTTAGGATTTCTTTTGGGGAAACCCACCCTAGAAAAAACACTGATCATAGCTTTGGCAATATTGGCTGTATCAGGTCTGCGAAGGGGTATGGCTTCTGGAAATCGAGTAGCGTAATCGACTATGACAAGTACATATCTGCACCCACTTCTAGACGGCAATAAGGGTCCAATAATATCCATGCCAACCCGACAGAACGGTTCATCTGTAATAGGAAGGGGAATCAATGGTGCTCTTGGGGGTTGATACCGACTGTGTTTTTGGCAAATTGGACATTCTCTACAGTATCTTTTAACCTGATGGCATATACCCGGCCAATAGAATTTTTCTAGGATAGTTTTCTCTGTTTTGTCAGCCCCAAAATGGCCCCCTAACAGATGGCTATGGGCAAGATACAATACTTTCTCTCGAAATGGCTCTGGAACTAGCAGTTGAGCTTTCAGGTTTGGGTTGCCTTTTCTATACAATATGCCATTGTTAACAAAGAAATAAGGACCTACATGTTGGGGGTCTTCTTCCTCCAGTGCCTTTTTCCATGCTTCTTGAAGGACAGGGTCCTCTCGCTGGGCAGCATGGAAGTTTCTGTCCGTCTCCCAGGGGTTTTCCACGGAAATAACAGGTACCACCAAGGACTCCCTCCCTTTTTCGGCCCTTCTCTGTCTTCGGCTTTTCCGGGGTTTAGACTTCGGCCATTCCCTTTCGGTCTTTGTAGGGAAAGGGGCGGTGGCTAACCACTCCTCCTCGGCCGGAGAGGATTCCTGTAACAACTGTGGTAACTTAGCATAAACATTTCCTAAGATAGCTTGTTCAGGCAATCGTGGTATCAGTCCCACAGTTAGGGAAGTTCCTGAATCCTTGGGGTGTTGTACCAGCACCCGAGCAGTGGGATAGGGTTTGGTGTCTCCATGTACACATTTAATAGCCACCATTCCTTCTATCGGACCAATGTGGCTACCAAGATCTTGGGGTTTGACTATGCTGTGCAAGCATCCGGTGTCCGCTAAGGCAGTAACGGGCTGTCCATTCATGGAAACGGTGCACCTATATGGGGGTAACTTTTGTTCTAGGGGTGAGCAGAAGTAATTACGGGCCATCCCTATTTCCATGGGTTCCTCTTTTTGGGGACAAAATCTGGCTATATGTCCTATTCCTCCACATTGAAAACATTGGGGTCCTGTCACAGGTGGTTGGACAAACGGGATTCTTGGTAAGGGACCACTGGGAACGAGAGCAAGGGATTCGGGCTTCTTGGCTAATGGGGGTCTAGAAGGTGGATGTGTTGCTGATAACCCTGTTTTCCCCGTAACTTCTTCTCTTCCTTTTTGGAAATCCTGCGCCCTATTGTATGCGCTAGCTATCTCCACTGCTGTTTCTAAGGTTAGATTGGCTTGCTGTCGAACCCATCGTTGAATGGGAGGATGAAGGGACGTTAGGTACTGTTCTAAATATATCTTAGCCATGATCCCATCCTTGTCAGTGGTTGCAGGATTTAGCCACTGATCCGCCATATCCTTTACTCTGAAATACAAGGCGCGAGGAGTTTCTTGAGGGCCCTCCAACATTTGTCTTAGTTTTAATCTATATGTCTCATCATCCACTCCTAGCCTTTCCAGGATGCATTTTTTTTATTTCCCCATACGGGGCCGCCCCTTGTAGGGTAGCTGCCTGGTATGCCGCTTGCAAATCACCAGACAAAAGTGGACCCAAATATTGTCCCCATTTTTCGGCGGGCCAGGATGCTGCGTTTGCCATTCGCTCAAAGTTACTAAAGAAAAAATCGGGGTCCTCTCCGGCTACATATCGCTGTAGGACTACGGATGGCAGGGTGGTGGGGCCACATTGATGACCAAGAGCTTCTGTGAGTTTATCCATGGCGGCTCCGTGGGTCTGCCCGTGTCCGGTTATGGCTTGTTGTAACTTGCCCCGATCTTCCTCTACAACAGTCAAAAAACGTTCCATGACTTTACTTAGGTGTTCCTGATTTTCAGCCATTCTGGCTAGGGCAGCCTCCATTTTGCCTTTCAATCCCACTTCTGACACCACTTGTGGGAGCGCAGGTGTGATAAACAGGCCTGGATGCTGTAATAGAGGTTTAATAGAAAGTGTTTTATTGAGTATAGGGCGAGATGGAAGGGATGGTAAAGGATGTCCTTGTGTTTGCTCTTCTTCCGATGATTCCTGGGACGAACTGAAGGGAGTTGATGTGGGCAAAGGTGTTTTCTTGCTCTCTGGCTCCTCTGTCCGAGATGGGCTCCCCGGAGGCTCATAGAAGGATAAGAGACAATAGGGGAACCGTCAGAATGGGATCCTTAAGATTAGGATAGGTTATCCCTGCCTCACACCGTTGTGCTCTTGTCTAAACTGTCCGGTTTGTATAGAGATCTTCGAGACTTATGAAAAACAGAAAACAAAAGAGTTCCCCTAAAAGTGGGTCAGAAAGAAAGATTCAATGGTGGTAAAACCTTATGTGCCTAAGGAGGAAGAAAACCGCGTGCAAAACCATGTAGCGATCGACGACCAGTATGTACTATACACTTGTTATTTATGTACAATAACGGTAGAGGCGTCCAACTGTTAATATTCCAACCGTGATGTCCCTCCCGCTTCCTTCAGCAAGCAAAGACCATTTAATCACAATTTGTGACCTGCCCCCCCTTTATCTGCTTTCTTCCTCCCTCCTCCCTCTGTGTGAACCCGAGCCGTTTGCACTCACCGGCTCCGCCATAACTCTCCTTGAGTTACGGCCGCTTTCCAGCATCCTCCGGGCACGACCAATCATCCGACCAGCTTTCCTCTCCGTCTTCTGAATTCCCTGGCGTTCCGGCGTCCTCTGAACCGGGTCCTGCGTCTTCTCCGTCACCCACTGGTCCCGCGTCTTCTCTATCTTCTTCGTCTTCGCTCCGGCGTCCCGCTCCTTCATTCGCGCCAACTCTCTGCCTCTCCCTTTGACCCTGCGCGCATGTCATTGGTTCGCGCTCGTCTCTTCCGGGTTGTGGGGGTGGAACTTCCGGGTCATGCCTGTGTTCCGCTTCCTCCTGCGAAAACACGTTAGATGAACACTAATGTCGTAATCCGTTGGAACGCTGTGAATGTCGTATTCGTGACTGCGGTCCCCCCTTGGTGCTGCTATGCGGGTGAGTGTCGGGTCCTTCACACAAAGACTAGTAGAGGTTCTGCTCAAAACACCCCCCCGTCAACCACCTCCCTTAGCAATCCGGTATCCCCCTCTACTCTTTCCACACTTTATCCCACTTTTTGGGACAGCCCGTGCCCTCATATATTCTTTTCAGCAGCGCAGCACCAGTCCATATCCAGGCCCCGGCAATGTTTCTTTTGGCCACCACTGCCGTTACTAGCAGCCAGATTGTTTTATATTTAGGCCATGTCTGGTCACCAGATACACATAGCACATGCCACCTGGCATCCATAGGAACTTCTTGCCCTATAACCTCCGACATTATCTTCGCCACTTTCCTCCAATACCGCTGTATGATCGGGTATTCCCATAAAATATGGAAGAAGGTATCCCTCTGATTACATTCCCTCTGACAATCTTCTGTGAGTGTACTCCCCAACTTAAACATGAGCATACTGGTGGAGTAGGACCTGTGCAGGATTCTCAGTTGGACAAGCCTTTGTACTACCTCCGCCCAATCATCGGCCTCCAGCAGGCCTACGTCTGCCTCCGAGGCCTCCAGAGTCTTTAGAAGGAGATTTGGGGAGTTATTGATTATCTTCTTGTGCGTACATGACAGTGCTTTCTTCGGAATTGGATCTAGCACCAATCTGTCCTCTAGCATGCTATATTCAGGGATCTGATCCCCTTCTCGGAGGTGCTTGCCCAACGCGTGCTTCAGTTGTAAATACCGAAAGAGTTCTCTGTTCGTCAATTGATATACTTTTTGTAGTTCGGGGAATGAAAGCACGGCCTGTCTCCGCAATACTTCCCCCAGGCGTACGATATCTATCAATTTCCATTTAGTGAAACCCTGTAATCTACTCCCTTCCTGAAGCATATCACTATCCTATAGAGGGGTATCTTCCGTCAGTCTATTAGCCCATCCCAGGAAACGGTTTGCCCTTGACCACACATTTAGTACTATTTGTGTATGCAGTGGCATGTTGTTTTTCTTCCCTCGACCATACAGTGCACCTAGGTAGCCTCTAGCCCCATCACCCAGTGGTCCACCCTGTACGCCGGGTCATTTCTGTCTGTGAATACCCAGTCGTTGAAGACCATGAGGTGTGAAGCCCAACAGTATTTCTGAAGGTCTAGAGTGGCAAAATCACCTTCATATACTCCCTTTTAGAGCTTAGCCAACGCGATCCGTGCACCCCACCGTCCCACAACAGTGTTCACAGTTCACTAGCCACATCCTTGAAGAATTTGTTAGGTATTGGACAGGGAGTGTTTTGTATGACATATAATATTCTTGGTAAGGACATCATTTTGAAGAGAACCGCTCTCCCCATAAGGGATATCGGCAGAGTCCTCCAGTGGGCTACGTCTCTTCTTAAGCGTTACAGCTGTGGCTGCAAATTCCCCACCAGAAATCCCGAGTCTGTATTGGCTATCTGTATACCCAGATATTTAAAGCTATCCTTCAACTATAATTTGGTGTCTGCACCCAATAGCGGAGGTGGCCTGTTTGACAGCATGTACAGGAGTGACTTATCCCAGTTAATCTGGTATCCTGAGTACCCTTCAAAGAGCCTAAAAATCTGCATTAGCTGGCTTATTGTGAACCGTGGTCTTGCCGCATACCGAAGGGCATCGTCACGTACAGTGATATTCTCTCTTCCCTGTGTTCCCCCCGGTAGATGCCAGAGATCGCCAGGTCCCGTCTCACCCACGCTACGAGTGGCTCGAGCACCAATGCGAATAAAGTTGGTGAGAGGGCACCCCTGCTCGTACCCTTATAAAGGGCAAAGGAGCTGGACACTGAACCATTCACTCGAACCCTGGCCAGGGGATGTGTGTACAGCAGCATAATCCAGGACTGGAATTGAGGGTCCAAACCGTTTCAGGACCTCAAATAGGTAGTGCACTCTTTACTGTCAAACTCCATACAGGCATCAAGGGACAGTAGCACTGCCTCTACCCCCGCATTGGTCTTTACCAGGTGCATCACCCCATAAAGCCTTCGAAGATTAAGCCTAGTGCTTCGGCGGGCCAAAAAGCCCGATTGGTCCGGATGTATCAGCGTTGTGATTGGTACTAAAAGTCTGTTCACCAAGACCTTGGCCAGTATTTTAACGTCCAAATTTAACAAGATCGGCTGGTACGAACTACACTGATCAGCTGACTTGCCCGCCTTGGAGATTACAACGATGGTTGCTGTTCTCTGGTCAGCTGGCAAACATCCCTGTTATCTCGCTTCATTAAAGATGCCCAAGAGATATGGGGCCACTATGCTTGCCATACATTTAAAGAGCTCCACGGACAAACCATTTGGTCTCGGTCCCTTCCCTGCCTCGAGATCCTGTAATGCGCCACTATTTCCTCGATCGTTATGTCCTGCTTAATGTTTTCTCTGTCTTCCTTTACAGCACTGGCAGTCTCATTTCTCCTATCAGCTCATAAGTCTGTGGCTGTCCTAACAGGGTTTGAGTCGTATAGCTCCTCCTAGTAATCAGCAAATACCTGTCTCATATCTTCCCCAGCGGAGTGTGCACGTCCGCCTTTGTCACATACTTCTGCCACCCAACTCCTTTCCCTGTCTCTTTTTTTTTTCTAGCCAGGCGATCATTTTATTGGCTATATCTCATAAATCATGTACTCTTCTCTGCGTTGCCAGCGCAGCCGATCGTAAGACTGTTTTTTTGGTTGCCAAACTTCAGCTTGTATTTACCACTACAGGAGACACCCGTAGTCCCAGTGGAGACCTGGGTAATTGTAGTAACCATGTGACAATGTCTCAATGGGAATCAATGAGGGGATATGATTTTAAGGAATAATTTAATTACAATACATACATTACATAATGACAAATAGTCCCAGGAACACAACTGAATGCAATTATATTGTCAATAAAGACACGCAAATTGGATTTCACAAATCAGAATGCAGCCTCAACCATGCTTTTAAAGTTGTATACTAAGTGAAAAGGTGAACACTTTATGCTTGTGAAAACATATTAAATGGTACAAGTGAATCATGTGAATAAAGTAGAGAATGCTACGGTGTATTGGACATGAATTCAAAATGAAGTTGTGCATGAATCCATACTTTTATGGAGGAGCTTATATAAAATGGTCTTATAATTCACAGTCCAAATTTAGCTTGTGCAAGTCGACAGCATTTCGACCTTCATGACTGGAGGTCATAATCAGGACATAAACAGCACAACGTTGGGCTATAGCTGCGTGTGCCGATTCACTCAAGGCTTGAGAATCCATACACCCGGGCAACAGTCAACGGCTCACGTCTGAAAGGGTACTGTTGTCCACGGTGGGATGGTTCCAAAGGGCTCCAACACACGGAGTGAGCTGATGGAGGGGCTTCCCCTGTAAAGGTGGGAGTGAGAATGCTCAGTTCAAGGGTCCTAGAAATGTACCTGGGGTCCAGGCAATCCGGATGGATTTCACAAGTCAGCTGCTCATGGGGCTCTACAGTGTGTCAGCTAAAAATGGGACCACATTCTTTATTCTAGGCAAGGTGCAAAAATCGGGTGTGTAAGCAATCTACCCTAAGTCACGACTGAAGGATTGATCGGCAAGTCCTTGCTAAATCAGGAGCAGGACGCATGTTACTAGAACTAAAGCTTGAACATTCAAATGGTCGTATGCCCTCTAAACACATTTCTGTTCTATCTTGTACTTGTCTGACAGGATTGTGTTGAGAATTAGACTTTTTTTACATTTTGAAGGCAGATTTAGAGATTCGCCTGTTAGCAAGGGTTATTGTGCCATTGTTTTCTACTCTTTATCCTTCAAAACAAAAGGATCATTTTAAATTATGTATACTGATGATGGCTCAGCAGTATCTATATCTGCCATGCCAAGGGATGCCATCTGGATGATAGCCTTGTTTGTTTCTCTGATGCAAAGAAAGGTAAAGCAGTTTCAAAGATAGCTTTGTTAACGTGGATTGCCCTCTGCAGAAAGTTATACTTCTTATAATAAATGAAGGATTCCCCAGGAAGTATTGAAACTCGTTGCATTAAGAGCAAATACCCTGATTCCTGTTGAGAGGCGTGGCTGTTGCGGATATTTTGCCGTCAACTGTTGGAGTCACTAACCTTTTTATATGACGCGTTACATTTTCTACCGGACTGTTCAAAAAAGGACTGTTTTGCTTGCCAGTTCTGTAAATGTTTGTGGTTGCTGACACTTTATTTTTTGCGGTACAACTCTTTCCCACCTCCGTAGGGATCGTGTGGCCTAGTAGTCTTTCCCTGAGTCTTTGTGGCGATTGGAGAAATTAAGCTGAAAAGGCTGCATGGGAGCTATGTAGCACCTTTATGTAGACATTTCCTCACTTATCTTGGCAAACATTCTCTCAAACAAGGGTGCCCTATATAGCTAGGTGTGACTTTTTTAATGCACATCAGAGCTCAAGCTACTTCAGAGAAGTTGAAATTGAAAAAGAGATCAAGGGCTTCCTTCAGTTTGACAGCAACTGATGCCTTCCTTTTGACTGCAATGGGTTTGCTATAATAAATTCAGGCATTCTATCTTTTCACTTATTTTTCTTAGTCGGGTATCCTGCATGTGACGATGCCCAGACCTGGGTCTCAAGCAGCCATGCTATAGGACTCCAGCTGCATCTCAACTGATGAGCTCTAATATGGGTGAAATTATCTAGGGGGTTTTATGTTCCTTTTCAGATGGATTGTGGCCTAGTTTCCAGATGGTCTCACCTCAAAATGGACATTTTTTGGAGCAGGACCAAGACTTATTTGCACATGGTTTCTTCCTGTCTATAGTGATACAGTGAACAAGAAAGGATACGTTGACTTTTTTTGTTACTATAAGTACATCACTGAGGTTAGTGAACCATTATTGGAGGCAAATAACTTTTCTTGTCTTCTGTTCTTTTCTTGTATATTGATATTTCTTATTGTTACTTTTATATCATACTTATTTTTCTAGGGTTATTAAAGCTAGTGTTTCATATGTTTATCACAACAACAAAGTGATAGAATGCTTTAATTAATCTCAACCACTGGCAATCGCTCGGCCCCCATTCCACTCAATTTCTTTTTACCCACAGTACCACTCTAGACAAAGGCCTGTCTTATGCACATCTGTATTGACCCTACTCCTCAAAGGAATGATTCATCCCAAACTACTAGACGAGGCTCCCTTTAGAAGAGACTACAAGCAAACCCAGACTGTTTTCGCTCGTCTTTGGGCTTATCACTTTACTGCAGCTTGAGTCCTGTGGCACTGTGAGCACATGAGTGGCTTCTTCACAACCAATGCCCAGAATACCTCAACAGCCGCCTCAACTTCTACGCTCCCAAACGCCAGCTTCGATCGACCAGCCACGCCCTCGCCGCCGTCCCCCGCATCCGAAGAGCCACCACAGGAGGAAGGTCCTTCTCCTACCTGGCCGCCAAGACTTGGAACTCCCTTCTGACCCACCTCCGCCTGACCCTGTACCACCTCGCCTTCAGAAAGCAGCTCAAGACCTGGCTGTTCGAGCAGTAGCGGACCCCCTCCCCCCACCGCCTAGAGACCCTCCGGGTGAGTAGTGTGCTATATAAATGCTTTGATTGATTGATTGATTCTGTACCGCTTTAAACAGGACTTGGCCTGGCAGTGCCTGCTGGACTGTTCCTAATGGAGCAATGTCAAGTCTGATTTGCAAATAGCAGGGTCCAAACTGATTTGACATGGTGGGCAAGAACTATTGGTTGGAATGCTACCAGAACAATTGCCAGTGCGAAGGTTATTGCATGCATTCCTCCCATTGCCTTTTGTGTGTTTGATGTAATCCCCTTAGTGGCCATGGGTATACCCAGACATAGGTCCCATGCTCACATGCCACTGGAAACAAACTACACCCTACTGAAGAACTCCAGTCAGGGACAAAGTAACACAAGCAACCCTAGACCAGTTTCAGGGAAGGGCTGGCAGTTCCGGTTGGATTGTTCCTATGGGAGGAGGTTTATGAGTGATGTGTATATGGCTAGGTCCAAACTGAGGTGGCACATGTTATTTTGTGGACTTCCATTCGGCATTCAATACTATTGATCGGGCCCTACTTTGGGCAGCCATAAGAAATTATTAATTACCATATGGTTTACTTTTGATTCTACAAAATAAAAAATTGGGCTCAAGTTTAATTAAATTCTGTTGGGTCTCTTTCACTGAGAATATATATATCAAGAATGGCCTCAGGCAAGGCTGTGTTCTGGCACCATTGTGGTTCTCCTTATTGTTAGCTGACCTGCCAAATTCCTTAGGCGTGCCAAACGCTCTTAGCCCCAAAATGAGTCCCATGTTAGCTGCCTTCTTTATGCAGATCAAGTCATTTTGGATTTGACGAAAATCAGACTACAGAGAAAGCTTAATGTCTTCTCAAAGTACTGTAATAAGAAAAAAATTATAAAATATGGAGAAAGCTAAAGTGCTTCCATTTGGTGGGGGGTGGAGGGGAAGAAGGTGGAGTTTAACTGGTTCCTAAGTAATGCTATAATCGAGGTAGTTAGTAGATCTACGTATCTGGGGATGTGGTTTGTAAGGAACTGATAATGCAAAGACCACATTGAGGCCTTGCAGGCAAAATCCTTGTTGGTGGGGGAACTTAAGAAATTGGATAGTGTAAGGAGGACCCTCTCTAAGACCCACATTGGCAGCATATCAAGGAATGATTCGCCATCAGTTCCAATATGGAGCTGGGGTACTCTGTACAAGTGGAAAAACAAAACTGGATCTTGAAAAGGGCAGATGTTTAAAAAGGCTATTGTCCCTGCTGCCCATCACTGTGGTTCAAGCGGTCAGTACGGAGACTGCCCTAACGGCATGGAGCTATTTAGCTTTTGCAGAGACGATAACATTCTGAATGAGAATAGACTAGGCAGGTTCCACTACAATATCCACACTGTGTGAAAAGGAAATCATGAACAGTGAATTCAATTGGGCAAGATCTGCCAGGGTAAGAATTGATGAGTTTTGTAATAAACTAATAATAAGACAAAATGTGCCAGACCTAATAAGAATTGGCAAGACTTAGCAAGGAAAACCTTCGAATGTTGATCAAAACCATGGCCAGGGATAACTAAAAATGACCAATCCAGTATCTCCTCTGATCACTTCATTATTGGAGGAGGAAACATTCCTCCACTTGGAAAACCTACTGAATGCATGTCTAAGATTGTGCCTTTTAAAACTGAGCTGCGTGGTCAATCTGTTTTTTCACCTCACAAGCTCAGGGATCTCTTTTAGATGAGAATAATATATGTAAATATGGTTTAAGAATGAAAGGAGACAATGCACATTTTATTAGATTGTCTTAGTTTTTTAGAGCAATGGAAGGCACTAGTGAGGCCAATTTTAAAGGAGTATGATATCCGGGAAAGGTTTCCAGCAGTTATTTTATTGTGGGATATGCGGTATCTTGAAGTAGCTTGTGTTTTGTGGCAATTTATATTATCTGTGAATAAAGTTTTTTTTAAAGATGTGAGTATATTGCTGTAATGTGTGTCTGGGGACAACTTACATTATCCAGTATTGGGGTATCTTTCATAGATTCACATGCCTGAATCATTCCCCGTTGCCGAGGCGGAAGTCCCACGATAAATTACAAAAGTAGTGCCATAAGTAAATAATAGTAGTAGGCTAAAATAAAAAAGCCTATCTAGATCATTATAGGAAAAAGAACCAAAAGTTGGTTCCAACCAATCTGCTACCAGCACCCTCTCGAACACTCAGCAGAGGCAGTTCTCAGATTTTCACCGCATGTCGTGTGGAACGGAGTCTCCCTGAGCGCCACTCAGTTCTTCTACTTTTTCTTCAGAATGTCTGACAGGAATGCTCTTTTCAAGCCCTCCGGACCTGTGATAAGAAGAGGATCCATGTGGATGACCAACATAAGAACTGCATTTATTGCCTATATCCCAAGGATGAGGCAGAAAATTGCAAAATCTTCCGTACCTTCCCTACCAAGCCCCTTAGGGATAGAGAGGCAAGACTGCTCTTGTGGCTCAAATCTTCTTCGGCTGAAGAGGATGACCGAGCTTCTACTTCTAACAAAAGAGCCAGATCCCATGACCGCTTTTCAAGTGAGGGAAGAAAACACCTTAAATCTTCCCATGATGTTTCTGACCCTTCACAGAGGTTACTAAAACTCTCCTCTGGGTCAACGCAATCTCCATCATCCACAGCAGGCAAAGAATCAAAAAAGGCATCTACTTCAAAAACTGTAAGTAAAAGCCATATTAAATCTGTCACAGTGACTACATCGTCGACTATCTCTGTGACTTCTTCTTCTGCCTCTTCATCTACGGCTACTATCTTAACTACGACCATTAAATCGCCTATTCTGTCTACAAAAATCTCCATCTCTACCAAGAAACCAGTTCTTGAGGAGTCGCTGACCATAAAAACAAAATTGCCGTCAACTGCGAGCCCATCGACCGTACCGTCGGCGAAGTCTCCACCGCCGAAGATATTATTGTCGATGAAATCCGCGACTGCGGCCCCGTCGACGAGGACGACAGCTCCGACGACGACAACATTGAAGATCCCGTTGACGAGCTCATCTATGACGATCCCGTCGACAAAAAGCCCATCGATGGATTTACCTATTCAATCTACAGTTTCTGCTGGGTTAGCTCTAACTGCGCAGTCAATGCCTATATCATCTGGTCTTTACCAACTTAAAACTTTTCAGAGACAGCAGGATTACAGCAAAATCTCACCACTTATGCCTTCACATCTCCTTGGCTCTTACTTTGAAGATGAGGACTATGAGGATGAAGATGATGAAGGACCCTTTGGTACAGCTCACCATCCTTCTGAATTAAACATCAAGTGTCAAGATGACGATGACGACTACCAAGATCTTTACCAGGAAGACATTATGGTTCCACATCATAGATTCCATCACTGGGAAGTACGCCAGAGGGAAATGAGTCACCTTCCTCCAAAGCTCATTCAAGATCTACAGGCCATGCTGGCAGATTACCGACAGAGGTTTCTCCCGCAACAGGCAGTCACAGAAAACCCACCCATGCCATAGGTGGTTCCTGTGCCAATTATTCAGTCTGAGCTCCTGGTACACCAGCCCCTCCTTCAGGTCAAGCTGAACAGGTGCAAGATGACACTACCTCCTCCGAAGAGGAGGTTGAACAGGGCGAATTACCTGAAAACACTAATGTTCCGGATCCCTGGGATGACTATGTAATTCCGATGCCTTCTCCGCCTCTTCCTCTGCCTTCTGATTCTCCCCCTGAGGACATCGGGGGCTTTCATAATTTAATGCAACGGGCTGCAGCTAGATTTTAACTGCCAGTTAGCCGAACAGACTGAATGTTTCCTTCATGATTTGCCATAGAGAAGGTTCCATAGGCTTAGAATGGAACAGGTTTCTATTCTCGTTTCTTCCTGATCAAAAAAAAAAAATCAGGGGAATGGCGACAGATTCTAGACCTCCGCAAGCTCAACAAATTCCTCAGGAAACAAAGTTTCCGAATGGTAATACTTGCCGAGATTTTAAGTTATTTAAACAAAGGAGATTTTATGGCTTCTCTGGCCATGGAAGATTCATATTTCCACATACCTATCCACCCCAAACATCGCAAATATCTTCGCTTTACAGTGGCTGGCGCCCACTATCAGTTCAAGGTGCTCCCGTTTTGGACTAAAATTGGCACCAAGAATCTTCACGAAGTGCTTGACACCAGTGGCAGCAGCATTGAGAACTCGAGGAATACAAGTATTCCCTTATCCAGACTGGCTGCTCAAAGGTCCTTCAGAACACGAAACCAAGGTTGCCACAACAAAAGGCTGTGGAAAAATAAATATATAAAAAATATAAAAATTGATACAGAAATTAGCATTTTAAAAATCTTTGAAATTCACTTAAAAAACCAGAAGTTTCACACTCGTTATAGTTAGGAATTAGCATTTAAAAAAACCTTAGAAATTCACTGAAAAAACCATAGGTTTCACACACGTCATAGTTAGAAATTAGCATTTAAAAAACCTTGCAAATTCACTGAAAAAAACATAGGTTTCACACACGTTCTAGTTAGCTGGACATTTCACTCATACAAAACCATTTAAATTCCCCTGTTATAGTTACTTCACCTAACTATAACTCGCGCGACCGCAATGCACTGCTGATGATGTCACATATTACATCACTCATGACATGGTCAGTGACATCACTCATGACATCACTGATGACATCATCCTTGTGTCAAAGTAGCAGACCTCCTCTCAGCGTAAAATAACCTTTGACACACATATTCAAAAATAGAAACTAACATTTTTGTAAAAATGGAGATACCAATAGCAATTACAACAATCTATTAGGTAATTCCAATATCTACATACACATCCACTCATTCACCAACAGTTCTATATACTCACTCATACATGTACTTACTCATCATATGTACTCAAGCACCTATACATCCTGTTACACACTAGTACTCATCCATATAGTTGCTCACACACATATTCACATGCAAAAAAATATCAAAAATCCATTTACTTGATTATATTGCTATATACACACCACTACACGTACTTCTACAGAAACGTACACTTATTTACTCTCTTAAACAATCAATTATAAAAACACATACTTATTTATATAGGTACTCTTCCAAACTCTCACTCTCACATATACTCAATTATATACATCAATACTCACATAAACTAGTTTAAAACACAAGAACTCAGGGATTCAACAATTATACAGATCTGGGCCAACATAAGTCCTTTTAAGCCCAAGTCAAATTTCGTGCCTAACATGCCAAGGGACGCCATTGATACCTTTCACGATGTAATTGTGGAGGATTTGAAAAAGCTGCACTGTAAGGTCAAACATAGAAGGAGATATAAGAGTGAACAGGAAAAAGAATATGCATCCCTAATAAAGAAATTGAGCAATGACCATCAGATTATTGTCACTACTGCAGATAAAGGCGGCAACGTTGTCGTTTGGCCACAAAAGAAGTATATCGCATAAGCATTGAAACAACTTGGCGATCCTTTGTTATGCTAAGACAACGCTAAAACAATATAACTTGGCTAGAGATCAGCTCAAAAAAATCCTTTTCAGATGGAAAAGAGAGGGGATGATATCAACGCAAGAACATGAATTTTATATGTTGAGAATCCTGTTCTACCAAAATTATATCTTTTACTAAAGGTGCACAAGCAAATATTTCCTGTTCCAGGGTGCCCCGTCATTTCAAGGTGTCGCAGAACATATCACTGAATACATTGACTATTTCTTACAGGACCTAGTAAAAAGTTTGCCAACATGTATCAAAGATACCAGCGATTTCCTGAAGAAAATCAGGGATGCTCCATGGACCGAGGATTTGATATTCATAGCGTTGGATATCTAATCGCTTTATACAAGTATTGAACATGATACTTGTTTGAGGGGCGTGGAACATTTTTTAGGAAACCGACCAATACACTGTTACAGTCACAACAAAATGGTCTTGGAATTAACATCATGGTGTCTTAATAATAACTATTTTATGTTTGGCAATGATATTTATCTTCAAAAACGGGGTGTGGCCATGGGGGCCTGCTTCTCCCCCAACTATGCATGCTTGCACGTAGGCTGGTGGGAGGAGCATGTCCTCATGCACACACACAACGTAGTTTTTAATAGCCATGTTCTAAAGTGGATGCGTTTTATTGATGACATTTTTGTGTTATGGATGGGGGATGAAAATAGTGCCAAAGCTTTTGTTGAAGCAATTAACAACAATGAAGGAAATTAAAAATTTAAATCTATGATAAGCAAGCAAGAAGTTAACTTTTTAGATGTAAAGGTTTTTATTCACAGAGGACATTTGGCAACAAAATTACATAGAGCACTGCTGGAAACCGTACTCTACATGCCAGCAGTGCTCACCCGAAGCATGTCATCAACCATATTCCCTTTGGAGAATTACTAAGACTCAAACGTATATAAAGTACGGAAGAAGATCTGGCCATTTATACCTCTCAAGCATTAGAAAGATTTAGACAGAGGGTATAAAGAAGGGATTTTAAAACAAGCTGTAAATAAAATGCAGGCCAGATTAAGGGAATCATTGTTTGAGTATGATGAAACTATCCACACCGGAACAGAGGCTAATGATCTTTCCTTGGCTCCTAGATTTGTTACTACTTACTACCGCCAACAAAGGAAAATAAGGTCCATTGTTATGAAAGGTTGGCCCATTCTACAAACTGACGCTGTATTGACTCCAAGACTGCCCAATACTCCAACAATTACGTATAGGAAGGGACCTTCCATGAAGGCTCAAATCAGTAGAAGTTTTCCTGAGTTGAGCAAAAATCAGATGTGGCTTTAGTCCCGGCCGGGATTTGTAAAGTGCTCCAGCTGCAGAGCATGCAGATTTGGAGTAAACACCACACAATATGGCACTCCTTTCAGTCCAGAAATGTCTAATATCAAAGGATCTTACAATTGTAAGACTGAATATGCGGTCTATGTCCTGACATACACCTGCGGCTTGAGATATGTGGAGCACCAAGCTGCAGGTGCAGGTCAGGATTCTTCAGCATTTGCTTGCTATCGTGAACAACGATAGTTCATACCCCGTGGCTAGGCACTTTAAGTTGATGCAGAACAATGACTTACAGTGCCTTAAATACTTTGTCATAACCGCTATTCCATAGCCACGGAGGGGAGGAGATAGGGACAAAATGCTGAGGAGAAGGAGTCACAAACAATTCTTCAGTTAGACAGTACATTTCCTAATGGACTGAACACCACAAAGGATTTGTATCACTTTTTATAAATTTTAATTTTAATATGAATAGTTAGAGCTGTATAGATTAATAATGAAACCACCTCCCTGCCGCCAGGTCAAAAATCAACTTTTTCTCTTTTTTTTCTTATGTAATTAATTTTGTAAAACCATATTAGTAAGTTTTCTTTGGGTAATTTTCTCATTTATTTTTGACATGGATAGTACTGTATAAAAAGGGAAAAAATAATTATTTTTTCTTTAAGTAGGCACTACACAGAATTGCTACATTGAATAGCAGAAATATCTAATTTTTTTAGTTTTCTTTTCCTTTTAGGCTTTGTCCAATACTATGTGTAATACAGTTTGATCTTACCACTTTATAAAATTGCATTTATGCAGGAAATCAGTGAGGCAGGCGAACCACCCAGATAAAATAGTGATTATAAGCCTTTTAATGAACTTATTTATTTTTTTCCTCTTAAAAGTGTTAATTGCACATGCATGAGTATGATGATTTACAATGTTGGCGATATTTTGCATAAGATGCAACAAAAACATGAATTTGCACAGTAATATATTGCGTTGTTTGCACATACCAAAAATGAGATTAAATAAGCGTTTATTTTGCACACATATTTATTGCATTGTTTGCACAAATAATTGCGATAAGGTGACGCAGGTTCATCATTTATTTATAGGCTCTTAACTTCAATATGGAGTGGTGTTTTCTGATTTTATTTGGGTGTCAAACTTGACAACTGTATATCATTATATTATATCATTATATTTTAAACACATGTGAAGTCTGGATTTATGAGCCTAAAAGACTCTCCTGATTCACTTTGGATTTATGCAGTAATATTTGATAGCGTTCTTTTAGCAAAACAATGTGGCTAACATCCTACTTATTGTCATTTGTCGGCTGACATTTGAATTGTTTGTTTAAAGCTTTTTCAAAAGAAGAAGAAAGTACAAACAAGGTGGTTCGCAGTATGTTTTCTATTTCTATGATCACATGTGGTGCTTTGAAAAACCTATTTAAGAAAATGGCGAGCTTACAAACTGACAATCTGTGAACAAGGGCGAATGCCCGAAACGCGTCCGATTTTGCGGCTCCACAAATAAAGATTCTGTGCCAGAAGCATTGGGATTCGTGTTGTCCTTTGGCTCGCCGGAAGGAGGTGCCGAGACCGCATACTGTGTATATGTATATGTATATGTGTGTGTATGTGTAATATATATATATATATATATATATATATATATATATATATATATATATATATATATATATATATATATATATATATATATATATATATATATATATATAGAGAATCACGCTCGATTTCCCACCATCCATTCGAATAGGAAAATATATCTATCCTTCAAACTTGCTTTACCAATTTTCACATGAACAAACGAGCGTGGACCCGGTATTTTGAGTGCATTCCTTTATTCAGCCAGTTGTATATATAGATGGTGGGGTGAAAATACGCTGAATTAAAAGCTTGGAATTCACCTGGTTGTGCCGCCTCATTTGTTGTGCAACAATTAATTCATTGGGCCTGGATTTGGCGCCTGGGCAGAGCACACGCTGGCAAGTGCTCATCGAGCAAAGGATCACTTTCTGTGTATATATGTATATATATGTGTATATATGTGTATATATATATATATATATATATATATATATATATATATATATATATATATATATATATATATATATATATATATATATATTAAAGGCTGGGTCATTAAAAAAAAAATAATAATGTTCTCAACCAGTGTGTATACTATTTGGGAGTTATGAGTACTTGTCTACCACCATCTGCAAACAGTATATTTGGTATACTGCTTCCTACTCTAATTCAGGCATGTGAATCTATGAAAGATACCCCAATACTGGATAAGAAAACAAGTTACTTACCTGTAACTACAGTTATCCAGTATGGGTATCTTTCATAGATTCACATGCACCCACCCTCCTCCCCAGTGAGTCAGTTCTCTATGATTTGGGATACTTACTTCCCACTTATACTAGGAAAATCTGAGGAGAACTGCCTCTGCTGAGAGTGTTCTGGCAGGTGCTGCTAGCTGATTAGTTGGAACCAACTTTTGGTTCTTTTTCCTGTATTGATGTAGATAGGCTCTAAGAATTAGGCTTTAGGTATTTTTCTATTAGCCAACTACTATTATTTACTTATGGCACTACTTTTGTAATTTACAGAGGGACTCCCGCCTCGGCAACAGGGAATGATTCAGGCATTTGAATCTATGAAAGATACCAATACTGGATAACTGTAGTTACAGGTAAGTAACTTGTTTTCTTATTTATGATCAGGTGTTTGGGATTTGTTTTACCTTGTACAATGGTTTTACTGTTTTTATGTAACTTTTATTCAGTGGTTTTTATTGTGTAAATGTTTTAAAGACCAAGGTCTAAATAAAACTTACTTTTACTGACTGACTGACTGACGTGGCAGGGTGGGCGAAAGAATGATGGACGGAAATGCTATCTAGAGCGATTACCAGTGGTTAGACTTATTGCAAGCATTTCTCCCATCACCGTTTGTTTGCTATGTTTATCGCCACTCTAATGACAAATGGTACACTTAGGGTGGTCTGTGGTCTACACCAGAGTGCCTGGGTCTTACTACAACTGTTTAATTCTGGATTGCATACACCTACTGGTTACCATAATTGTGGCTTGAAACGGAAAGGTTGTCTTTTATGACAAAGCATTTTGAGCTGTGATCTGTTTTTTCCGTAATTGTTTTCATCAAGATCCTCGTGAAAGAAGAGCACAACATGGAAGAGATGCCAGCATTGCAGATATTTCCAACAGTAGCATCTTCAATCACAGTAAAGTAAGTTGTAGCAAAGCAAACTGTTAAAAATTGTTTTTTGTGTACTGTCCTTGTCCTTTTTTAAGGTTAGGACTCTGTGTTATAAATGTAATCCAAGAAATGAAAGATTAACATAGATTAAGTTGAAAGAGGATAAAAAACAACTTTAATGTTTGAGCATTGTCTAATATTAAATTATGAAATTTAGCCCCATGATATTGGGCCAGAAAATTAGTGTCTTATTCCTCCATGAGCAAAGTGTTCAGGTGCTGGTCCATAGCTCTGCAACGAAGGATAGCATTGCTTAAAATAGCATAGTTATTTATCAGCATCTGACACAGCAGCTAGGCACCTGTACCAAATGCTGTAGAGCTTTAGAATCTGAATGCATACACGAATGTCCCCGTTTCCAGAATTCATATATTTTTGTGTATTTTGCGATAAAGGCCTACTCGATGACAATAGACCGAATTCTCAACAGATCTGCTGTCAAAATCAGCTACTTGACTGTCTAGTCCATATACTCTAAAATTCCATCTGTCAAAGCTAGTTAGTTACTTTTATCTCCGTTCACAATGAAATTCTTGTGCAGTTAATTAAAAAGTGGCTAAGTTTAAGGAATAACTGTATATTTAGGCTTTTTTTTGGTTGAGCCTTCCAGTCAGTGCAAGATGTCTGGTTGTAAAAGATTCCCTGTGATCCGACCAATAACTTGCAAGGGCTTACAACCTGCTGATTGCTTACCATTGGTTGGCTACATCACTTGTTTGCTTGCATCACTTGTTTGCTTGCTTTTTATTTAATGACTTTCCTTGTTCCAACTTGTCCTTCCTGTGTTTGTTCCTCCCTAAGAGCATAGCCTCTATCATCTCTGACTGGCTTGCTTCAATTATTCCACGACTCACTTTTAGTGAACCACTTTTTTGCTTAAGTACTCAGTAAGAGGGCATATGTTATCCAGTATTGGATCTTTCATAGATTTACATGCTTGAATCATCTCCCGTCGTCGAAGTGGGAGTACCACGATACCATAGTAAAGCAGTATGTCTAACTATCCGAGGCTACAGTTTAATAGCCTATTTTGGTCCTTTTTTTAAATGGACCAAACTTGAACTTTGACCAATCAGGTGCTAGCACCCTTTTGAACACTCTGAAGAGAGGCGGTATGTGATGGGAGTTTCCCAGAGCTCTACTCAGTGTTTTTTTCTTCAAGACTGATATTGACAGCTTCTTTCTATCGTGGAGCGAAAAGGCCTTTTCCGTCCCTGCAAGACCTGTAGGAAGAAAAGGGTACATGTGGATGAACCACATGAGGATTACTTTTCCTGCCTTCACCCCCTGCACAAAGTAAGAGACTGCAAGATTTGTCACACTTTCTCTGCAAAAACGCTGAAAGACTAGGAGGTCCACCATCGCCCTGCAGATGATTCTCCTGTCTATGATGACTCCATCAACGATGGTCCTGTCGATGACTATTCTGTCTTCGGGGAGCACAACATCAGCAATGATGGTAAGACACAATACTTACATTGCTCTGACTACACCATGGGTGAGGATACAAATTTGAAAAATAATCAAGACCTCATCACATCCTGAGGTTACTTCACCCAGCAAAGTGTTACCCCTGCCTCCAAACCAATTACTGGACCTTGAAGAGTCCGATAATGGTGGTCCTTTCGGAGCAGCTTGCAGCCCTGCAGAGCTCCACGTAAAATGACAGGATGAAGATGTTAACTTCGATGAGGAAGGACAATATTACCTGGATTATTATCCTCCTCCTGCTCAAGGACAAAATGAGCCCTTCAGATACGACCTTGATCCTCCATCTAGACAAGGTGACGTGCAAATGCCTAGGTCCCTGGTCCAAGATCTTCAGGCTATGCTCATGAACTACAGGAAACTTTTTCCGCCACCTCCTGAGAAGCAACCAGTGACACCATCACAACCTGGGACTCCTGTTAACCCATCACCTATTTCTCTGCCTGCCACTCAAAGGATGACGCATGTTTCTCATATAGCAGCACCACAGAGAGATAATCCATAGTCTGACTATGAAAGGTGGCGAGAATCCAGAGCCTCAGCCCCTACTAGATGACTGGGACAATTTTCATACACCCACACGATCTCCACCTCAACACCCTGTTGGTTCGCCACCACAGGATATCAGAGGTATTCATAACCTCATGGGAAGAGCAGCGCCCAGGTTCCACCTCCCTGTGTAACTTAAACAGTCCAACTGTTTCCATTATGATTTCAAGGAACAAAGTCAGTCTGGGCTATACCCATAATCGACTACGTCTGGCAGTAGTGTAAAGGTAATTAGGAACTCTGCCACAGTGGCTGCTGTCCTTCCCCTTATTGACAAGAAGTACAGGCCCCAGTGAATTCACCTGCATGCCTGACAGGACTCCCCAAACCCAATTCTGTCATCTCTCAAGTGGCACAACGTAGATCCAAAAACCTATCTGCTCCTATAGCTGTTGTCGCAGGACAAAGAAGGGTGCAGTTTAGACAACATTGGCAAGAGGATCCCCACCGTGTCTGCTATCTTGGTTCATGCAGCCAACTACCTGGCTATTCTGGGCTGGTATAACCAGCAGATGTAGTCGGACATTGGATCTATCATTGACCTCACCGACCATCAACCATCCACAGCAGGTTCCTCCAACCAGGGCCCCTGCAGAAAGCCACCACCTCAAAGCCAGGACACAGGTCGCAACCAGTGACCTCATCCAGGTACCTGCTACACCACATTCTTCTCAACCCATAAGTGCCAATATCTCTAATTACCCTAGTCACCTCAGACAGATGGGGTATTGGACCCAGTCACCTATAGCCATGCCGTTGAGTTTATAGAAAGACCACCAGACACTCTTCCCCCCACCCCCCCCCAACCCCACTACGCTCTCCGACATCATTCATCTCCTGAATAGCTGTGTCTTCATGACATCTCTAGACCTGGAAGATGCATATTTCCATATCATCATTCATCTCAAAGATCTACATTTCACTGTAGCTGGTACCCATTGCCAATTCAGCGTTCTCCCATTCAGCCTTAAGTCAGCCCCTCACATATTCACCAAGTGTTTGGCTGTCGAGAAACAAGGTCATCCTATATTCCCCTACCCAGACGACTGGCTCCTAAAAGCTTCAACTTCAATGGAAACTGCCAAATAATTATTTTTTAAAGTATTTTTAAGGTGGGGGGTGAGGGTCCTTGTGGGACCCTGCCAAGATGCCTAAGGGGTTCATACCCTGCCCCCTTTCTTTTCCTTTTTTTAAATCTTTTTTCTGTGACTAGGTTCTACCGAGTAACAAGGTGGCTGCCAACACTTCATGGTTTGAAGTGTTGGCAGCCAATTAGATCCCCTCATGAGATCGAAGGGGTCGCAGGTCCAACGTGCCCTTACATATACAACTGGAAACTTCTTTCAATTTCTCTTAAACTACTGAACAGATTTACACCAAAATACAAAAAAGGCATCCCTGTACCCAACAACTACCTTTCTGCCAAATTTGGTTTAATTCCGTTTAGCAGTTCAATCAATCAATCAATCAATCAGGTCATTTGTAAAGCGCACTACTCACCCGTAGGGTCTCAAGGCGCTGGGAGGGGGGGGTGCCGCTACTGCTCGAACAGCCAAGTCTTGAGCTTCTTCCTGAAGGAGAGGTGGTCTTGGGTCAGGCGCAGATTGGTGGGAAGTGAGTTCCAGGTCTTGGCGGCCAGGTAGGAGAAGGACCTTCCTCCTGTTGTCTCTCTTCGGATGCGGGGGACGGCGGCGAGGGCGTGGTTGGTTGATCTGAGGAGGCGCTTGGGAGTGTAGAAGTTCAGGCTTTAGCCGTGTTTAAAGGTCCTATGGGAATTAACATGAGAAACACACTTTTAAGCACCCCCTGGGTCTCTGCCCCCGCTTAGTGGATTACCTCAAAGCTTTCAAGATAGAAGCTGAAATGAGCGTAATGTTAGTTTTGAAAAGTTGTGATGATTTTTTGCCAAAGGAAAAATTATTTTCCTATGGAAACTAAGTTCTAACTAGAACAACCTGTGTGGATATGTGTATGTGTGTGTGTGTGTGGATGTGTGTGTGTGGATGTGTGTGTGTGGATGTGTGTGTGTGTGTGTGTGTGTGTGGATATGTGTGTGTGTGTGGATGTGTGTGTGTGTGTGTGTGTGTGGATATATGTGTGTGTGTGGATATGTGTGTGTGTGTGGATATGTGTGTGTGTGTGGATATGTGTGTGTGTGTGGATATGTGTGTGTGTGTGTGGATATATGTGTGTGTGTGTGGATATATGTGTGTGTGTGTGGATATGTGTGTGTGTGGATATATGTGTGTGTGTGAGGATATATGGGTGTGTGGATATATGCGTGTGTGTGGATATGTGTGTGTGTGTGTGGATATGGGTGTGTGGATATGTGTGTGTGGATATGTGTGTGTGGGGGGGGATGTGTGTGTGTGTGGGGGGATGTGTGTTTGTGTGGGGATGTGTGTGTGTGTGTGTGTGTGTGGATATGTGTGTGTGTGTGTGTGGGTGTGTGTGGATGTATGCGTGTATATCCGAATAGCCTGCATGTGGCTGCCAGTAGGTATTTATAGTAGGGGCCATGTTTTCATAGGAAAAACATTTTTTGGCTTGCCTTAAACTTAGGCTTTGTTTGACCAATCTTCATGAAAGTTTCCAAAATAAGTGGCAAGGTTAGGTCCTGGTTGTCATGGACCGTTTGGGGCGATCCGTGCAGTGGGGACTGAGAATTTTGGGGTGCCAAATAAGGGTTCATTTGTATTGTTAATTCCCTTAAACCTTTAGCCACACCTAGAGCCCGAACAGCTGAATGAACTTACATCAAATTTTGATAGGGAGGTAGATGTTGGTTCAAGGAAGTTCCTTTATAATTTCGTAAAGTATTTTTTTTTTTTAGATATTTAAGCCGAAAATTACAGTGAAATCTTTGGCCGTGGATATTTCACAGTGGTTTTACGATTATTCGCAAATGCACGTACCAACGGGAATGGTGTGATTGGAACCTGAACAGAAGTTATGGCTGCCATTTTATCTATCATAACGGTTCCCGGGGCTGAAAATTTGTGAGAGCCCACATAAGGGGTCCGGGTGGAGATACTCTGATCCATGGTTGAGAAATGGGGGTGTTAGTGACACAAGTTATGTGTCCAAAATTGTTTTATTTTAATTGCGTGCGATCTTCACGACGCCGCGACCGACAGCATGCTTCCCATGTATCATCGTGGGGATATCACGACTATCAACATCGTCGCGAATATTGGTGGAAATATAAAAAAATATATCCGTGAATCATTAATACGCATGGTTATAGAGATTGAAATTTTGATAAATGTTTTTATAGTTATTTATATAGTGAGTTATCTGTAGTGATAGTTAGAATTAATTATGTAGTTATATTTTTCGAATGTGGTAGTGGCTATTGAATTCTTGCTTTTGATTTCCGCTTTCGTGACGTACGTGCCGAGATTGTGACGATTAAAGTCCTGTCTCACCGCGAAAACTGAAGATAGTTTTTAGAGATGGTGATTCTAGAAATACACTAGAAAAACATGAGTTTGAAGTGTACAGTAAAAAACCCCTAGTGTGTAAAATACTGTAATATGTGTGCATATGTGTTTTTACTTTATGGAAAAGGTGCAACCGTCGGAGTTAATGGCGACGTCCTGAATAACCGCGAACACTGAAAATAGGTCTGAAAGATTGGTTTTAAAGAAAAATTAGTTTAAACATGCTTTGAAAGAAGTATATATGTAGTAATATGTGTAGTGCAATGGAGTTTTTTTGCATATTAATTTTGGATGTGTTCGTGGTCATTAAATGTCCGCTTTTGTTTTCCGTTTTCACGACGTGTCTGCGGGGGGTCGCGGTTACGGACGTCAATGCGACCTCCGGAGTCGCTGCGAAAAGATAAAATTGGTTTTAGAGATGGTTTTTATAGAAACTCTCCACAAAAAGCATGACTTTAGAGAATACGTTAAGAAACCCTTTGTGTGTAAAATACTGTAGTATGTGAGGATATGTCTGTTTTAGACTTTATGGAAAAGGTGTAATCGTCATGGTTAACCACGTCTTCGCAACATCTCGAATAACCGCAAAAACTGAAAATAGGTCTGAAAGATGGATTTCAAAGAAGCTTAGTACAAAAACATGAGTTTTAACATGTTTTTAAAGAAGTATATATATTTATATGTGTAGGGTAATGTTCAGAAAGGATTTATTTTTACATATTATTTTTGGCTGTGTTGGTGGTCTTTGAATGTCTGCTTTTGTTTTCTGTTTTTACGACTTTTCCGCGAGGATTGCAACATAGATGCAAAGATCACAAAAAACTAAAGAAAAATAAACCCTTTAGAAAAAAGTCCCAATATTTCGGGTACTAGGTTGGCTCTGACAAGGGCCGTTGCATTAGTTGAGTGTATATGTGGTTGCTATACTGAAGACTGGATGCAGAGTTTCAGGATACTTGGAAACGCCCTGTCGACGTTTTTGCGAATATAAAAAATTTAAAGAAAAATAAAAACAACCCTTATTAATCCACTGAAGAAAATACAAGCTTATCAAAATACCCCTTATAGAGTTTAGATCAAAAATACAATTTAAAAACCTTAATATTAAATAAAAAATTGATCGGTTACATGAGCATTCTAGTAGGGAAATAGATTTTGAAAAACCTTCGAAATTCACTGAAAAAAACCAAAGTTTTATGGAGCGTTTTGGTTAGGCTGGCATTTTTCTCGTATAAAAGCAGAGAAATTCAGCAGTTCTACTTAGCTGAGCTAACTATAACCATCACCCCCGCAATGCACTGCTTATGACCTCACATATTATGTCACTCATGACATGGCTAATGACATTACTGATTGTGTGGATCAGAGATTCTGTGGATGATGCACTCATACCCCATATAACCTTTCATACACCCACTCCAACTTCCACACTACCATTGACACACCCATACCAGTACTTACACCCCCTCTCTGAATCGTAGGTCTACACACACATCCACTCAGTCACCCATACAGCCACTCACACTGTCAGCCACTCGTAGAGCTACTCGCACACCTACTCACTCACCTAGAGTCACTCACTCTGCCATTTACCCACCTTTACAGTTATACGCACTCACTCATTCATACAGATACTAACACACTCACCTACAGTCACTGATACAAGCATACACTCGCCTATACAGCCACTATCACAACAGCCACTATCACAATGCCTCACTCGCACATAGGCACTCATATACTAAACATTCACCCTCACTGCCTTTCACATATCCAGTTACTCACCCATATACTACTGACACACTCCTTCAGTCACCGACACACCCATACACACTCAGTCACCCATACAGCCCTTCACTTACATACTCACTAACCCATACAGCTACTGACTCACCAATCCATGCAGGTAGTCACACACACACTCTCACCCAGCCACAAACTCATACATCCATACAGGTACTCAGATACCCTATCAATCACCATTGCAGCCACTCATCCCCACTCACCAACCCATATAGCCACTTAGACACCATCTGATAGACTGATACATACTTTGTCAAAACATAGTCACTCACTTCTACATTCACTGAGACACCTAATCACTCACTTATACCGTCAGTCACGCATCCACTGAATCTATACAGGTACTCCTACAGCCACTGATTCATTCACCTTAAAGACAATAAAGAGAACCACTCCGGAGCACCTTCTGACCCCTGCCCACCGCACATCTTCCACAAGGCTGCAACTGCCATCACACTCGAGCACTGCCAAACTATCAACTGCTTCCTCGAGACCGCCATATTCCAGACATCTGGAAACGCACCAGCATCAACCCCCTCCTAAAGAAGCCCCCCGACAGACCTCGAACTTCAGGCCCATCTCACTGCTTCCTTTTACGGCCAAAGTCATTGAAAAGGCAGTCAACACCCAGCTAGCACACTTCATAGAAACCAACGGCATCCTAGATGCCTCTCAATCCGGATTCCACAGCAACCACAGCATCGAGACTCACCCTCCTCGCCGCCACTGACTACATCCGTGCCCTCCTCGACCAAGGCCACACGGCAGTTCTCATCCCCCTGGACCTATCAGCAGCCTTAGACACTGTCTCCCACTGCACACTAGCCACCAGACTACACGATGCAGACATCCTAGAAAAAGCTTTAGACTGGATACAATCTTTCCGCTCAGACAGAACACCGAAAATAAGACTCCCACCCTTCCTCTCAGAACCGAAAAAGATCAGATGCGGAATTCCCCAAGTATCCTTCCTCAGCCCCACCCTCTTCAACATCCACATGGCCCCCCTCACAACCATCTGCAAAAACCATGGGCTCAGCATCATCTACGCCGTTGACACCCAGCTCATCCTCTGCCTCACCAAGGAACCTGGCTTCACCAAGAAGAGATGAAAGCTGTCACAACCTGGATGACCAACAGCTGCCTGAAGCTCAACTGTGAGAAAACAGAAGTCCTCCTCGGCTCCGCCCCGTCCACATGGGGCATCACTTGGGGGCCCCCCGCCCTCGGAAACCAACCAACTTCAACGGACCACGCACGCAATCTCTGCATCATACTAGACTCCTTACTCACCATGATTCGCCAGATCCATGCCATATCCTCCGCATGCTTCAACACCCTCTGCATACTTCGCAAGATATTCAAGTGGATCCAGATCCCCCTCCCCCCCCTACGCCCGACTCCATCAAAACCATCACCCACGCACTCATAACCAGAAGACTGGACTACGGCAACAAACTCTATGCTGGAATCAGCAGAAAAAACTCTTCTACATACTCCAGACCGTCCAGAACGCTGCAGCGAGACTTAAACTCGATATCCCACAACACGACCATCCCTCAACACCTCCACAACCTCCCTGTCAAAAGGAGGACAATGTTCAAGCTGCTCACACACGCCTTCAAGGCCCTCCACCACACTGGACCCCAATACCTCAACGACCGAATCTCCTTCAATTCCCCCAAGAGAAACCTCCGCTCAGCCAACCTCTCCTTAGCCACCGTCCTGCGCTTTTACAGGACCATAGCGGGCAGAAGATCCTTCTCCTACCTCACAGCCGAGGCCTGGAACGAACTCCCCCTTCACATCCGACGGATGCAGACTCTGCACCAGTTCAGGAAGGACCTCAAGACCTGGCTCTTTGAATGACCCAAACGGAGCTGCTCATGCCCTTCCCCAGTGCCCTGAGACCCTTGCGGGTGAGTAGTGCTTCACAAAATCCAGATTGATTGATTCATCAATACACCTTGTTATATAGATTTTACACTCGTAAGCATTTTAAAACCAGTCACTGGGTGATGTCATAAGCAGTGCTTTGTGGGTCGCAAGTTATAGTTAACTCAGCAAACTATAACTGCTGAATTTCTCTGGTTTTGTGTGAGTGAAATGTCAGCCTAACTTATGTGCGTATATTGATGCCTCTTTGTGTATCACTGTGTTATCAAGATCACTGGTCTGTTGAAACGAGTTGCAGATTTACGATACAATAAATCCATTTCTGCACTGGCAATTCTGATCTGCGTGCGCGCTTTATTGTTTCGTGGCAGAGTGTGTGTGTGTGTGTGTGTGTATATATATATGTGTGTGTGTATATGTATATATGTGTATGTATATATATATATATATATATATATATATATATATATTCTATTGATGCTTATTTAAAGTTACAGATGCTTACAATCTCAATATAGATCAAGTATATACTATATGTGCATATTGCTTTCACCCACCATCCTCTAAGGGTACTTAAATTACCTACAATACTGCTTCCTATTCTGATTCAAGCATGTGAATCTATGTAAGATCCAATACTGGCTAAGAAAATAAGTTACTTACCTGTAACTGCAGTTATCCGGTATTGGTATCTTTCATAGATTCACGTGACCCACACTCCTCCCCTGAGAGGCTCCCCTTATGACTAGGAATAATATTCCCATTTGTGCTTGAAAATCTGAGGGACTCAGCCTCTCTCAGGAGTGTTCTAGAGGGTGCTAGCACCTGATTGGTCATAGTTCAAGTTTGGTCCTTTTTTATAAGGGACATAGGCTATTAAACTGATAGCTGAGTGCCATTATAGACTATGGTAGATATACATACACCTTTACTATGGTACCGGGGGACTCCCACTTCTGGGAATGATTCAAACATGTGAATCTATGAAATATGCCAATACTGGATAACTGCAGGTACAGGTAAGTAACTTATTTTTTTTTCCACCTCTCTCTCCCATGTCATCTCATGGGTGCGCCTACAAAATGTGGCAGCGTCATTGTCCCTTTGTGCTTTTAGCCATGATGCCGCTGTAAATCATAACTAAAAGGCATTACTAAATCCAATAGATCCCAAACACAAAACATATTTGATTTGACAATGCTTGTTTTTAATCTACTAGTCACAGCAGACTTGACTCACTAAGTTCTCAAATACCTAACTGATTTTATTTCTGGAGATAAGAACTTTTTCTTTTTTTGTCCAGTCTTGCTGAGGGGTTCTCTCCTTAGTTGCCATTGTAATTATTAATACAGCTGTTTTCAGGAATTGCCCCTCCTTTTTTTCAAAAAGTCAGTTTGAGTCCAAAAGCTAAATCAACAATCGTTGAACAGTCTGCAGCTGGTCCAGTGTAATTCTTCTCTTGTGTCCACCACAGTAAAATGGTTCGGGGCAACGATTCCTCTGTCTTTGCTCTTCGTGGACCTTGCTTTAAATTGAAACATTTGCAAAAAACAACAAGTGATGGACTGAATGTGGATCAATGTCACACACTCCCCCAGTCAAAAGATCTGGGCCCAAATCCATCGTTTTTTTGCACTCCACACCACCCTGGGTCAGATAATGGCTTTGATCCACATTCAGTCCATCACTTGTTGTTTTTTAAATTGAAACATGGCAGAAATTATTTTGTCTACCCACACAAACTAGTTGATCAACGCACACTCGTCAGAAAGCTATGGAAGCTCTACAGACAGTTTCTATAATCTTAATTCATCTGAAACACCAGATTCTGTTGAATCAATGACTGGACAAATCCCTTAATAGAATTCATAGAGGGATTTCTCGAATCATAGTTGCAAAGATTATCCCTTATAGATCAAACCTGTCCTCTAGGCATAAAAAAAGTATTCATTTTTAGACAAGACTTCACCCATGATCAAGACAGATCTTTTCTCACTACTCCCTATCGTGAATTTCCATTATAACAAACACCAGGCTCCACAAAAAGAATTAATTATGTTTCTGAGAAAATGTTCTAGAGAATAGGAACATGAGGTGATCAACTGAGTTTATAGCTGTTCTGCTTTCCATTTTAGGTGGAGCCAGAGAAAGACCAAGCACAGGTGTTTTATATAAAAGATCTTTTCGCCACATCAAATTCTGATATACTCCTTGAAGGCTTGGAGTGCACACGTGCACTTTACACGAAACCATATAGCCTTCTGTTGCTAATAACAGTCCTCCTAGCTCTGAATTCCTATTTGCCAACCAAGCCTAAATGTACCTGCTTCGGTTCTAACTCTAAAACAGACAGCTCAGTGAATCAAGGACAGGTTGTGGGCATGGGAGGGTAGCGAAAGCCATAGGGCGCCAATTGTGCATTGAGCTGCAGACACATCTGGCACAGATAAGTTGCATAGAATTGCTTAAGTTTCCCATTGATTTTTGAGCAGCCTGAAATTGTAGCCTTCTTTTATGCTAATCCCACACTCCTACCCTACACACTTGCATCCATTCCTTTTACATTTTGCGCGATGCCGTGTTGTGTAGTACTAGGGTGAAATGTATTGCCATAGTATGATGCAGTACACTAGGACACCTATTTTCTGCCTTTGCCAATTAAGTGGTTGTTGCAGTGCATCATGCTGTTGGGTTTTATTGCGGAGTGAAGATGCATCTAAGCTTTTTCAAGCAAAAAGATGCTGTGACGTCTTGGACAATGAGACACTAATGTTTGTCAGTTGGAACGAAAGCAGTCCTTTTGTAGTCCTTATTCTGAGACTAGGTCTATTAAAGGTGCACACAGAAGTTGTAGTGCACACTGTAACAGTCACTTGGACCATTGCAAGAGTACCAGGCAGGCAGCTGTTCAAGGAAAAAGTGAGTTGCATAATGGGACACACTGATTAACTTTCCATGCTCCTCAGTGTCACCCCATGCCTAATGTACCGGCCACGACGGGTACCTTTTTTATGCCCCTTTCTTCCATGTGCTTCTGGCCTACCATTGCCACCAACTTCCCATGGCTATTCTGTGCCCTGGACTTCTTGTATGCTCTATGGATTTCATTTACTCACCTATGCTCCTGCTAATCCCCTCCCTTTCCTGAACATCCATCTGCTCGGTTTCCTTGTACTTCATCTCCACCACGTTGCAATTGCCTTTTTTGCCTTGTTGTATTTCTTAGTGTCTGATGAATGCTTCTTCCTGCAGATGTCCCACCTTATGAATATCCTTCAGACGCCAGACTGAATGCAGAAACTTTTACCCAAATAAATGCTCTCTAGTACTGTAAGGTTGTTGTGCCATGTGACTTCAGCCACAGCTTTCTCTGAATGCGATTACCTGGGGTTCATATGGCACAGATGATTATGCTGGTATCTGTTCCTGTTTTTCCACGCCTCATTGACAGTTTTGCTCTTCTCAGTATTTCACCACAGTAATTCCTCAAGAAACCGACAGCAACTAGGTCATAAGTCTCAACCTAAGAATTTGTGATACACATCCTGCAGACGATACTGCAAACTGATGTCCTACTCGTGTTTGTGACATCTGTAGGTGGTGCCTTTAGGAAAGCTTTTGCTTCAAGCAGGTTAGTTTTGTTCACTTCCAACGCTACGTCTTGGCCAACTTGTCAATACTCTATAGATTGTCAAAATTACCTTAATTGGTCTTCTCCAACATTTCAAGATCCATTTCTCTAAACAGATCTTGAATTGTGTCCTCGATCTTGCCGACACAATTGCTTGATCATCGAATGTTACTATTTGCTGGCACACCAGGAGGCACTTGACAAACCTTTCTGGGGATGTCCAGGCAACCCAAATGTGCGTTCTCTTCGATAGCAAGCAGTTCTTCAGTGTAGAAGGTACATTCCTTCCTGGAATACTTTAAAATTAAAAAAAATGCGTTACAGCACGTGTGCTGAGCCTGGTTTCTCCACTGAAGCAGTTTAACCAACACTGCTGTCTCTTCCACAGCTTCTTCAAAGAATAGCAGCCTCACCAACTGGTTTAGACTCACAGCTTCTATATCGCTCCTTTCAAGTCAGGGGTGTACCTAAGAAATGCCAAAGTAAGCCACGGCTCCAATCTTTAACATTTACTGCTAGATCTTCTTCCTCCAAGCCCATCCACCCTCCATTGCCAATTTCCAGGAGAGGAAATGGTCTCCAACTTTGTCACCAATATAGAGACCATTGCTTTGGAACCTGGGTGCTCTAATTTATCCACACCGGCTTCAACCTTCCCCTTCTCCTCACTGGAATGCTTCCTTTCTCAGGACATTCTCCCTAAAACATGCCTCAACTTGAAGGTGGAGATTTTTGCCTTGTTGAAAAAGTGGCCATAGAAGTGGTGCCCCAAGAGGAGAGGAGCACAGGGTTTTTCTTTTTACTTCTTGGTCCCCAAGAAGGATGAAATTCTCATAATCATCCTGGACTTGTGTCTCTTAAAACTTCTCACTACATAGGAAAAGTTCAAAATGCTATTCATGAGCCAGGTTCTGCTGGCTTCTGGTGCAGGAGATTTGTTGGTGTCCCTGGATCTCCAGAAAACCCATATTCAACTACTGCATCTCCCCCCTCCGACATTACCTCAGGTTCAACCTTTTGTTGCAGCATTTTTAGTTCACGGTTATACTCACGACCGCTCCATGCATATTTACCAATATCAAAGTATTGGCTGCACTCAATAGATTAGGAGCTGCTATCAATTTAGCTGCCAGGAAACATGCTAGGAAATCTTCTTAAGCAGTCCTCTGGCTAAACTTTGTTTCTTGGTAAGAGTCTTAAAGTTAGAATCCTTTACATTCTCTCCTTGCTGATGTAGTGTGCTTTGTGATATCCCTTCCTCATCAGTATGTGGACATTGCCAGAATAAAGGGTATTTGGCTGCTTTGTGTGCTTTCATGTGTCTACCTGACCAACCCTCTTTGGGTTCCACTTGGTGGTACATTTTCTGAAACGTTTACACTATTTGTTCCCTCCCATGTAGTTTATTGTTCCCTAGTAAGCTATCAATGTAGTATTAACTTTCCTCCTGTCCTCGCTATCAGAACAATTGACCAATCTATTTGCTGACATAGAAGACTGTATTCCTAGTGGCAATAACTTTGGCCCATAGGGTCAGTGAACTAATACAGTTTTGGACTGGCAGCCATTTACTGTGTGCTACCCAGATAAACTGGTACTACACACCTTGCAGAGTGTTATCTGCCTTACACGTGGACCAGTTGATCTTTTTCCACCCTTTAATTCTCACCCCTTTTAAAAGGAGAGATTGCAAAGACTGGATCACAGGCATGCTGTATCTTATTGCATCTCGACTGCTGCCCACAGGACAAAGTTAGTCTGCTTTGTGGGACTTGTTGCCGCCAAAAAGTGCAAATCGAAGGCAAGCGCACAATCTCGACTTAGTCTGATCCCAGTCCAGTGGTAGCCAATGATGATAAGTACTGCAGATGGATAGAGGACTCACTGAATGTGGTCCTTCCAAAAATATTGATTAAAAAAGACCGGTGGTCCCCTTAAAGCTCCCTGGTACTCCTCTGAATTACGCTTTTTAAAACAGTGTTGCAAGGTATTGGAAAGGAGCTTGAGGAAAGATTTTTCACCAAGCAAGAAGCTGGAATATAGGAGTGCCATTGGCTTTTATAGAGCAAAAATAAATTAAAAAGGCCCAGGCCTCCTATTACGATGGAAAAATCCTGTCAGCCGCCAACTCCTCCAGAGAAACCTTCCTTATAAAAAAAAAAAAAATCCTCAAAACCCCTGCCCCGCCAGTTGTCCCAGACACTTAGGGCCAACGATGCAATAAACAGGCAGAGTTCTTTACCACTAAAATACAGAATATTCTTAAACTTCTGCCCCGAATTGACAACGAAGGTGACACCTTAAATGAGCACATAGGTTGAGGTCCACTTTTAACCTGACACTTGTTGGAGGTTATTCCTTCTCTCCCCCAGGAAATGCTTTTGACCCTGCTGTCCTCGGTGAAAAGTGGCTCGCTCAGTTATGCCGAACCACTGAACGTCATGAAAAGGGTAACACCCATAATTGCCCCTATCATCACTGATGTGATTAATGCCAGACTCGCTACAGGAATGGTTCCCTTCCAACTGGAATGGGGACATGGTGAAGACATTACTGAAAAAACCCAATCTAGACCGAGCGGACCTCGGCAACTACTGCCCCATTTCCCTTCTTCCTGGAACTGCCAAGATCGCTGAGAAATATGTTAACCATACCCTTTCAAATTTTCTAGAATCCCATAATATACTTCACCCCTGCCAAACAGGATTCCACCCGCGACAAAGTACGGCAACCACTCTGTTAGCAGTGGTAGAAGAAAGCAGAAAGATCCTGGACTCAACTGGTTCGTCAGCCTTTATACTCCTTGACCTGAGTGCAGCATTTGATACGGTGAATCACTGTATTCTGACTCACTGTCTCAGAAAGATAGGAGTAACTGGCACTGCATTGCAATGGTTGTGCTCTTTCCTGGAGGGAAGATTTTTCCAGATATTTGAAGGGGGAGACAGTTTCAAAATCCTTGCCTTTGCTGTGTGGTGTCCCTCGGGGCTCATCGCTAAGCCAGACTCTTTTTAACGAGTATATGGCCCCGATGGTGGCTATCGCTGCCCCTTTCGGAATCCTCATGGTGACCTACGCCGACGATACCCAATTGGTTGTTGCGTGGATGGGGGTGTCCCACCTTCAGCTCAATGGTGGAAATACTGAGATCATGATCCTGGGCAATCCCTCAAGCTTTACATTGAGCATTATGTGGCCAGCATATATGGGCCCAGTTCCTGAAGACCGAGATAAAGAGTCTGGGCATTTGGTTAGATCAGAACTTGACATGTAGAGTGCAAGCAAGGAAGACTGTGGCCACTTGTTATGGCCTGCTCAGAATGGCTCGCAAAGTGCTTCCTCTTCTTCCTACCCAGGCCAAAACAATAGTTGTCCAATCACTGATACTCTCGAGGATAGATTATGGAACTGCACTATACTTGGGACCCCAATCGGAGTAATTACGAAACTTCAAACTGTTCAAAACTGCGCAGCCATACTGTTGTCGGGAATGTCTAATATCCTCTCAGCAAAACCTGCCCTTTGCTCCCTTCATTGGCTACTGTTGAAAGAGCGAATTAGCTTCAAGGCCCTCTGTATTGTCCATAAGTCCATGCAAGGGAACGGGCCTCCGATAAACTCTAACATGTTCCGCCCCTACAAGGCCAACCGGAAACTGCGTTCGGACAAACTTCACCTGGTTGAAGTCACAAGGATTAAAAGAGCCAGAAGTGACGGCCGACTCTTTTCTCATAATGCGGCCAATCTCTGGAACGCACTGCCACTGTATCTCCACAGGGAATCTAACCATCCTGCCTTCCGAAAGCAGCTGAAGACACTACTGTTTCCCTAAGTTTCTCTGCTACTGGTCTCTAGTCTTGCCCAGTGCTGCGATGCCCCCGGGTAGCCATGCGCTATATAAATGTATTTTTCATTTCATGATTACCTTTTGCACAAATATCAGTTATACTTTGGCCAAATACCAAACTCTGACTCGTATTTTTGTCCGCTTCGTGAGGGCCATGACAGCCTATTTTGCTTTTTTGGCATCCTGGTGGTGGAGATTTTCAGGGCAGCAACTTGCTTTTGGTTAGTAATATTGCACCGCTGCTCAGGCTCACAGTGACTGAGACTTAACAAGTGCTGTGTTGCATGACTTCCTTGGTTAACTGGCACTACTCCATCCAACCTCCTTGAGAGCATTGCTTTGGACTTCTACCTAAGGTGAAGACTGCAGAAAGAAGCGTCCAACCGAAGGCTAAGTTACATTTATTTACTGTGGATACTTGGTCTTCCCACAACTTCCTCACTGCACTTCGTCCTCCTTTGAACAATCAGTGCTGTGATTTATAGGATGTATATCAATATCATAAGCTATTATAGTTTCGGTCTTTTAATTACTGTCTACATGCCTTGGTGGGGGATGATCAATGTTGGGTACTGACGGCAGCACGCCAGTCTGCACCCAATCATATCTGGACTTTATCAAGCAGTGGCTGAAACCTTATTGTACCCACTTACGGTACCACCTGCTGGTGGTGGAGCTCTATTTCTGGGGGATGCTATTTGCATATGCAATTTGGCACCTGGAAAAGAGGTATCAAATGAGCGAGAATATAGTAGAAATAAGGTTACCAAAGGTAAGTAACTTTATTTCTGCCACTTCTGTTCCACTCTGCCAGTGATACAGTGCCACTTCCTTGCCCCTGCTAGTGGTTCTTGTGCTGGTTGTGTCCCTTTTGGCCCGCTCTGCTGCCATGACTCTCACAGATCAGTACTGCCTTGCCTCACTCCCCCCCCCCCCCCTCAAATTCCTTACACTCCCTTCTGTCTCGCCCCGATTTTTACTTTGCTTCTCGCAGCCAGCATAACCCCTGTTCAAATGAGGTCCTTTGGAACAGGGTAATAAGTGCTAAAGTTATTGTCACGTTTAGCCCGTAGTCGTGGGTTAAGTTGCGCTGCTGATTCTACTTCAAGGTAACTTATGCTGTGTGTCTCCTGTTAATGTGCAACTGTGCTTTACCTCCTCTTAAGAAATTGATGTGGATTAAAAAAATCCACTCAATGGTCCATTGTGTATCTTAATTCATGAGTTATGAGGATTGAAGCACCTGAAAGATGGTTTGTTTAGTCCGACTAGTTGCATTGTACTATAGCTCACCATGGTATGTGCTTATATAGGACTACTTGAATGTTCTGTACATTTAATGTCTTGTTGTAAACTTTCCTTAGCAGAAACGTCCAATGCTTACTGTGGTGGTCCCTGTGCCTCGGCGCTCCTCTTTGACGCCCATCTCAAAACTCAGCGATTGTACAACCCCTGCTCGCACGGCGCATCATGATGTAAATAAACGGAGCACTGGGGGTGTCACTGGGTTTGCATATTTGGAGAAAAGTTCACCGTCGTTTAATTTTTTCACTTGTGGTGGAATAATTTTGGGATCCGCTGGAATGGTATAAAGATAGTCAATGATTTTGTAGACTTTGTGCATGTTGGTTATGGGGAGTGACGCATATGTGATCCAGATAAGCTTTTTTTCCAGTTCTTTGCACACCTTCCTGAATACGAGGTTTCAACCAGAGGGATAGCATTGCTCTGCAGGCAATCCTGAATCGGCTCTGCCCCATCTAAAGGAACACTTGACAGTGTTGCTCTTTCATCATTGGCCCGACCTTTCTTCCTGTGCATGTGTTTTTTGAAAGTCCCTGATTTAATTACTTTGCTTTGTAATAATAAATTAACATTGTTGTGAACTTTCATCCTACTCAAGCTCCTTACCACTTTCAGGACTGACTGCCTGTACAGCAGGAGTAGTGGAACAAAGCCTCTAAATGATGCTATCCTTTTCAGCATGAATACGCCCTTCTCTGGACATGTAGTATGCTCATTGCTTGAATCACCAATCGTCTCAGCACAGTTGGAGTTTTTTTTCACCAATAGGAAGAGCTTCTTGCCCGCTTCCTCCACCGGCCTGTTCCATTTATACTAGGTTTTCTTGGATTTGGCATAATTCTACTGGTGACGCCAGCTCCAAACCTGGCGTTGGTGCACCAACATTTCACCATTTTATGAGAGGGGACAAGGCTTTTATGCTCTGATATGGTAACCTGTACCCAGCCCTTACTTGGTGCATCACACAAAAACACAAAACATGTGTCGGAAATAGAAGAGCACAAAGTCCTTGTGCATCAGGTCATCAGTTTCTGGAGATAGACCTGCAATTGAGCCCTTGAAGTCTCCTTTTCATTTAGTTTTGAACCTTCTAAAATATTTTGTACAGATGCTGGAGAAGTAAGGATCCACGTTTTAATGTACCTGTTATACAGGACCAGTCTCGATCACTAATTCAGAGTCTCCCCTTTGGCGTAAAATCAACTCAAAGGGATCATTACGAAGTGCCTGGTACCAGTGGTGGCATTTCACTGTGGACTAGGTGATGTGGTGGTCTCTTACCCAGCTAACCAGCTGGTGGAGAGAAAAATACAGCTACTAGTGTAAGCTTCTAAAAAGCCTTTCCTCCATCTCTCTGACTCTGTATGGTTAACCCTCAACAGTAAAGTTAACATTGTACCCTACTGCCCTCCTTCAGTTTTTGGAAGGTGTCCTAGACATACATTCAGGACACGCTTGCCCATATGGATTGCATTATTAATCCAGGCAGCTATTTTGAAACCTGACTTGATAGTGTTGCAATATAAGGGTGAGGTCCATACAAGAGGAACTCGACTAAGTGGGTGCATCTTACCGGCTGCTGGGATAAACCTGTTATATGACATAACAGTTGAAGACCGCCCGACCATGGTGTGGTAAAGAGCAGAACATCTCTGCATGACTATGGTTTCTAGTTAAAGCTCCACACTTTGCCACGATTGCAGATATGTCGACGTAAGGCTGTGATGCCACATTCAAGAGCTGTTCACAAAAGGCTAAGAGATGGGGATATATCAATGTCCTTGAGCTAATGGCCATTTGTAGCATCCTGCACGTGTTCCTCTGAAGGATACTTGGCTCCCATGCATGGATGCAAAGCTCGTCTTTGTTCATGATGGACATCTCCTGCATTTACTTAGTCAGCCAATACAGAGGGAAAGGAGGAGGTTCTACTACTTTGTTAATGAGCTACTCGATATGATATTTTTCTTACTGCAGAACACCTACCAAGCATCAGGTACAGCTGGGCTAGTGCACTCTGCAAGATTACGAAGTATCACAAGGTATTTGGCCCTATTTGTCACTGAGGCCAACAAGAAGTGCTCGTTCTACATCCGGTATAAGCAGCCAGGTTTGGGATTGGGGGTGCCTTTTCAATTAGCTAATTTTATGAAGCTAAAATTATTCAAATGAACTCTAAATTAGTTTTAATGATGCAAAATGTCCACTTAAAGTTATATATCGACTTTTTTCCCCCCAAATGCTATCACTTCGTTTGAGAGCTTGCTGTATTACTGGATATTCACTGATGCCTGAAGCTCTATGTGGTAAGGACGAAAGACTTCAGACTAAGACCAGCTCTTAGTGACTTTTGGTCAGCCCGGAAAAAGCCATCTTTCCGACCATGGGGTGCCAATGGCTGCAGCAGTCACTTCTGTGATATCCAACTCAGCCACCCCGTTCAGGGAAGAGTGACCACTCATTCACCAAAAGCCGTGGTAGCAACAAAAGCCCACTACACAGTGGTGCCACTTTTAGACATTTTAGAGTGGCCACATGAAAGAACCCACATGTTCTCAAAACACTCCTATTTAAACACAGAAATGTTAAGAGAACCTGCAGCTGTGAAAGAGGTCCTTCGTAACATGCTCAGATATGGTGGAGTTGGTTTGCACCTACTATTCAATATATACTGCCTGTTATTATTATTTGAGCGTGTGAATATGAATTATCTATGCTGGAGTAGTATCTTGCCTATAAATATGGTTCTGCAGCATAAGTCGATCACAGTAGATATAAATAGCAGTCGGGCAGGATGAAATCGTGCAGTATCACATGAACGAGAATTCTATTCGCCAACACGAATACTGCATATATATCAGTTGGGCACAGCTTTATATTTTCTCAAAATAAAAATAAGCAGAACTGATGAACATCCCCTACCTGTACCGACCACATAGCGGCACAAAGTTATTTTGAATCCTATTTCTATATTGAATGCTTTAAAATATTGCTCGTCATCCTTTCAATCCGCCCATGTACCACCACAGTGGCAAAGCCACCTAATCCTAAATTCGCAAGAAATTACCACACTAGCATCAGCATCAAGAAAGCTTCTGTAATGCGCACAATTTCAAAATGCATTAGTTTCTTTAGATTTCAAACATGGAAATCAGAAACATCTTTCTATGTAGGAAACAACTTCTCGATGAACATATAAGCAATGATTAGATTAAACTCCTAGATCACAACAAGGTATGTAGTAAGTGCAGGACATTTTTGCATAAATAACGCCACCAGTGAAAATTAAATTTCTCATGCAGTAGTAGGAAAAGCAAAGCAAAGCAAAAAATTACATAATGGGTCTGTAAGTTGCCTAGTATCATGGTACTACGCGGGAGAATTTAATAAGGGGGGGCGGGGGCATATCCACATGAAACATGCATACACGTGTGTGTATGTATATATGTTTGTATGTGTGTATATATATATATATATATATATATATATATATATATATATATATATTGTTAACACAAGAAGAATACGCCGAACTCTCAGAAGTGGTTTATTTCTTTATTCTCAGTGGACAGCTTAAAGTCTATGATATGCCACAACGCGTTTCAAACTTCCGTTTTCGTCAGGTGGCAATGACTCCCAGGCTGCCTTAATTCCGCCGTGCCTTAAGTCTGGTGCTAGGCATGTTGGGATTTGTAGTCCCTTAAACGATGTGTGGCAATTCGTTGAGTACGTTTTAGCTGAGTGCTTGTTAATTCCACTACATTCTTGTTGGTTATATCGGCTTTGCTTGTTGATTTTAGAAAACTTCTGCGCCCTTTGTTGTTATCGTCCTCGGGCCGCATCGGTAGTCTTTCTCGCAGCGGACATCTTCCTCACCTTCTTTCCAACCAGTGAGGTGGTCCTTCACCTTGAGCTACGTGCAGCGGAGTTGAAGTTTGGAACCCTCCGGTATCCTACGTCTTCAAGCGCTTGATGCGCACCGCAGGAGATTTGTATCTCCCCGTCTGCTTCACAGGTGTGGAGAAGCTCCGGGCGCTGCCTTGTAACTTTGTTTGCTCACGAACGGTCATTTAGGCGCGCACACTGCTGGTTCGGCTTGAGGGGAACGACCACACCCCTGACGTCATGTTAACACAAGAAGAATACGCCGAACTCTCAGAAGTGGTTTATTTCTTTATTCTCAGTGGACAGCTTAAAGTCTATGATATGCCACAACGCGTTTCAAACTTCCGTTTTCGTCAGGTGGCAATGACTCCCAGGCTGCCTTAATTCCGCCGTGCCTTAAGTCTGGTGCTAGGCATGTTGGGATTTGTAGTCCCTTAAACGATGTGTGGCAATTCGTTGAGTACGTTTTAGCTGAGTGCTTGTTAATTCCACTACATTCTTGTTGGTTATATCGGCTTTGCTTGTTGATTTTAGAAAACTTCTGCGCCCTTTGTTGTTATCGTCCTCGGGCCGCATCGGTAGTCTTTCTCGCAGCGGACATCTTCCTCACCTTCTTTCCAACCAGTGAGGTGGTCCTTCACCTTGAGCTACGTGCAGCGGAGTTGAAGTTTGGAACCCTCCGGTATCCTACGTCTTCAAGCGCTTGATGCGCACCGCAGGAGATTTGTATCTCCCCGTCTGCTTCACAGGTGTGGAGAAGCTCCGGGCGCTGCCTTGTAACTTTGTTTGCTCACGAACGGTCATTTAGGCGCGCACACTGCTGGTTCGGCTTGAGGGGAACGACCACACCCCTGACGTCATGTTAACACAAGAAGAATACGCCGAACTCTCAGAAGTGGTTTATTTCTTTATTCTCAGTGGACAGCTTAAAGTCTATGATATGCCACAACGCGTTTCAAACTTCCGTTTTCGTCAGGTGGCAATGACTCCCAGGCTGCCTTAATTCCGCCGTGCCTTAAGTCTGGTGCTAGGCATGTTGGGATTTGTAGTCCCTTAAACGATGTGTGGCAATTCGTTGAGTACGTTTTAGCTGAGTGCTTGTTAATTCCACTACATTCTTGTTGGTTATATCGGCTTTGCTTGTTGATTTTAGAAAACTTCTGCGCCCTTTGTTGTTATCGTCCTCGGGCCGCATCGGTAGTCTTTCTCGCAGCGGACATCTTCCTCACCTTCTTTCCAACCAGTGAGGTGGTCCTTCACCTTGAGCTACGTGCAGCGGAGTTGAAGTTTGGAACCCTCCGGTATCCTACGTCTTCAAGCGCTTGATGCGCACCGCAGGAGATTTGTATCTCCCCGTCTGCTTCACAGGTGTGGAGAAGCTCCGGGCGCTGCCTTGTAACTTTGTTTGCTCACGAACGGTCATTTAGGCGCGCACACTGCTGGTTCGGCTTGAGGGGAACGACCACACCCCTGACGTCATGTTAACACAAGAAGAATACGCCGAACTCTCAGAAGTGGTTTATTTCTTTATTCTCAGTGGACAGCTTAAAGTCTATGATATGCCACAACGCGTTTCAAACTTCCGTTTTCGTCAGGTGGCAATGACTCCCAGGCTGCCTTAATTCCGCCGTGCCTTAAGTCTGGTGCTAGGCATGTTGGGATTTGTAGTCCCTTAAACGATGTGTGGCAATTCGTTGAGTACGTTTTAGCTGAGTGCTTGTTAATTCCACTACATTCTTGTTGGTTATATCGGCTTTGCTTGTTGATTTTAGAAAACTTCTGCGCCCTTTGTTGTTATCGTCCTCGGCCGCATCGGTAGTCTTTCTCGCAGCGGACATCTTCCTCACCTTCTTTCCAACCAGTGAGGTGGTCCTTCACCTTGAGCTACGTGCAGCGGAGTTGAAGTTTGGAACCCTCCGGTATCCTACGTCTTCAAGCGCTTGATGCGCACCGCAGGAGATTTGTATCTCCCCGTCTGCTTCACAGGTGTGGAGAAGCTCCGGGCGCTGCCTTGTAACTTTGTTTGCTCACGAACGGTCATTTAGGCGCGCACACTGCTGGTTCGGCTTGAGGGGAACGACCACACCCCTGACGTCATGTTAACACAAGAAGAATACGCCGAACTCTCAGAAGTGGTTTATTTCTTTATTCTCAGTGGACAGCTTAAAGTCTATGATATGCCACAACGCGTTTCAAACTTCCGTTTTCGTCAGGTGGCAATGACTCCCAGGCTGCCTTAATTCCGCCGTGCCTTAAGTCTGGTGCTAGGCATGTTGGGATTTGTAGTCCCTTAAACGAGCTGCACGTAGCTCAAGGTGAAGGACCACCTCACTGGTTGGAAAGAAGGTGAGGAAGATGTCCGCTGCGAGAGACTACCGATGCGGCCCGAGGACGATAACAACAAAGGGCGCAGAAGTTTTCTAAAATCAACAAGCAAAGCCGATATAACCAACAAGAATGTAGTGGAATTAACAAGCACTCAGCTAAAACGTACTCAACGAATTGCCACACATCGTTTAAGGGACTACAAATCCCAACATGCCTAGCACCAGACTTAAGGCACGGCGGAATTAAGGCAGCCTGGGAGTCATTGCCACCTGACGAAAATGGAAGTTTGAAACGCGTTGTGGCATATCATAGACTTTAAGCTGTCCACTGAGAATAAAGAAATAAACCACTTCTGAGAGTTCGGCGTATTCTTCTTGTGTTAACATGACGTCAGGGGTGTGGTCGTTCCCCTCAAGCCGAACCAGCAGTGTGCCGCCTAAATGACCGTTCGTGAGCAAATATATATATATATATATATATATATATATATATACACACAAACTCCGGTTCTGAAAGAAGCCGTTTTGAGGGCGGTCCGTGATCAGGGCACCGGTAGCCCTGTACAATATCGTATCCAGCGCTTCCCTACTTCGGAAGAATTATCACGGACACCTCGCATGGATTGCAGGTAATTTATTCAAATATCAGACTGCACCGCAACGCGTTTCACCTTTCGGCTTGATCACGCTAAAGAAGCATTACAGTTTACACATTTAAATATACGTCAGTGATAAACATAAACAACGGACTCAACCACGTGAAATATAAAACACAAGTTTGCGGTGGTTCCGCCATTTTGACCTAGTCAATATTTCTTTCAATACACATAGGAAATGCCACAAGTTGCTCAGCCCGACACTTCTTTGAACAACATTCCAAAATGAAAAATTATTGAGAATGGTAGTCATTGATGAAGTCCCTAATAACATACGTGGGGGCAATCGTAATTTGGCACTTCGGAAGCTTGAGTCGAAATATATTATTGACATGGAAACCATGATCCCGCAGGGTCTCAACTCTGATATTTGAATAAATTACCTGCAATCCATGCGAGGTGTCCGTGATAATTCTTCCGAAGTAGGGAAGCGCTGGGATACGATATATATATGTATATGTATATGTATGTGTGTGTGTGTGTGTGTGTATGTATGTATGTATGTATGTATATATATGTATATATATATATATATATATATATATATATATATATATATATATATATATATATATATATGTGTGTGTGTGTGTATATAATATATATGTATGTATATGTGTGTGTGTGTGTGTGTGTGTGTGTGTGTGTGTGTGTGTGTGTGTGTGTGTGTGTGTGTAGTATCCCCCAACACCTGACTTCAGCTATGTAGTGCGAGGACATGCCAAAAGATGTCCATGCTGGTCAGGAGAGAATCTCATGAATCAAAGCCCGGAGACCCATACTAACAGGGAGATACTTTCTCACACGCCTTGTCGACTCGCTTCATCCCTGGGATAGCATAAGTTAGGGCATCCTCAGGACAGGGAACTGTGGAGTCAAAGAATAAGTGGGTCAAGATGGGTGTCATTCTAGTCGGTAAAGCCTGTATAAGACGGAGAACATGACCATGCAAACTGTCACTACGGGCGGATCGCCCTCCATAACTGATTTTACACCCACACCTACTTCCCCAATTCCATCTGGATCATTGACTTAATGAGTTAGCTACTGACCTATCCCATCTGGAGGACGAAATCCATAGCCGATCTACTATCACTAAAGAACTTCTTAACATACACAGAGCCACCAACAACACCGTGAACCAAATCAGTCTCCAAACGAGAAATTGTGTCCCCACGAATGCTCACACCGAGAACGCTAGTCAGTATAAACAAATCAACGTCCAACCTAGTTGACACATATCCAAGTCCACACACCCCAAAAACACTAATCCGGGTAGTTTACCCTCCCCAACGTGGTCTAGGAGATCAAGCGATTAACTTCGACAGACAGACATATACGACCTCCTTACATCCTATGCCCGGGCCACAGACAACAGTAAGTCGCAATGTGGAACTATTCAATCCATTGTAACCAATCCCCTCAGAGAACCAACTCTCAGCAACAGATCCGTAAATAGAGATAACCTCACAAATATCAATTTAGAACAGAGTACCTTGAACCACTCTATTAACAAGTTGTGGGCTCATTAATTGCAGATCTGCTAGCAAACATGCTACTGATATATTTAATTTCATTCTGGAGAATGACTTAGACATTATGGTCCTCACAGAAACTTGGCTTAATAGTTCCTCCTCGCCCATCCTCGACTTACTGGTTCCTCCTTCACACGACCTAATCAGACTAGACAGAATCTGGAAACAAGGAGGAGGGGTAGCCTGCAATTATCGTAACTCAATATCAGTCAAGCAAGCGGATTCCATTGCGCTATACTCCTGTGATTATCTTTCTATAAATATCTCTGATTCGAAGCGCATCGCCAGCAAGCTTCACATATAAACCCCCCCCCCCCCCGGCGATAACTTGACTTGTATCGACAAGATAATGGAGATCATGGCATTCAATGTCAACTCACAAGTACCTCATATTTTCTTGGGTGACTTTAACCTCTATTGGAACAACGCAAACAATCATATTGTAGGCTGTCTTACAGAGTTTGTCAGAACAGGAGCTATCTCAATTCGGTGACAGCCCAACTCATAACAAGGGAGAGACAATGGACCTCATCATTGCAAAAACAAACATCGTCCTACTAGAATCCATCACCCCATGCGATTGGTCTGATCATTACTGCATCCTCTTCTCCATCAATGTTGAAGTTACTCAAAAAAGGGGCCAACCCTCAAAAACAAGACTATGGAAAAGGAACGTACAAAATATCAACCCCATCACCTTGGTAAACCGTTGCAACTCCGCCCTGACCCTCATGATGGACATGACAGATGTACATGCCCTCACAACTTTCTACAATTCCACTGTACTCGAAATCCTGGACTCTACAGCTCCCCTCCAAGAAAAAAATGTCTCCTCCAAAATGTCCGAACCCTAGTTAAATGAGGCCCTGAACTCGGAGCATCGGCTTCTAAGAGCTGCAGAGCGTCTATGGAAATTTGCTCCTACCACTGATAACCTTGAGCATCTTAGAAGGTTAAGGAATTCATACAATAGGAAGATTCTTAAGGCAAAGGCAGACTTTTTCAAAGTCCAGCTGAACCAAGCTATCAACCGGCCAAAGAAACTCTTTGAAATCGTCAAGCAACAAGCATGCAATATGACTAACTCTGGGGAACTAAACAACCTGGCCACACATACCTGTGATGTGCTTGCCAATTTCTTCCACGAAAAGACTAAGACCATCGAGCTAGACATCCAATACAAGATGGCGCTCCTGCATTCTATGGTCCAAGATTCTAAATGTGGCGCTCTATTCAAAGTACACCTAAATAATCCAGGGGAAGTCACAAAAAACAATGCACACCTTCTTGCCAATCACTCAACAAATAATCGACAACACTCTTCAAGCAATCAACCCCTCCAATTATTTCTCTGACCTCCTGCCTCCTGCCCTGTTCAAAATCTTAAACATCTATCCTACCACTCTGGGCAAAAACTGTAAACGCCTCCCTGAGTCAAGGTGACATTCCGGACTGCCTTAAAATAGGGCAGGTCACACCTATACTAAAGAAAGCTGACTCCGCTCCATCTGATCTCCACTACCGTCCTATATCCAACATCCCCACCTTGGCGAAACTATTGGAGAAATGTGTACAAATTCAATTATGCAACCATATTGAGAATTATAACCTCTTGGACAGTCACCAATCCGGCTTCCGCCAAGGTCACAGCACAGAATCTGCACTCACACACATTATGGATGACATACTAAAAATGCTTGACTACAATGAGTCATGCCTATTGATACTTCTTGACCTGTCCTCCGCCTTCGATACGGTAAAGCATGACAACCTCCTTTCCCTATGGAACGAAGGATGGACCTCTTGGGCACAATGTTGCAATGGTTCTCCTCCTTCTTGATTAACAGATCTCAAAGAATCAAGATGAAGAATTCACTCTTGGCACTCTCCCCAAATACAAAATGGCTCCGCTGAGGACATCACTGAATGCTGCGGCTAGACTGGTATCGGGAACCAAAAGAAATAGTCACATCTCCCCGACCTTGAAAGCCCTGAACTGGTTGCCTTACGAGGCAAGAATACACCTAAAAGTGGCCTGCATGACGCACAAAGCAATTCATAATACACCCAGTTATTTGGCTCTAAAGCTGGAAAGGTCTGGCGTTTGCAGACAACTACGAATTGCGAGTACTTTCCTTCTTAACCCCTTCCACGCTCATGACGAGCTCAGCTCGTCATGAGGTACGCCTGTCGTACGCTCATGACGAGCTGAGCTCGTCATGTAACGCGGTAATTGCGAATCTTTAGCGCACAGCGGTAAAACGCTTAGCGTGGATGGGGTTAAACCTCAATCCTTCCATAAGAAGAGAACTGGCTGCAGAGCCTTCTCCGGGATTGCTCCAAAGATTTGGAACTCCAGTAGTGCGTGGAATTTCTTCCTTTACCGCATTCAAAAAAGTAAAAATGTTACTAATGAACAAATTCACGTCCTAAGTCTTAATTCTAGGCTCTTACCGAGTCTATAAGACCCGCTCATTGCCTACCTCTGGTGGAATGAACAAAAGACTATTTTATGTAAGATTAATACCACAGCCCATAATGCTCAATAACTGTATGTAGTGTAAAACTTTCTGGCCTCTGGTCTCCCTTGGTTATCTATATACTTTATATCCATTGTGATTCGAATGAGGATATTTTATGTTTGTTTGCTAGCACAATCACCTAATGTTTGATAACTGTATATTGCACAACTTCCCGCAGATTCCTGGTCCTCTGTTTGTCATCCATATATTTTATATCTGTTGTACGAATTGACACATTTGAATGCATGTATACCATCTCATCCATCTATGTTCTTATACTGTATACTGTAAAGCGCTCTGATACCCTTGTGGGTCACGTTTGCCCTATATAAAACTTTATAAATAAAGTGGGTGTGGGTTGCCAATGCCTGTGAGTCATACGTGGAATGCTGTTCAGTATCCTATCTTGGTGGAATTTACGGAGTCTGTGGAGCTGGAAGGGATGATCAAGGATCAGGGTTGATGGTTAGAGTGGTTTTAAATGCATACAGGAACATTAGAGGTGAGGGTCATTAATATGCATGCCAGGAGTAATTCCGTCTCGTTATGGATCCCTAGTGATGTAAGATTCTGGGGGGTAACGAAGGAGAGTCGGAAAACCTGTGTCTTAGAAAGTCAAGTACTGAAAGCATTAAAAGCAGATCATTTCACACAACTTTATAGAAGGATTAGTGGTGCTTCATTGAAGTGCTGTGACGTCAGAATGCGGAAGAGCGACACTGTTTAGTCTGTCTCTTGTTAACAAACGCGCTTCTGAGGAAAAGGGCAGAAAGTCCGAAAACTGTTGTGTAGGAAGTTCGTACACTGGGTATATCCAAAGTAAATATTGGAGCGTACTTTTATGCAAAGAATATTGGAACTTCAAGAGTGCGTTGATCGCCTCCTCGTGCTGAGGAGCAGCGAAGTGCTTAAATATCGTCTTTCTGATCGATCAAGTGTCTTCATAAGAGACAGTGAGCTATGCTGTGGATAGTGTGGGTTGGCATGAGCATATGAAGTAGTTGTGTGCTAATGGGAATTGTAGTTGCAAGGCAGCTGCATGACAGGGCAAATATCATGACCGGGGATTTTATCAGCACAGGGGAAGCACTTGCGTTATCGAAGTCAGCCTACAAGTAAATTCCCGACCAGGAGCTGGGACAGAGGTATTGATGACACATGACATAGAGATATAACAGAAGTCAATGAACGTAAGGAAAGCATGAGCCCAAAAGGCACAGGTATCAATGCATTACTGGAACTAGTTATGTAAGAAGTCTGGTCTGGTGGCTTAGTGGACTAATGAATCTACTGTAGGGTCTTGTGTCCGACCTCATGGTCACTTGTTACAATCCCGGCGGTCCCCTCAGCCTTTCATCCTTCGAAGGTCCATAAAATGAGTACCATTGATTTGGGTAACAATAAACAACTGTTATTCATCGCCAAGATGCCCACTGTTTTACAAAATAAGCCTGATAATGTGTCTACGCAGTGATTACGTCAAATAAATCCTTAAGGCCATTAGATATGGCTCTGAAATAAAATATCAGGTTGCTTACCTTGAGTAACTATCTTCCGTATGGATTCCACAAGGCCCTTTATTGATAGTGTTGAGTACCGTCCATTTAAACATTTTCTCTTTGTTTTGCATGAAGTATTTCAAGAAAGGGCATTGGGTGTTTTACCAAATGTGCTCTATATTGGATAATTGTTTTCTGAAACTCCCTGAATAGTTTTCTAAATGTATACTTTATTAAAGGGACAGATTATCCTATAGAACACTTTTTTAGTTTTGTATTTGGAAAAGTTGTAATGTTATTGAAATATCTTCTGACTTAATACTAAACATTACTCCCTCATACAGTCCTCCTTGTCCCAGTCAACAGGTAGGGACGGTGGCATGCCCTCGACAGGGACATACCATGCTTTAGTCCCTCTTTTTCAATAAAATGGACAAAAGCTTCACCCTCCTCTCCAAGACTCCTTCTGTTTTTGTCCGTCGTAGGTTTCGTTTATTTTCAGGACATGCTGATTCACATTAGGGAACTCTTGGGATTTTATCGGAAGCCTTCCTCTGAGGAGGGATTTTTTGCACAGTACTGGTGTTTCTCCTCATGATTTGCCTCTCCACGTAGTTGTCAAGCACATTGTTCTCAAGGAATGGAGAGGTGGCTACGCAGAATATTCCCTGTTTTTTAATTAGATGCCATCTTGTGGAAGGTTTTGAGGAGTTTTTCCATCCATCCCTAAAGTGAGTTCCATCACATTTTCCATGGTGTCTGATTATCCTAAGCTATACTGTCGGATCCAGTGGAGTGGAAGGTGGAGGAGCATTGAAGTCTTTCTGTGCAGCATCCAATTTTAGGTTCAGGTCTAGTACCGATGCTGCAGACACCTTGCAGGTTCTACTGAAAGATTTTGAAAGACTGTATGATGTCATCCAAGCAAACGAGGATCTGTCAGTTTTTATCGGATGCCATCTTCGATAATTTATGGGATTCCACAGCCTCTGCTGGGGCCGGCCACCGGGCTTGGTGGCTCAAACACCGGAAATTGGAGGCAAGTCAGAAGGAGGTGGTACAGAAGTTGCCATTCCTTGCTCCCAAGCTCTTTGGCGATTGAATTGAATGAGATGGTACAGTCCCCGAACCTAGTCTTCCCACCCCCCCTCTTCCTGCACCCAGAATGCCCCGCCACTTTGTCAGGGGGACAGGCTGCTGCTGGGTACAGCGTTCTACTGATGATATTTTGCATTCTTTCAAACTCAATCCTGGAAAGAAATTGTTTTGTCAAACAGTATTTTCAAGGACCGGATTTTAGCAACCCTTTCGTGGCCAGGCTCGAGGCGGGGGGCTGCGCTTGTTAGTTCTCATCCAGGGGATACTGCAGCCTACTGGCAAATGCCTCCAATTACAGGTTTCTCTAGGGCAATAAAGCATTGTTGTATGACAAATGTTTGCTGCTCTCTTTCTTCCTTAGGGGTTGGGAGAGTATAGGTGCAACTATACAAACTTATGTAATTTCAGCATTTTGGCCATTGTGGAAACGTCTTAGGCTGCATAGATATGTTTTCACATATGCATATATAGGTATATATATGTATTTTCTATATGCTCCGGGATCCCGCACATGGGCGAAGATTATTAATAGATTATGACTTTGAGTATACCCCTGGATGAGAACTAGGATTACAGGTAAGTAACTAATCCTTCTAAACCACGACCAGTCCGGTCAACCCACTTCCCAATCTTCCCTGTGACAACCTAGTGGGAAATTACTACATGGCAGTAGGGACTCATTTGAATCTGTTTTCCAAGCAGTGAGGGCGTTGTCAGACTTGTGAGTTCTGACCCATTGTGTTGGAGGGATACAGGTTTCCTTTTCGACTTCCTCCTCCTTCGATGTTCTGTGTTAACCTATTGTCAGGAAATCAATAAAGAGGGCTCCCCTCCTGGAAGGTGTGGAAAAGTTCATTCTGAAAAGGGCTGTGGTCGAAGTTCCTCTAGGCCGGGAGGGTCTCAGCCTCTACTCCGTTCTGTTAGTCAGAAAAGGAGACTGTTCATTCTGGCTTGTTCTGGACCACAAAATTCCTAAACAAGTTTGTTCAGTTGGACTCCTTCAGGATGATCTCCCTGTAGGGACTCATTCCCCTGATTCACCAAGGCTCTTACTTGGCAACGCTAGACTTGGAAGATGCCTATTTCCATGTTCTGAATCATCCCCTCAGTCAGCTGTTTCTCCAGTTCTCGGTGCAAGGGAGACACTTCCAGTTGTAAGTGTTGCCGTTTGGTCTGACAACGGTGCCTCAGACTTTCACCAAGGAATTGGCCCCTGTCATAGCTGTGCTGCAGCATGAGGGTTTTTCTTTATTCCCTTATATCAATGATTGACTAATATGTGGTTTTTCTTTCCTCATGGCTCAAGAGGCAGTGTCAGCAGCGTTTCTGCAGTCTCTGGGTTTTAAGACCATCTCTGGGGAGTCCCATCTGATGCCTTCTCACTCTTTTTGACGTGCAGCAAGCCAAGGTGTTTCTTCCTGCAGACCGGGACCTGCTTCTGTTTGGGGCAGGTCCACTAGGTCAGTCTGGACGTCCTGGGCTGAGGTGGGTGGTGTTTCCATCCCGGAAATCTAAAGGGCATCTAACCGGTCCTCTTTTAATACTTTTCTAAAGCATTAGCGATTAAATGTTGATTCCATGACAATTAATTTTGGGCATAGGGTGTTGGCCACTAATATGCAGTAATTTTGTTTTTTTCTGGTATGGATAAATTTGTCGGTTCAAACCTTTTGTCTGTTGCTTGTGATTTCCTCAGGAGGTCTCTCCTCCTGCCACTCTTCAGAGCTTGGTAAGAAACCTGAAGATTCAAATTGACAGTTCTCTGTCCCCACAACCCGCAAATTCAGGCTCTGGTGGGCACTTGCTTTGGACTGCTATGCACTGTGAAAAAATTCCTACCTCTTCTGTCAGTCGAAGCTAGGAAAATAGTGATCCATGCCCTGCTCACACCCAGACTAAATTATGGAAACACTCTGTATTCAGGTCTGCCTGATTACCTTTTGAACCGACTGCAGGTGGTTCAGAATGTGGTGGCCAGATTATTTCTAAATCTCGCTCCTAGAACCCATATGTCCCCACATCCATACTCACTTCACTGGCTACCCGTTAATAAGAGGATTTGCTTAAAGACACTGGTCTTGGCTCATAAAGCCCTGCATGGAACAGGCTCAGTGTAACTTAGGAGGAGGCTTTCTACTCCCCTCCAAGGACACTACGGTCCACTTTTGGCCACCTAGCCACTATCCCTAAAATGCATCGGACCAGAATTGGGAGAAGATCATTTTCGTATCTCTGGGCTAAAGCCTGGAATCGATTCCCGCTGGCACTTCGTGTTACCCCAGAACTTTCCGTTTTCAGGAAAAAGCTCAAAACCTGGCTGTCTAGCAAGTAATGTAATCATCCAGCCACAAGTGTGAAGATAAACTTTCTCCTCCAGCACCAGGACACTCCTCGTAGTAGCTATGCGCTCTACAAATGACTTTTTATTTCATGTCATTATGACTGGGAAGAGCAGGACCGTATGAAGGAAGGATGACTTCTTTACCTACCAGTAATCTTCATTAACCCGATAAGGTCCTTGGCTCAGTCCTTTCCTCCCTTCTTAGGAGTTTGCAATCTTTTGCGCTTGTGAACTTACAGGAAAACGGTGGAGCTTTTGTCCATTCTGTGGACAGAAAAAAAGGACTAGAGCGTAGCATGTGCCTGTCGAGGGCATGGCCGCCCTCACTACATTATGACTGGGACAAGGAGAACCTAATCGGGGTAATGTAGATTACTGGTGAGTAAAGAGATCAGTTTCCAAAATTGTGGTGTCCAATCACTGGCAGTAAATTCCACATTTACCATGGGCCTGTTTGTTCAGGTTCAGTGTATGCTCTTACGAGAAGTCTTTTGAGATTATTATTGTTTCCTTAGGTCAAACAGAGCTCGGTTTGATTTGACGTCTACGGTAGACCAAACAAAATGTGCCAGTTCTGCCAATTTTTTTAATTTTTTTTACTTGTTATTGCCTGGGCTGAATGTAGGTTTAAGGTCTATTTTTTCCCTCAAACTTTGTCTCTCCGGACGTGAAACATACTACTTTGCGGCAATCTTGCAGTACTTTTTTTTGGAAGCCTCTTCCTTTGAGTTTGGAGGTAAAAGTTTCAAGATGTTTGAGAATGTTTTTTTTCTGGGAACATGTCCGTCTCACTCTTAAAAATTAACCAAATGACAAATTAATACACAGGCGTTTCGAATGAAAACGTTGTGACCAAAGAAAGCTGTTTGGTGTGTGGGTCTGGTTTTTGACTATAATATTGTTAGTTACTTTGACCCACTCGTCAAAGAAGTGGATTTTGTTGGAGTTGTCATGGTAAACTGGATGTAGTTAGGCCTTCCATTTACCGAAATTAGTAAGTAGTCCAGTGCGTCTTGATTTTATGTCAAGACAGGAGGCTAGCATTATGCATAACCTTTTAATCACTAACTTCTCAGCATCGTTTTAAAAACATCCAATAGAACAACATAGTCACAAAACCATTAGAACATTCATCATGAACATAAGTCCCAACATTCCAATCTCATCCTACTTTTTTTTTTTTTGCTGCTCCTGAGCACGAGTATATTTTAGCTTCCTTCCATTTAGCAAAATGAGTAAGTGGTCCAATGCATCTTGATTTCTTTTCCAGATTCAGAAGATATCCGTATATCCGAGCCATGAGCATATATTCTTTTAACAGATTGTTCTCATAAATGGTCTCGCCTTGAAATTGTCCTTTGTATACAATGGTTATCTCGGGTGCACCGTAGCAATCTATAGTAGGTCCCTGGATTTACTAGTAAATTTCCAGCTGAACAGTTTTTTTTTAATTGTTTTTTTTTTATAAACTATTTTTGCGAGCAATAAAATGGATTCTGTGAGGCTTCCCTCTTAATGGGATTGTAGGTAGTGCTTTATCCTGTTAAATATCAATATATGGAGACACAACCTCCATTGTGACAAGGATATGGGTATTTGGATCGAATGATGTACCCTCAACCTTTTTGTTGAAGCTGTATCATGTGCATATGCTCTGAAATTTTGGCCGAAAGGTTTTAGAAAGGAATCTGTATTTGGAGATTAGTTCTTAGTTTGTTTCTGGTTGTGACACAATATATCTCCATGGAGGATGTTTGGCCTCTGTGTGTGTGTTTTAGGTAGTCATTAGAAGGCTGGTGTTCTCGGTGATCCGTTAAGCGAAAATTCAAAATCCAGTTTTTGGTCACGTGCCTCAATTAGGTTTAGTTCTATTTCATTTATAATGTCCTTCATTGGCGATAGTCACTGACATTGTCCATCCTTTCACAAGGAATCTATCCTTATCCATGATGATACTGGCTCCACCCTTGTTGATCGCTTTAATAAGGATGGATTTGTCTTGCATCAGTTCTTTATTGGCCTCTGTTTGGGCTCTGTAAATGTAGCATGATTTTTTTTTTCTCCAAATTGTTAATCCTGGCTAGGACTGTGAAGTTGGTGGGCTATAGTGGATTTCTGCCAAAGAATATATAAATCTTCCGAAGTAGTGGTGTTTCCTTCCACTGGAAGTATGCATGTAATCTTAGATTCCAGAAGAATTCAGTTGCTTCACCTTTAAATTAGATGAACTATGTCTGGATCACTGGTACGAATGAAAGTCCCTTTCGGGGGACAGAACTTTCCTCCTCTGATACTTTTCTTGGACAGGTTTTATCGGACCCTCCTGCATGTTCTTACTCACATTTGCATCTTGTTGCTTCATTTGGCCCTGTAAAGGGTCCTGGTCTCTATTTAGAAAAGATTGAGATTCATTTGATTAGTGGGACCCTCTCCTGGATCCTGATCTTTATTAGTTTCAGAGGAAGAAGTATCGGAAAAAGTGACTAATCGTTGCTGGTAGTGACCCCTGAAGTTGGTTGAAAAAACTCCGGTCTAGTTTAGTAGTCTTCTTTGAGATAAGAATAGCCAGTTTTGAAATTTAGTCTTTCTTAAGTTTGAGTTTTTGATTGTGTGAAGTCTCGAAACCAAATGTAAATTGATACTTGTATAGCGCACTACTCACCCGCAAGGGTCTCAAGGTGCTTGTACGAATACCGCTGTGGAACCCATCCTGGCTTTCTCTGTGAGGTGTCCACTCCTGGGCACCCCCAAGGTGGAGGTCAGGCATCCTTAGCGTTGTGGGGGCCGTGGTGGAGATTAAGCAAGCTATTGCCCAGAGTTGCAGAGTGGGACTCCATGATTGGAATAGGCACTGAGGCGAGAATTATCATGCCCAAGACCCGCCGAGGCGGGGAATCGAACCCTGGTCCCGGGCTAGACCTCTGCATCAGGGTCTGCCGCTCTAACCATTGAGCCACACTACTCCACTGTCTGTTTTTTTCTGTTCTATTAAGGAGGTCCTTGTTGTCCCTAATAGACTTTTTTTTTCTGTTTCTTCTTTTTAAATGTTTCAATCTCTGAGTATTGGTTTTGCAGATTCTTAGGGTGATCACAATTGCTAGGCATATCCAGTCTCTTCTGCATTTTGTACCTACACAACAAAAATCATTCTTGCTTAGGGAATCATCCGAAAATAACTGTGATTTTGTGAACTTCTAGGCCGCACTGAATCATTCTGGTGCTCAAGGAGCACATGACTATACATCTCTGTGCAAATGTGTTTTTATCCAGTCTTAGAATTGTGTTGGCCTCACTATGTTTTTTAGTTGTAGCTAAAGAAAAGGGAAAGAGAAAGGATCTTGAGTAACCCTGGGCGTAGTTTGTGTAGCAGCACTACACGTAACTTCACGTAGTCTGCGTAGTGTAGCTGGTGACACTGTGTACTTGTCTGCACTGTGAAGAAATTGCAAAATAATTGAAAATGGCATCCTGCACAATGCCGGTTATGATAAAATAAGTATCTCTATGTTTATATGCTAAAGTGCATATAGTACTTTCACAAAAGTTAGCAAGCAGGGAGAGAGGTGATGATTTTGGGATTCTCCCTAACCTAGGGGGAGTACCAAACAGATGCCGTGAAAATAAAAAGCCTATCTTATTGAACAATTTGGTGGTGGTCTCATCCTCTTAGGACCAGCCAAAGCACAGTTATTGGCAAAAAAACATTCTCAACCAAAGGCCCTGCAAAGCATTATGGGATGAGATTAGCAGTGGGCAGTGAATATTATATAGTATCCAATATCAAAATAATTCTACAAAGAGCTGCATTTCAACTGGTGGTTACTAGATGTCCCTCACGAGTCAAATGCAAATGCTTGATGAAAGGGTTTCAGTGGTTTCACATTTGACTCGTGAGGGACATCTAGTAACGACTAGTGGCAATGCAGCTTGATGTAAGAATAATTTCAATGCTTTGCATTTGACTTCTGAGGGACATCTAGTAACAACTGGGTGAACTGCAGGTCTTTGTAGAATTATTTTGATATTGGATACTGTAATATACACTGCTAATCTCGTGCCATAATGCTTTGCAGGGCCTTTGGTTGGGATTGTTTTTTTGCCAATAACTGTGCTTGAGGGGGTCCTAAGAGGATGGGACCACCACTGAAGTTCAACAAAATGTGCTTTTTGTTTATGCTCTTTGTGTTCAAGGCATCTGCTTGGTCCTCCCCCTAGGTTAGGGGGACCCCAAAATAATCAGCTCTCTCATTGCGTAATGTTTTCATTGTAAAAGTTCACTTTTGTGAATTGGTTATATGCTTTTAAGCACGTAAAATTGCTTTTTCAAAGCATCTGAGGATGTTGTTGATTTGGCTGTTACACTACGTGATTAAGCCCAGTTTTGGTACTACGTGCAATTTGGCGAAGTGCAAATTAGTACAAACTTTGCATGCTCCTTAGCGTTGAGTAATCTCTATGTAATCCTCTGCATAACAGAAGATGTCTTTGTCGGACAGAGGTTTGAAGGTAGGTTTGAGGAGAAAAGATTGGTGGTGGACACAGGTAGCTCTTACAGCTAATCAAACAAATGTGCCATTCACATGATGGGTCTGGACCTGTGCATCATCACTGGGGTTGGGTCCACATAAACCTAGGTCAGTAAAAACATTATTTCAGTAGCATGAAGAAAATCTAGCATGAGAACAAAAAGCATGCATTTTTTCTTTCCATGAAGGTATGCTCAAAAATATGCTTCTAACATTCTCAACATCCAACCTTCCTACACACCTGTTTTCAGATTTTATGGTTTCCTTCCATACCCCCGCCCCTCCCCAGAAACCGGAGCATTTATTAATGAAAATACCTGATTTAAATATGCTGCCTCTCTTCTGCATGAGGACGTGATCACAGCGCTCAGGTGAAGTGTTTCTAGTTCTATAAAAGTTGATGTATGATGGAACCACACGTTGCCTTTAGTACGCAAGTCTTTACCACGCTTTACCTTTACCACTTATATGGACCGACCATCTTTTGATCCCAATGGTCCTTAAGATCCCTGGCCCTATTTCACCTCCTAAACCATTGGCCCAGAAATACAGGTTCGGGTCACAATTAAATTTTGACAACTGGACATATTAGTAAGACCACTCTTTCTCTTGGCTCCGATTCGCAGGCAGCCATAACTAAGAGTGCAGAATGGTTAAATCACTCCCTTGACCTAACCATCCCCCAAGAAGAGCATCATTCAGAAGAACAAAAATAAGTCAGCCCCCTGGTACTCGCCCCATCTTAGAGTCCTAAAAAACCATTGCAAGATTGCAGAAGTGAATGGAGGAAAATTATGGGGAACACAAAAAATAAAATACCAGGATACAGGAAGGATCTACCGCACAGCAATTAGATTGGTCCAGGCCTCCTATTATGAGGCTAGAATCAACTAAGCTGCCAACTCCACTAGAGAGATGTTTATATTTGCCAAAATACTACTGGAATCTAACCCCAATGGACCACCCTCTGAACCTTTCAATGACCGGAGTAACGCTCTGGCCACCTATTTCAACTGAAATATCTGACATGTACCTCTCCTTTCAAATGTTTGAGGGCCGTCCTAAGTCCACCCTCCCAAGTATCACCAAGTAGTTTAACCCATCCTACTTGTTGGATTCCCCCTGATACTTTTGCTTCCTTCTTTAACAAATTTAAATCCCGAAACCCTTTGGACCCTGCCCCTCTGAGAATTCTTACTCTTGTGGCAGATACCATTTTCCCCACCCTGCTCAAGATAGACTTTTCATGGAGAAGGGTCTGATGCCTCTTTTATGGAAGTGCGTCATGGATAAAGAGATTGTAAAAAAGCCTAATCATGACCCAACATGCCCAGGGAATTTTCACCCAATATCTTTGTTTCCAGGCATAGGAACAGTGGCAGAAAAATATATTAACAGGCATCTTTCAGAAGTCCTTGAGGCCAACTCATTCCTACACCACACACAAACCGGTTTTCGGTCTAAGCACAGCACCAAAAGAGCTCTTTTAGTGGTGGTGAGGGAAGCAAAAAGGAGATTGGATCAAGGGGCCACATTTGCTTTTTGACCTTAGAGCGACCTTTGACAATGTGGATCACTTTACATTCCCAGATAGGATTCGGAAGACCGATGTCGCTGGGGAAAGTCCTGAACTGTTGACTTCTTCCTGATGGATAGATCCTTTCAGGTTTTCAATAAGGCTTGCTCTTCTGCTATTAGTCACCTGTGGAGTTCCGCAAGGCTTTTCTTAGTCCTCCATTGTTTATCATGTACTTGCAACCCTTGGCGGATATCATAACTTCCTTTGGGATTTCCATCATCTTACTCCTTTGGACCCTCTCTGGAGCAAACCTAGATGAACAAATCCTGCATCAAGCTGAATGGAGCTAAGACAGGACTCTTGTTCCTCGGGAGAAATTCCCATCCCCAAAGGGCCCTTGACTGGCAGGTGTCTGTTGGCCCACCTCCTGCACTTAAACCAGCTATAAAAAGTCTGGGGGGGTGTCTGGAAAAATCTTTGACCATCGAAGCCCAGGCTACCGAACTCTCTAATACACACAGGATTTACCTAATTATTTAATGGCAAACATAATCTGCATCCAGGCAATTATTACTGATGTTTTTCGACTAAACTCTTTTTCACAGTGGATAAGTTCTCTATTCATTGATCAATTCATACTTATCTGTGGGAGGCATTATGGGATTGGGAGTCCAATGTGGATTTAAACGTAAAGGCACTAACTCAGCACCTATAACACTTGGCAAACTGAGAAATGGCCAATTATTAGTGCGGTGTGGTTACAATTCAAACTCTGAATTGTAAATGCAGTGATAATGTCTCCGTCATATTAACGTTTCATCTCAACGCAGTGCTGTTATCGACTAATACGTTTTTACTGAACCACCACTAATGACTTGACTTTCCCCTTGCACTCTGAGCCATCAATTAATAGTCCATCAAAGTCCCGCCCATAGAGTTGCATTTAATTGTAGTTAGACTGCCAACAATTGCTTACTGGTCCCCACAATTTGACTGTGAAACATCGAGGACAGTCTTAGCCATCAAAACGGTGAGCATATGTCCTTGTAAATGCACCATTTGGATTGAGGCATGCCCTAATACCCGAGGAATTCGCTGTTTTATTGAAAGGACGTTGCAATAGCCAGACAAGTGAGTGTACATATAGCTGTATATCTCTTATTGACTCCCTACACCCAACCACCCCTTAAACCTAAATATACCCTTACCCACCCCTAAACCTTAAAACACCCTTACTACCCAATAGCCTTGCCCGCCCCTTAAATCACCCTCACCAACCAGTACCCCTACCCACCCTGAACCCTAACAACTCCATTTTCACACTTACCCAGCCCTAAACCCTAGAAATGCCTGTACCACCAAATGCCCTCACCCACCCTAAGCCCTAAAAATGCCCTTGTCACCCAGTACTTCTACCCACCAGTAAAACACCTAAACACCCTTACCTCCCAATGCCCTCACCTACCCCTAAACCCTAAAAATACCCTTACCACCCAATACCGTACCTGCCTCTGAACCCTAAAAACTATATATATTACACTTACCTGAAATATACTTAAGATTTTTGTTGTAAAGGTATTGTGCAGTACAGACAGTTTTGTAGAGGGTGTTTCCCTATAAATGTATGCACAATCATCTGGTTCTAATCCTTCCAATACTTGAGCAACCAAGATGCTGCTTTTCCAACTCCCCATCAATTACCATACCACAAAATCTTCCTCAACAACGGATCTATAGCCAGCTAGAATTGCTCCATTTATGTGTAATACCATAACCTCTGCCTTTCTTGCATCCATTTAAAAGCACTCTAATTATCAGACTTGATATTCTATTGGTCCTTCCTGCCCTGTAACTGCAACCACAATATCATTTTCACCAGCATTCCACAGATGCCCCACAGGTATGGTTGACTCGCACCTCAGCACTTTTTATAAACCACGAGGAATAGAATGACTCATTTTGTCCCTGTCCTGGGGATGCCCTAAACCTTCACAGGGTTCAAATACATTAATAATGCATATGAGGAAGCAACACCCTGATTTAATATGTATTTTCTCTTGACCGACATGAACACCTTTTGGCATACCCTCTCCCTGTACACTAGAAATTATGTGCCAGATTTAGAAAAAATGACTCTTAAGAATTTTTTCCCACCTGATACTAGGCATCTTGCGTATCTATAATATGTGAACTGAGAATCCTGCATATTTAGATGCAACTTTTTTATGTTTTTCCCACTACTGCATAAGAAATCTAATTTCTCAGGGATACTTTTTACTGCAGATGCCTCACCTTATAAATGTTCTCTCCGGTGTTGGACTGGATCCGAAACCACAAAAGCAGTACTCCCCGGCAGCCCTGTGTGAAGTTGACCAGGAATTAAGCTTTTCATTGACGTTCCCATCCAGCACCTTATGACTGATCTTGGTAGGAAAATCACAACAGAGAAATTGCTAATGCAGAAAAAAAATCACCCTACTGGCAATGAGTATGAGGTGGATGGATTCCCTGTAGAGTCTAGAAGATCACAGCTCAATACTCTGTTCCACTGCTGTAAAAACTGCTCAGAATAGCTGTTTCACGTGTGTTTCTGCTGCCAGAATTCACATAGGCTTCCAGATCATTGATCCCAAAGCCGGGGAGGGATCATTTGCAATGTGAAAATTACTGTCCCTTAATTTGGACTTGAAAATCTTCGCCACAGTTGTAGCCAATAAACTTAAAGTATATCCTATCCTTGCTCCATCACAATCCAGTAGGATTAGTCCCTGGCCACTCTTCGGGTAACCACTTACTCATGCCCCCTCCCACCCCCCTTAGCAATGCCAGACATGACAGCAGTGAGCAGATAGCCCTATCCCTTCATGCCAAGGCTTTTGAGTGGAGTGGGGCTATCTGCACAAGACTCTGGGGATGTTCCTTGCATGGTTTTGATGGATACTCCAATGGCATCCATCAACTGCAATGGCTTTCGTTCAACCAGCTTAATATTTGCTCTCTATAATGGCACATGAACTCCTGGGTAATGCCATGCACAAGGCACTAGCTGTAAAAGAAATTGTCAATTGTTTCTCTGGCTTTAATGGCTACCGAATCAATTGGTCAAAGAGCAAAGCATTGCCAATGATATCGGTTACATCGATAAATAGTCTTCATTAACTAGAATTTAGGGGAATCCCAATGAGAATGAGGTATCTGGGTGTTCTGATCAAAGCCAACCCTCAATCCTTGTTGGCCAGTATTGTCAAGGTTCTTTCTGACCAAATGCAGAGAGACTTTGTGAAATGGCAGCATTTACAGATTTCTCTGAGGAAGAGCTCGAAAGATAAAAATGGTTTTGGCACCTTGCTTTAATTGTCTTGTCATGCTGCAGATTTTTTTTTTTTACACCAACTTTATTGCATTTTAATGATCATAGACCTTTTCAATTCACAATGGAAGTGAACCATTACAGTTTTCAGAATCGCACAAGTTGTCCCATGAATGTGTGATACATTAATTTAATGGTCAGGTGGAATATATTCCACAACATCTGGGGTGTTTTCATTACTTGCGTCGTTCCGTTACCTCTGTCCCATTGTTATAGTATCACATACTCTTCGTCTAAGCCCGGATACTGCATCTATTAAACCTGCTCAGACTTTGAATACCCTTGTGGGTACCCTGTGTGCAACCAGCTGACAGTTTTCCCTTAAACAGGCTGACCTAGTTCATTGTGCCCTCTGTTGGTAGTGATGGTGATTGGGTTCCCCTTTTCCTTCTGATTATTCATATTTTCACTAGTTTACTTGGATCCTGTTTCTTCCTCCCATTAGAAACTGCCCATATATAATTTGCTTTTCTTTTTAGGTTTGAGATGGTCCGGACAGATGAGACCTTGTTAATGTGTGAACCCTCCGGTGGATCCTGTTCTGTACTCCAAGTGGAATACCTGTACCAATCCCAAAAATATAAACTTTTTTTTTTAATAGCATTATTACTGTGAGCTTGTAGGTGGTTTTGTGTAGCACTGATGTCGTGCCTCTCCAGAGGTGATGAGCGAGCTGCATATAAGCCCCACCAGGCGCGCAGACTCCAGTTCTTTTCTTTCTCTGCTTTCAGATGTGGATCCGAAGCTTGCATCTGTCTTTGATGTTTATATTCTCCCCAAAAATTGTTTTCCAGTGTACAGGGGACAGTGTCACCTCCCAGAACGACCGGATTTAAACTTTGTAGGAACTGTAGCAAACAAATCTGACAGATTTCCATGCTGCATGCCTTTGGTATCTGGGTCTGAGCACAACTTCAGGGCCTGCAACAATGGTGTCCCGGAGAACCTAAAAGCCATATGGGACCACAAGGTAATACTGCCCTCAATCATCAGAATACTCCACACCATGACGGGTCTAAGTTGAAAGAAACGTTCCGTTCTCCCAGCAAGACCCCCGTCTGCGTTGAAGTCCTTGTGCAAGTCTAAAAAGAAGTACAAGCCATTGAAGTTGTACTCTTCCCCTTCTAGCACTCTTGAATTCCATAGAAGATACAAGGGCATCAACGTGCATTCCAGTCTCACTCCAGAAATCCTGAGGAGCTGATTCAGAGACCTTTTCCACAGCAGTTGCACACCTTTCATGGTTACACTAGGGGTTTCCAGTTTTCCATGCTCCCCTTTGGCCTTATTAGTGCCCCTCAAGTGTTCATGAAAGTGATGGCCGTGGTTGCAGCATTTCTTTGGAGGACAGGCGTACAAGCCTTCCTGTACCTCGACGACTGGCGGTTGAAGGCGGGCTTGCCCGAAGCAGTCATAGACCACCCCCCAGATGACCGCAAACCTCTGAGAAGATGGCCTGGCATATGCTGTCCAATATTCTAGTTGGCACCTTGCACCAGTCAAAACTACCCTTATTGATGGTAGGTTTAAACACAACCTATATAGAAAGCTATCCTAGTGGTAGCTGTGGAGAGCAGCCTTCAGGCTAAGTCTTGAAGGAATGTAAAGCAGCTTGTTTTACCAGTCTATAATTTTGTGAATGACCAAATGAAAGGAGAACCACACCAGGTGTGTATATATATATAAAATATATGTATTTATTCTAAACACATCCCTCTAGTCTCTTTATGAGGCTAGAAGCAAAAGTACATACAGTACACTTATTTAGCACACAGTAAATTAGCACAATATATGGTTAGCCCTATGGGCATACCAAACCATATACTAAGAAAGTGGTATAAGAACCACGATAGAGACCATGCCTAGGGCATGTAGAACAGCTGGGGCCACCAGGAACCACCCAAGGTAGTGACACACGGGACCCACGGGGGACGCGTGCAGTGTCTAAACACAGCTGCGATTCACCATTGACTTCTATGGAGAAAGTTGCGATTCAAATTTTAAAGTTTAAGGACACTTAGAAGTGGACTTGGAGCAAACCCCTTTAGAACTAAGCAGTTCTAGAGTCAATACCCATGGGAGCACTGGAGTACTCGAGTTACCTAACCCAGGGAAGCCGGGTGCATAGGTGTCTTTTCTTGTCGGGTTTCGTTGTCGTTTTCTATGGCGAGCTCCTGAAAAGTGCTGGAGGCGTCTGAGTGGAAAGTGTCCAGATGGATCCAAGGGTGGATCGGAGATCTGAAGAACCTGAAAGCAGAGGGGACAGAGTCTGGGTCACTAGCCAGTGACCAGGAAAGCGATGAGCAGATGCCCACCGATGTCTGGTGATTTCAGGTTCAAAAGTTGAAGCTTGACTCTTCAGCCACGAGGACGATGAGGCGTCAACAACAACGAGGAGCTGGATTCGAGCTATCCCATGAAGGATGTCGAGTGCTGTGGCGTCGGTATCCGAATTGGACCCAACATGCCTTTGCAACCGCAACCCATGCAGAAAGCAGAGATTGGCTTCGAAGCAGCCCAGCTAGGTCTGTGGGACTCACCCTTTGGTGGGGGGGTCAGAGCACATCTGGAGCAACCAGGAAAGCCCAAAAAACTCGAGTTATCTTCCTGGCGACCCACCAGTCGATGGACCAGCGAACCCGAAGGAGCTTCAAGCAAAAATGCTAGAAGTTGGCCCACGGAACACTCGTGCAGTGTAGGCCCACAATCTTTGGTGCAAATGGTCCTCGGGGCTTGGACTACAAGTAGCCCAATGCACAACTTCGGGAAAGCTCGGGAAGTCGATGCATTAGCAAATGTGCACGGAGTTCTGATTCCACGTCAGTCGTGAGGGCTGCGGGTCTCAGCTTTGCTGGGATCTTGTCGGCCTCGGAGAAGTCTGGAAATCCGTGTCCTGAGTCACAAATCTGGCGGGAGCCTTGGAAATGCAGACCGACAAGATGCTTCTTTGGTGCCTGTTTGAACAGGGGAGTCACTCCTTGACCCCAAAGGAGATCCTTCCGTCTTCTAGTCGAAATAGAATGTCGAAGTACCAGGATATATGTTGCAGAGTTTCATCCAGGGTAATCTAAAGTCCTAAGGACTGGGTTCCTATACTTCTACTAAGTTTAGGGGTTGGACTTACTCTAGGGTCCCACCGATGGGAGTTTCTAGGGAGAGGGGTAGTTACACCCCTTTCCCTTTGTCCAGTTTCGCGCCAGAGCAGGGGCTGAGTGCCCCTGCATCCGGTTTGAACTGGGGTATGCACAGGGACACCAAGTGTGCCCCCAGCACTGTCTGAAAAGCATTCTATGAATGCACCCACCCTGCCCCAGTACACTAAAGCCTGTCTGGGAGGTGGTTACACAGCCCTGTGACAGGGAACCTATTGTCCAGGCCTCCCCTGCCGGAGTTTCGTCCTGCAGCAGACTCGTGTTGTGGCTGCAGCATCCATTTTGTGATGATGGGGCTCTTTTAAACTATTACCGGTCAGGTAGGTGTGTACATGTCCTCTCCCTCTAGAAGGGTGGAATTCTACCCCCGCCGCCAGGACTGGCAGGGGGAGTGGGTAGGATTCCAAAGTGTTTGACACCAAATACGACCTGTTTCCATTCCAAAGTTAGCCTTTACAGCAAGGTTATAATGCACTTAAGAGTATATGGTCTGGCTGCATCACAGAACCGCATCAGAGAATAGATTCTGAAGGCTGCAGAGGGGCTCTGCTCCTGCATGGGCACCCTCTACATAAAACCCAGCACCCTGCTTTCAGGATTGATAAGTCATGCCACAGGGGTGACTACTTTATATGTGCAGTGAGAAGGTAGATATGGTGAACCTATATGTAAATATGGGGTGTATGCACCACCTTACACAGGCTACAGTAGCAGACCTGTCTTGTCATTTTGAGTGGTCTCTCAGGGGTGGCACAGTACATGCTGCAGCCCCTGGGAGGCCTCTAGGGTACTTATGCCCTGGGTACCTAGTATACCATATACTAGGGACTTAGAAGGGCACCCCAGGATCCAATCTGGAGTGTACCTAAAGTACATGCAATCAATTTAGAGAGGAAGCAGCTAGGCTGGGGTCCTGAATAGCAGGGCCTCAGCCAGACTAAAGTTGAAAAACAGTGAACCACCAGCAAAAAGTGGGGGTAACCATAGTAAGCAGATCCTACACTCCTACATCCTCCTAACATTGTTTGAATCCACTGTCAACATTTCAAAGATACTCCTGACTCGTTCCCAGTAGCTCCTGGTCAACTGAGCAGTCCTGAATACAGTGCAGTTTTGTGCCTTTCCCCTGTAGCGGAAAGTCCTTGGCATTAGGGCTATGATCCCAATGTTTCAGCCTCTGTTTTGAATCTCAGTGAGGATGGCTTTGAGGTTGCTGGTACCCTCTGCCTCCTGCATCTTGCTAGTCCAACACATGAAATTGGAGAAGATGCTCTGCTATGAGATTCAGAGTCTGTGGGCACAGTACCAGGCTAGTCCATCCAATTACATCCCTGTTTTGATTGTGTCTTCAAAAGATCTGCAGTGTTGGCTTCTCTCCTTACCCACACAGAAATGATAGTGGTCATGGATGAGTCATTACTTGGCTGGGGAGGTCATTTGGAGATATTAGGACACTGGTCTCTGGCAGAAACCACTTCCATTTCAATTTGATGGAGCAGTGGCAATCCGTTTGGCATTAAGGCCTTCCTGAAATTCATCAAAAGGGAGACTGGTTCAGTTTCTCATGGACAACTCTACTGCCATGTGATACTTCAACAAGCAGGGTGAAGTCAGTGGTGTAACACAGGTCTCCGCAGCCCCCGCGGTGACCTGTGAATGAATACCATTCCGAGCTGCAGTGGACGCTCGGCATGGTATTCTGGTCCGGGATCTCCTGCTAAATTCCGGAGTGGGGGGTCCCCCCTCAAATTTCGTTACGCCACTGGGTGAAGTGGGATCTTGGGTACTTTTCCAGGAGACTTTGAGCTTCTTGAAGTGACTGTTGCACCAGGGCATTTCTCTGGCCCAAACCACCTGCCTGGATCTTTAAACACCAGCACGGACCAACTCAATTGGCGACATCTAGCGGATCACGAATTGCAGTCACATATGTAGGTGGTGCAGGGCTTTTGCCAGCAATGTGGAAAACTGACCCAATCTTTTCACCACTGCCAAAAATACACATCGTTTTTATGTACTAGAGTACCCAAGGAGGCTGTCTTTCCTCTGACTCAATCAGACTGAAGTGGAGCTGGGGGCTCCTGTGTGATTTTCCTCGACTACAGCTCTTGACTTGAGTTTTGAAGATCAAGGCAGACTGAGTCCAAGTCATCCTAGTTGCTCTGAATTGGTCCAGGAGTGTGTTGAATAAATCAGTCGGTCAAATAACTTTTATTTCAGCCTCCAGGGCCAAAAAAAAAGTGCAAGCACTAATTAAATTATTTATAATAAATAGCTAGCTAAAACAATACCACTCAGCACCGGTCAATCATCGTTCATGTAGAGAAGTGCCAAGAATGGTACAATAACAGTGCCCCTCAAAAGTGTTCATGAAAGTGATGGCCGTGGTTTCAGCGTGTCCTTGGAGGTCAGGCGTACAAGCCTTCCTGTACCTCGATGACTGTCGGTTGAAGGCGGGCTTGCCCCAAGCAGTCATAGACCACCCCCAGATGACAGCAAACCTCTGTGAGAAGTTGGCCTGGCATATGCTTCCCACTAATCTAGTGGGCACCTTACACCAGTCTAAACCACCCTTATTGATGGTAGGTTTAAACACTACCTATATAGAAAGCTATCCTAGTGGTAGCTGTGGAGAGCATCGTTCATGTAGAGAAGTGCCAAGAAAGGTACAATAACAGCTTTAAAATGACAACTTGCATATACAGAATGAAATTCTATAAAAAGGGCTACTAAAAATTGTATCTGTACAGTTTCAAAGAGCAGAAGGAACATGTTGTGGGACACATAAAATGGAGAGGGAGAGTACCTTTCTTCAAAGTATTCACATGGCCCCCAAGAACTTGGCTACTGGTATAGCAAAAGGTAAGCTGCGGTCCAATATCCGAATGCAAAAATCGACAGTATGACATTGCTGGTCTAGGCGTCTACAGGTAGGAACTAGCCTGATTCTGCAGGGTCGAGCATAAGTTGGGAAAGAAAACATGTGTGACACTCTCTGCTGAGGAAGTAGTACAGGCAGGACCTAAATCGGTGGCCCCGACAGACCACCTCTGAGTGAAGACTCTAAGCAGAAGAGGACCCACTCTAAGTTGGAAATATAAGTTTCTATCTGTAGAGACAGTCACCTGGTCGCAGTATGACTCCTACCCACTAAAAGGCTTAAAATCAAGGAATTCTCTTGCCAGTTTGGAAAAACCCTTATGGAGGCGGATTACCAGTGAAAAATGGTTCAGTGGCAAAGGGTGTGATACCTAGAACTCATGGGCATAATCATCTGTCCTTTGATCAAGCTGCAGCTTCAGGAGGATCCACTGCCATAGCATCAGGACAGGGTGCTGCACCCAGCTTCTGTACTCTGTCTCCATGCGTAGAGATTGACCACTGTCAGCAAGTCTCCTTTGATCTTTCTCCCAAAGTTTGTGCTGAAATTCTGGCAGCCAGATTTCCACCCACGAATGTGTGCACACCAGGCAACGGGACAAGTTACTGGCTTTCAACGGCACCCATCAGATTGACCCTCCACAAGCAAAGCTGTCTAAAGTGTTTTTGTCGTTGGCCCAACAAGGATATGCGTTGATCACTGTTGAAGGCTATGTGTTGTCTTTCATCTTTTGGGAGGTTGCTGGATCAGTGTTCTTTGATTAAAATCACAGTTGTAATGAGATTTCTTAAAGGTTTACAGCACATATCCACCGAAGCAGTTTCTGATGACACATTGATACTTGAATTTGACACTCTTTTCTAATGTGTACCCCATTTGTGCCAATGCATAGCTGCCAAGTACATATATTGACCCTAAAACACGTTTTCTGTTTGCTAATACGTCAGCTTGTTGCCTGAGTGAGCTGTATGCCCTTTTGATCCAACCACCTTATAAAATGTTCTTCCAAGACAAGTTGGTGCTTAGAACTCCAGCAGTATTTCTGCCAAAGGTTTTACCGCCTTTCCACATCAGGCAGGCTATCCTCCTTCTGACCATCTTACCTCATCGCTCCCTTCATAAGAGATGGGGAGATTCCATTTGTTTGGGCCCCAAGAGATCCCTCAGTTTCTATGTTGATTGTACCAGCAACCATTGAGTGATTATGGGTTTCTCAAAAGCTAATAAAGGCAAGGCAGTGCAGAAAATAAATCTCTAGGTGGAGCCTGTGTATAAATATCTGCTATGCATTGCCTAAAAATCAGCCATCTGAAGGGTTGAGAGCTCATTGTATTAGAGCTAACGTGCTACTACTGCCCTAGCCTGTTCTGTTAATCTATCAGGGAACTACTTTAGCATCAGTGCACAGGTTGATGATTCAGTATTGCTTTGACAGTTCAGTTCGTTGGGATAGTGCTTTGCCCATTCTGTCCTGCCAGAGTTTTTGGGCTGTGCCATTCCAGAGACCAACCACTTTGGGTGGTACTGCGTTGGTATCTGTTCCTAAAAAAGGCAAACCTCCTACAGAGTGTGGATCATACCAACCTATCTTTTATAAACGCGGAAGCCAAGATTTTTTCGAAAATCTTGGCAAATCACCTTGCCCCAATGATGTCGGGACTAGTATCTGAAAACCAACATGGGTTTATCCCTGACCGAGATACTACTGCACATGTCAACATGGCCATTGGAGCTTTTGACTTTGCTGAGAAGGAGACCGTAGGTCTTGGTATGATTCTCCTGGACGCCGTAAAGGCCTTTGACAGGGTCGGTTGGGACTTCCTGTGGGCCACACTAACTACACTCGGCCTTGGAGCGCAGTATAAGCAGTGGGTCCAAGAACTATATTATAAACCTCAAGCTAAACTGTCCTATTCAGGGTATTATTCAACTCCATTTGGAATTAGTCGCAGCACTAGACAGGGATACCTCCATTCACCATTAGTATTTGCTTTGTACATAGACCCATTCATTCGTATGCTGCAATCTTGTATGCATATAAAACCATTATTGTCTGGGATAACTGAACTCAAGATCGCGGCATATGCAGATGATATTGCTATTTTTACAACTAACCCAGCCAAGGCCTTAGCAGCTATTGAGACAGAAGCAACTAAGTTTGGCGCTGTCTCTGGGTACAAATTAAATGTAAATAAAACGCAAGTGCTTATCAAATTTAAACCTGAATCTCCAATTATGGTGGTTTGCACTACAGCTACGTATCTCTGGGTCAAGATCTCAGCTAAAATTGATCAGATTGTAACCTTAAACTACATACCATTGTTGAACGATACCATCAAATTACTAAAGAAATGGCATAAGCTTCTCATCTGGATTCTAGGGCGATGCAGCATAATGAAAATACTCCCTGAGGTTTTTTATTTGTTTCGGTCAGTTCCCCTACGGGTCTCCAATATATATATTTTTTTAAATCTCGAAGATGCTCTTAGCAGCTTCATGTGGGAGTATAAAAAGCCTAGACGAGCGATTGATTCACTCAAATCTCCTTATAATCACGGTGGAATAGACCTACCAGACTTTAAAATCTACTTTTGGGCTGCGTTTGCTGGATGTTTCCGCAGCCTTCTCAGCCTTGACCAGCAAGACTCTCTTTACCGGTTGATGTTAGGAAACGATAGCCAACTATTTCTTTATCGCACCAATGACCCAAACTACTTTAAGCGAGTTAGGTTTAAGACATCATGGGGCAGTATTTACATTTGACGGGTATGGCTGCCAGAGGCAAACTATCGTTTTTTTCATGATAAGCTCCCATTGTGGGGGAACCCTATGTTCTGTAGTAGGGGATCTCTGTTATAGTCATAATCTAGTGAATAGTCCCGCCCATGTGCGTGGACCCCGGAGCATTCAAAAATAATCTCTTAAGGTGTCGAAAAATGCAGAACTGCACAGACACTTAAGAGAGAATTAAAGACCGATAATGCAGCCTAGGCTACACTGTCCAGTACTTCAACTAGAAATTCCACCAAAAATCCACAAACCACAAAACCTGTCCAGATTTCCCTTGCTTCAACAGAAAAAACCCCTCTGGAATGATAGATAGGAGGACATGGACGGACAAGCCCCATAGTCTGCCATTATGTGGCTCAGAACGGGATACTGTGCCTTTAAGACTTTCCAGAACTTCACAGTATCCCAGAATGCACTGTAGGTCCCTTTTACTTTCAGTTCTTTTTTCCGGCTCCTGCAAGCAGGACCCTGGAGCATTGAGCTCTCCCTTTTCAAGGGTTTATTGGTGATATTTTTCACTTTTTTTTAAAGTTATTTGAGTGCTTTTCTTGAAGTGCTTTGCTGTTTCTTCCTGTTTGTCTTTGGGTGCACTCTTGATTGTCAAATATGCCTGCGTTATTCGACAAATGCCCTGAGTGTTCCAGGAAGAAGGCCAAGTCTGACCCACACGAGGTGTCTATCATCTGCCTTCCTTCATCCCATGTCCCAGAGGAGTGTGACATCTGCCAGGGTTTCTCTAGCAGGACCCTGAGGGATGGGATGAAGATCAGGCTTCAGGGCCTTGAAGACAGAAGACGGAAAGCACATGGTGGGTCTGGAGGGGCTTCATCTGCCCATGCTGAGGCCTCTGGGGGGCTCCCCAGGGGCAGGAAGACCAGCAAACGTCCCCATTCTCGTCGGCGTCCATTGCACAGACCACAACGTCGAGAGGGATGACTGCAGTCTGTTCCCCGTCTCCCCAGGGCTCTGGGTCGAGGCGACGCCGATGTTCGGCGTCTAAGTCTCCAGTGACGATTTCGTCGTCGTCTTCTCGGCGTCGTCGTCGAGCTTTCGATGTCGAGAGGCCCGGCGTCGGCGCTCGCCGTCGAGGCGACACCGCCGTTCGCCGTCGGCGAAGAGAAGGTCAGCGTCGAGAGGATCCTTGCCGTCGAGGCGTAGAAGGTCGCCGTCGAGGCGTAGAAGGTCGCCGTCGAGGCGTAGAAGGTCGCCGTCGAGGCGTAGACGGTCGCCGTCGACGTCGAGGCAAAGGCATTCGCCGTCGAGGGATCGGCACTCGCCGTCGAAGAGGCAAAGCTTGCCGTCTCGTCGCCGTTCTTCAACGCCGGGAAGGCGCGGAAGGAGTTCTGGCGCCAGGAGTCAGCCTGGCAGGCGCCAAGTGCCTAGGGAAGACTCTCCAAAGTCCCAGCCTAGTCAGGAGGGCGGTTCACCGGGCTCGGTGTACTCTGTTGTGTATACCCCTGCTAGGCTGAAGACAGTTACTCCGCCTCCCCCTCCTCCTCCGCCGAGAGGACGTCCTCCTGCCCAGCCTCCACTTCCGCCTCCTCCGCAGCCTCCACCGCAACCCCAGTTGCCGGCTGACAGGCCTCCTCCAATTCCTCCGAGGAACGGTTCGTTGCACGATTTCCTACTCCTTCTAAGGGGACCCCTCGGCCGAGGGCTCCATCCAAGTCAAAGCCTCCCGTCCCGGTGGAACCGGCAGGGCGACCGAAGCCAAGGAAGTTGCGATCCCGCTCCGGACGGAGAGGGAGGTCGCGCAGTCGTCATAGATCCTCTACGAGGTCAAGACGGCGACACAGGAGGCGCGGATCACGGTCCCGCACGGACTCTTCCAGAACCAGGTCCTTCTCCCCGACCTTATCAGACTCCCCAGGGACGAGGGTGTCTCCCGTGGATGACATCCGCACTTTCCAGGATGTTCTCTTGAGGGGTGCTGCAAAATCGGGGATCACGGTGACGGCGCCTACAACGTCCGTGATTTTTTAGACACTTCACAGGAAGCATTTGTCTCGCCCTCTACTACCGCTCGTGCCAGGATTGGTAGAACCAGCGGAGGAGCTGTTCCTTACGCCTGCGATGACGAAAGCCGCTCCGTCCCGTCTTCTTAAGAAGTACAGGGCTCCGGATTCCGACCCGGCTTTTCTGAGGATCGACCCTGTTCCGGACTCCGTTATAGTGACGGCGGCCAGAAAACCACTCTCTACCTCTCCGTCTTCTACCGTGCCTCCGGATAAGGAGAGCCGATGGATCGACTCAAATGGCAGGATGGCCTGTGGGACGGCCTCTACGTCCATGAAGGCCGCTAGCGATGCGGCTCTGCTAGGGCGGTCTGATCGGGCCCTGTGGGAGTCCCTCCAGCAGTTTGCGGAACTCCTGCCACGAGATAGGAGAGGATTTCCTGGAGATCCAGAAGGAAGGGATGCTGCTCTCCAACCAGGTCATCAGCGCGGCCGCTGATGGCTCTCTTTTGGCGGCCCATGGGTATTGTCATGGGATCAACCAGCGATGCCATGCCTGGCTCAGGCTCTCATCACTCAAGTCGGAGGCCCAGCAGCAAATGGCTAATCTGCCCTTCTTGGGGGAGACCCTATTCGGGAAACATGCAGATGATGAAATGGCCCGCATGAAGGCGGAGGCCGAGACTCTGACGGCTGTGGGCTTTGAGAAGCCCAAAGAAAAGAGAGCCTACCGCCCGTTCCAGAGACGGTTTGGGGCGCTGGGCAGAGGGCAACGACAGGCTTCGGGACAGCAGCAGCAATAACAGCAGCAGTTCCGGAGGCCCTTCCAGAAGTGCCAGAAGGGTAGAGGAGGTCAGCAGTCCTCTACAGCGAACAAGGGCGCGGCCGGGTCTTGACCCGGAGCTGTTACTTCCCCTACATCCGTTACCCGCTCCGGTGGGGGGAAGCGTTCGATTTTTTTCCTGGCAGAGTGGAGAAAAATTACTCAGGACAAGTGGGTGCTGAATATTGTTTGCAATGGATAGTCTTCGGTTCACCAGCCCGCCTCCATCAATTCCTCCGGTCAGCTCGCAGTTTCAGCTGCGCGAGCTCCAGGCGGAGGCCGATATCCTGTTAAGGTAAAGGGCGATAGAAGACGTACCTCTGTCTCAAAGAGGAAGAGGTCTGTACTCCCGGTTCTTCCTGGTTCGCAAAAAGGACAAGAACGAGTTCAGGCCCATTCTAGATTTGTGACAAGCAAACAAGTGGATTCGCAGAGAGAAGTTTTGCATGCTGTCGTTGCATCTGATTTATCCTCTGCTCCAACAGGGAGACTGGCTATGTGCTATAGACCTACAGGATGCGTACTTCCATGTGCCCATTGCACACAGACACAGGAAGTTCCTGTGGTTCCAAGTCGCACCAATCATTATCAGTACACAGTGCTGCCATTCGGGCTGAAGTCTGTGCCCAGAACATTCTCGAAGTGCATGGCAGTGGTAGCTGCACACCTAAGGAAGAACAAGGTGTTTGTCTACCCGTACCTGGACGATTGGTTGATCAAGGCCTCCTCCTTCTCGGAAGCTCAAGCACATTTCCAGAAGACCTCAGTTCTCTTGAACAAGCTGGGGTTGCACATCAACATGTCCAAGTCTGTCCCGACTCCGGTCTAGTGCATACAGTACTTGGGAGCCTCCATCAATACGCTGTCACCAAGCGTGTCTCCTTCGGAGGAGCGACGGTTATCACTCCTTCGGAAGGCTCAGGCTCTTATGACCAATCCATCTACAACAGTGAGGACGGTGTCTTCTCTACTGGGGTCGATGGCCTCTTGTATCTTCCTCACACCACACGCACGGCTGCACATGAGACCATTGCAGGAGTGCTTGGAGGATCAGTGGGATCAGAGGAAAGGATCTTGGGACGACAGGATAAGACTGTCTCTGCATGCTCTTCAGTCTCTGAAGTGGTGGTGTTCAGCGGAGAATCTCCTCAGAGAGGTTCCCTTCCACAAGGACATTCCCACGCAGACTATCGTGACGGATGCGCCGCTCCACGGCTGGGGGGCGCACTCCGGAGACCTACAGATTGAAGGGACGTGGTCCCCGGCGGAGTCCACGTACCACATCAATTTCCTGGAACTCAGAGCAGTTCACTTGGTGCTGAAGGCCTTTCTTCCGTCCTTGCAGACCAACTCTCTGCTTGTGCAAACGGACAATACGACCACGATGTATTACCTCAACAAGCAGGGGGGCTCGAGATTGCGCACCCTGTCGCAGGAGGCGCAGGCGATCTGGCACTGGCTTCTAGCCAGAGGACTGACGATAACGGCTACCCATCTGCCAGGTGTGCAGAATGTTCAGGCAGACTCACTGAGCAGACTGATTCAGGAAAATCACGAATGGGTCATAAACGATGAAGTACTAGGAGAAGTCTTCGCAAGGTGGGGGACTCCAGACGTAGGTCTGTTCGCCACCGCCGAAAACAGCAAATGCCGAGACTTCGCCTCCAGGTACTACCAGACGGGGACGCTGGGGAATGCGCTATGGATCAACTGGTCGAACAGCTTTCTCTACGCTTTTCCACCCATTCCCCTGATTCCGGCGGTGCTCATCAAACTGTCCCAGTCCAGGGCGGGGATGATCCTGATTGCCCCGGAATGGCCCAGACAGTGGTGGTTCACGGACCTGCTTCACCGGTCTCTCCTTCCTCACATACGGCTGCCGTGCAGGCCGGACCTTCTCACGAAGTTCAGGAGGCAGATGCTGCACCACAACCTCTCGTCTTTGTGTTTGGCGGCATGGTTCCTGAGAGTGCAATATGGCCATCTGAATCTCCCAGAAGATTGCATGGACATACTGAAGGAGGCTAAGCGACCTTCCACTAGGACTTCTTATGCTTACAAGTGGAAGAGGTTTTGCATCTGGTGCAAGTCCAAGAACTATGACCCGACGACATGTAAGGTAGATGTCATCCTTCCATATCTCCTACATCTGGCGCAGTCTGGCCTTAATGTCCACTCCATTAAGGTTCATCTGGCTGCTTTGACTGCCTACAGGAAATGCCCTTCACAGACTTCCTTCTTTCAGATCCCTGTGATCAAAGACTTTTTGGAAGGCTTGAAGAAAGTGTTCCCTCCTGTCCGGCTTCCTTCGCCTTCATGGGAATTGAAGGTGGTGCTGTCCATATTGATGAAGGAGCCTTTTGAACCTATTCATAAGGCTTCGTTGCAGCACCTGTCCTGGAAGGCGGCGTTCCTCGTGGCCATTACATCGGCCCGCAGGGTGAGTGAAATTCAGGCGTTGTATTGGCCAAGAACCTTATACTGTATTTCATGCTGCTAAGGTTGTTATGCGTACTCACCCTAAATTTCTTCCTAAAGTTATATCTGACTTTCATGTTAACCAGACCATAACTTTACCTACGTTTTTTCAGAATCCTTCCTCTCCAGCGGAAAGGTCCCTGCATTCCCTGGATGTTAGGAGGGTGTTGAAATTGTATCTGGATAAAACCAAGGATATTCGTAGGTCAGACCAATTGTTCATCAATTATGGATCAGTCAGGACGGGTCTTGCTACCTCTAAACAGTCCATCTCTAGGTGGATTGTGTCCTGTATACAATTGTGTTACCAAAAAGCTGGCAAGACCTTAGGGGGTAAACCTAAGGCTCATTCCACCAGGGGCGAAGCTGCTTCGCTCCGTAATGTTCCCTTTGCAGAAATCTGCAAGGCGGCCACTTGGAAGTCGGTCCATACCTTTGCTAAGCATTACTGCCTGGACACTGATGCCAGGGCAGACGCTCAGGTGGGGCAGGCTTCGCTGCGAAATCTGTTCGCACAGTAGTGGTGTTATTTCTTTTTTCTCCACCGCCGCTTTGGTGTGGGGATGGGTTTGCCATTCTATTCACTAGATTATGACTATACACAGAGATCCCCTACTACAGAAGGAGTAGTTTCTGTCCTGTAACTCCAGTTCTGTAGTAGGGGTATCTCTGTTATAGTCATAAGCGCCCGCCCTCCTCTCCGGTGGAGAGAGATATTCATTTAAGGAATGCTACAGGTCGGTCGTGTTACGCCTTCAAAAAGAACTGAAAGTAAAAGGGACCTGCAGTGCATTCTGGGATACTGTGAAGTTCTGGAAAGTTCTCTTAAAGGCACAGTATCCTGTTCTGAGCCACATAATGGCAGCCTATGGGGCTTGTCTGTCCATGTCCTCCTCGCTATCATTCCAGAGGGGTTTTTGCTGTTGAAGCAAGGGAAATCTGGACAGGTTTTGCTGTTTGTGGATTTTTGGTGGAATTTCTAGTTGAAGTACTGGACAGTGTAGCCTGTGGATATAGGCTGCATTATCTGTCTTTAATTCTCTCTTAAGTGGCTGTGCAGTTCTGCATTTTTCGACACCTTAAGAGATTATTTTTGATTGCTCCGGGGTCCACGCACATGGGCGGGACTATTCACTAGATTATGACTATAACAGAGATACCCCTAATACAGAACTGGAGTTACAGGAGAGAAACTACTCCTTTCCTGAGGTTTTCAATGACCATGCTAGTAAATCCTGGTCTAAATATGGGATTACATTCTTAGGTGATTTGTATGATGGGAGCGGAATTATGTCATTGGAAGGTTTACGATTTAGTTATAAAATACCCTCCCATTTTTTTTTCTCAAGTGCCTACAGATCAGGCATTACCTGGGGGAAAACTTGGCGTTGAACGCGACAACTCATTCTACGATCTGGGACTGCCTGTACGGGGCGAAAAATAAGTCCCTAGTGGCGATATGTATAAACATGTGTAATTTTAGAATCTACTGCAGTGAAAAACTGGCACTGCGTTAGATTCAAGTACTGGGGATAGATGTAACACCTGGCGTGATAAAACAGGCCTTAGGAAACATAGGCGATGCTGTCCACTCTGTGATCTTATAACTACAGCAATTTCGTACGGTATGCATGTTGTGCCATACCTGAAAAGATAGCTAAATGGGCCCAAGGGAACAACTTTGGGGATATGACAAAATGTCCTGAATGCATGCTGCTAACCTCATACACATGTTCATAGAATGCCCAGAATTGAAGGCTTTCTGGCAGACGATAGGCCCGGTATTACATCTTAAATTAGGATTGGATTCCTCATTAACAGTCCCAGAAATTATGCTAGGCTATAAGAGATAAACCAGCACTCGCACAACTTATCTCAATTTTGATGGTCGCTGCTCGATTTAGCTATTGCTCGTGCATGGGTCTCTTCGATACTGCCAACTATCGGCAAGTGGTGGACTATTGTTAAGGAAACGTTTGGTTTAAAAACAGCTCTGGCTAAAGCTAGGGGTTTTCGTTCCTTGGTTAAGCTAGAAGCAATATGGGGACCCATGGGTCTGAAGGCATCACACTAATTAACTAAATGAGGAGGTGCATTTCAAGGGAAGGAAGGAAAGGGAAAGAAGGGGAAAAAAGGATTATTTTTTTTGTATATACTATGCTAATATCTTGATATGTCAGGATCATATGTGTTGCTTATTGTAAATGATTTTGCTCTTTTCGTCCTTGATTTGAAATGGCTGTCTTATTTGCCCTTTTTTGGGGGTTCTTCTCTCTTCATTTACATTTGCCCTTTATGGTGACAATAAAAAATATCAACAAAAAAAAGGTTTCTGTTCCTAAATTGAGGAATCTGTGGTTAGAAGTATCCATCAGAAGACCAAGTTACTGGTCTTTAATATCGCTTTTTATGGTGGAGATTCGATCCTAATTGCAGATTCCTCACTGATCCCATTCTGTGGAATGGGCTCTTTTTTGCCATCTGAAAGTGTCCCAACGTAGATATCTGCACATTTTGCTGATGGATTATATGCCTGAGGTGTCATACCAGCCTTAAAGTAACTGACATCCACGCACCTAGGTGGCGCTTATATGCAGCCCCACATGTCACTGTGTTGACAGAATGTCTACATAGGGTTTGATCCACAAGTCCATGAACGGATGTCCATAAGGAAGTTGTTGCATACATAGCTTCAACGTATGTAGATATGGAGTTAAGAGTAGTAATCCTACACCAATGGGATGCAAAGGTCTCCACACTCCAAGAGATGGACACTGACACAGGGAACCTGACTACATCACAGAGGGTTATTACTCAGGGTACATCTCCCACTGACGTAACTGCAGGATGAAACCGACGCCTGCACTGAGTTAGCCCCTCTGCCTTGGTGCCCCACTGTCACTGGCTCTTAGTGTCCCTTGGCCCCCCCAAATACATTGGATACAGTAGCAGGTCTTGAAGCAACTCTCCCTTACCCTTCCTTCGCTTAAGTTGTCCTCATTTTGTTGTACCCTATGTCCCTGGTTAGGTTTGAACTGCACCATACCTGCGCTATTTGCATGCTACTCAATATTATGAACTTTGTCAGTACTGCTCTGCCTTTGATGGGGTATTGCCACCCGGTCTGGTGTGCTTATGCCTTTTCATCCCCGTTTTCCTGATACTGTTGGTTACTGTACATCATGCTACTGGCAATCTCTTTTCTCCTTCCATACCCGCTATATATGAGCGCTGATCTGACTGTATGCTTTCCTAATGATGTTGTCGGAGGGATGGTCCGAAGCAGAAGCGAGGAGGCCGTATGGGTTGAATAGTGAGAGGTTTATTTGGTTAAAGACAACTTATTAAGGGTCAAATGATAGTCTTAAGTGACCAAAACTCCTTTGGCGTCGTTCGTCCTCAGAGGGCCTTCCGCTTCGGTTGCCTCCGGTCCGGCGTTGCTGCCTGTGGTGTCCTTGAGGTTTCGGCAATCCTGTTTTGGCTCTGCTGACACACCTGCTGTTCCGGCTCCTTCGCTTTTCTGCCCGTCCTGACCTCTCGTCCTGAGCCCTGATTGGCTGCTGATGGCGTTGGTCCCTTCTTCGCAATGACGTACGACATCCGGGTCATTTCCAGCAGTCTGCGGGAGGAGGGAAGAGTCTACTGTTAACTGTGCGAGTCCTGTGATGTTCTCATCCCCGCAACGGTAAGGAACCCAGGTCGTACTTGTCTCACGTGGTTGGTCCTTACGTCCGGGGCCTCCCTCACATTCCCCTTCCCTAACTTTCTTGTCCACAAGAAAAGGATCATAGGGATATCTGGACATAAAATCCGCATTTGCATGGTCTTTCCCTTTCCGGTGGTACACAGTGTAACGAAAAGGCTGAAGGGCAAGAAACCATCTCAGTATTCTTTGATTCTGCCCTTTATTCCGGGAAAGCCATTCCAGGGGAACGTGATCAGTGTACAGCAGAAACTCTCTCCCATGTAGATAATAACGCAGGGCTTCTACAACCCATTTAATAGCTAGGGCTTCCGTCTCGATGACTGCATATCGAGTTTCCCTTGGGAAGAGCTTCTGACTAATAAAGAGATTGGGGTGTTCCGGACCTGCTTCATCTTTCTGTGATAGTACAGCTCCTATGCTATGATCGGAGGAGTCCGTTTGGAGTATGAATGGCTCTGTATAGTTTGGATTGACAAGAACTGGTCTGGAAGTGATGCAGTGTTTTAATTTTCGAAATGCGTCCAGTTCTACAGGGGAGGGGTTTCTCAAAGACCTTTCAGCCTGACTGGTTTTCCTTAACAGGTTGGTGAGTGGACTAGCTAGGTCAGAAAAACAAGGGGTGAACCGTCTATAGTAACCAAGGAGGCCTAGAAAGGCCCCGAGATCTCTCTTGGTTTTGGGGAAGGGAAATTGGGAGATTGCTGCTACTTTTTCTTCTTGTGGTATCAGGCAGCCTCCTCCCAGAAGGAACCCTAAGTACTTCACCGATTTCGAGGCCAAATAACTCTTAGCTGGATTGTTGGTCAATCCTGCATCTCGCAATGACTGAATAACTTGGGTTAGATGTCTAAGATGGTCTTCCCAAGAGTTACTGTATATAATGATATCATCCAAATAAGCCGCTGCATACTGTTGATGAGGCTGTAGTACTTTATTCATTAGGCGCTGAAACGTTGCAGGGGCACCATGTAAGCCAAAAGGTAAAACCTTAAAATGGTACAAACCGCTTGGAGTACTGAAGGCTGTTTTTTCCCTGTCTTGTTGTCGTAACGGGACTTGCCAGTATCCCTTACATAAATCCAGGGAACTAACATATTGGGCTCGGGCTCTTCCGAGTTTCTTGACCATTTCGTTGACTCTAGGGAGGGGATAAGCATCAAATTGTGATATCTATTCACCTCCCTAAAGTTGATACAGAAACGTATGGACCCATCTGGTTTTGGCACCAATACCACCGGTGAACACCACTCACTTTTGGAGTGAGTGGTGCTCACTATGATGCCCATTTGCAACATTTGTTGGATTTTGTGGCTAATGGCTACCCTCCGAGCTTCAGGAATAAGGTGCGGTTTTAACCGTATAGTTTTCCCAAGAGGTGTGTTTATCATGTTCTACTAGGGTGTTTTTTCCCGGTGTCAGTGAAAAGACTGCCTGTAGGGGAGTAAGAGTCTTTCTTAACTCTTCTTTTAACCGCTTAGACAGATCGGGGTCTATACTTTGGTCTGCCAGGGACTTGGGTGATTGTGCGAGTAAAGCAGGGGTAGGACCCAGACATTTTTTTAACAAATTTGTGTGGAAAATCTGAGTAATATTGTTCTGGGGATCCATTGCTAACTTATATGTAACTGAGGTCACCTTTTCCACCACCTTAAAGGGTCCCTGCCATTGACTGAGTAATTTGTGTTTGGAGGAAGGACGCAACAGGACCTGATCCCCTACCTCCAAAGTCCTTTCTTTAGCGGACTTGTCATACTGTTTTGTTCTGGCTTATTTGAGATTGTTCTAGGTTCACTCGTACAATCTCTTACCTGATTCAAGTGGGATTTCAGACTGGTAACATAATCTAACAGGGGTTTAGAAGTATCCGTTTCTTCTTCTCACCCTTCTCTGGCCATATCCATGAGGGTACGTGGAGGTCTACCATACAATAATTCAAAAGGGGAATACCCCAGAGTTTTGTTGACTGCACCTAATGGCAAAAAGGGCTAGAGGTAGCATGTCCTCCTATTGGCGTGACTCAAGATTTAGGAGCTTCCTTAATGTAGTTTTTAGTGTGGAATTATACCGTTCTACCAACCCGTCGGTCTGGGGATGGTAGGCTGCTGTACGGATTTGTTTGATAAGTAATTGTTGACGTACCTGTCTCATGAGTTTTGAGGTGAAAGGATTGCCCTGATCGGTCAATATTTATTTTGGAAACCCTACCCGCGCAATGATACTAATCATGGCTTTAGCGACTTGGGTGGTGTTGGGCTGTCGCTAAGCCACAGCTTCAGGAAATCTCGTGGCGTAATCTACTAGTACGAGTACGTACCGACACCTGCTTCAGGAGGGCAATAGGGGACCGATGATGTTCATTCCTACCCTTGAGAAAGGGACGTCAATTACGGGTAGTGGTCTTAGTGGTACACGGGGTGGAAGGGAGTGACTGGTTTTTTGACACACTGCACACTCTTTGCAATACTTCCTAACTTAGTGGTAAATCCCTGGCCAATAAAACCTCTCTAGTATAGCTTTCTCTGTTTTCTCCCCACCAAAATGCCCCCCTAATAAGTGGCTATGGCCAGGTATAGGACTTTCTCCCGTAAGGGTACTGGGCCTAGAAGCTGAGAAGAAAGTGCCCTCCTCCCTTTGCGGTATAACAAGCCTTTGTTTGTGAAGAATTGGGGACCTACTTGGAGGGGTCTTCCTGCTCCTGGGCTTGTTTCCACCCTTCTTGGAGGGTGATGTCCTTTTTTTGAGCTGCGCGAAAATTTCTATTGTGTTCCCATAGAGAGAGTTCTGGACTTGTAAGTAGGACAGTTTTCCCTTTCTTTTTCTCTGTTCTTTTCTGTTGTTTACTTTTTCTGTCTTTTCCTGGTTCCCAGTCAGGATGGGGTTCTGAAAAAAGGGGCTTCTTCTCTCCACTCTTTTCCTTTGACTTTTTGCTGTAATAACAAATTGTCAAAGTGGGGATAGTCTGTTCCGAGTATCATGGGTTCAGGTAGTCGTGGAAGGAGACAGACTCTCATTCTTATGGGGCTCTGGGTTGGCTGATGTTGCATAGAGACGTCTGTCATAGGATAGGCCTTATTGTCCCCATGTATGCATTGTATGTTCACCATCCCCGTCGGAAGGGGGGTGCCTCCCGTGACAATTTGGGGTCTTACAAGGGTTTACTTCCTGTGTCTATTAAGGCTTCTCTTGGTTCTCAATTTAGCGCTATTTGTCTGTGGAAAGATCTATGTTCAGTATCCTGTCCACATATAGGACACGTTTATAGCCGAACTCCATTGGCTCTTCTCTCTGTGGGCATACCCTGGCTATATGTCCAAAGGCACCACATTGGTAACATTGCGGTCCTAGGGGAACGGTAGGTCTAGGAGTGATTGGGGAAGCAGTAGGAATCTGGGTTACAGTCTGTTTTCTTTGGGTACAGGGAAAGTCGTGGTGGTCGGACGGGGTTGTGACTCGGGTGCTTCCATGAACCTTCATCTTTCCCTTTTTTCAATTCCTGGGCCCTAAAATACGCCGCCGCTACCTCTACCGCTTTCTCTAGGGTTAGATCAGTATGTTGTCTGACCCAATTTTGGATGGGCGGATGTAATGACGTAAAACTGTTCTCTGTATATTTTTTCAAGGATGGCCTCTTTGGAGGTAGTAAAGGGTTTTAACCAACGATCTGCAGTATCTCGAATGCGGTAACAAAGGGCCCTGGGGTTTTCTTGAGTGCCTTCTTTAATCTGCCTAAGTGTTATTTGGTAAGTCTCTTTGTCTATTCCCATTCTTTCGAGAACACACCGCTTGATATCAGTGTATTGTGTTGTTCCAAGGGGATTCGCGGCTTGATAGGCTGCTTGTAGGTCCCCACACAGAAGAGGTCCCAGATACTGATCCCACCTTTCCTCGGCCCATTGAGCAGCCCGGGCCATCCTTTCAAAATTAGCCCGGGAAAAAATCAGGGTCCTCTCCTTGTACATATTTTTTTACTACTACTGAGGGGGGGACGGTGTAACCCAGAGGCTGTCCTAAAGTCTCTGCTAATTTCCCCATGGCAGCTTCCTGAGTTTGTCCTTGACCAGTAATAGTCTTATGTTGGGCTTCTCTGTCGGATTCTGCTGTTTCCAAAAAACAAGTCCTAATTTTCTCTAGGCGGTCCTGCCCTTCTGCCATTTTTTTAACTACGTCCTCCGATCCCACTTCTGACACCAAATGTCGGAGGGATGGTTGGAAGCAGAAGCGAGGAGGCCGTATGGGTTGAATAGTGAGAGGTTTATTTGGTTAAAGACAACTTAAGGGTCAAATCATAGTATTAAGTGTCCAAAACAGAATAAAAAGGGGTTGTTTCTAAACGTCCAAATTAGAAAACAAGAGTGTTGATTCCAGGAGAGATGTAGTGAGTTCTTCTAGGTCTGGATGGCACCTTTGCTTGGCTCTTCCACTTCGAGCTTGTGAGACCTATTACGGGTCTCTGTTGGTTCGGTGTCCCGGAGTGGCTCAAAACAAAGAGAAAGCAGCCATTAGGACTTACTCTGGGTAAAAAGGGGCTACTGTCACCAGAACCACGTGAGCGTTATCAAATAAACTGTGATTCGACTAGTAGAGGGGTGGTGTGAGGGAGGTTTTATTGCGGGCGGTTGGTGCACAGAGGTACAGGAATGGTTTAGAAATGCCACTTTCCTGTCTCTAGGCAACAAGGAAGATAAGGGTGTTCTCGAATCATGCAGTTAAGCGTTTCCGACCTCCCAACTCGCCACTTACCACCCGTAACACAACACACTCCCACCCCCTCCCTAAGCCCCGATCCCCGACCCGTACCACTGGAGGCCACAACTCTCCGGAGTTGTGGCAGCTCGTGCGTCCTCCGGGATGCACCAGTCCTCTGTCCACGTCTCCGGTTCGAGTCTGTCTGCTCCTTTGGTGTTGTTCGTCCTCGGAGGGCCTTCCGCTTCGGTTGCATCCGGTCCGGCATTGCTGCCTGTGGTGTCCTCAAGGTTTCGGCAATCCTGTTTCGGCTCCGCTGACACACCCGCTGTTCTGGCTCCTTCACTTTTCTGCCCATCCTGACCTCCCGTCCTGAGCTCCGATTGGCTGCTGATGGCGTTGGTCCCGCCTTTGGAATGACGTACGACTTCAATGGTCACTTGCAGCAGTCTGCGGGAGGAAGGAAGAGTCTACTGTTAATTGTGCGAGTCAAGTGAGGTCCTCATCCCCGCAACGGTAAGGAACCCAGGTCGTACTTGTCTCACATGGTTGGTCCTTACGTCCGGGTCCTCCCTCACGGATGTGCAAAAGAAATATGTTAAAAATGATTTATACAAAAAAGAGTAGTTATCCTACACTTGCCTATATGCACTGACAGTGTAAATTATTGGGTCGTATTTGCCAGCAATATCCTGCTATACAATCCACCTTGATAACTTTTCACACTTGTGCTTCAAAATCTAACCTATTTTGGCCTTTAGGGGATAGTGGAGTTCAGAGCAATATATAAACCATTAGCTGATGTTTGGTTGTTTTTAATGGTGTGAATGTGCTACTTAAATACTATTCCATAGTCTTTCAGAAATGTTAATACAGTTTGCTGCAGTTGTAAAGTATGGTAGGTCTTAAGTGACATGTAAAACTATGAAAGATATCAATACTGGAACACTGTAGTTACAGATAAGCAACTGGTATCTGTGTTCATTGGTCCAAGGCAATTGGAGTCTTAACTGTTTTTGAAAGAAGTTTCAGTCCATAGGATTCCTCATGTTACCTTGAGCTGGATGGGCGTTCCTCCCTTTTTCCAAAAGTATGATTCCCCTCTTTCACAGGGGAAACTTGAAACGAGTAGCCTCCACCTTGTGCTCTGGGATTGCAAATATGTTATTCTCAACCACCATATTCGCCTTTATTACTATGACCAGAACATTATCGGGTCCGCCAAACCCATTGACCATGATCCTAACTGGATAGGACACTCTATTTGAACAATCTTAAACTCTGTCATCTTTCTAGTGCCCATGTTTTTTTCCCCCTGTGCTCCGGCGGGCTGTTTATACATAGTACATAGCAGTTGTACAGTCTATCTGGGAACCTAGTCCTCCCTTTGCAGTTCTATGCTTAAACTGTGCTTTGCAGAACGATATTCTTTGGCATCTCCCATTAAGGTGAATAACTTTGAAAGTAGACCCTGTAATGCACCGTACTAGAGAAAACTGAGCTACCCAAATAGAAGAGTTTGAAAACTTGGGTGGCAGACCTCTATGCCAGAGAGCTTGTTTGCACTGCATTGTCTCCAGTGAGTAATGTGAAATAAATATATTAGGCAGGGTTGCAATGGGGCAATGGCAAATGGAAATGTGTTCTTAGATGCCTTTTATACTTTCCTCCATGCTTCTCGAATCCATCAGACCTTCCAGAAGTTCAAGAAATAATACAGCATTAAGATAATCTTAGTAGTCTTGCTCTGTCCCGATCCTATTTCTTAAAAACCCTTCTAAGCTTGTCTGACCAAGGTTTTCTGGTTCTCCCTTTGTTCTTACATCTTCCAGTACAGAACGAATTGAGTCTTCTCCTTGCCCATGTCTTTAAAAATTGTCTTTGCACAAAAGCTTTTGTCTGAAAAATACTGCTGTTTTGTGCGAAGGCAGGAAGGAGTACACAAGAAAAATAGTCTGTTTCACTTTAATAATAAATAGCTAAATCATGCGTTCATCCTTAAATGATGTGAAATTATTTTACTGATTTGTCTGCTACAGATTTCTTAATGGATTCCTGTTAATGTTTTAGCCATTATGCTGAATTATAACAAGAACGGGATATATTTTCTCAAAAGTGAGTCTGTTAAGAGACATTTTGATAACTTACGTCATTTATACCATTCAACCAGAGGACTAGCGGTACAATGGAATCCTACCTTTCTCCTAGCCCAGGCATCCCCAACTTTTTATGTGGTGAGCTACTTCTGATCAGTGAACATAATCATGAGTTACTGAAGACCAAGCAACTTGTTAGCGGATACACCCACACCCAGCTCCATTGACTTGAAGCCCAATGTCCATAAAGCCAGATACTATGGTTTGAATAAAATACTTTGTCTAGGGGCACTATGTCGGGGTTGCCATGTGTCAGTGAGTGTGGTCTTCAGGGCATATATGAACATGTATGCATATGAATGGGATATAGGTGTATGGGTTATGGAGAGCCTATGTTGTATGTACTTGTGGTACAGTTGAAAACTTTTGCCATATGTGGCACTGTTACACTGTTACATTGACAACACAAACATACAACCATGTTTTTTTTAAATGCTAGAAATTTAAAGTGCAGAAAAATGTTCTGCAAAAATGTTCATAACATCGAACATTTTTCTGCACTTTAAATTTCTCCCACTTCAAATAATGGCTGTATTGTTCAGTTCTAAATTATGGCATTGTGTCTGCCAGCCACTGGGAGCAAGATGCTTGATCTGTCTAAAGGTGGCACTTTGAAATGGAAGAAAATTTAAATAACCATCTTTAAATAGATTCCATAAAACTCCTCATTTAAATTTCTTCTATTTCAAAGTGTCATATTTACAAAGAGCATTTATCTTTCTCCCAGAGGTCTGCAGACACAGTACCATTTTTATTACAGAAAATTACAGCCATTTGTTAAATGGAAAGAATTTGAAGTAAAGAAGCATGCTTTGTAAAACATTAACAAAAGAAGCAATTGATGGACGGAATGCTGGACAATGCAAACACACCCCAGTCACAAGGATCTGGATTAAATCCATCATTCTTTTGCTCACCACACCACCCCAGTTTGGACCCAGCCATATGCAAACCAGTCATGACTCTGTTCCTTGTGGGAACAGTCCATCCCGAACTGCCAAGCCAGGCCCTCCCTGGACTGGAAACAAGCAGCCTGGGACCAGTTTCAGGGCATCACCCTTAATCAGCCAGGCTAGCTTGAATCCAGTGGTGTAGTGACCACGGGACCCACCTAAAACATTAAGACCTAATTGGCTTAATTGAAAGTGGAGAAAAACAATGACTTAATGTTTCATAGAAATACTTTTCTTCACTTTAAACTCCCATTTAAATAAAAAAGACTGTATTTTCACTCATATATATGACACCGTGTCTACTGGCCACTGGATGCAAATGGCCTGCTGTTTGTTGTTTGTAAATGCAACAGTTTGGAACTGGAGAAAATTAAAATGGAGAGTTAATGTAATCCTTAAGTTACCTCTTTGTTTTCTCCCATTGAAATGTATTCGGAAACATCATTTTGTTCTCCTGCTCTAATATTGAGTTGCAAGGATTTTTTTGTTTAAGCGTTATATTCCTTGGTGCTTCAGTTCTTCACCTCTGTACCCCAGCCTGGGTCACAGATCTGACTGAGCACCGCTCATTGCAGCCTGATGATAATAATGTAAAATAAACACAGCCTTCCCTTACCTTTAAACGCAAAATGTGACCCATTGCTTATTAAAAAAAGTAAGTGAGGGCTGCAAGCTACTATGAAGGGGTCTGCAAGCTACTGGTCAACTATTCGAAGACACTGGTCTAGCCCCTCTAATGCAGAAGTAATTTGGGTCAATATCTCCTTGTACATTTTTAATACATTGACCTATTGGGTTGGGAGCCGCCATAAGAGGCTGACCTTCAGGTTCTTTAAAAGTATAACATTGCCTTATCTTTCATAAAGAGAAATTTGAACTCTAACAGTTCTACCTTTCATTCCAAATATTTATATTAAAATCTAGCTTAAAACATTTATGTAATGGCCTTCAAGTGCAGTGAATACCTTCTCTGTGGAAGAAAAATCTCATAAATCTCATAACAACTGTCTCGAAGCCATGGGATTCTACCTCGAGACCCAGATGTTCAAGATTTGTCATTATTTATTGCATACATGGTCTTGTCCCATTCAGCAAACTTGTGAAAGCAATAATAGTGTTGTAGATATCCCATTATATATGTAATTCTTCTAATTTTACAGCATTTGAGGCACACCAAACGTAGAGCTTATACCATTGGTGCAGAAGCTGCATGACTACGTTTTAATTAAGAAATACCTACTGCGAATAGTTTTGCACATTAGAGTCCTCTTCTGTCAAAATTGGCACCTTTGCCAAGAAAGGCCTGTATCCCCTTTCTGCTTGAAATCTGGTTGTCTGAAGCATTTTTAAATAGAACAGGCCAACATCGAGTTCGGAGTGTTGGAAAGCAGGAGGAATGAGTAAGGAAAAGTGACTTATGACTATCCCACTACTATTGGTGCATTTCTTCCTCCTTTTCCACGCTAATGTAGCTGTTCTAACTATTCTCGTTATTTGCCACAAACCCTGCATACCAAAAGTAAGCCTTGAACTGGGCTTGGTAGGTGGTGACTGGCAATGTAGTGCTCAAGGAAAGTACATTTACATTGGTGTGGAGAGATGCCCCACTCATGTTTAAGTGACTGCAGTTTTAAAAGCATCTTCTAGCATTGATACAACAGGGCAGTGCCTAGACAGCTGTGAATGAGCGAAAAATAGCTGAGTAATGGAATCCCCTAAAAATGATCTGACTTGCCACTGGCCTGTACGTGTAAATAATTGCTGCGATCCAAAAGCAGCACTGCTTCTCATACTCTACCCTGATTTAAAGAGTGCAGATCAATTCCTGTGCTCCTATGTAAGGGGATATATTTTCTTTATCTCTATTAAACAGTCGTACACAAGAAATCCCTGAAAATAAGTCTTTTTTTTTTTCTTTTGTCCCACTCCCCAAAATCCTAAGTGTAGATCAATCCCTTGATCCAGGCATCTCTTCACAAACTTACATAGTAGGGTGAAGGTCTGCGTGCCATGAATGACGCAAACCAAGTAAATAAAGTACTTGTTCGAGGCATGTGGGCTGCTGAATTCATATCTGTGCATTGATCGCCGCCTAGTTTTGGGTCTGGATGATTGCACTTTGTTGTCTTGGAAGAGTCTTCGAAGTATCACGAGATAGGTGACTCCTGCCCTGGACTACAGTGCACATTGGCATCTTCTCCATCCTCAGATTGTTTTTTTCTGCCATTGGGTTCGGATGCGAACTCCTATAATCCAACTTCGGAATCGAAAACAAAACTTTTCTAAAGGCCTTCGACTTCGACGGTATTGTTCTCGCTCTGTACCTCTCTACTCGATCCAGCCTTCCATCTCGAATCGGTCGTCGATGCGTGCCGTTGCGCCTTTTCGACGACACGTGAGCCGACCGTCGATGGAAAGAAGCCCGTTTAAAAGGTGCCCACAATGCCAATCCAAGTTCCCACATACTGACAAACACTCAGTATGCAACAAGTGCCTTTCCCCAGACCATAGGGAAGAAACCTGCCAAGCCTGCGCCCAGTTTCGGTCGAAGAAAACAATATGGATCCGACGGGCCGCTAGGCAAGAAATGCAGCGTCAGGCACCGGAATCGGACAACATCTTCGATGATGACCAGGACCTACCAGAAGCTCCAGACTCTGACCTAGAGATCGTCACCGGCGAGGACTACTCGGACTCAGATGACGAGATCCCACCGGGGCAAATCGTGAGTACTCTGCCCCCGACACCAATCAGCCCGTTACCAAAGGCTCCGGTCGAGGCATCGCCAAAAGGCCTTAGCCAAGATCCTAAAGTTTCGCCAGCCCCGCCATCCGGCTCGGCTCCAAAACCGAAACCTTCAGAGACCCCAGGGCCTAGTACCATCGTCCCGAAGAAGGTTCCAGAGCCAAAAAAGGTTGTCGACCCGAAGAGCGCCGAACCGAAAAAGGCCGTACAGCCAAAAATCGTCGAGCCTAAGAAGACTCTCGACCACGAGAAGGCCGCTCAGCCAAAAACTGCCGACCCCGAAAAGGTAGTCGAACCGAACAAAGGCACGCAGCCAAAGGGCGCCGAACCAAAGAAGGTCGCCGACCCGATCAAGCCTACTGGTCCAAAGTCCGTCGACCCGGCGAAGGTCGCTGACAAGAAGGGTGCCGTACCGAAGCCCGTAACACGGCCGGAAAAACCAGTCGACCCAAAGATCAGTGCTCCGAAGACACCAGTCGACCCGAAAAAGAACGTCGACTCTGAAAAGGACACTCATCCAAACAAGCCTACAGAGCACAAAAAACGTGTCGAACCGAAAGTTCCGGTCGACCCAAAAGACATCGTCGACCCGAAAACAGGGCCCGAGCCGAAGAAAACTACCAAAACACCAAAAGTCGTCGAAAAACAAGGTGTTACTGACCCAAAAAAGTCTAACACTCTACCCAGGACTGTAGAGGAAGAACTCTTCCACCCAGATCCATCAGACGACCAGGCAAAGATATACATTAATCCAGAGACTGGTAAAGTTACCATCCTGCACAGGAAAAAGAGGCCCTTGGAATCTGGCTCTCATTCCCCGATTTCATTAAAGAAAAAGGACTTTGGGACTTCTCCCTCTAGACCCTTCATCCCTTTTCAGCCTATCATGCCTACTACACCTTTTGCTCCTTACTCTCCTTCTCACCACGGGGACAATGAGGGTAACACGGGGGATGAGCCACAGCCTCAATATGATTTCCCACAAGATCCTCAACCACAAGAGGAACCACGGGAGGAACCAACAGACCCTTACAACACCCATCCCATCCCTGATGTACCCTCTTATCCTACTAAGCCGTCACCTACTGATGACACCATAGTCTTCAATCAACTCCTAGACAAGGCAGCACAATTCCACAATGTAGTCATGCATAATGACCCTGTCGAGGAAGACATCTTATTTGACACCTTCCCTATCCTCTGAAAAAAGAGTTAGAACACTTCCCATGTTAAAGGGAGTCCTAAAACATGCACCGAACATATTTAAGGATATAGCCAGGGCACGGGTAATCAATCCCAGAATCGAAAAAAGTATAGAGCAGCTCCTACAGACCTTACTTACATCAGAGGGCAGTTACCACTAGACTCACTGGTAGTGGCTAATGCACGTAAAAGGGCCAACTCCCAAACAGGGGAAGCACCTCCCCCTGATAAAGAATCAAAAATACTGGAGCCATCAGGCAAAATGGTAGCAGCACGAGCCTCCAACTCATGGAGGATTGCTAATACACAAGCCCTACTGGCTCGTTACGATAGAGCGCATTATGATCAGCTCGATAGCCTAATGCAACACCTACCTGAGCCTTTTAAAGCACAAGCTGATGACCTCATACAAGAGGGAAAATTCATAACAAACGCCTCCATCAAATGTGTGCTTGGCGCAGCAGACACCACAGCTAGGTCAATTAACACTAGCATCCTAGTACGCAGACATGCATGGCTGCGAATTTCCGGTTTTAAGAATGAGGTGCAGTCCACCATTCTTAACCAACCTGTAAATCAAGATTTTCTATTTGAGCCTGCTGTAGACACCATTTTGGATAAAATGAAAAAAGACACAGAAACAACAAAGTCAATGGGAGCATTGCAATTTCAGCAACATAGAGGCTCCTTTCGACGCTCCTCATACAGAGCAACTACACGAGGAAATACCTCGCAAACATCTGCCTCATACAAAAGTAACACACAAGGTTCCTTCAACAAAAACACAAACGGAGGAGGTTATAGAGGCAACCATAATAAGGGAAGAGGACGTGGAGGCAGTAACACCAGAGCCTCCACTGCCACAAAATAGTGACTTCATTACGCTACCTCTAGACCACCTAACACCGGTCGGAGGCAGACTAAACAGTTCCTACCTGTCTGGCACGCAATTACCACGGACAGGTGGGTGAGAGAAATTATCCAGTTTGGTTATTGCCTAGAACTGACTTCTACACCATCAAACATACCACCCAGACATCGTCCTATGTCCACGGAACACATCACCCTGCTCCAACAAGAGGTGAAATGCATGCTCGAAAAGGGGGCCATAGAGCAAGTCCCTTTCCACCAGCAAGGGACAGGAGTATACTCCCTATACTTACTTATTCCCGAGAAGGACGGCTCCCTCAGAACAATATTGGACCTCAAACCCTTAAATCAATATATACTATCGGAGCACTTCCATATGATCACACTACAGCAAGTGCTCCCGTTGCTACAACAAGGAGATTTGCTAGCAACACTGGACCTCAAAGATGCGTATGTTCACATACCCATCCATCCAGCCCACAGACAATATCTCAGGTTCACAATAGAAGGTCAACACTACCAATTCAAGGTTTTACTGTGGTAAATAAATAATTAATTACCGGTACTATTTTTCTATGCATTAACCAAAACAGATAGCTCAATAAATAAGAGGCAGGATCCGTGGAATCTGAGTCAGAAATGGCTTTAATCGGATGGCTCGTGCCTAAAGGCCATGAAGTGGCATGCAATGGAATGGAATGGCAGCTGCAACGTCTCATCAACATTACATAGTATATATAGGAAAACATTACAATTGCATTGAATACAGTAGGCGTAACAAGTGACAAAACGTAAGATAAGAACACACGGGCGTACAAAGAAGGCGTGCACAGGACGTGCACGGAGACATGTGATGAAAACGTCACAGAAGTGTCATAAATGGGTGGATACATGGAGGGGGCTACCTGGGCAGCTGGAACCTTTAACCTACTGGTGCGCGCAAACGGGCCATGACGTGTAACTAGGGAGAGCTGGGGGCTCTGACTTCTACACTAGAAGAGGAGACTAAAGTCTGGGATGTCAGGACGACATGTACCTATAGCATATCTGGTATCTGGTGTTTGGAGTACATGTTGATAGAATCTAAAAGTTATCAGGGCAAAGGCTACTTGACACTAAGGCTGGTGCATGCATATATTCTACATGTATTGCGTGTGCTATGAATCTTCTATGGATACTAATTCAGTAATTCTCTTGCATGGAGACAGGAAGACTAGACTATAGCTGAAGATGTTTATGCGGTTCGTTAGCTTAGGAATGTGAAGCCGGGGAGCTGAACTGATAACTAGAGGCATAACATATTCGTGGCAGACAGGCAGGCAGGCCAGGCCGGGTACCGCGCTGCTTGGCAGAAAGTAAGCGAAGGGTCAGGGATACGGGAGGGGCTGCATCGCTCCTCGGAGTAATTTCAGGAGACTGGAGCTTGAATCTGGTGTCCGGGCCCTTTGAGGCCTAGAAACGGGGACAACTCGATGAATTAACGTGCACAGTGTAAAACGTTGGCAACATAGGCCTAATACTCGTTGCTTTCACGAGGACTGGAAACTGGCATACTAACGTTGGACACAACTATAATTGTGTCTTTATTCGGTCAAGAGGGAACATATGCATATCGATCATGCACATATAACATATAATGGGGAACACGTAGGGACACATGACAAGGCAAAATTCAATTTTCCTCATTCCCTCCTTGTGCCCTACGTTTCCATCAGGAAACATCAATATTCATGATACCATCTATCTGTCCATAGAGCATCATTTGCTCGTCTCGAATTGTCTTGGAACGGGACTTAGGACTAGGAATACAAGAGGTAGCGCACAAGCCGCAAATCGCAGGGCCACATTGTAAACATAGACAACAACTGAATATGACCATTACTACTATTCCTAGGAATTACAGTACTTTCCATCCCCAGGCAGATATTATACTCCAGAGCCAACCGGACCATGTCCAGGTGCCTGGATTCTGGTGTAACTGATGGGCTATTTTATGAAGTCTGGTTATAGCTGAATAAACAATCTGAAAGAAACAGGTTAGTATTAGATTCCTTACCTTAGAATATCCCCAGGCGTCAGTCTGGATCCGGAAACTTTTGCGTAGCAGTACCCCTGCGCGCCGGTAGGCGTCGTCTGCAGGCGTCCGTCGTCGGCGTCGTGCGCCGTGATGACGTCGCTGGAGTATATAGACGCCGCCTCCGCGCGCTGACGTCAGTTCTTCTTTTTTCCGCGCCAGTTAGCGCAGATCCGAAGAGCAGTACTCCGGTCTTTTGACCAAGTTTTTGATAATTCTAAGTCTTTCTAAGTCTTTCTACGGTGCCGGTAGGATGCCTGGTTTCAAGAGTTGCGACGGGTGCGACCGCCTGATGTCGGTCACCGACCACCATCGACTCTGCCTCCGGTGTCTGGGCGCGGACCACGACGTGGAGTCCTGCGTCGACTGCCGGGCCTTGACTAGTAAAGCTAGACGGGAGCGGTCCCGCAAGCTGCTCGAGCTCCGAGTGTCGGCCCCGCGTCGAGAGAGCGGTCCCGGTCCGGTCGGAGGTCGAGGGAGCGGTCGAGGGAGCGATCGCGGAGCCGCCATGAGCGCTCCGGGAGTCGCCGCCATTCCTCCGGTTCGTCAGGTAAGCGTCACAAGAAGTCGGGGCATCGTCATCGTACCCCCGACTCCCCCCGACGCCCGCGGGATGCGGCCGGGGGTTCGGGTGGCCGCGGCCCCGCGTGGGTCGCCGACGCCGTCTGCCCCATACCCGTCGGTCCCTGGGGAAGGCGCGTCGCGCGAGGAGATTGAGGAGTTCCTCATGGCTATGAGGGCGATGTCTCCTCCGGCGGGGCCTACGGCGCCTGCGGGCCCGTCGGTCCCGTCTGGGGGCCCGAGCGGTTCGGGTGCTCCTGCCCCGACGCCGCCGGCGGCTCCGGCCCGGCGCCGCTGGGCCCCTCAGGGTCGTCGCCGGCTGGTCCACCGGCCTCTCCGGCGCCGATCCCATTGGGCCAACCCGTGGTGCCGCCTCCGCGACGCTGTGGCTCCGCCGTCGGTTCCGGCCGGCGTCGGGTCCCCGGCGCCACCCCCATTCCCTCTCTGACTCCTGACGCGGAGTCGGACCGGCATCGTCCGACGCAGAGTCCGGCGCCGTTGGAGCCCATTGGCTCCGAGGAGCCGGTCTATATCGTCGACCCGGACTACGGCGAGGAGGAAGAGTATGGAGAGGGTTGGGAGGGGTCTGAGGACCCTTTATCACGTGCCTGCCAGTATGATGTGGACTGGGTAGGTGACCTGGGTGATGCCAGTGGTCTGGACGAGTCGCCCAACCCTGGGTTTGTCTCGCCTTCCCCTGTGGCGTCGGAGGCGGGGGCTGCCTATTCGGTGGTCCTGATGAGGGCTGCCAAGGCCTTGCGCCTTGAGCTCCCCGTCGCTAAGGTCAAACCTAACATTCTCACCGAAGTGTTTAAACCGCAGTCATGCCCCCAGGAGCCTCTGCTGCCGTTTAATGAGGCCCTGACGGATGTCCTTTTGGGCACCTGGTCCAGGCCCGCTTCCGGTGCACCGGTTGACCGGAACGTTGCCAGGCGTCACCGTCCGTGTTCGGACAACCCTGCCTTCCTCTCCACCCATCCCTCACCGGAGAGTCTGGTGATCCAGGCCTCCACTTCGCAGTCCGCATTCCCGTCGGCCCCGCCCGATCGGGAATCGAAGCGATATGACCAATTTGGCAAAAAGGTCTTTTCGTCTTTGAGCGCTGGTCTGCGGTCTTGCAATACCGCGTGCCTCTTGGGCCGCTATACCCACTCCCTGTGGGATACGGTCGCGGAGTGTCTGCCGCAATGCCCGCAGGAGGTGCGGGACAAGCTCAACCAGGCCTTGGTTGAAGGCCGGGACGCGGCGAGGTATTCGATCAGGTGTGGTCTTGACACGACCGACTCGCTGGGACGGGCTATGTCCACGACGGTGGCGATTCGTCGCCATGCTTGGCTGCGTTCCGCCAACTTCTCGCCGGACGTCCAGAATGCCCTCATGGACATGCCATTTGATGGCAGTCGCCTGTTCGGTGACAAGGCGGACAACGCGCTTGAGCGCTTCAAGGACTCCAGGGTCACGGCCAAGTCCTTGGGTCTTTCGACCCAGCGCCAGCAAACGGGTTCGTTTCGCCCCTTTCGTGGCCAAGGAAGGGGCGGTCCCACACGTGCTGCCAGCCACGCGCCGCAGAACGCTCCCCAGCGCGGTGGCGGCCGTGGTTTCCGCCGTGGTGGCGGTAGAGGGCAGCGGCGAGGTCAGTCCACACCTCCCCCCGCTGCAGCCTCCAAATCTTCCTAGTCCGAGCTTTCGGGCTCACGTGACGCCAGTGGGTGGCAGGGTTCGCCATCACCACTCCCGCTGGCGCGCGATTACATCGGACAGGTGGGTGCTGCAGCTCGTCCGAAGGGGCTACTCCCTCCCCTTCGAGTCCACTCCTCCAGCCATGCCACCGCAGAACCACCGTGTGTCGGGGGACCACTTGACACTTCTGCAGGAGGAAGTTACGGCCCTCTTGGCCAAGGGGGCCATCGAGCGCGTTCCTGGGCCAGAAGTAGGGTGTGGTTGCTACTCCCACTACTTTCTGGTGCCCAAGAAGGACAAAGGAGGCCTCCGTCCTATCTTGGACCTAAGGAACGTCAACGGCTTCCTCCGGAAGGAGAAGTTCAAGATGTTGACTTTGGCTCAGGTCTTGGCTGCTCTAGACCCACAAGACTGGATGGTAGCGTTGGACTTGCAGGATGCGTATTTTCACATCCCCGTCCTGCCGGCCCACCGGCGTTACCTGCGGTTCAAGTTGGCCAGGAGCACTTTCAGTTTATCGTGCTCCCATTCGGCCTTACCAGCGCCCCACGGGTGTTCACGAAAGTGATGGCGGTGGTCGCAGCTCATCTGCGCCGGTTAAGGGTTTCAGTCTTCCCCTACCTCGACGACTGGTTGTTGAAGGCGGGCTCGCCCCAAAGAGTCGTCCACCACCTTCAGATGACGGCAGACCTCTTGCACGAGCTGGGGTTTTCCATCAATGTGCCGAAATCACACCTGTGTCCCTCTCAAAAGCTCCTTTTCATCGGAGCGGTTCTCGACTCGGCGCAGTTTCGGGTTTATCCTCCGGAACGGCGGGTCCGGGATATTCAGGCTCTGATTCCCATCTTTCAGCCGTTATCCCGGGTTTCGGTCAGGTTGACGCTACGGCTTCTGGGGCTGATGGCCTCCTGCATCCTACTGGTGCATCACGCCAGGTGGCGGATGCGGGCTCTGCAGTGGGACCTGAAGTTTCAGTGGGCCCAGCATCAGGGCAACCTATCCGACCATGTCCTGATCTCGGAGGGCACTGCGAGACAGTTGCAGTGGTGGCTTACGGACCGCGATTGGGTCAGAGGCAGATCCCTCTCCCTTCCCCAACCGGAGCACGTAGTTGTGACGGATGCGTCCCTCCAGGGCTGGGGTGGCCACTTGGGAGAGGCGGAGATCAGAGGCATCTGGTCTCCGGCGGAGTCCCGGCTCCATATCAACCTGTTGGAGCTGCGGGCGATTCGCCTAGCACTGAAGGCATTCCTCCCCTTTGTCAACGGGAGTGTAGTGCAGGTGTTCACGGACAACACCACCGCCATGTGGTACTGCAACAAACAAGGCGGAGTGGGGTCGTGGACCCTTTGCCAGGAGGCTCTGCGCCTCTGGCAATGGCTGGAACGTCAGGGCGTGACTCTGACAGTTCAACACCTGGCAGGTTCTCTGAACGCCAGGGCGGACGAACTCAGCCGTCGGTGCTCGGTGGATCACGAATGGCGTCTGAACTCGGACGTGGCGAACGGCCTCTTTCAGCAATGGGGAGAGCCTTGGTTAGATCTATTCGCCACAGAAGAGAACGCGCAATGTCATCAGTTCTGCGCGTTGGAGTTTCCAAGACGGCACTCGCTCGGCGACGCCTTTCGGCGCGAGTGGAGTTGCGGTCTGTTGTACGCCTTTCCGCCTATACCACTTCTGCCCAGAGTGCTGAAGAAGATCAGGCGCGACCGAGCCCAAGTTATCCTTGTGGCTCCGGACTGGGCTCGAAGATACTGGTATCCCGAGCTACTCAGCATGTCAGTCGGTCCCTCGATCCGCCTGCCCCTTCAGGAGGACCTTCTGTCGCAGCAGCAGGGGACGGTCCTCCACCCGAACCTGTCCAGCCTCCACCTCCATGCGTGGAGATTGAGCGGCGACAGTTGAGGCCATTCGACTTGCCTCCTGAAGTCTGTGATGTGATTCTGGCAGCCAGGCGTCCCTCCACAAAGTCGGTATACGCCTGCCGGTGGAACAGATTTGTGGCATGGTGCACAGCAAAGGCTGTGGATCCCCTTTCTGCCCCTCTTTCCGAGGTTCTCCTCTTCCTTCTTTCTCTTGCCAGCAGGGCTCTGCTCTGGGCACTATCAAGGGCTACCTTTCTGCCCTTTCCGCCTTCTTAAGGCTACCTGATCAGCCATCTTTATTCAAGTCCCCTATTGTTATGAGATTCTTGAAAGGCGTCACGCACATGTATCCACCTGTTCCGTTCGTGATGCCTCAGTGGGACTTGAATCTGCTTCTGACATTCTTGATGTGTGCTCCCTTTGAGCCGCTTCATTCCTGTCCTCTCCGTGTTCTCACTCTTAAGACGGCCTTCCTGGTTGCCATCACCTCTGCCAGGAGAGTGAGTGAGCTCCAGGCTCTTTCTGTCAAACCTCCTTTCATGTCCGTCCATCCTGACAAGGTGGTTCTTAGGACTAGGCCTTCTTTCCTGCCCAAAGTAGTTTCTGCTTTTCACATCGGGCAGTCCATCACCTTACCCTCCTTCTTCCCGCCTCCGCATCCTTCAAAGGATGAAGAGCGGCTCCATCGTCTGGACCCAAAACGTGCGCTTTCATTTTATATGGATCGCACACGCCAGTTCCGGGTGGATGACCAACTGTTTGTTGGCTACGTGGGTGAGAAGAAGGGAAGGGCGGTACAGAAACGAACCATCTCTCGGTGGGTCGTCCTGTGCATCAAAGCATGCTACTCTTTGGCTCGGAAGGAGCCTCCTGTTGGGCTGAGGGCCCATTCCACTCGGGCCACGGCGGCTACTACTGCCCTGGGCCGGGGAGTCCCTTTGCAGGACATTTGCCAGGCGGCTACGTGGGCCTCGCTGCACACCTTTGCGAGGCACTACTGCCTGGACAGTCAAGTCCGGAGGGATGGCTTCTTTGGCCGTTCGGTCCTCCAGGACTTTCTGGTGTAGGTTTGTATTGGTTCGCAGACCCACCACCGGGGTTGGTATTGCTGGGGTATCCATTCTAAGGTAAGGAATCTAATACTAACCTGTTTCTTTCAGATGAACAAGTTACTTACCTTCGGTAACGATATATCTGTAAGAAACAGTAGTTAGTATTAGATTCCTTACCGCCCCACCCATCCTCCCCGTTCTGCGAACTGATACCTAGGGTTAAGGACATCCCTTTCAGGGCCCTAGTTTCAAATGGCACCAGTGTTAGTTCTCACATGGCTCTGCGTGTTCTGGCGCGGAAAAGCTGTGTGCAAAGAACTGACGTCAGCGCGCGGAGGCGGCGTCTATATACTCCAGCGACGTCATCACGGCGCACGACGACGGACGCGGAGCCGCAGGGGACGCCTGCAGACGACGCCTACCGGCGCGCAGGGGTACTGCTACGCAAAAGTTTCCGGATCCAGACTGACGCCTGGGGATATTCTAAGGTAAGGAATCTAATACTAACTACTGTTTCTTACAGATATATCGTTACCGAAGGTAAGTAACTTGTTTGACGGTCCGTTATTAGGAATGAAAATGCAGCAACTAGATCCGATGACTCTACAAGCCCCGCCCCTATCGGCCAGTATGACGTCAAGGACGAGACGATTTTGAAGCACGACAAATCTCATAGCAGATTGTTCTTCAGTTAAGTTCCCTAGAGCGGAAGTAGTCTCATTCACTACTGCTTCAAGGGTTCTTGTTAGCCTACGTATTAGTTTACTATTTTGGACAGGACCTATGAAGAAAAAGAAACCTTTATTGAAGTCTTGATACTGTTCTAAGGCAGTTTCAGTTTGATCGACAATTGGGGACTCAGTCTCCCTTCTATGTCTAACGTGTACTAGATGTGTATTTCTGTGATAATCGGATGGGGCTAGGAAAACTGGTGGCAGTAGGAAGGCAATGTAACATGTTCCATCCCAATCGAGGGGCAGGCGTACATATGCGGTCTGACCACACACAAAGTATGAATGACGTGAGGCTTTGAAATTAGATTTCCCACTGTCACTATACTCGACCACAGTAGTACAATCACTATGTCCTAGATGTACTGAACCATTCTTTCTGACACATAATTCACCTTTCACTGGTAGGACTGTAATAGCAGGCAAATCTGGAGTAGTCTCAGACTGAACATTCAAAACCATGAAATTCGAGGAATAACTACCTAGATCATATACTTCATTTTCTAGATCTAACCCTGTTCTATGGGAAAGTCCTTCCTTGTCTGGGAAACATGTTCTATTCAAAAGGGACTTATAGTCTGAGGATGACGTTATCGTACACCATGCTCCACACGAACCATTGTGTGAAAACTGATATGGAAAGAGTGGCAGAACTCCCTTCGGTGTCTGGAAAGGGGGGAGTCGACCACACACCCAACAATTAGTGGCATTGCTAGTCTGGTGTGAATAGTGTAACATTCGGATAAAAGTATTGTTGCGCATGGCAAGTCTGTAGGATAACTCGTGAGGAGGTAGTTCACTAAAAGTGTGCTCTACTGTATCATTAGACAAATGTTCATGTGAATCAATAGGAGGAAAATATACATGTAAAACATAACTTATGCATGTAACCGTAAGACTCAGAAATAACATAAACAATAAAGTTATTACGCATCGGCTGCGCAAATTTTTACAATAACGTATTTTCTTAGAGTTTCGACTAACTCTCTCACTATGGGGGTCTATCTCATACATGTCAGGAACCTAGTCTAACCGCTTCACCCGAGAGGGACTTAGACAATTAAACTGTCTGACTTGCTAGACCTGAGCTTCAGTTTATACTCCTGCTGCGGAGTTTTCTCTAACAGGGGAAGTTTAGAGTCAGTATCTGGGCAGTCCATGAAAACGTTTAACGTGACTGGAATGAATCCAGCCTTTGCGGCCCTCCACCTTGATTGCAGTCCTTGTGGTCATCAAAACAAGCTTCGGTTCTTTCCAGCGGGGCTCCAGCGGGCTTGAACGATCAAAATTCCGGATCAATACTAAGTCGCCTGGAACGACCTCGTGCGGTTTCACTTGCGTGTTGTCTGGAAAGGCAGCAGCGACCTGTGAACGACAAGAGAGTAGTGCAGACATCAAGGAAGCCAGGTAATCTGTCAGCATATTACTGTCAACATCTGTAAATTTACGTGGCATTGGTGTACCCCACATGTTCGGGGGACGACCGAAAACAACTTCGAAAGGGGAGAGACCTGAACGGGAGTGAGCGACCATTCTCATGTAAAAAAGGGCGACTGGCAGAGCTACCATCCAATCTACGCCTTTTTCTGCGCAAACCTTGGCAATGCGGATTTTCAGAGTCTGATTATGTCTCTCGACGAGGCCAGCTGCCTCGGGGTGTCGTACACAATGGAACTTCCACTGGTACCCTAACAGAAGAGATACTTGTTTCATGAGTTTGGATGAGAATGGCTGGCCGTTATCTGAATACACGACCCTGGGCAAACCATAGCGGGGAAAAAACTCACGAACCAACTGCCTGGCAGTGGTCGCGGCAGTATAATCTGGGACTGGATATGCTTCTGTCCATCTGGACAGAGCGCATACTACTACAAGGACATACTTGAAACCTCGGCATCGATCCATCTGAATATAATCCATCTGGAGGACTTCAAAGGGGTGGTCAGGAGGATGGAATCCACCTTGTTCCACCGGAACACCTTTACCTGGATTGAACTGACAACATATCATGCAGGTACGTACTTTCTGTTTGGCTGCTGCTCGTAAATGCTTGTTAAACCAAATATTCTGGATGCTGTCTATCATGGCTTTCTCTCCTAAATGTGCTGGACTATGTGCGGTGTTAATAATGACTTGAACCATAGAGTCGGGGAGAAACCATGTGGCTTTTCCCTTCGTCAACCATCCCTGATCTGTCTGGACCCCTCCTTGTTCAGACCATTTCTTGATTTCATCGGGAGTAGCATGTGACTGTATGTCTAGTACATCTCGTGTAGGGTCTTTAACTGTCATACAAGTAGTCTGATCTGGAATATGTATCTTTGTCGAGTTTACTGGAATGTCTGGAGTCTGAGCTGTAAGCTTGGCTGTTCGATCTGCTAGATCGTTACCCTGGGAAATGGTGTCAGTGGCTTTCGTATGTGCTTTGCACATCATAATGGCAATGGCTTTCGGTAAATGTATTGCTTCGAACAGAGCTTGAATGAGGGGGCCATGCTGAATCTTGGCTCCATGAGAGGTCATGAAGCCTCTTTCTTGCCAGAGTACTCCAAAGTCGTGAACGACTCCGAATGCATAACGTGAATCTGTATATATGTTTACTTTCAGGTTCTTGGCTCGTATGCAGGCTTGGGTCAGAGCAATGAGCTCTGCTGCTTGAGCAGACAGGGTGTCAATACGATGTGTTTCTATAACTTTAGTTTCAGTAGTCACTGCATACGCGGCTACTAGTTCTCCTGTACTTGTTCTCATACATAAACCATCCACATAAAGTGTCAGGTCGGGATCAGGTAATGCAATGTCTGTCAAGTCTTGTCTTGGCTTCGTCATGATGTTAATAACTTCCACGCAGTCATGTGTGGCAGGGCTTGATGTAATCGAAGGTAACAGTGTAGCAGGATATAAAATGTTGCAGCGTCTGATTTCTATGTGTGGCTGAAACAGTGTCAGTTCATAACCTGTTAATCGTGCAATTGTCAAGTGCTGAGTCTGTGTTCGGTTTAAAAGAACTTCCACAGAGTGTGGAACTTGTACTGTCCGGGAGTGTCCTAACACTATGGAATCACTTTGTCTGATAGCTAGAGCTGTGGCTGCAACTGACTTGAGGCACGCAGGCAGAGCCTGGGCTACTGGATCTAATGTGCTAGAGAAATAAGCACAAGGCTTGTGTTGTCCTGCTTGATCTTGCGTGAGGACAGATAATGCTGTACCATCACGTTCAGTAACAAAAAGTGTAAAAGGCTTACTGTAGTTTGGTGTCGCTAATACAGGTGCATTACATAAAGCTTTCTTTAATTCATTGAAAACAAGTGTATGTTCCTGGGTCCAAGGGAGGACAGTCGATGTCGCTGCCTCCTGTGTCGTTAACTGTATCAGTGGTTTAGCTAGATATGCATACTGAGGAATCCATTGTCTGCAGTAAGAAGTGAGGCCGATAAAAGCTCGTACCTCCTTCTGTGTCTTGGGCTGTGGAAGATGTGCTATTAACTGGATGCGGTCAGGTGTCAACTGTCTACCCCTCTTGGACAGTAAGTGTCCAAGGTACACCACTTGCTGGACACAGAATTGTAATTTGGAAGGGGACACCTTGTGCCCCATCTCGGCCAGAAAATACAGGACTGTAAGTGACGCACGTTCGCAGTCACGTTCTGTACGGGCTGTGATTAATAGATCATCGACATACTGGAGCAGGGCAGTGTCAGTTGGCATGTGAATACTGTCTAGTTGTCTTTTAAGCGCTTGACTGTAAATACTAGGACTTTCTGTGAAACCTTGAGGAGCTCGTGTGAATTTATAACTTCTTCCATTTAAACAGAATCCGAAAAGAAGCTGTCTGGATGAATGGGGACACTAAAGAATGCGTTCTTGAGATCAATAACAGTAAAGAACTCTGCTTCAGAATCAATGGCTGTCAATAGGGAAGAGATATCTGGAACCACAGGGTACTGGGGTATGATACATTTATTAAGTTCTCGAAGATCAATCACTAATCGATAAACTGGAGGTGCATTTGGATCAGTACGTTTAAGAATCGGAATAATAGGAGAATTACATACATTGGAGTCAGTTTCTACAACCACTCCTTGAGCAATGAGCTCGTCAATAATTTTCGATAAGGCTGCTACAGCCTCAGGTGGCAATTTATACTGTCGGATTCGTGGTAATACAACACCTTGTTTCAGAGTAACACGATAGGGTGTAATGTGCATACAACCTACATCAGTTGGACCTTGCGCCCATAAATGCTGTGGTACATTCAGTAATCTTGGATCAAAATCACGTAACGCGTAATGACCTTTAAAATCACGTAAAAACAATCTCACTCCTTCCGGAGAACAACATATGACTGCACCTAACTCTTTCAATGTCTTAATACCTAGTAAATTTTCAGGACAGGATTTCGTAAGTAACAAGTCTGTAGTTCGGGACAATGGACCAACTTCTAGGGAAACTGGTTTCGATATTTCATTAACAATAGGCTTTCCTGAAAATCCCAGGGAAACGTTTCTTGAGCCTGAGAGTGGAGCCCCTGGAACCTCGTCATGACTGATGGTAGTCCTACTTGCCCCTGTATCAATCAGAAACTTTCTGTCTTTCCCTAATACTTGACTGTGTACATAGGGACCCTCTTGATCTACAGGAACTTCGATGAGAGGCAAGCCAACCTCCCTCTCTAGGCTGTTTCATGAATACTGCTGATATTCTGGATAATCTGACTGTGCATACTGGTACATCTGTTGTGTAACGTGTTGTGTGGCAGCTATAGGCTGCGGTACTGTAACTGTCTGTTGTGCGTTCTGCGGTGGCTGGGCATTCTGCAGAACTTGTTCTTGTCTAGGAGGACGTGGTCTCTCTTTCGTCTTACCTGTAGCTATGTTGTGTTTCAGAACTGCACATTCGTTTATATAATGACCTGGCTGTTTACAGTAATTGCAGGTCCCTTTAACAGGAGCTGCAGAATGATTAGTCTGGTTCGGACCCCTCTTCTGACTATCTGGTTGAACAGACTGTGCAACTAGTACTTTCATTTTCGTGTCTTTCATACGTCTCCTTTCGTGTTCTTGCTCCTCCCTGATTCTGTTCTGGTGATATTGTAGCATCTGGAGCATTTGAGATGGGGTATTAGCTTGCCAAGTACTCTCGACTTTCAATACTCTATTTTTAACTTGCGGTAAAGAATTCTCAACTAGTTTGGTAATAAAAAGATGTGGATACGACTCACTACTTGTTTTCAGACCGCTATTTATAATGAAACATTTCTCAAATCTGGAATAAAAATCGCTAGTGTCTTCGTCTTGTTTCTGTTTACAGGCTGAGATGGCATCCCAATCTTACTTTTTCGTGGCTAGTAATCTTGGCAAGACCTGTATTAACAGTTCGGGCAATTCTTTGGCTTTATCCCCAAGAACAGTACCTGGGACTCGTGCATTATCTTCGGTTTCTAACGCAGTCCAATCTATCTTTTTCTCTCCCACCTCCCATTCTTTTTCTTTAAGTTTTTCATATATGCCCGCAGGCAACCGGACCTTTAACATTTTGATGATATCAGGATACGTGTATTCTCCCATACGGAGCATGTCCTTTAATTCTCGATGGAACCCTGCTGGATCTTTATCGTGACAGGGTATTAACTTTTTCATTTCTAGTAGTTCTATTTTCGTGATAGGGGTGTAAACAAATACTCGTTCTAGATTACCTCCCTCTCCCTTAACTGGATGTACTTCTCGTAACGGATTCTGTCTATCTATGTAGAACGGAGGTGACACAGGAACAAAATGCGGAGTCAGGAACGTTCTGTATTTGTGGCGCTGTTCTAAAATGACACTAATTAAATCGGTACCTAGACCTTTCCATCTGTTTAGGAGTAACTCGTTCAATACAGTATATAAGGGACCTGGATCAGAATGCTGACTCTCGTAAAGTGTGATGAGGTGCTGGATCATGTACATACCCACCAGTCGTTGCTCGGCTGGGGGCAGTTTCAGAAACATTTGGGCCACTACTTCGTCTGGAAACGTGGCAGAGTCACTAACCCATCGGACTGCTGATCGGGCTAGTTCTTGTTCATGCATGGTACTAAGTTCATGGTAACCTATTCGTAATTTCAGAACTTTATCGGTAGCTTGGAATACTTGTTCAAGAGAACACTGTTCTGGTACGGGAGGAGGAAAAGCTTTCTTGTAATCTAGGCGTGTGTGTCTATCGGAAAGTCTCGTTCTACCTACATACGCTATTCTGCTGGGATTCTCGGTGTCTACATCTTCGTCTAAAGAATCATTCTCTTTGTCTGCTACTATTCTTGCTTTCTCCTTTTGGTGTATACTTATAATTTCTCTCCGGATCTTTCTGTACATGGTTTCTATACAATTTTGTCTTGTGTTTTCCGTCTGCTATATTGTCACTCCATTTTGTCAGGACTTTCATCTCTTCTGGACTTTTATCAGGACGATCCTGTTCTCTTATTAAACAATTTATTAGAAATTGCAAAATCATGCCTTGAGTCTCGACTTTCCTGTGTGCCATAGCTTCGTGAATACTTTCTGGGTTCTCCCCTGTTCGGATAAAATGATATATTCTGTCTAAATGTTCTTTCATATCTGATATGGTGATCATGAAGTTTGCAACTCGTCGCAAACGTACGGAGTATAATATCATGTGATCTTCGCCTGGCACTGGATCATATCTACAATCAGTAATGAACTTCTTGAGGGCTTCGTACGTAGCCACTTTTGGCGTACGCTGTAATGCTGCATCTCTCAGCGTCAGGCGCCTTGTTTGAGGCGGGGTGGTAGGAGCACCTCTCCCTGCCCCTCCTGAACTGGAATCGTCAATTAACACTGAATGTGCGGCTGCTGGTAACGTGACTGGTACAGTAGGGATACGTAATGTGGGTTGATCCTGGGGTGCTGGCGCATGGACGGGACCAACGACTGGAGGCACAGGAATTACATTATTAACAGGGGGCTGGACTTGAACTTGGACGGGCAGAGTAGGATTAGTATTAGCATATTCTGGGACTGTGTCGTCTAAATAGGAAGAAAGAAAAATTTCAGCTGCAGTCGGTTTATGACGCAGCTTAGTCGGAACCAAGGGTGGCGGTAAATTATGGAGTGCTTCCGGGGTCGCCTTCGGCAAACCCTCGGCGAGAAGAGGATACATACCTTTAATAAGGGCATTTCTCTGTCTGTCTGACTGTTCTGCTCTAACTCGTTCCCCTTCTTCGATTAATTCCCTTTCTTGGGCTTTTTCTGAGGATTCCCTACTTAATTCTGCTTTTCTGAATTCTTTCTCGGTTCTTTTATGAGATTCTTTGCGCCATAACTCTATGGCATCTTTCTGAGACTGTCTGGCTTTCTTTTTCCATAATGCTTCTTCTACTCGCATGATGCACTCGGCATCCCATGTACCTGAAACAGGCCATCTATATTTCTCTTCAAGATGTTTGGTTAATCCACCCATAAATCTAGATACAGTATGGCATCTAAGCCATGCTTGTGATACATGAAATGTCCAGGACTGTCCCTGGGAGGGACAGGAACTGATTCTTCGAGTAACCCTTTTCGGGTTTTTATCTGACTTAATTTCGAAAACAGCGGCATATTTGAACCGTACTTGGACTTGAACACAATACACAATGAACACAGTAATGAATAGCAAAACAATCATTCATACCACGACATCAAGAACGCATTAATAACAGTTCGAACAGAATACTACCTGATACATTGAAAACACAATACTTGAATTTCTCGAGAACGGACTTACTAGAATTACTGGATGCACTGCTAAAACAGTACAGAACATACCGGTCTCCTAAAGAGACACGTCATACCGTATCCACCTAGGTGAACACGTCGGACCGGATCTGTGTACCCAAACCCGTCGGACCGGGCACAAATTAATGAACACCCGTCTGGATACCCCCAGCAACGGTACTCACCGGGAAGCAAAACTGAAGGCCTCGGACTGGACTGGACTGCTACGACGTCTGGTTACTGCTACGCACTACGCATGCGCTTCGGGCTTCGGTTACAGGTGGGCCTCCGGATACCTCGGACCTTGCTCTCTCAGCTTGGGCTCTGGTCGGAACGACCCGCCTTCCTCACTGCCTCGTCTGGATGCCGGACCGCAGTCTCCGTCTCCTCCGTGGGCCTGAGGGAGACTTGAAGCAGAAATATCTGCACGTGCACGGTAGAGGTTCCGTCACGGCTGTAGAAGGGACAGGGGGCCTGCGTTACATCGCCGGCGCGTGGGGAAGGGGCTCGTCCCTGTTCGGGCGCCATTATGTGGTAAATAAATAATTAATTACCGGTACTATTTTTCTATGCATTAACCAAAACAGATAGCTCAATAAATAAGAGGCAGGATCCGTGGAATCTGAGTCAGAAATGGCTTTAATCGGATGGCTCGAGCCTAAAGGCCATGAAGTGGCATGCAATGGAATGGAATGGCAGCTGCAACGTCTCATCAACATTACATAGTATATATAGGAAAACATTACAATTGCATTGAATACAGTAGGCGTAACAAGTGACAAAACGTAAGATAAGAACACATGGGCGTACAAAGAAGGCGTGCACAGGGCGTGCACGGAGACATGTGATGAAAACGTCACAGAAGTGTCATAAATGGGTGGATACATGGAGGGGGCTACCTGGGCAGCTGGAACCTTTAACCTACTGGTGCGCGCAAACGGGCCATGACGTGTAACTAGGGAGAGCTGGGGGCTCTGACTTCTACACTAGAAGAGGAGACTAAAGTCTGGGATGTCAGGACGACATGTACCTATAGCATATCTGGTATCTGGTGTTTGGAGTACATGTTGATAGAATCTAAAAGTTATCAGGGCAAAGGCTACTTGACACTAAGGCTGGTGCATGCATATATTCTACATGTATTGCGTGTGCTATGAATCTTCTATGGATACTAATTCAGTAATTCTCTTGCATGGAGACAGGAAGACTAGACTATAGCTGAAGATGTTTATGCGGTTCGTTAGCTTAGGAATGTGAAGCCGGGGAGCTGAACTGATAACTAGAGGCATAACATATTCTTGGCAGACAGGCAGGCAGGCCAGGCCGGGCACCGCGCTGCTTGGCAGAAAGTAAGCGAAGGGTCAGGGATACGGGAGGGGCTGCATCGCTCCTCGGAGTAATTTCAGGAGACTGGAGCTTGAATCTGGTGTCCGGGCCCTTTGAGGCCAAGAAACGGGGACAACTCGATGAATTAACGTGCACAATGTAAAACGTTGGCAACATAGGCCTAATACTCGTTGCTTTCACGAGGACTGGAAACTGGCATACTAACGTTGGACACAACTATAATTGCGTCTTTATTCGGTCAAGAGGGAACATATGCATATCGATCATGCACATATAACATATAATGGGGAACACGTAGGGACACATGACAAGGCAAAATTCAATTTTCCTCATTACCCTTCGGGGTTACCACGGCTCCAAGAGTGTTTACAAAATGCTTAGCAACAGTGGCAGCACATCTCAGAAGGCAACACATCCATGTGTACCCTTATCTGGACGATTGCCTGATACAAGCAAAATCGTACCAACAGTGTGCAGCACACACACGTCTCAAACACTTCAGTTGCTACACAGCCTAGGGTTTTCAATCAACTACCCAAAATTGCATCTGCAACCATCCCACGCACAGCAATACCTGGGAGCCACTATAAACAGCTCAGTGGCAAAAGCATATCCAAACTCAGCAAGGATAGCCAGCATGCAGATACTCATTTGCAAATTCCTGCCACAACACTCTCTGCCAGCTCGAGTCTTTATGCAGCTCATAGGCATGATGGCCTCATGCATATTCATCGTCCCCCGTGCCAGAATCCAAATGCGCCCACTGCAAGAATGCCTAGCACAGGAGGAGGAGCTACGCGCAGATCCAAGATGGACGCGTGAGCAGAGGGTTCCCGAGACCCCTTCCGCCACCCTCATTTATCCTGCAACACATCCTGATTTGGACGACGGGTATTTCTTGTTGATGCCCTGCTGATATTGACAGCTTTTTCCAGAAATTGATTTGGCCGCCGGGAACTGGACTTGCTGCACCCCGTACTCTGAGGCCTTCGGCAGTGACCATCCAGGGTCTTGAGTTGCCGGGGTGCCCAGGTGGCAATTGAACAACAACGGCTGGAGAGACGCCTCCGCTGCCTCTGTGGTACTTTCGGTTTCTATTTCGGTCATTGTTGGTGCCGACTCATTGCTGGTTGCCACTGCTGCCCTGGTTTAATCGCCAACTCTCCTCTGGCTGTCGTTCCTTGACCTCTCGACTTAATAAGCTTGCCATAGAAGGAATCATTTTGCCCAGATCTCAGAGGACCCTTCGGAGCTCGTCGACCATCATGGCGGGCAGGACGGACCCTGAGAGGCGTAACACCAGAGGCCCGAATCGAGGGGGGGCTGTTCAGACCCAGACTATAGAACGCTTCACTCGCCCGAAGGGCTCCCCGGATGGATCGAGCAAGTCCCTCGGAGAGGCTGGTGACAGTACTCCTGCGAATGAGGAGCCGACTTTGGCGGATGTCATGGGCGCTATTGCCAATATCCAGACTGCGATGGGTCAGCAATATGAAACTCTTGCTACTAAGTTGGATACGGTTGCGATTGAGGTCAACCTTATCAGGACAGACCTGGGGAAAACCAACGAACGGGTCAAATCTCTGGATGTTAAGACAGCAAGCCTAATTACAGATGTTTCGGATCTTCAAACTGAGGTCCGCGATCTTCGCACGGCCAGAGACTCGTTTGCCCGTCGGCTGGATGATTTGGAGAGCCGGGCCAGACGGAATAATGTTCGCATTGTTGGCGTTCCGGAGAAATCTACGGAGGTACCAACGGATCTTTTGGTAGAGGACCTTATCCAGAACTATCTGACGCCGAAGGGCCTTAGTAATCTTTTTGCGGTGGAGCGTGCTCATAGGATTCCTGGTGGGAAGCCCAAGCTTGGGGCAGCTCCGAGGCCATTCATAGCCAGGATTTTTAATTTCCGAGACAGAGACGCTATCCTGCAGGCCTCCCGCATCAATGGTCCCACTAAGTTTGAAAATGTATCGATCAGCTTTTATCCGGACTTCACTCAGGCGGTACAGAAGCAACGTATGGCCTTTACGGGGGTGAAGCGACGCCTCAGGGACATGGAACTGAAGTATGCCATGCTTTTTCCAGCTCGCCTGAGGATTGAGCATAACAAACGTACATTTTTCTTTGATCGCCCTGAGGCGGCCAGTGACTGGCTGGATAGCTTGCCGACACAGCGTACCAGCCCGGAGAGTTCGAGAGGTGCCGAAGGCGGCCTGGAAGAGCAGGAGTAGTGAGTCCGTACCGATGAGCAATTCTTGGACGCTTTGCAGTGGCTCTGTGATAGCGATGTTTATACGCTGTGGATACCCGGGGGTGAGGGGATTCGGGACTCTTCCTCCTCAGGGGACACTTTTCTCTCTCTTTTTGTAGGTTAGTTTAATGGGGCGACAGGCACAATGCAAGTTGGGGTGGCTTTTTGGTCTACCGCAGGGGTGCAGGGTGGGGGGTTGCGTGTTGAGGGTTTCTTGGGGGGAGGAGGGGGGGTCTTTTCTTGTTTGTTTGTTTCGAGGCTTTGATTTGGTCGCAATTTTATCCTTTGTGCCTGCTTTGTGGCCGGGGGGACTGTTGGTTTTTGTCTGGGATGGGGGGTAGGGGGCTGAGAGTGTTGAGCTGGAACGTTAATGGTCTCGGGATAGAATAAAACAGGGAATAGTTTTACAGTATTTGAAGCGGCACTCCCCGGATATTGTTCTGCTACAGGAAACGCACCTGGTAGGAAATACGTGCCGCGCACTGAATAGAAGGGGCTACCGTTTGGTGGCCCACTCTGGTTTCACCACTGGGTCGAGAGGGGCGGGTATCTTGGTTAGGAACTCCCTCCCCCTTTAGATAGATGAAGAGGTGTTGGATGATAGGGGTCGTTATGCTGCTGTTGTAGGTCGGTGGGAGGGGAAGACGATCTCCATTTTGTCTGTGTACGTTCCCCCTGGTCTACAGGCTACCACGTTTTCTGATTTGGGTGGGGTGGTCCTGGGATTCCCCGATGGCTTGCTGGTGGTGGGTGGAGATTTCAATTCGGTGGTTAGTGGAGAAGAAGATCGTAGCCCTCGTAGAACCCTCCCCCCGTCGCAGCTATGGTTGGGAAATTTCATGGATACACTGGGATTAGCAGATTGTTGGAGACAACTTCACCCTGGACAGCTCCAGTACACGTTTTATTCGGGGGCCCGTGGTAGTCTCTCGAGACTTGATTACATTCTTATACCAATGGCGCAGATGGTCTCCGTGAGGGAAATCAGGCATTTGGCGAGGGGGATCTCAGATCACTCCCCACTATGGCCTACTATTGATGTGCGGCTGTAGTCCGGAGGTCGTGTTGCTCCTGTTAATCCGTGGCATCTTCGTCACCCCAACATTAGTAAGGAAGTGGTTAAATGTATGGATTATTACTTTGCTGAGAATGAAGGGTCAGTATCCTCCCCTGTTATTTTATGAGAGGCGTGTAAAACTGTGATCCGGGGTCAGACTCTCTCTTTGATTGCCAGTGAAAGGGGGCGCAGAAATGCAGAAGTGGTACGACTTGAAAACGATATCTCTGAGTTAGAGGAACGGATGGAATCTGTGATTACGCCTGATAGCCTGCACTCCTTGGCGCTTAAACAGTTTGAATATAGAGCTCTGGTGACTGATGCGGCTAAGGCGATGAATCGTGAACAGCAGGGTCGCCTGTATGATGTGGGTGACAAGGCTGGGAAGTTGCTTGCTTGGCTTGATAAACGCGATAGAGTGAATCGTGTGGTGCCTTTTATTGAACGTGTGGATGGTGTGCGAGTTGTGGACCCGGTCGAGATAGTTGAGGTCTTTGCCCAGCACTTTCGGGAGGTGTACTCGCCGGTCTTGGACAGACCTGTGGAGGACTCGCATCTGTTGCTCCGAGATATCACGTTGCCTAGTCTGTCGGACTCGGACAGGGAGCTTATGGAGGCGGATTTTTCTACCGATGAAGTAGCGCTCGCTGTCCGTGCACTTCGCTCTGGTAAGGCTTCGGGCCCGAACGGTTTGCCGGTCGAGCTGTATAAGTTGTGTCCCGACAAAATGGCGCCGTATCTTCGTCGGTCATTCCTGGCGTCACGAGATCTCGGGCTTCTACCCCGCGATCAGAGACTGGCGTCCATTGTGGTCATCCACAAGGATGGAAAACCCCGGGAACACTGTTCGTCATATCGGCCGATCTCGCTTTTAAATGTGGAGCCCAAGGTTCTTGCTAAAATTTTTGCGAGCCGCATGATTACGGTGATCGGTGATTTGGTGCACACTGATCAGTCCGGATTTATCCCCCACCGTAATACTGCACTCAATCTCGTCGCCTTCACGGTGTCTTGGCGAGGGCGGGGTCTCTTGCGGAACCGGCCATCTTGGTTTCCCTTGACGCCTCGATGGCCTTCGACACGGTGGAGTGGCCTTATTTGTGGGCTGCTCTCGCTAAATTTGGATTTGGTCCTAAGTTTATTGGGTGGGTTAAACTTCTATATGAACAACCGCTTGCGCAGGTGGTGGTTAATGGAAGGGCCTCGGATCCTTTTGTCCTCGGGCGTGGCACGAGACAGGGCTGCCCTTTGTCGCCTCTCCTTTTTGCGCTGGCTCTTGAACCCCTTGCCACGTGGCTCCGGTGGGAGTCCTCGCTCAAGGGCATACGGTGGTCTCCTACCTTCGAGGATCGGGTGTCTCTCTATGCCGATGATATATTGTTGTACCTCACTTCTCCCCGTAAGTCATTGGGTGTCCTGTTTGATGTCCTGTGCTCTTTCGGGAAGAACTCTGGTTTGGTTATCAACTGGACTAAATCCTGTATTTACCCACTTACGGGTGGACAGCCTTCTCTGCCTCGTTACTGCCCTATACCTGTTTCCAGTGTTGGTTTCAAGTACTTGGGGATCTATATTTCTTTGGACCCCAAGGTCCGATTCGAGCGAAATCTACTGCCTCCGCTTGCCCGACTTCGGTCGGATGTGGCGGCTTGGTGTGGGTTGCCTCTTTCCCCTTTGGGGAGGGCGGCTTTGTTTAAAATGATGTCCCTTCCCCGGTTCTTGTATTCCGTTTAGAACACGCTGGATCTGGTTCCAGCTAGCTACTTTCGAGACATCGAGGGCCTCCAGAGGAAATTGGTTTGGGGCGGGCGGCCGCGCATAGCGCTTGCGAAGTTGACTTTGCCTTGGTATGACGGTGGTATAGCTTTACCGGATGTCAATCGCTATTATTGGGCGTTCCAGTTAAGTGCTAATAACCACGCCATGTATGGACCTGTTCCTAATCCCGCTTATGATATGGATAGGTGGCAACTGACCGGGGGTGATTATAATCGAGCGCTTTATTCCAAGACCGACAGGAGGTATTTGACGGGCCCCACTGCGGTGGCATTACGTGTTTGGGATAGTGCAACATCGGCCACGGGCTGGACTGATAAACTTACTAGGGCGACTCCTCTATATGCAACTGAGAGATTGGGTGGTTTGTGGTCTTCGAAGGGGTTCGATAGATGGGACCTTATTGGTATCAGCAAAGTGGGTGACCTTTGGGCCACCGATAGTCAAAACGTTTGACGAGTTAAAACGGGAATATAAGCTGAGTGACAGAGAATATTTTCGTTACCTTCAGGTCCGCCATGCCCTCGATTTGGTCTTCCCTGCTGGTATCTTGATTCCTGAGTCTTCTCCCTTGGAGGATAGAGTGCTGGATGGACATGTCCCCGACAGCACTCATATACAAAAAACGTATTAATACCCGCTCGGACCTTCTCCTACAGCTACGTGAGGCATGGACTGGTGACGGGCTGGAGTTAGATGATGAGGACTGGCAGGCTGCTGTGTCCTCTCCGAAGGAAGTCGCTATTCCGGCGCGTCTCCGACTGGTGCAGCTCAAGATTCTTCATCGTATCTATGTCACGGGTCCACGATTGATGCATATGGGCTATTCTGTGGATGGGTTATGTCGGCGTGGATGTGGTTTGCTTGCTACTTTTCTCCAGATTATATGGGAATGCCCGGCGATAGTGGTTTTTTGGAATCGAGTGCATGCGGTGATGAGAGAAGTGACGGGCGTCGGGCTCCTTCCTGAGGCCCGACGCTGTTTGCTGAATGTTTGGTAACCGAATGATTGTACCGTTGCTCAGACTCAATGGGTCACGCTGGGCAACATTATTGCAAAAAGAGACATTGCTCAGCTCTGGGGGTCTCATAGGACACCGCTGGTCTCTGCCTAGAAGGAGAACATGGACTGGTGCATGTTCAGAGAAAAAATTATATACATCTCCCGAGGTAGGCCCAGGAAGTGGGATAGGATTTGGGGTCAGTGGAACTCGTATCGTGGAGAGATTTGTGTCCCTCCCCTTGCAGAACCCCCTGATACTACAAGTTCTTCTTGACTGTTCGTTCCAATGTTTTTGATTTTCTATTTACTGTGCAATATTGCTTGCTCTTGGTCCCCGCTCCCCATTTTTATGATTTCTTGATGCTTGCTTTTCGTTGTCTCCCTCGTGCCACACGTAGCGGCCCTTTATTGATACTTTTGCCTAGACTCTTTTTCTTGTGGGGGTTCTTATTTGTTGTTTGTATGTAATAAAATATAAAAACCTTTTATTTATCCTCCTCTGCCAGTTGCTCCGAACCACATCATGCCTCTACGCTGCCGAACCCTCGGGTTGTCGGCTGATGAGCTGTGTACTGATTTATTCTTTTTGCTTCGCATTACTGACCGGCCTTGGTGGTTGTAGGTCTGTATTTGTCATCATTTTATAAAATAAAGGTTTTTCAAAAAAAAAAAAAAAATGCCTAGCACGGCAATGGAACCAGGCTCGAGGACAACTAAAAGACCTAGTGTTGGTAGACAGTCGCGCTCACAACTCTCTGCAGTGGTAGAACCTACAAAACCTTTCCAAGGGGCGACTGTTGCAAGAGCCGGTTCCACAACTAGTACTAATAGCGGACGCATCACTGACAGGCTAGGGAGCCCATCTCCTTCAATACACAGTACAAGAGCTCTGGACAACCAAACAGAAAAAGCTGCATATCAACCAACTAGAGTTGCTAGCGATATTCCTAGCCCTGAAAGCATTTCAGAAATACTTATACAACAAGACGGTGTTGATCCGGACGGACAACATGACCGCAATGTACTATATCCAGTAACAGGGAGGAACGCACTCTCCACAGCTGTCCCATCTGGCACAAAGCATATGGAAGTGGGTAATTCCCAAAAGCATTTTTCTCCTAGCAGAACACCTTCCAGGGAAGGACAATCCGATTGCCGACCTGCTCAGCAGGCACAGCCAACAACTACACAAATGGGATATTCACCCCAAAGTTCTCCAGCCATTCTTCAAAGAGTGGGGTCACCCAGAGATAGACCTGTTTGCCACAAAAGAAAACTCCAAATGCCAGTACTTTGCCGCCAGGTTCCCACATCCATTGTCACAGAGCAATGCGATATGGATGAACTGGTCAGGCAGATTTGCGTACGCTTTTCCCCCAGCACCGCTGATCCCGCTGGTGGCACGCAAACTGCGGCAACACTCACTCACGCTAATCCTAGTTGCTCCCACATGGGCGAGACAACCGTGGTACACAACGTTCCTAGAACTTTCAGTAGTTCCTCATCAAAGACTGTGCCTTGCACCCCATCTTCTAACTCTGAACCATGGAGAAATCAGACACCCAGATCCCAATCAGATGAACCTAACGATCTGGCTCCTGAGGTCTTAGAGTTTGGATACCTTAACTTGCCCCCAGACTGCATGAACATCATTAGGGAGGCAAGACGACCAACCACACGAGCGTGCTATGCAGCTAAATGGAAAAGATTTGTTATTTATTGCAACAAAAACCAAATCAACCCATTAAACACTTCTATACAAAACATTATATGTTACCTGCTGCATCTACAAAGATGTAACTTAGCATACTCTTCTATATGACTACACCTCGCTGCTATAGCAGCATACCTTCAAAACAGGTAACACCTTTCACTGTTTAGAGTACCAGCAATCAAAGCCTTCATGGAGGGTTTGAAAAGAGTGATCCCTCCAAGACACCCCCTTCCCCAGTCTGGAATCTAAATATGGTGCTTACCAGACTTATGGGACCTCCTTTCGAACCTCTACACTCATGCAAACTACAATTCTTAACGTGGAAGGTTGCATTCTTGGTTGCCATTAACTCACTCAGAAGAGTGAGCGAATTACAAGCACTAACAATTCAAGAACCTTTCATGCAGATACATGCCAACAGGGTGGTTCTTAGAACCAACCCTATGTCCATGCCTAAGGTTGTATCCAATTTCCACATCAATCAATCAATAGAACTGCCAGTATTCTTTCAAAATCCACAGTCAGTAGCTGAGAGAGCCCTACACACATTAGATGAAAAGAGAGCTCTACTTTATTATGTGGACCGAACTAAATCATTTAGAAACACTAAACAACTATTTGTTGCTTTTGCACCACAACACAAAGGAAATCCTATTTCAAAGTCTGGAATAGCCAGATGGATAGTTAAATGCATTCAAATATGTTATCAAAAGGCTAAACGCACTTTAACAGTCCCCCCAAGAGCACACTCTACAAGGAAGATGGGGGCATCCATGGCTTTCCTAGGAAATATTCCTCTTGAAGACATCTGAAAGGCAGCCACATGAACCACCATACACACTTTCACAAAACACTACTATCTCCATCTCTGCCACTATGGCGAAAAACAATCTGAGGATGGAGAAGATGCCCATGCGCACTATAGTCCAGGGGAGGAGTCACCTATCTCGTGATACTTCGAAGACTCTTCCAACACAACAAAGTGCAATCATCCGGACCCAACACTAGGCGGCGATCTATGCACAGATATGAATGTCAGCAGCCCTACATGCCAAGAACAGATGCATACTGGTAAGTAGCATATTCCTTTTAGTGATATACCAGTTTCCTTGGCTGTACAGAGGCAGACACGTGGCAAATTCACTTTGAATTTCACACACCAGATTTAACTGTTTACCTAAATATCAACCCACTAGCAATGTGCTGAAGATTAATCTTTCAATGCTACGTCCTAAAAGGCCAGTTCTAATAGTTTGTTATTTCTTAACCACACCTCCTTTCTGGTTATCTTAGTGCTGACTTGTAAGCTTGACAGAACTCATTCTCTCTGATGTCTCCCTCTTTCGCTGCTGAAACTGTGACCTCTCTACCCCCCAGACTATCATGCTAGTCAAGGCACCGAATGATTGGGATCTCAACAGTGTACCTAGAAAAAATGTGGGTATGGGAAGTGGATAATTCTGGCCAGCAGCCCAACATGTACAATGAACAGGCTTGGTGAAATTGAGGAAGCCACTGAAGAGTTCTTTGCTCATAATTTGGTGGCTGTATTATGTCCTTGTGATAATGAATCAGGCCAACAATGCTACATTTAACTTTTTTCTGCATATTTTATGTAAAGTACACAAGACTGTTTTTAATCTGGTCTTAAAAAAGCATTTTAGAGGTAATTGTCAAAAGCATGTCCACTACCAAACTTCTAAAGACTGTAACCAATGCTGAAATTGTCCTGTATGTTGGCGCCTTTTTAAAATCGGCTGTGCATGCTCATGGGTCTATGTTCTCTTAAAAGTACTTTAACACATACTGTTATGTTTATTACATTTCTATCTTTAAAATATTTGTCTGTAAAATGAATTACTTGATGTAATATTGTATATGCTTTTATGGATCATTAAAAACTTCCAAATAAAGTTTTATGATGATAAGTTGCTTTGTGTTTTCTGTAAAGGCCTCTACAGATTCCTTTAGAGCGGCCCATGATGATTGAACACATTTAGCTACAGGCTAAACCCAGATGCTAAATTTTATAGAGAATGCCATAGCAGTTAGTGTGAAATGCTGCAGAAGGGTTGCAGGATCAGAGGCTGAGACTTGCAAATGTCTGTCCTCAATCCAAGATCCTCCAATGCAGCTCTTAAAAACGATTGTGTGCTATGAGTCTGCCTGCTTAGGTGTACTCCTAAAAATCTTTTGGCTCTTGATAGATTTTCAGCAGGCTCGCCATTTATGATTTCAGCATGTTTGCTGCTACTACCACCAATAAAAGTGGCCTAAAGTTTTTTGGCAAAGAGGGATGCAACCCCAGGTTTTGCAGCATGAATCCTTTTCTGGATTCACATGCTCTGCATCATTCTGCCTTCTAGTGGTTGGGTCAGGAATTGTTCTTATTTGTTTTGTTTTTGTTTTGGGCGTTGTCGACCGCCCTTTGGTGCCCGGTACATCCCTTGTGTGACATCAGACGGAGCCCTAGAGGCTGTTGTGCGTGGTAGTAGTCTTTCGATTCTTTTTTCTGCTGTTGGGTCTAGAAGCAAGACAGGAAGCTCCGAAGATTTTTCAGGATACCCCGAAAAAGCCGAAAAGTTCCAGTGAACTTCACCAAACATCAACACCACGACCGGAAATAAGAACACTATTCTGGGATCGACAAAGGCGAGGTAGGGGTCATGGAAAATACCCCCTTTAAATTCTGCCCCGAGTGCCACCATAAGTTTGCGCAACACGAGCAACACAACATGTGCATCCTCTGCCTGCCCAAGGACCATAAGGACAAGGACTGCGAGGCCTGCGCTGCGTTCCAGCAGAAGACACTCTGGACTCTCCGAAAACAGAGAGGCCTAACTACACCGCAGTGTCTCAGACTTCGAAGAAAACTTCCCTCAAGGCCCTAGGTTTTTCCAGTGATGACGAAGACCAAGGAGGACCATCTGAATCCACACACAAAGGTTCGGATGTCGAAAATCTGAACGAGGACTCTGAAAAACAACATGCCCACAAGAAGGTGAGCAACACAGGGAAGAAGACGGATAAGGTAAGACCCCACACACATCCATCGGAACCGAAGGGCCACAAAAACAAGGCTCAATGTAAGGCAGCTCCCCCGCCGAAGAAAAAGGCGATCGAGGGTCAGCCGCAATCTAAGGAACCCCATGGAACCCTACCAAGGGTCACAGAGTAGGGAAAATCGCAGAAGACGCCGAAAACTATGGTTGAGCACGAAACCCCAAAGGTAGGCGCACTGTCATCGAAACAAGAGACTGACATGCCCAAGAAGAGAAAATCTCCGGTCACCGAAACGGAGAAGCCTCGAAGTCGAAAAGAAGAGAAAATGACACAGAAGAAACTCCAGTCACCGAACCAGAAAACATAGATGCCGGAGGAAGAGGAGATCCTCTAACCATCCCCACCTCCCGAAACCTTGTGAGGAAGGTATTGAGGATTATGCAGATGTTCCCGAAGGGGAGGAAGCCTCTGAAAATTTCGAGGACAACTGGAACAATCTCAACACCAAAAGTCCAGAAGAAGAGATATGCTGCTATCTGTCGAAAGCATCTCTACAATGGACTAGTTAAGAGGGCAGCAGACCCTTTCGGGGTCCCACTCGAGGAGTTAAAAGGAGACACATGTTTCCTTCTAGAAACACTAGCCCCAGCCAACACGAGAACTCCAAGGCTGCTAAGCATTTTAGACCATGACAAAGAAGCCTTTAAGGAACCAGGCTCAAGTAAAGGGGTAAACCCAAGGTCCGAGGAAAAAGTACAAAGCCTCCCGCACAAAGGATCCCGCACCTACGCGCCTGAGTGGTACTATACCTGGCAGATATTTGGCAGCCATCGGCAACCCCAGTACACGACCTATGCCTGCTGATGAAGGGTAATACCCCGAAATACGTGTCCAGGGATGGCGAAGACAGCAGAAGATCGAAAGATGATGCATCGCAGAACACATAACTACATTAACCAGAGTCCTTAGGGGCGACACCGCCGGTGTGTGAGTAGTGTGCGACCCCACCCCCTTTTTGTAACATTAAGCTCCCTTTAGCGGCCGGCTGACGAGTGTGGGACCCCGCACCTACGCGCCTGAGTGGTACTATACCTGGCAGATATTTGGCAGCCATCGGCAACCCCAGAACATGGCCTATCCCTGCTGATGAGGGTTAATACCCCGAAATACGTGTCCAGGGATGGCGAAGACAGCGAAGACAGCAGAAGATCGAAAGATGATGCATCGCAGAACACATAACTACATTAACCAGAGTCCTTCGGGGTGACACTGCCGGTGTGTGAGTAGTGTGCGACCCCACCCCCTTTTTGTAACATTAAGCTCCCTTGAGCGGCCGGCTGACGAGTCTGGGACCCCGCACCTATGCGCCTGAGTGGTACTATACCTGGCAGATATTTGGCAGCCATCGGCAACCCCAGAACATGGCCTATCCCTGCTGATGAGGGGTGATATCCCGAAACACGTGTCCAGGGATGGCGAAGACAGCAGAAGATCGAAAGATGATGCATCGCAGAACACATAACTACATTAACCAGAGTCCTTAGGGGCGACACCGCCGGTGTGTGAGTAGTGTGCGACCCCACCCCCTTTTTGTAACCTAGCAAATACATGCCTCAAATTTGCACTAGATGCAGCCGACCACGCCAGCAGACATGTGCACAGGCACGACCTTAAGAAGACATGCCTGGCTCAGAATCTCAGGTTTCAAACATCTATCAACAGGCCTTTCACAGGGGAGGCACAATTTGGAAAGGAGGTGGAAGAGTCCCTCCAACAAACAAAAAGAATAATAAATCCGCAAGAGCAATGGGAGCCCTGCAGCAAAGGGGTACCTTCAAAGGAGGTGGGTTCAGCAACAGAAAACCCACAGGAAGAGGTGCATTTGGCCAAGGACAAATGTCACAACAACATGGCCAAGGTAACTTAACATAGACTAGCCAACAAACTGGGTACCAAGGTTGGCAGCAACAGCCGAAGCAGCCCTTTCGAGGAAGAGGCAGGGGCAGTGGCCAAATTTCTAGAGGTAGATGAAAAATAACAAATAGACTCCCACATGGAGAAGGACCCACATGAAACTCCTGTGGGGGGGAAGAATATCCCAACTTTTACAACAATGGAAAAACATCACAACGGACAATTGGATTTTAAATACAGGAAAATACGGGTATTGCATAGAGCTCACAAGTACACCACCCGCAAACGCTCCAAAAATAAGGACATTTAAAATAACAGAACTGAAAGTTAAATTCAGAGATCAAGGACCTACTACAGAAACAAGCAAAAGAATTGGTCTCAAAACAAGAGTATTTCAAAGGCAACTACTCGCCATATTTACTAGTACCCAAACGGGACATGACACTAAGGCTGATCCTGGACCTAAGCTTCATAAACAAGTTCATCCTACTACAACATTTCAAACTGTCTACTCTCCAGGAAATAATCCCTCAAATTTAAAAAGGAGATTACATGGCAAAAATAGACCTCGAAGACACCTATTGAAACATTCCAATGAGCAAGAAACACAGAAAGTACCTGCGGTTCCTACACAAGGGAACACACTATCAGTTCAAAGTGCTGCCTTTCGTAATAAAGTCTGCACCACGCGTCTTTACCAAATGCCTAGCCGCTGTGGCGGCACACCTGAGGAACGAGGGAATACACGTCTATCCCTACCTGGACGACTGGCTCATAAGAGCAAATACAAAACAAGAATGCCTCAATCATATTCAAACACTTCGCCACACACTACAAGACCTAGGGTTTTCAATAAACCACAAATACTCCCCATGACCAGAAAAAGAAAAAACCTTCCTCAGTGCAAGACTAGACTCCAAGAATGCACGGGCATACCAGACGCAAAAGAGGATACAAGCAATAACACAAGAACCCACCCTCTGCCAGAAGGGTCAACCTCTGACAGTGAGGAAAGTTATGAAACTTTTGGGCATGATGGCATCATGCATCCCACTCATCTCTCATGCTAGTCTACACATGCGCCCATTCCAGGAATGGCTAACCAACAACTGATCTCAAGCCACAGGGATTTGGGGGGATCTAGTGGTTGTTACGCACAAGCTGCAAGCAGAAATACTATGGTGGACATCCAACAACATAAAACATGGCAGACATTACAAGAACTCAACTCCTTCTGTGACTATCACTACAGACACATCCTTCAACAGATGAGGAGCGCATTATAAACATCTGAAAGTACGTGGTCAATGGAACAAACCGGATTCCATAAAACATCAACTGCTTGGAAATGAAAACTTTTCTTCTGGCACTAAAAGCGTTTCAGAAACACATTCAGGGGAAGACTGTCTTAATTCAAACAGACAACACCACCGCCATATTCTACCTCCACAAACAAGGAGGTACAAAATAATTTCCACTGAGCAAACTTGCAAAGGAGATCTGGCAATGGGCAGTATCTAAATTAATCAACCTGCAAACAGTTCATCTACCAGGAATATGCAACACTACAGCAGATCAGCTGAGCAGACAAAATAACTGCTCCCACTAATACGAGCTGAAACTCTAGACAGTACAGTACATCTTCAGTCTCTGGGGAACACCAGCGATAAACCTGTTTGCAACAATACAGAATAAGAAATGCCAGTGCTTTGACTTGAAGTATCCTCACCACCTGTCAAAAGGGAATGCCCTATCACTCAACTGGTCAGGGACATTTGCTTACGCCTTTCCACCAATACCCCTAATACAAAAAGTACTAGAACAGGCAAGACAACCAGGAACAGACCTGATTCTTATTGCTCCACAATGTCCAAGACAGACGTGGTACTCCAGTCTGCTAGACCTGTCCAAAGGACAGATAATCGAAATCAATACGGAGAAGTATCTATTGACAATGCAACAGGGCCATGTCTTTCACCCAGAACCAACCACGCTACACCTAGCAGCTTGGCGACTGAATACATAGTTTGATCACCTCAACCTGCCTCAACAAACTATGGAAATTCTAAAAGAGGCAAGGAAACAAAGTACAAGAAAATGCTATGCCGCAAAATGGAAACAGTACACCACCTGGTGCACAGTTAAACATTAAATGAACTCAATCAACACACAGGAGACGGTAATCAGATACGGAACTCGTCTCCTAGACAGTCACATCAACTACTCCAGCATAAAGGTGCACCTCGCTGCCATCATAGCATACACCAGGTGAAAAACATGCAAAAGCTTCTTCACAAGGCCTGTCATAAAACTATTCCTAGAAGGAAGTAAGAATTGCTCTTCCTGGAACAGTGCCCGTACCTTTGTGGAGTCTAAATACAGTGCCCACACAACTAATGGCAAAACTCTTTAAACCCATGCATAAAGCAGAACTCAAATACATTGCTTTCAAAACAGCATTCCTGATCGCTATCACATCCCTACAGAGAGTAAGTGAACTACAAGTGTTGACTATACAGTAACCATACATGCAAATCCACAAAGACAAGGTCATTTTAAAAACAAAACCCACACTTTCTGCCAAAAGTGGTATCCAAATATCACTTTGACCAAAAACATTCTCCTCCCGGTTTTCTTCAAAAACCCAACAACAAAAGGAGATTGAAGCCTCCATACCCTGGATGTACGGAGAGCACTTCTGTACTACCCAAAAAAGTACAGAACAAACATACAAATCAAAACAACTGTTTGTTGCCTACTCGTATACCAATACAGGTACGCCTGTCTCAAACGTTACAATCTCATGATGGATAGTCCAAACAATCCAGCTATGCTACGCAAATGCTAACAAAGAACTACCGGGACGTCCAAAAGCTCACTGCACTAGGTAAAAGGGAGCAACCTTTGCATTTATGGCCAATGTGCCCATTGACGCTATATGTGCAGCAGCCACATGGGCATCACCACACACCTTTACCAAACACTACTGTGTGGACATACAAATGAATTAGGAAGCACAAATAATACAGAAGGTACTTCAACACCTGTTCGCAAAGTCTTCCTCACCCCCAACAGGGGAGAAACCACTACGTAGTCTAATGCAAAGATTGTGAATCCAGAAAAGGATTTGTACTGCATAAAGAAATGGTTACTTACCAGTAGGAGTATTTTTGTAGCTTGAGTTTTCTGGATTCACGTGACCCACCGACCTCCCCTACAAGGAATACAAACAGGTGGGAATTAGTCTAAGTAAAAAAAGAACCATCTAAAGGACTATAGACTAAAGACTTAAAGAAAAAGGAATCCTAAGATGGCTACCACGCACAACGACCTCCAGGGTGCTGTCTGATGTCACATACCTGGCACCAAATGGCGGTCGACAACGCACAAAAAAAAAAACGAGAGCAATTTCGGACCCATACACAAGATGGCAGAATAATGCACAACATGTGAATCCAGAAAACTCCTCAAGCTACAAAACTACTCCTACTGGTAAGTAAACATTTCCTTCTTCAGCAAAGCTTCTACCAGTGCTTACATTGAGAGGGAACAATCCCTGAGAAGATCTAAGAGTGATTGTGAATCTTACCAAGGGCTGCGCTGAGAAAGGACACCACTTTCTTGCAAAATGCATTTGATAAGGATCTAAAGCGGAACCCAATCAACTAGCATGGGGATATCCTACCCCACTCCCCAGAGTTAAAGTAGGTGTCCTCTCAAAAGGTACACTTGCATGGCCCTCAAAGTGAATTGCTATATCTTGTTGGGTACCCTTTTTTATATTAAAAAATGAGTCGCAGAGCTTCTGGCATGCAAGAATATTCTAGTACAATGCATCTGGATTAGTCCGTTTTAATGCACAGTTAAAAAATCTTAGTCCTATTTGAGAAATACTCCTTCCTAGTTCCGCACAACTGTTTTATGTTCTTTAACTGTAGCTTGCTTTTCCATTTGAGTGCATACTGAGTATTCCCATCTGCAGGAGCTTCTGCTGAGCTGGTCTGAATTTTTAGATGCTGGTTTAGGTCTGATCGAAGTTATTTTGACTAAGTATGGCACCACCTCATCCATACTATTGTATATCCAGGCCGAAAAGAAAATAAGTACTCTGCTGTGTCATTTAGTGATAGGACGATCAATATTCTATTTGATAGAATCCCTGTGCCATTCAGGTCTTTTTCTTTTTTTTAGAATGAACCCCTGAGCTCCCAGACAGAACTTCGAATTGTATTTTTTTTCTAAAATAGTCTGGCCAGCTCACGGGTAATGTCAGGAGAGATGTGGCTCACACAGCTTCTCTTAATGATTCTCCAATTCATTACAAAGTTTTCTAAGACCTTGTTTAAGGACACATCTATCATCCGATGTGATTAGGTTTTAATCAGTGAATATTTGGGGTTGTTTCAGAATAATCACATCAGGACAATTTACCTTTCTCATTATTTGAATCTTTCATTGTAACATCCTGCCCTTTCCTCACTATAACAGTTTTCCTATGAAACTCTTCAAAATGCTGTCTTAACACAGTCATAGGTCTTAATGCGTACACTCTTCTGCGAGCCAAGACGCCTGCTGTTAGCACTAACCGCATTCTGTGCCTCTGTAAAACAATATCCATCAGCCTGCACCTGCAGCTCCATACTCTTTCTTCAGGCAGTGTGGAGCAAATTATTAATAATCTGCTGATGCAGGGTCACACCACTTCGCCACAGGTTCTTATCAAGTAAGGAGGAAACGACACTGGAGCGAAGTCAAACCGTAGGTCATTTATTTGATCATTCATGGATGGGTCTCCATCCGACAAGTACTATCAAGATACCAAAGGAGAGAGCACACTTGAACGATGGTTACATGGCTTTTTACAGTAAAGATCACAAACAAGGAACGCCCAGAAGTAAATAGTACTTTGGAAAGAACACACAAATAAGGCAAGGAAAGAATCGACAGCCTCGGTGCCTTGTGTAACTGTCGCGTCTTTGAGGCTGCACAACAAGATAGGCTTATCTGAACAAACTTGATCTAAGGCTTTACTATTGTTTAAAACACACATGAAACCCACAGTGCAGACATAAGCTGTTCTTGTGTGCTGAATTTGCATTTTTTCACAGCTTACAATGTCTTAACTTAGATTTGTGACCTTATGTTTATGCAGGTGTGGTGTTAAGGATAGAGTAAGGCTGAAAACAGGTCAAAGGTGAGCATGGATGAAGCACAGCTGAATTAGAAAACGAGAGACTCTGTTTTTATGGTTACACAGTAGCACTCTCAGCCAGCGACCTTAATGTGCATTTTAAGAACTGAAAAGGACCTACAACATTAAAGGTCACTGACAAGCCTATATTGACAAAAGCCAGGCCCTTTCCTGTTCTCCCCTCATGTGTTCTCACCTGCAGCATGAGCTAGTGCAGGCCAGGGAAGATTGCAGCCGGCATCAGCATTGAACATCTATCTGCTTTGCAGTTAGCATAAAGGTAACTTTCAGGAAAGGTGGTTAAGGTGTTGAGAGAGTTGACTAGAAAATTTCTTTAGTAGGTTTTCACACAAAGGGAGGCTGCTAGACTGGGATTTGGGATATATGCAAAGCATATCTTTGGTCTCAATCTTGGACATTCCCTGCATGATGGGGAACATTCCTTTCTGCATCGGTAACAAACTGAGCAGAGCCTGCTAACTGCAGAAAGAATGTTGTTAATGTACATTTTTTGGGACTCTAATTATCCTTCTTTTATTTCAGACACAATTCACTACACCATCTGAAGCCAGCAAGTCCAACACCGCATTCGAGTCGTCATTCAGTGTCTCTAGGATGGTGGAACAGGAAAGTACTGCATATGATAATTTGTGTACATTATGCTCCTGACCTGCAGCAGTGAGTAGATGCTGTGGCCTCCAAAAGGAAGTTTGAGCCTAGTAATGAATATACTGAACAGACATTCTGTGGTTACATACCCAAATAGTATTTCTTTAAGCACAAGGTGTTGTAGGTGATCAGTGTGTGTCCATGTCCTCTGTAGTTGCTTTCCCTTTAATGGGATGCAACATATTTCAGTTGTGCTAATTTAAGTTTACTAACGGAGAGGCATGCAACATTCTTTATTTAACCTTGTTATTTGGTCATCAATGTCCTTTATTACTAATTTTTTTAACTTTAAACAAGACAGAGTGCACACTGTATAAAATGTTGCTTAGGCATGTGCATGCAGCCACACAAGTGTTGGGACCTAGTCACTCAATGTTACACTTTCGTCTGTCATTTAGGTGACGCTGAGACTTGTAATAGTTACATTTGTATCAGCACAGAGGTAACATAGTTTAAGTTTTCTTTCCCATAAGAAGTTTGATTTCTATTTCCTTTTTTCTGGCTTTAACGCGTTGCGTGCTGCCATCGGCCGACGGCAGCACTACCTCGCTAGTGCTGCCGTCCCTACCTCGCTAGTGCTGCCGTCACTACCTCGCTAGTGCTGCCGTCGGCCAACACCTTTTAGAACTCCCGCACTGCGCCGAAATAACAGCCGCAGTTAAGGCGTAAAGAGGCACCGTTTTATTGCATTCGATACAGTTTACCCTTGTGCATAGAATAAACACCACTATTCCACTGTTGGCGCTAATTCCCAACTAGACTATTAATAAATTGACTCAAACTCCTCAACACCACCCATAAACCTCCACAGAACTATGCTTAACTTGAGTTCTCCAAACCTCCAATAAATTTACATAAGTGTCAAGGCAAATCATCAATGATATATAATAAATAATGCACATTCATCCCCAGACTGTAATATGCGACTGACCGAGCATTACACGCCACCCAAAACACAATACAGAAGCAATCAGGGAAACACACACTCAACCGTTACAAATCACGCCGTGTAAAACCCCATCCTATTTATATTCACTCATCCAGCCTTCTGACCTTTATTGCTACATCACCTTCGACCACCACTTCGCTGCACACAGGATTTTCCAGGTCCAAGGTATAAAAGATCATTAAGAAACCCTATACAAAAAGGCTTTCCAGTTCAATATTTGTAGATTTGTTCAAATAATAGTTTCCTTACAGGAAACAAACGCAATAGTCAAGAAAACTAACGTATTCCAAAAACCGTAATCAATTAAATGATGCAATGTGCCTTAAGACATTAAACTAGCCGGGCACATTTGCCATACACTCATATAATAGTAAACGGGCCGTCATGGGCATCTAACCGTCTCTAAGCAGCAAGCAGAATGTCTAGTAAAAAACAAGCATTAGAAATGCAATCGGGCTCGGATTTATTTGAGTTTGAGCTAATGGCATTGTAAATGCCAATGTATTGTTGCTATGTGTTATGGAGTGTGTTCATGTGGTGTGTACTGCCAGTGATCTCCTTGTGAGTGTGAGAATATTGCACCGTTACTGCCTGTGATGTCCTTCTTGTGAGTGTGAGAAGCTTGCACCTCTGCTGCCTGTGGTCTCCTTGTGAGTGTAAGAAGCTTGCACTGCTGCTGCCTGTGATGTCGTTCTTGTGAGTGGGAGAAGATTGCACCTCAGCTGCCTGTGGTCTCCTTGTGAGTGTAAGAAGCTTGCACAGCTGCTGCCTGTGATGTCCTACTCACTACTCTACTCACTACTCTACTCACTACTCTGCACTCACTACTCTACTCACTACTCTACTCACTACTCTACTCACTACTCACTACTCTACTCACTACTCTGCACTCACTACTCACTACTCTACTCACTACTCTACTCACTACTCTGCACTCACTACTCACTACTCTACTCACTACTCTGCACTCACTACTCTACTCACTACTCTACTCACTACTCACTACTCTGCACTCACTACTCACTACTCTACTCACTACTCACTACTCTACTCACTACTCTACTCACTACTCTACTCTGCACCCACTACTCACTACTCTGCTCACTACTGACTACTCTACTCACTACTCTACTCACTACTCTGCTCACTACTCACTACTCTGCTCACTACTCTCCACTCTACTCACTACTCACTACTCTACTCACTACTCTACTCACTACTCACTACTCACTACTCACTTCTCTACTCACTACTCTGCACTCACTACTTTACTCACTACTCTACTCACCTCACTACTCTACTCACCTCACTACTCTACTCACTACTCGACTCACTACTCACTACTCTACTCACTACTCACTACTCTACTCACTACTCACTACTCTGCACTCACTACTCACTACTCTACTCACTACTCTACTCACTACTCACTACTCACTTCTCTACTCACTACTCTGCACTCACTACTTTACTCACTACTCTACTCACCTCACTACTCTACTCACTACTCTACTCACTACTCACTACTCTACTCACTACTCACTACTCTACTCACTACTCACTACTCTGCACTCACTACTCACTACTCTACTCACTACTCTACTCACTACTCTACTCACTACTCACTACTCACTTCTCTACTCACTACTCTGCACTCACTACTTTACTCACTACTCTACTCACCTCACTACTCTACTCACTACTCTACTCACCTCACTACTCTACTCACTACTCACTACTCTGCACTCACTACTCACTACTCTACTCACTACTCTCCACTCACTACTCTACTCACTACTCTGTACTAACTACTCTACTCACTACTCACTACTCTACTCACTACTCACTACTCTGCACTCACTACTCACTACTCTGCACTCACTACTCACTACTCTGCACTCACTACTCACTACTCTGCACTCACTACTCACTACTCTGCACTCACTACTCACTACTCTGCACTCACTACTCACTACTCTACTCACTACTCTACTCACTACTCTACTCACTACTCTACTCACTACTCACTACTCACTACTCACTACTCACTACTCACTACTCACTACTCACTACTCTGCCCTCACTACTCTGCCCTCACTACTCTGCCCTCACTACTCTGCCCTCACTACTCTGCCCTCACTACTCTGCACTCACACGGACAAACAGTTGTACGGCAACACTCTCCGTAGAAACCTTCTTTTAAACATAAATATATTTTATTTCATGTTAAGAAGTATATATAAATAAAACAAATATTGTTATTACAAAATATGTGAATAACTTTTAGTCAATGTAAGTATTTCTTTAAAAAACATTACATTATTTCAAATAAATTCTATACGTAAACTTTAAGATGCATGCAGAGGGGTGGGGGCAAACCTGAATTTGTCAATATTTGTGAAGCACAGCTTCGGCGTTTCCTCTGCACTGGGAGGGGTCAGAATTAAGGGTATGGAAAAAGTTTTGTTTTTTTTTTTACACAGGCTACTTTTGCCAAGTGTCTGGATTCCGACATTCAAGTTGGAGAAGTTCCTCAGTTTAATTGCATCTTTGCCCGTGTAAATATGAGCCACAGGTGTCTTTGCCCTTTAAACGAAAGCCTCTCTCCGTTCTGGGGCTTTGGAACTCTCCCCGGCCTTCGGCGTGCCTGGCAGCGCCTCTCCTGCCTCTTCGCGGTGAAACTGACCCGGCCCTACCAACGCTCACGCATCGGGCGTGAGCACGCCTGTGCCGGCCCCGGCTCTTCCTCTCGGCTCGAGGACAGAGTTAAAGGCGGGCCGGCCCAGCGGTGCAGGAGGGCTCCGGGAGCAGTGCGGGCGGCAGGGGGAGGCTCGGAGTCCCTGACTGGGAGTGCAGACGAAGCCTTCAGCTTTCACTCACCCGTGGGGGCTCTGGGCACTCGGCGACTTCCAAGGATTCCAGCGGGAGGGGCTGGAGCGCGCTCACGGCTGCAGGCAGGCACACAGAGCAGAGCGGTGCGAGTCTGGTGAAAGGAACGGCTCGCACCGCGGGGGATATTAACAGTACCTTGGCACTTGCAGGCAGGAGCGGCAACCAAGGGGAAGACAAACGTTGGGGGCCCCTAGCCCGAGCATGTATGAGTCATCTTCTGTGAGCCTCGCCTGCTGCCTCTCGTCATTTAACATTGAACGCGCTCACCGCTGTGAACGCGTTCGCATCATCTGGCTTGCATTACACGGGCACTCTGACTGCTCGTAATTAAGATTAATCACTCTGCCATGCTCGCTCTCGCACACAAAATGCCACATCGGGCACGCGTACATTACTTACAGCCTATCACTTCAAGGCTACTACATACACAGCAGAGGGAAGACGAATCACTGACCAGATGACAGAAAACCCTACGGAATGTCTGGAATTTCTCTCTCGAAGGCCCTCTTCTTCTTTTTTTTTCTCCTTTAACATTAGTTCTCTAACTCCTCCCCTTCAGGGGGAGGAGTCCGAGCCCTAAAAAGGGAGAAAACGCTGGCTCCTCCCTAAAATATAGTTCTGAACAAAGAGCAGTCTTTTTTCGCAGCACGACTTTACTTAAAAGCAGCACTGAAATGTTACTTGCACAGTGAACCAACCAATCACATTGTTCTAAAATAGAACGTACTTGCACATTATTTTCATTGGCTAACAGTGTTTATGATCTGATGCAAAAGAAACCGTATGTTTTAATAATCCATAACATAAGGGAAACGATTAACTGCTTTTGAACATAATTAACATCGACAATCGGAGGCTCAGCTGAGGGGGTTTGCAGGGTTGCAACAGCAGAATTTATTTCCCTCGGAAGCTAGTGAAACATTCTGTTTAAATTAAAATAGAAATCCTATTGATTGCAGTAAAGTTAAATGATTTTCTGAAAGCTAAATGAAACGTGAACGGCTCGTTAACAGCAAAATAAACCTGCACTCTTTTGTAATGCGGCCTAGTGCGTCCCACTAATGCTAACTAAATTGGGCACTGTTTTCATCAAAGCATTTTGCTTCTATAAGGGTGTTGAAACTAATATAAGAGAATGGTGATAAAAACAAAATGTATAAATTGTGGCAAAGACTGTTTTTCTTTAAAAAAAAAAAATGTCAAGAGAGTTTAAACTTGTAGCTGAAGGGGATATCTCTAAAGAAGTAACACCTATACAATACTTAACTAAAGAGATGGTGAGGGAGACATAAAAACAAGATGTGATTTTAAGGATTTCTCTCACTTCAGTGGCCTACTTTATATGGCTGCTTGAACGAGATGGGTCGCTGGAAAAATAATAAAAATAAAGTTGATGCATAAACTGGCCTGAAAATTCATTCACAACCAAGTCCTGCAGACAGTATGTGAATAATCATAAGGGTAGGTGAGTCTTGTACCAAAATATGTGTTATCCAAGTAGAATTTCAGTTAGTCTGCATTTGTAACAATCCATGGAAAGTTCGATCACCTCAGTCGGCAATAATGAATTTATGGGTAGATTTGAATTTTAATGGTCTGCCAGTTTCTGATACTTGTTTAAATATAATTAGCAAATCTAAAGTTGTGTTTTGGATAAATTACCTGGTGTAAAAGTACGTCCTGGTGTCAAAATTAATTCTTTTTACATATAGTGCATTTTGCTGAATTGCTCCAAAGACATTCCCCTCCAGCCCAACATCTGCTTAATATGAAGACTTAAAGGCGACATTAACTCCTTAGGTGCGAAGTATAAAATTCCCATCAATTAATCATTCAGTCGTGAATAACCTTCCTGCTCAGTTTGCATTGGTTATTGCCACTGTTGGCAGTGTAAAGTATCTGGCTCCTCAGTCGTCCATCTTCGGCAAGGAGATTAAGGCTTAAGGCTTGGGAGTACAAAATGAGAAGTCTTGTCAGAGTTCCTGCCTTGCACCTCCTCAGGTTCTTGTGGTCCCCATAAAATCAGTTTACATCGTTGGTATAATCTGAACATCTTTGCAGAGATGTTCCTGCACAGATGCTCTAAAATAGGTTTGTTTTCTGCGGCTAAATAGGCGGACTTTCAATTTTCTACAGATTTAAAAAGATCTGGTTGACTCCTAAGCAAGAACCATAAATAATGGTTTCTGTAGATTTCCTTTTACACTCAGTTGATCATGTTTGGGATCACCCTTATTCCCTTCCCAAGGATATCCAGGACTAGGTTTTGTAATTTGACAAGGGTTGTTCTCATCTGCAAAACAATAATGATGGGTGGAACGCTTGAAATAATCTCAGCCACTGTTAATCATTTGGAGCTGCATTTCAATCTTTACTTTTTTAACTCTTCTGTACCATGACAGATGGGGACCAACTGTTAGAAAAGTGTAAAACTGAAATGGTAACTGCAAGTCTGTGTTTGTGTTTTAATTTTCAGCCCTTGCACATTTGTAAAACTTACTGGTTCATACAGGTGTCCAAGGAAAAACAAAAAAATTCTTACACTAAGTTTAGAAGCTCCAGATGCTTCAGAGTCCGATTATTCTGTTCCTCGGGAAAGTCTGAAGCTCTGGTAAACAACTCCACGCATTCATTCCTGTGTAGGAGCAATATTGTAAAACAAACTCCAATTACTTGATCTCAATCACTTGAGACTACTAGGTCCTTATAACCATCTAGAAATGGTATGCTTTGAATCTTTCATCTGTCTCTTCTTTTTGCCTCCAAGATTGCACATTCTCCATTGAAGTTACTGAAAGAATTTCAAAAACGTCTTCTGGTGGCAATCAAGTTAGTACCAGGGTGAGAATTGCCTGGAGTTTTAGCAGGTACTTTATTGTGCTCAAGCAGATCAGGGTTATCCTGTTTCACCTATCTTTGCAACTTGAACCAGTTTCCCCAGGTGGAATCCTCCACATAGTCGCACTAGCTCAAATCTTGCAGCTTAGCATATTGGTGAATGGATGACCTCCACAGAACTTAACTATTTGCACTTTGAGATTCAGATCAAAGTTTCACATCGCAAGATCCTGAAATTTACAGTTCAAGATAATCTATGCAGATATCTTGCCTTTAGCTTGAATGCAACACCGAAAGTGTTCTTGGTGGTTCTCCAAGTTGTAGCAACCTTGCTTTTCAATCAAAGTGTGCTTTTGTATACCCACTTAGACACTTGGCTGGTCAGAGCTCAGTCACCGGCTCATTTGTCTAGAGAAAATGACGTGTGTGCAGGACTTAAAATCTGGAACTGTCCTGAAAACAAAAGTCTTTTCTAAATCCACCCCACAGGCATCTGTTTTGCCACCACAGAGCATATAGTGTCTTGTTTCTATAATTGCGTCTTTTCTTACCCTCTTATATGAACTTAGCGTGGTGGTTACAGTGACTCGTATGACATTGTGAATGAATTTCCTTTGAAACAGGTGGTTTTAAATTTGAATGTTTGAATGTTGGTTCTTCAAAACCATTTGATTATAAATTTGACTGTAGGTACACATGCTGTGCATACTACTGCCATCTAGTTTTGGGCTCAGATGTGTCCAAGTTGTTTTTCTTTGAACAAGTATTTCGAGTCACACAGTATATTAAATCCTCTGATTACTGATAATGTGCATGGGAATTGGCTCCATTGCAAGATTTTTTTTGTTTGTCTGGTTCAGCTGTGTCTTCAATGAGCTCAGAGATAGTCTTCAGGCTTGTTTGGATTATCCAGACCCGTTAGCAGGGGCAGCTCCGCCGTTATGGCAGAGGGCAGCGCACCACTAGGTGGTAGCAAAGTTAAACATGAAAAATAAAATGATAATAAACCAATTTTATCATCAGTTTATCTTCCTTACCTGCAGGCAACCCACGTCATAGGGCGGGCCATGCACTCTATGTGCAACAGTGGGGAGATGGGGAGATGGGCACTACTAAGTGCGCATGACTCTTTGGCCAGCGGTCTTAGGCAGTCCCAACTGTCATGCGCATTTAGCATTTCTCCACCCTTGTGGGCTGGCATAGTGAGCAAAGGAACGATGGATTAAAACCAGGTCTGTGAATTGGGGAGAGTGTTTGAAAAGTTTCAGCAGTCCATCCATCATCTTATTGTGTTTGCTGTGTTCGCCCTAAGTGGCCAAGGATATGCCCAGATGTGCGTTCCTTGCTTGCTTTGCCACTGGATTCAAGCTAGACTGGCTGATGAGGGGTGAAACCCCAAAACCGGTCCCATGATGCTTGTTTCTAGTCCAGGGAGGACCTGGCATGGCAATTCGAGCTGGGCTGTCCCTATGAGGAACAGGGTCAAGACTGATTTGCATATGGTTGTCTCCAAACTGGGGTGGCAATGTGAGCAAAAGAACGATTGATTAAACCCAGATCTGTAACTGTCGGTGAGTGTTTGTAAAGTTTCAGCACTCTGTCCATCTTGTTATGTTTGCTGAGGGCCATTGTCTGCAACATAAACATGCCTTGGATCAGAAGCCGAGCCATTGCACCGAAACAGCCGCAGAATGAATGAATGTGGGATTCTTGTAAAGCGCACTGGTTTTTTTTTTTCTCGTTTTTTTTTTTTTTTTTTAATGTCCTCATTAGCCCTTGAGTCGGTCCAAATGTGCTCCTAACCGCATAGCCATCGGGGCAGCCCTCTACCCGGCCCTACGAAGCCCAACCTGAGCTCCCAGAACTCCGAGAGTCCGCCCCGATGTTGCACATAGAGCTTGAACTAACCTTCTCCCTTCAGGCCAGTTTGGCCAGTTGTCCAAAATCTGTACGGTGCCTCCCTTTGAACACGGGGATTTTAGGCTTAATCATCGGACCCGGGGGGGGGGGGGGGGGGGGGGGACAAAAAACCCCGGGTTGGCTAACTGTCCCTTTTGTGGAAGAGGTGTGGCGCCGCGGCCAGGGCGACTGACGCTGGAATCTGGGGACCATGGTTCGATCCCCGGCTCTGGCGGCAGGTTAGCCCAGCACCATGTGACTCTGGGCAATAGCTCGCTTAATCTTCCCGACGGCCCCCAGCGCCTAGAGACCCTTACGGGTGATTGTGCGCTTTACAAATGTGGACTTTACTTTTACTTTACTTTTCCAATTGACCAAAAAATCCCAAAATCTCAGCGATCTAGGACTACATGTTCTGGATAAGTCCTGCTTTGATATTACATATAATGAGGACAGCCACTCTGCATGTATTGGGGGGTTTATGCTTATCCAATTTTTGCAGATCTCCCTTCTTGCCAATAAAATAGCGTAAAACAGAAATTCTCTCTAATCCCTTGATGTTGTCGTTTGTTCCGAAAATGATCAAAAGCCATGAACACGGGATAGATAAGCCAAGAATGGATTCAAGCGTTCCTCTCACTTCATTCCAGAAAGTGGCGATGTTCGGGCATTCCCAAAACATGTGGAGGTCCGAGGCAGCTGGAAGAGAGCATTTGGAGCAACACTTCCCTGGTTGAAATTTTGACAAGCGCTTAGGAGAATAATATGCTCTATGAAGTGTATAAAGGTGATTACGCCGCAACCATGCAGGCTTGATGATTTTATAGAGAAGGAGAAAAGATTCCTCCATATGTGGTTCCCCCTCCGCACCCCAAAGTTTTTCCGGTAAGTTGAGGTCCCTCTCTCCATCCTCTATAATATACCAATAAAAAAGTGCAACTTCCTTTTTCCCAGGAGGTCTTTCAACTAGAATGTTTTCTAACAAGCTCTCCTCACCCATCATTGCTTTCTTCTTAGTTTGAGCCCGAAGCCAGCTACTTAATTGCAAATAAACTAACCAAGAGAGTGATGATGTTACCTTAAAGTTGAAAGTATCCCAGGCTATGATTGATCTTTACACCAGTATATCGCCCCACTTTGTAATATCTGCATCTAATAAAACTCTTTTGACTGTGTTGGCTTCTTGTGATGTTAATCCCGGTAACTCCCAAATCGGGGCATGTTTGGATAGATAGCCTATCCCAATCTTGATTTTTATTCGAGACCATTCTTTTGCGATACCCAATAATGTCTTTAATCTGATTTTTTTGAAGAACTTCTGATGTCCGAACTTGAAGAGAAATCCTTTCACAGGAAGGTCCGAACCTATTAGCATAGCCTTATACATAAGCCCATTTGCATTTTCCCAAGGGATCTTGAGCAACATCCTAGAGTGGGTCAGATGGAATGCCCAGGCATAATATTCTAGGTCTGGGAGTGCGAGCCCTCCTTTTTCTCTTCTCCTTCTCAATTTTTTCCAGGATAATCTGCTGGATTTATACCCCCAAACAAATTAATTGATGCTTTGCTGACATTTTACAAGTTGTTTAGTATCAAACAATAACGGGATAGAATTAAAAATAAAAGTAAATTTCGGGAGGATACTCATTTTTATCAAGCTGGTTCTCCCATAGATAGTGAGCGGGAGAAAGGACCAAGCTTTCATCAAGGTTTGAGATTCTCGAGAAATACGAGCTAAATTGTTTTGGGCCAGATGCTCTAGCTCTTTGGTAATTGTAATTCCCAGATACCTCAACGAAGATTTTGTCGGAAGCTGAAGATTTTGAATGTTCCAAGTCATGATTTCTGTTTTCTCTGCGTTAATCTCATTACCTGAAAATCTACCGAAGTCCTCCGCTCTCTTTATAATAATTGGCAATGCCAACGCAGGGTTAGTTGTATAAACAATTATATCGTCGGCGTACAAACCAATCTTTTTTTCCCAACCCGAGAAATTAAAGTGTGGTATGTTAGTATCCTCCCTAATAGACTGAGCAAATGGTTCTACATACAAATTAAAAAGAAGTGGGGATAGGGGACAGCCCTGCCTTGTTCCTCGACTAATATTAAAAGGAGTGGTCCGTATACCGTTAATTAATAGGGATGCTCTAGGATTGTTATACAGTAAACTTATAGCCCGGCAAAAATTGGGGCCCAGATGATATTTTTTCATAATTAAATTTAAATATTCCCAATTAACCCTATCAAATGCTTTGGTAGCATCCAGGGTCATGATGGCCAGGGGTAATCCAAAGGTTGAGGCAATATCCACCGCTCCCACCAAGTCATAGGTTAGGTCAGCCAATTGCCGGCCCCTAATAAATCCTTTTTGATCAGGGTGGATAATTGCCCCAATCTCGCTTCCCAATCTCTCAGCCAAGATAGAGGTAAAGATTTTGTAGTCATTGTTGAGAAGCGAGATTGGGCGATATGATCCACATTCGGCTGGGTCTTTACCTGGTTTCAATATTAGAGCTATATTGGCTTCCCCCCAAGAGCTTGGTGGTGTCTCGCCCCTGATCATTATGCTATTAAATAGATTCGTAAGGACAGGGGTAAGAGTAGAGTTGAGTACCCTATATAATTCTCCTGGGAGACCATCTGGCCCCGCCGCTTTGCCCTGAGCTAATTGCTTGATAGTGTTAGAGACTTCCACCTCTGTTATAGGCTTATCTATTTTTACCATTTGGTGGGTTTCCAACTCTGGCAACGTTATACTACTCAGCCATTCGTTCCTTTCATTCACGTTAACACTAAGCTCCTCTGTGTATATATTCTGAAAGAATTCATTAAAAGCTTCGCCAATAGCTATATCTGTGGACCTACTTTCGGCTTCCCCGGCGACCCTGACTTCCTTGATATAGTTCCTGGACTGATCAGCTTTAATTTTCCAAGCCAACAACTTGCCAGCCGATTCACCATATTCAAAATGGGCGATTTTACTTGCTTGCCATCTTTTATTTATCCTTTCCTGCAATATTGTATCCAACTTGGCCTTTAATTCTGTTATCTTCTCTTAGTTAACGAATGAAAACTGCTCTGATGATTCTAGCTGGGACAGTTCTTGCTCTATTAGTCTGATCTCTTCTTCATATTTCTTTCTCCTGTAAGAGGCCCTACCTGTGATACATCCCCTAATAAAGGCCTTCCAAGCCTCCCATACGTTGGCCAACGAGGCAGAGCCTATGTTTTGCTCTAAGAAGAAGACCGTTTCCTGTATCAGATACTCTTTTTCCTCATCGTCCAATAGAATTGTTCTGTCAACAGACCAAGATGGATGAGTAACTTTCTGATCTAATTTTATCGAAAAAATAATGGCAGAATGATCTGACAAATGGAGGGGCAGGTATGTTATACTTTTAACCTGATCCTTGATTGAAAGGCTAAATAGGGCATAATCAATACGCGACTTATGTCTATATTTATAATTGTGATATGAAATGCCTATCGCGCTCCCGGCTCTTTGTCTCCATGAATCTATCAGACCAAGATTCGACATAGATCTAAGTAGTGTATCTCTCATCTTACTATGTACTAGGGCCCTGGAAGTTGCCGTTTTGTCTAATTTTGGATCCAAAACTAGATTGAAGTCTCCTACCCATATTATAGGGTCAGAGCAAGAAATCAGCTGGTTTTGCAAAATATTTAAATAAGAGGGATCGTCCTGGTTAGGCCCATAATAGCTGACAATAGTAACAGGCCTTAGATATAGTTGAGCATTGGCTATAAGCCATCTACCGCTAGCATCTGTTTTCCAGCTCAAGATCTGGGCCTTAGCTGTTTTTTTAAAAATAATGGCATTACCACGAATACTAGCATTGTGGTCCGTGGTTATAAATTTATCGACCCATTTGAGCTTCTTAAATATATCCGTTATTTCCTGCTTATTCAAATGTGTTTCTTGGATCGCAATTATCTGCGCAGGTGAATCTCGCAAGTATTGTAAAATTCTATTTCTTCTAGTCCTAACACGCAGACCATTTACGTTCCAAGATAAAAACTTAACGTCTGGCATTAATTTTGAGGCTCTTTGGCACTATATCCCAATCCTTAATTCTCTTAATTATTTTGGGAGATACCCTATCATTAACTGTATCTCTGTCAATTTTAGCCAAACAATAGCTTTGAGACACATTTGGATCGATTTCGTTCGTTGTTGTAAGCTTCATTTTGTGAGGACTTTTTATATTTTTTGCCTTCCCTCCCCCCTCCCTCCCTCCCCTCCCGACTTACTCTGGCATGCTGGTTTGCCAGCTTGTCATCCCATACATGTTCCCGCTCCATACCCAGATATCTACATTTTTTTTTTTTTCCTTTCCGGTCATTATGCTTAGGAAGTAAGTAATGGAGATTCATATATGGAGTCCTAGATCTTTTATCTATTAGCACTTCTATAACATGTTGTTACTATTTTATAGTGCTCTAATATGGAAAAAGTAGATTAGGGCAGTAATGTGGGAATCGAGCTTAGTCATCATACTAACCTATGAATTCAGAAAAAAAATTTTTTAACGTGAATATACTATGTTGGGGATCTATAGTGGGGTTCCCGATTACTACTCTTATATAGTGTATCACCCAAAGGTGTTTTAGCTAGAAAGTTGTGTTCCCTCACCCATGTGCTAATTACTTTAAGTGCTAGTCATTCAAAAATCATTTTTTTTTTTTTTGCTCTGTTACATTTTTTTTATTTTTTTTTTAGCTTTTTTTTATTTTAAGTTTTTTTTTTTACACTTTTTTTCCCCCTTTATTTTTTATTTTTTTTATTTTTATTATTTCCCCACAATCTTACCCTTTTTTTTTTCCCTTTTTATTATTTATATCTGAAAGAAACAGGTTAGTATTAGATTCCTTACCTTAGAATATCCCCAGGCGTCAGTCTGGATCCGGAAACTTTTGCGTAGCAGTACCCCTGCGCGTCGGTAGGCGTCGTCTGCAGGCGTCCCCTGCGGCTCCGCGTCGTCGGCGTCGTGCGCCGTGATGACGTCGCTGGAGTATATAGACGCCGCCTCCGCGCGCTGACGTCAGTTCTTCTTTTTTCCGCGCCAGTTAGCGCAGATCCGAAGAGCAGTACTCCGGTCTTTTGACCAAGTTTTTTGTTAACTGATTGATCTTTACGGTGCCGGTAGGATGCCCGGTTTCAAGAGTTGTGACGAGTGCGACCGCCTGATGTCGGTCACCGACCACCATCGACTCTGCCTCCGGTGTCTGGGCGCGGACCACGACGTGGAGTCCTGCGTCGACTGTCGGGCCTTGACTGGAAAAGCTAGGCGGGAGCGGTCCCGCAAGCTTCTCGAGCTCCGGTTGTCGGCCCCGCGTCGAGAGCGGTCCCGGTCCGGTCGGAGGTCGAGGGAGCGGTCGAGGGAGCGGTCGCGGAGCCGCCATGGGCGCTCCGGGAGTCGCCACCATTCCTCCGGCTCGTCAGGTAAGCACAAGAAGTCGGGGCGTCGCCATCGCACCCCCGACTCCCCCCGACGCCCGCGTGCTGCGGCCGGGGGCTCGGGTGACCCCACCCCCGCGGTCCCGCATGGGTCGCCGACGCCGTCTACCCCACACCTGTCGGTCCCTGGGGAAGGCGCGTCGCGTGAGGAGATCGAGGCCTTCCTCGTTGCTATGAGGGCGAGGTCTTCTCCGGCGGGGCCTTCGGCGCCTGCGGGCCCGTCGGTCCCGTCTGGGGGCCCGAGCGGTTCGGGTGCTCCTGCCCCGGCGCCGCCGGTGGCTCCGGCCCCGGCGCCGCTGGTTCCCTCTGGTTCGTCGCCGGCTGGTCTCCCGGCCTCTCCGGCGTCGGTTCCTGTGGGCCAGCCCGTGGTACCGCCCCCGCGTGGTGCAGCGACTCCGCCGTCGGCTCCGGCCGGCGTCGGGTCCCCGGCACCGACGCCGCGCGGCGCCACCCCCCTTTCCTCCCCGACTCCGGACTCGGAGCCGGACCGGCGTCGGCCGACGCCGGACCCGACGCCGATGGGGCCCGTTGACCCCGATGTCTATATCGTCGACCCAGAATATGGGTATGACGAGGAGGAGTATGGAGAGGGTTGGGAGGGGTCTGAGGACCCTCTATCCCGTGCCTGCCAGTACGATGTGGACTGGGTAGGTGATCTGGGTGATGCCAGTGGCCTGGACGAGTCGCCCAACCCTGGGTTTGTCTCTCCGTCCCCTGTGGCGTCCGAGGCGGGTGCTGCCTATTCGGTGGTCCTGATGAGGGCTGCCAAGGCCTTACACCTTGAGCTCCCCGTCGCGAAGGTCAAACCGAATATCCTGACGGAAGTTTTTAAACCGCAGTCATGCCCCCAGGAGCCTCTGCTGCCGTTTAATGAGGCCCTGACGGATGTCCTTCTGGGCACCTGGTCCAGGCCCGCCTCTGGTGCGCCGGTTGACCGGAACGTTGCCAGGCGTCACCGTCCCTGCGCGGACGACCCTGCCTTCTTGTCCACCCATCCCTCCCCGGAGAGTCTGGTGATCCAGGCCTCCACTTCACAGTCCGCATTTCCGTCGGCTCCGCCCGACCGGGAATCAAAGAGGTACGACCAATTTGGAAAAAAAGTGTTTTCCTCTTTGAGTGCTGGACTGCGGTCTTGTAACACCGCGTGCCTCTTGGGCCGCTACACCCACTCCCTGTGGGATACGGTCGAGGAGTGTTTGCCGCAATGCCCCCAGGAAGTGCGGGACAAGCTCACCCGGGCCTTTGTTGAAGGCCGGGATGCGGCGCGGTACTCGATCCGTTGTGGTCTGGACACCACGGACTCACTGGGACGGGCCATGTCCACTACGGTGGCGATTCGTCGCCATGCCTGGCTGAGATCTGCCAACTTCTCACCAGACGTCCAAAATACACTTATGGACATGCCATTTGATGGCAGTCGCCTATTTGGTGACAAAGCGGACCACGCGCTGGAGCGCTTCAAGGACTCCAGGGTCACGGCCAAGTCCTTGGGTCTCTCGACCCAGACCCAGCGCCAGCAGACGGGTTCGTTTCGGCCCTTTCGTGGCCAAGGGAGAGGAGGTCCCACACGTGCTGCCAGCCACGCGGCGCAGAGCGCTCCCCAGCGCGGTGGCGCCCGTGGTTTCCGCCGTGGTGGCGGTAGAGGCCAGCGTCGTGGTCAGTCCACGCCTCCCTCCGCTGCGGCATCCAAGCCTTCCTAGTCCGAGCTTTCGGGCTCACGTGACGCCAGTGGGTGGCAGGGTTCGCCATCACCACTCCCGCTGGCGCGCGATAACATCGGACAGGTGGGTGCTGCAGCTTGTCCGAAGGGGCTATGCCCTCCCCTTCGAGTCCACTCCTCCAGCCATGCCACCGCAGAACCACCGTGTGTCGGGGGACCACTTGACACTTCTGCAGGAGGAAGTTACGGCCCTCTTGGCCAAGGGGGCCATCGAGCGCGTTCCTGGGCCAGAAGTAGGGTGTGGTTGCTACTCCCACTACTTTCTGGTACCCAAGAAGGACAAGGGAGGCCTGCGTCCTATCTTGGATCTACGGAACGTCAACGGCTTCCTCCGGAAGGAGAAGTTCAAGATGTTGACTTTGGCTCAGGTCTTGGCTGCTCTAGACCCACAAGACTGGATGGTAGCGTTGGACTTGCAGGATGCGTACTTTCACATCCCCGTCCTGCCGGCCCACCGGCGTTACCTGAGGTTCACGGTAGGCCACGAGCACTTTCAGTTTATCGTGCTCCCATTCGGCCTTACCAGCGCCCCACGGGTGTTCACGAAAGTGATGGCGGTGGTCGCAGCTCATCTGCGCCGGTTAGGGGTTTCAGTCTTCCCCTACCTCGACGACTGGCTGTTGAAGGCGGGCTCGCCCCAGACAGTCGTCCACCACCTTCAGATGACGGCAGACCTCCTGCACGAGCTGGGGTTTTCCATCAATGTGCCGAAATCACACCTGTGTCCCTCTCAAAAGCTCCTTTTCATCGGAGCGGTTCTCGACTCGGCGCAGTTTCGGGTTTATCCTCCGGAACGGCGGGTCCGGGATATTCAGGCTCTGATTCCCATCTTTCAGCCGTTATCCCGGGTTTCGGTCAGGTTGACGCTGCGGCTTCTGGGGCTGATGGCCTCCTGCATCCTTCTGGTGCATCACGCCAGATGGCGGATGCGGGCTCTGCAGTGGGACCTGAAGTTTCAGTGGGCCCAGCATCAGGGCAACCTATCCGACCATGTCCTGATCTCGGAGGGCACTGCGAGACAGTTGCAGTGGTGGCTTACAGACCGCGATTGGGTCAGGGGCAGATCCCTCTCCCTTCCCCAACCGGAGCACGTGGTTGTGACGGACGCGTCCCTCCAAGGCTGGGGTGGCCACTTGGGAGAGGCGGAGATCAGAGGCCTCTGGTCTCCGGCGGAGTCCCGGCTCCATATCAACATGTTGGAGCTGCGGGCGATTCGCCTAGCACTGAAGGCATTCCTCCCCTTTGTCAACGGGAGTGTAGTGCAGGTGTTCACGGACAACACCACCGCCATGTGGTACTGCAACAAACAGGGCGGTGTGGGGTCGTGGACCCTTTGCCAAGAGGCTCTGCGCCTCTGGCAATGGCTGGAACGTCAGGGCGTGACTCTGACGGTTCAACACCTGGCAGGTTCTCTGAACGCCAGGGCGGACGAACTCAGCCGTCGGTGCTCGGTGGATCACGAATGGCGTCTGAACTCGGATGTGGCGAGAGGCCTCTTTCAGCGATGGGGAGAGCCTTGGTTAGATCTATTCGCCACAGAAGAGAACGCGCAATGTCATCAGTTCTGCGCGTTGGAGTTTCCAAGACGGCACTCGCTCGGCGACGCCTTTCGGCGCGAGTGGAGTTGCGGTCTGTTGTACGCCTTTCCGCCTATACCACTTCTGCCCAGAGTGCTGAAGAAGATCAGGCGCGACCGGGCCCAAGTTATCCTTGTGGCTCCGGACTGGGCTCGAAGGTACTGGTATCCCGAGCTACTCAGCATGACAGTCGGTCCCTCGATCCGCCTGCCCCTTCAGGAGGACCTTCTGTCGCAGCAGCAGGGGACGGTCCTCCACCCGAACCTGTCCAGTCTCCACCTCCATGCGTGGAGATTGAGCGGCGACAGTTGAGGCCATTTGACTTGCCTCCTGAAGTCTGTGATGTCATTCTGGCAGCCAGGCGTCCCTCCACAAAGTCGGTATACGCCTGCCGGTGGAACAGATTTGTGGCATGGTGCACAGCGAAGGCTGTGGATCCCCTTTCTGCCCCTCTGTCTGAGGTTCTCCTCTTCCTCCTTTCCCTTGCCCAGCAGGGCTCTGCTCTGGGCACTATCAAGGGCTATCTTTCTGCCCTTTCCGCCTTCTTGAGGCTACCTGATCAGCCATCTTTGTTCAAGTCCCCTATTGTGTTAAGATTCTTAAAAGGCATCACGCACATGTATCCTCCAACTCCGTTCGTGATGCCTCAGTGGGACTTGAACCTGGTTTTGACTTTCCTGATGTGCGCTCCCTTTGAGCCCCTTCATTCCTGTCCTCTCCGTCTTCTCACCTTAAAGACGGCCTTCCTGGTAGCCATCACCTCTGCCAGGAGAGTGAGTGAGCTCCAGGCTCTTTCTATTCAACCTCCTTTCTTGTCTGTTCATCCCGATAAGGTGGTTCTTCGGACTAGACCTTCTTTCCTGCCCAAGGTAGTCTCTGCTTTTCACATTGGGCAGTCCATCACCTTGCCCTCCTTCTTCCCGCCTCCGCATCCTTCAAAGGATGAAGAGCGGCTCCATCGTCTGGACCCAAAACGTGCGCTTTCATTCTATATGGATCGCACACGCCAGTTCCGGGTGGATGACCAACTGTTTGTTGGCTACGTGGGTGAGAAGAAGGGAAGGGCGGTACAGAAACGGACCATCTCTCGGTGGGTCGTCCTGTGCATCAAAGCATGCTACTCTTTGGCTCGGAAGGAGCCTCCTGTTGGGCTGAGGGCCCATTCCACTCGGGCCACGGCGGCTACTACTGCCCTGGGCCGGGGAGTCCCTTTGCAGGACATTTGCCAGGCGGCCACGTGGGCCTCGCTGCACACCTTTGCGAGGCACTACTGCCTGGACAGTCAAGTCCGGAGGGATGGCTTCTTTGGCCGTTCGGTCCTCCAGGACTTTCTGGTGTAGGTTGTATTGGTTCGCAGACCCACCACCGGGGTTGGTATTGCTGGGGTATCTATTCTAAGGTAAGGAATCTAATACTAACCTGTTTCTTTCAGATGAACAAGTTACTTACCTTCGGTAACGATATATCTGTAAGAAACAGTAGTTAGTATTAGATTCCTTACCGCCCCGCCCATCCTCCCCGTTCTGCGAACTGATACCTAGGGTTAAGGACATCCCTTTCAGGGCCCTAGTTTCAAATGGCACCAGTGTTGGTTCTCACATGGCTCTGCGTGTTCTGGCGCGGAAAAGCTGTGTGCAAAGAACTGACGTCAGCGCGCGGAGGCGGCGTCTATATACTCCAGCGACGTCATCACGGCGCACGACGCCGACGACGCGGAGCCGCAGGGGACGCCTGCAGACGACGCCTACCGACGCGCAGGGGTACTGCTACGCAAAAGTTTCCGGATCCAGACTGACGCCTGGGGATATTCTAAGGTAAGGAATCTAATACTAACTACTGTTTCTTACAGATATATCGTTACCGAAGGTAAGTAACTTGTTCATCTTAATGTTATTTTTTCTTCTTCCCTTTATCCCTTTTTATTTGAACTCTGATTACGAAAGTTTGCAGATGTTTGCAAGTGTTTCACCCCCGGTCCGGGTAGCTTGTGTGTTCGCTAATATTAACTATCTGAAAGAAACAGGTTAGTATTAGATTCCTTACCTTAGAATATCCCCAGGCGTCAGTCTGGATCCGGAAACTTTTGCGTAGCAGTACCCCTGCGCGTCGGTAGGCGTCGTCTGCAGGCGTCCCCTGCGGCTCCGCGTCGTCGGCGTCGTGCGCCGTGATGACGTCGCTGGAGTATATAGACGCCGCCTCCGCGCGCTGACGTCAGTTCTTCTTTTTTCCGCGCCAGTTAGCGCAGATCCGAAGAGCAGTACTCCGGTCTTTTGACCAAGTTTTTTGTTAACTGATTGATCTTTACGGTGCCGGTAGGATGCCCGGTTTCAAGAGTTGTGACGAGTGCGACCGCCTGATGTCGGTCACCGACCACCATCGACTCTGCCTCCGGTGTCTGGGCGCGGACCACGACGTGGAGTCCTGCGTCGACTGTCGGGCCTTGACTGGAAAAGCTAGGCGGGAGCGGTCCCGCAAGCTTCTCGAGCTCCGGTTGTCGGCCCCGCGTCGAGAGCGGTCCCGGTCCGGTCGGAGGTCGAGGGAGCGGTCGCGGAGCCGCCATGGGCGCTCCGGGAGTCGCCACCATTCCTCCGGCTCGTCAGGTAAGCACAAGAAGTCGGGGCGTCGCCATCGCACCCCCGACTCCCCCCGACGCCCGCGTGCTGCGGCCGGGGGCTCGGGTGACCCCACCCCCGCGGTCCCGCATGGGTCGCCGACGCCGTCTACCCCACACCTGTCGGTCCCTGGGGAAGGCGCGTCGCGTGAGGAGATCGAGGCCTTCCTCGTTGCTATGAGGGCGAGGTCTTCTCCGGCGGGGCCTTCGGCGCCTGCGGGCCCGTCGGTCCCGTCTGGGGGCCCGAGCGGTTCGGGTGCTCCTGCCCCGGCGCCGCCGGTGGCTCCGGCCCCGGCGCCGCTGGTTCCCTCTGGTTCGTCGCCGGCTGGTCTCCCGGCCTCTCCGGCGTCGGTTCCTGTGGGCCAGCCCGTGGTACCGCCCCCGCGTGGTGCAGCGACTCCGCCGTCGGCTCCGGCCGGCGTCGGGTCCCCGGCACCGACGCCGCGCGGCGCCACCCCCCTTTCCTCCCCGACTCCGGACTCGGAGCCGGACCGGCGTCGGCCGACGCCGGACCCGACGCCGATGGGGCCCGTTGACCCCGATGTCTATATCGTCGACCCAGAATATGGGTATGACGAGGAGGAGTATGGAGAGGGTTGGGAGGGGTCTGAGGACCCTCTATCCCGTGCCTGCCAGTACGATGTGGACTGGGTAGGTGATCTGGGTGATGCCAGTGGCCTGGACGAGTCGCCCAACCCTGGGTTTGTCTCTCCGTCCCCTGTGGCGTCCGAGGCGGGTGCTGCCTATTCGGTGGTCCTGATGAGGGCTGCCAAGGCCTTACACCTTGAGCTCCCCGTCGCGAAGGTCAAACCGAATATCCTGACGGAAGTTTTTAAACCGCAGTCATGCCCCCAGGAGCCTCTGCTGCCGTTTAATGAGGCCCTGACGGATGTCCTTCTGGGCACCTGGTCCAGGCCCGCCTCTGGTGCGCCGGTTGACCGGAACGTTGCCAGGCGTCACCGTCCCTGCGCGGACGACCCTGCCTTCTTGTCCACCCATCCCTCCCCGGAGAGTCTGGTGATCCAGGCCTCCACTTCACAGTCCGCATTTCCGTCGGCTCCGCCCGACCGGGAATCAAAGAGGTACGACCAATTTGGAAAAAAAGTGTTTTCCTCTTTGAGTGCTGGACTGCGGTCTTGTAACACCGCGTGCCTCTTGGGCCGCTACACCCACTCCCTGTGGGATACGGTCGAGGAGTGTTTGCCGCAATGCCCCCAGGAAGTGCGGGACAAGCTCACCCGGGCCTTTGTTGAAGGCCGGGATGCGGCGCGGTACTCGATCCGTTGTGGTCTGGACACCACGGACTCACTGGGACGGGCCATGTCCACTAAGGTGGCGATTCGTCGCCATGCCTGGCTGAGATCTGCCAACTTCTCACCAGACGTCCAAAATACACTTATGGACATGCCATTTGATGGCAGTCGCCTATTTGGTGACAAAGCGGACCACGCGCTGGAGCGCTTCAAGGACTCCAGGGTCACGGCCAAGTCCTTGGGTCTCTCGACCCAGACCCAGCGCCAGCAGACGGGTTCGTTTCGGCCCTTTCGTGGCCAAGGGAGAGGAGGTCCCACACGTGCTGCCAGCCACGCGGCGCAGAGCGCTCCCCAGCGCGGTGGCGCCCGTGGTTTCCGCCGTGGTGGCGGTAGAGGCCAGCGTCGTGGTCAGTCCACGCCTCCCTCCGCTGCGGCATCCAAGCCTTCCTAGTCCGAGCTTTCGGGCTCACGTGACGCCAGTGGGTGGCAGGGTTCGCCATCACCACTCCCGCTGGCACGCGATAACATCGGACAGGTGGGTGCTGCAGCTTGTCCGAAGGGGCTATGCCCTCCCCTTCGAGTCCACTCCTCCAGCCATGCCACCGCAGAACCACCGTGTGTCGGGGGACCACTTGACACTTCTGCAGGAGGAAGTTACGGCCCTCTTGGCCAAGGGGGCCATCGAGCGCGTTCCTGGGCCAGAAGTAGGGTGTGGTTGCTACTCCCACTACTTTCTGGTACCCAAGAAGGACAAGGGAGGCCTGCGTCCTATCTTGGATCTACGGAACGTCAACGGCTTCCTCCGGAAGGAGAAGTTCAAGATGTTGACTTTGGCTCAGGTCTTGGCTGCTCTAGACCCACAAGACTGGATGGTAGCGTTGGACTTGCAGGATGCGTACTTTCACATCCCCGTCCTGCCGGCCCACCGGCGTTACCTGAGGTTCACGGTAGGCCACGGGCACTTTCAGTTTATCGTGCTCCCATTCGGCCTTACCAGCGCCCCACGGGTGTTCACGAAAGTGATGGCGGTGGTCGCAGCTCATCTGCGCCGGTTAGGGGTTTCAGTCTTCCCCTACCTCGACGACTGGCTGTTGAAGGCGGGCTCGCCCCAGACAGTCGTCCACCACCTTCAGATGACGGCAGACCTCCTGCACGAGCTGGGGTTTTCCATCAATGTGCCGAAATCACACCTGTGTCCCTCTCAAAAGCTCCTTTTCATCGGAGCGGTTCTCGACTCGGCGCAGTTTCGGGTTTATCCTCCGGAACGGCGGGTCCGGGATATTCAGGCTCTGATTCCCATCTTTCAGCCGTTATCCCGGGTTTCGGTCAGGTTGACGCTGCGGCTTCTGGGGCTGATGGCCTCCTGCATCCTTCTGGTGCATCACGCCAGATGGCGGATGCGGGCTCTGCAGTGGGACCTGAAGTTTCAGTGGGCCCAGCATCAGGGCAACCTATCCGACCATGTCCTGATCTCGGAGGGCACTGCGAGACAGTTGCAGTGGTGGCTTACAGACCGCGATTGGGTCAGGGGCAGATCCCTCTCCCTTCCCCAACCGGAGCACGTGGTTGTGACGGACGCGTCCCTCCAAGGCTGGGGTGGCCACTTGGGAGAGGCGGAGATCAGAGGCCTCTGGTCTCCGGCGGAGTCCCGGCTCCATATCAACATGTTGGAGCTGCGGGCGATTCGCCTAGCACTGAAGGCATTCCTCCCCTTTGTCAACGGGAGTGTAGTGCAGGTGTTCACGGACAACACCACCGCCATGTGGTACTGCAACAAACAGGGCGGTGTGGGGTCGTGGACCCTTTGCCAAGAGGCTCTGCGCCTCTGGCAATGGCTGGAACGTCAGGGCGTGACTCTGACGGTTCAACACCTGGCAGGTTCTCTGAACGCCAGGGCGGACGAACTCAGCCGTCGGTGCTCGGTGGATCACGAATGGCGTCTGAACTCGGATGTGGCGAGAGGCCTCTTTCAGCGATGGGGAGAGCCTTGGTTAGATCTATTCGCCACAGAAGAGAACGCGCAATGTCATCAGTTCTGCGCGTTGGAGTTTCCAAGACGGCACTCGCTCGGCGACGCCTTTCGGCGCGAGTGGAGTTGCGGTCTGTTGTACGCCTTTCCGCCTATACCACTTCTGCCCAGAGTGCTGAAGAAGATCAGGCGCGACCGGGCCCAAGTTATCCTTGTGGCTCCGGACTGGGCTCGAAGGTACTGGTATCCCGAGCTACTCAGCATGACAGTCGGTCCCTCGATCCGCCTGCCCCTTCAGGAGGACCTTCTGTCGCAGCAGCAGGGGACGGTCCTCCACCCGAACCTGTCCAGTCTCCACCTCCATGCGTGGAGATTGAGCGGCGACAGTTGAGGCCATTTGACTTGCCTCCTGAAGTCTGTGATGTCATTCTGGCAGCCAGGCGTCCCTCCACAAAGTCGGTATACGCCTGCCGGTGGAACAGATTTGTGGCATGGTGCACAGCGAAGGCTGTGGATCCCCTTTCTGCCCCTCTGTCTGAGGTTCTCCTCTTCCTCCTTTCCCTTGCCCAGCAGGGCTCTGCTCTGGGCACTATCAAGGGCTATCTTTCTGCCCTTTCCGCCTTCTTGAGGCTACCTGATCAGCCATCTTTGTTCAAGTCCCCTATTGTGTTAAGATTCTTAAAAGGCATCACGCACATGTATCCTCCAACTCCGTTCGTGATGCCTCAGTGGGACTTGAACCTGGTTTTGACTTTCCTGATGTGCGCTCCCTTTGAGCCCCTTCATTCCTGTCCTCTCCGTCTTCTCACCTTAAAGACGGCCTTCCTGGTAGCCATCACCTCTGCCAGGAGAGTGAGTGAGCTCCAGGCTCTTTCTATTCAACCTCCTTTCTTGTCTGTTCATCCCGATAAGGTGGTTCTTCGGACTAGACCTTCTTTCCTGCCCAAGGTAGTCTCTGCTTTTCACATTGGGCAGTCCATCACCTTGCCCTCCTTCTTCCCGCCTCCGCATCCTTCAAAGGATGAAGAGCGGCTCCATCGTCTGGACCCAAAACGTGCGCTTTCATTCTATATGGATCGCACACGCCAGTTCCGGGTGGATGACCAACTGTTTGTTGGCTACGTGGGTGAGAAGAAGGGAAGGGCGGTACAGAAACGGACCATCTCTCGGTGGGTCGTCCTGTGCATCAAAGCATGCTACTCTTTGGCTCGGAAGGAGCCTCCTGTTGGGCTGAGGGCCCATTCCACTCGGGCCACGGCGGCTACTACTGCCCTGGGCCGGGGAGTCCCTTTGCAGGACATTTGCCAGGCGGCCACGTGGGCCTCGCTGCACACCTTTGCGAGGCACTACTGCCTGGACAGTCAAGTCCGGAGGGATGGCTTCTTTGGCCGTTCGGTCCTCCAGGACTTTCTGGTGTAGGTTGTATTGGTTCGCAGACCCACCACCGGGGTTGGTATTGCTGGGGTATCTATTCTAAGGTAAGGAATCTAATACTAACCTGTTTCTTTCAGATGAACAAGTTACTTACCTTCGGTAACGATATATCTGTAAGAAACAGTAGTTAGTATTAGATTCCTTACCGCCCCGCCCATCCTCCCCGTTCTGCGAACTGATACCTAGGGTTAAGGACATCCCTTTCAGGGCCCTAGTTTCAAATGGCACCAGTGTTGGTTCTCACATGGCTCTGCGTGTTCTGGCGCGGAAAAGCTGTGTGCAAAGAACTGACGTCAGCGCGCGGAGGCGGCGTCTATATACTCCAGCGACGTCATCACGGCGCACGACGCCGACGACGCGGAGCCGCAGGGGACGCCTGCAGACGACGCCTACCGACGCGCAGGGGTACTGCTACGCAAAAGTTTCCGGATCCAGACTGACGCCTGGGGATATTCTAAGGTAAGGAATCTAATACTAACTACTGTTTCTTACAGATATATCGTTACCGAAGGTAAGTAACTTGTTCAACAACTCATCTGCTTCCAATGGAGACTTAACATTGTACATTTTATTATTGTACATTATCCTAAGGAAGGCAGGAAATCTTAATTGCACTGTGGCTCCTAAACTTCTGAACTTCTCCATGCGTTGACCTAATTCCCACTGCCTATCCAGCGTTGTTCTAGAGAGATCCGATCTCACTTCAAAAGAAAAATCAGACACTTTCAAAGTCTTGGCTTTCAAAGCCGCGGTCAAGATCCTCTCTTTCATAGAGTATGTTAAGAAGTTGACTAATATCTTCCTAGGCTTATCCCTGCCCGGTTTAAGACAGAACGGATCCCGGTGTACCCTCTGAATATCTAGCTCGATCTCAGGCAAAGACTCGTCCAAACCCAATGAATCTTTTAGTAGCGCTGCAACAAATTTTTTTAAGTCTCCTCCTTCCTTTCCCTCCGGTATTTTTAATAGTCTCAGGTTGTTCCTTCTGGAAAAATTTTCAAGACACTCAACCCTCTCTCTGACTGAGTCCCCTTCCCGTCGTAAAGACTGGATCTTCCCTTCTGCAGCCTCCAATTTAGCCTTCTACTCCTCAACAGAATTCTCTAGCCCCCCAGTTCTTAATGAGAGACCATCTACTTTAGATTCTAAGTTTTCACACATTGTGCGGATCTCTGATTGAGTGTGTCTGGACTCCTCAAAACATCTCTTTGACTCTTCAAACCCATTCCTGATCTCTTCCCTCATACTAAGAAGTATGGCTTGAATAGTATCATCGCCTCCAGAGTTTTCACACCCTGCACTGTCTTGTTTCGAACCTTTATTCTCACTTGTTGCTCCTGTGGTTACAGTTTGCTGGTCTGGCAAAGAGACTGTATTAATATCAGAATCTACTGGGTCTCCCATCTCTACACCGCTAGTTCGCACAACCTCCTCCACTACCTCTCCTTCTTTCAAATTGCCCAAATGAACTGTGGGAAGTGTAGAAGTTATTGTAACCCCAATATCATCTGCTGATGGGGATGCAAGTGAAGTAAACTGTAGGTTTTGGGATTCTTGATTTATATTTAAGACCTGTGGGAGGACCTAAAAATAAGACTTCAGCGAGGGTGTAACTCTGGAGGTTTTACTAGCATTAATTTTAGACCCCCCTTTGCTCGAGTTAGCCTTATGGGGCAGCTCCTTTGGAGCGGTATACCGCAGCTGGCGTTCCTTTCCCCTTTTTGATACCCTTAACTCCAGAGATTGTAAAGTGTCGCCTGTACCTTCCCGCTCGAATTCAGGGCCAGGCTCTATGGAGGGCTGCTCTTCTAGGGCTCTCTCTGCTGCTTGTGTTTGCCCGGTATCATTGGGGACTATAGGGGCGGCTAATTCTTTGTCCTTATTGCTGCCTTTTACTTTCCCCTTGGCCTTCCGTTTCCCCAGGGCTCTCTCAGTAGTTAAACACAAAGTTTGTGCATTAAATCTAAAAAGTCCTGGTAGAGGGTCCAGATTTTGTAGAGAGTAGCTCCCCCTTGTGTCTTTAGGCTTCTGGGCTTCGACAGGCTCAACTTTCACTCCCCCACAACTGCTTAACCCCCTCACCTCCTCCCTCTGTTGAGCCTCCTTACCGCACCAACCAGTTGTTGCCAGCCTTTTTGATGGTACGCTATATGCTGCAGCCCTTCTGCTTCTTCGAAGCTCCACAGCTGCGTTGCTCCAGCGATGGTGTGGGGAGGAGAACCTGTCCCACACACATTGACAGTGCTACCTTCCTTCACCTCCAACAGCGCTGTTATCTTCTGGGTGAACACAATCTGTACTAGAATTCAATACTACTCAGCCGGTTTGGGGACGACTCATAGTCTGCTATCCCTTTTCTAATTTTCTAGAGTTCATAAGCTTTCGAGGCTTCGAGTCCACCGTTTTATTTTCCTTCAGGTCGTGTCTGATCCTTCACCTTTCGCTTGCGCCTAGCAAGCTGAACTAAAGTGTCATTTAAGTGGCCTGAGCGTGAAGCGAATAGAATCAAGGCGGTGGGTCTGGAGATTGGTACAGCCTCGGCTTGTGTGCTCCGCCAGCCAGCCTACCTACTCCTACTCCTGCGCTCCCTTCCTCTCCAGAGTAAGCTGCTGCTCGGCTCCGTCCGCCGTCCGCTGTCTACGATGAGCGCCAAACGCCGTAGCTGCCTCGCCTCACCTCACCACGCTTCTCGGGTCGCTGCTGCTGGTCCGAACGCCGAGTTGAGCGTCCACGCCAAACTCCGTGGTTGCCTCGCGTCACTTCACCTCGAGACGCTGCCTTGACTTACAGCATAGAAACCGACTCCACTCGTGCCGAATTGACCGTCTTGGCTACCTCCGGGGCATGTCAGCGGGAACAGCAAGAGACGAGCGCGCCGCCCTAGCTAGCGGCCGCCATGTTTCCCCCAAATACAGCGCACTGTTACTCTACCCGAGTGTCCTGGCGCTGTAGACCGCTGGGGAACCCGTCCTGGTTTTCCCTGTGAGATGGTCCCTTTCTGGGTATCTCCAGGGTGAAACCAGGCATCCCCGGCGTCTGTGGGGGGCCGTTGTAGAGATGAGGCAAGCTTAATGCCCAGAGTTGCCGAGTGTGTTCCCTGGTTAGAGTAGGCACTGAGGCGAGAATTATCGAGTCCGTTGACCCTGGTCCAAGATCGTGCCACGTCGGGAATTGAACCCTGGTCCCGGGCCGTTCTCTGCTTACAGGTCTGCCTCCTCTAACCGGTGAGCCACACCACTCCACGGCACCCATAGCATATTCGATGCCGACATCAAAGACGCTCTAGGCCATCAGCGGTCAAACCCACCTCAGCACTAGCAAGTCAGAAAACAACTTTGGTGCAGAAGCACCTTGTGCCAAAGCCCTGTACTCCACTGCATCAGAGGACCAGGATCAACCCATTCTGCAGTGCCTACAAGACCATCTCAGTGCAAGGCAGAAGCGGATCCTCATCATTCCACAAACTGGCAGGATCCTCACCCAGCCTCTGCCAAAGGCTCAGGACTCGGGAGGAAAATGACTTTTGAGAGGGTCTTGCCCTGGACCCTGAACCACTGCCAAGACTAAGAAGCACTAGGATCAGTGCACTAGCCTTCTGCCTCCTAGACCCTGCCGTCCTCCTCCTCCTTCTCTTACATCCTCTCTTCTGCTTCCCCTCCCTGCATCAGCTCAACCACAGGGAGCCCCTCCACCTGAGCTTGCGGTTTCTGCTCCAGCGTCCTTATTCCATACCATGCCTGGCTGTGTGTCTCTGGCTTAAAGCCGGAGGTGAAGTAACGTCTGCCCAACCTGCTCTTCAGTGGGGAGCAGCTGTTCGGACTGCAGGTTGACCAGATACTCTAAATAAATCAAAGAACACAGATTTTGCAATGGCTATAGGGGCTCTCTAGATGTCTTCTCAGTGTTCCTTTTGGAGATCCCAATATGGGGGTGCCAGGACCCCCTCCCCTAAAGCCAACGCCTCCTATCAGAGGCTGCAGCAGACCCCTTCACTGGGCTATTAAGTGGAGGCTACAGAGGAGGCTAAAGGAGTCGCCTCTGCTAAACAGTGACTTGCTTTCCCTTCCCCCTGATCACACTGCACTTGTCGGGGGGAAACTGCAGGGGGTTTCTGGCACATTGGCAGATCACCTCCAATCAGTGGATTCTCTCCATCAAAGGCTGGATTACTGTGTAGAACTCACTACGGCCTCCTCCAAACACCTGCACCTCCTATGGGAGGAATTAAAAGCTCTTGTTTGCCATGGGGCCATAGAGCCTGTACCAACACTGCAAAGGAGTGTACTACCGGTACTTCCTTATTTCCAAAAGAACGGGTCCCTCAAGCCTATAATCGACGCAGGCCCCTCAACAAATAAATCTAATCCGAGCACTTTCATATGGTCACGCTCCAGGATGTCAATCCTCTCCTATAGCAAGGTGATCGCTCTCGACCTGAAGGATGTCTACATTCCAATCCACCCTGCTCATCACTGGTAACATTGATTTGTGGAAAGTGGCCAGCATTTTCAGTTCAAAGTGCTACCCTGCGAGGTCACCATGGCCCCCAGCATGTTCAGTGTCTTGCTGTGGTAGCCGCCCAGCTAAGGAGGAGCGGCGTCTGCATGTTCCCTTACTTAGACAGCTGGCTAATCAAGAGAACAAATGAACAGTGCTTGGCTTGTACCACGGCAACCATAGACCTCTTGCACGATCTAGAGTTTCCCGTCAGCACAGTAAACTTCAACATCCGCCTCTTCAGGTTCAGCCTTTTCTAGGAGCAGTTCTTAACTCAGCCACCAGGAAAGCTTATTCCAATGAAACACTGATCAAGGTTTTCAGTTTTTACTGCCCCTTTTACAGCCAGATCGCCAAATAACGGTCAGGACAGCCATGTGCCTCCTCAGGACGATGGCCTACAGCCTAGTTCCGCAAGCCAGATTAGACATGCATCTGTTGCAGGAGTGCCTAGTGGCACAATGATGAAAAGCGAAGTGTCACTGCGAAGATCTAGTATTGATTTCGGTCAGCATCCATTGCTCTCTGCCGGTGTGGAACAGCAACAATTTGTTGCAGGGCTGGCCATTTCTCGACCCAGTGCTGCAATTGACCATTATAACGGATTTTCCCTATGCGGGTGCGGGGGCGTATTTAGAGGACTTGAATATTCAGGGCACGTGGGCACCGCACCAACTGTGTTTCCACATCAACCACCTAGAGCTACTGGCCATCCCAGTTCGGACTCAAAACCCTATTCTGCCTCATTCAGCACAAGCTGTTCCTCATCCGCACAGACAACATGACCACCATGTACTACCTCCAGAAACAGAGTGGTAACAATTCACAACAGTTGTTCGCATTGGCTCCAGGCATTTGGTAATGGGCACTTCATCAGGAGGTGGACGCTGTGGTGGAGTATGTGCCGGGAGTATGCAACAGCTTTGCTGACCTGCTAAGATTGATGCAGCAACAAGTCCATGAGTGTGAACTTCACCCGCAAATCCTATTCCTGTACTTCTGTTGTTGGGGTTTCCCAACATACATCTTTGCCACCGCCAAAAAGGCCAAATGCTCAACCTTTGGAACCAGGTTCCCACACCCAAATTCCGTAGGAAATGCGCTATGTATGCACTGGTCAGAGATACTTGCCTATGCTTTTCCATCTCTCCCACTCGTTCCATTTGTGGTTCTAAAGCTTCCTCAAACATCCCTTATTGGTTGCTCCCACATTGGAGCCCTGGCTCACCACACTTCTCGACATCTCTCTTGTATCCCACGAGAACCAGCCCAACCGACCAGACCTTCTCACCCAAAACCAGGGCACAGTCAAGCAGCCAAACCCCAGGCAGCTCCATCCTGTGATAGTTGCCCCTGACATCCTAAAATTTGTCTCTGTCTCTTTCCTAGGTATAGGATAGGTATATGACCATCCTCAAGTAAACTCGCAGACTCACAACGCAGGCCTGCTATGCAGCCAAAAGGAAAAGATTTGTCTATTCCTGTCTTTCACACAGCCAAATTCTGTAGCGGAGCGGGCACTTCAAATGCTAGACATTGAGGTCCCTCATGTATTACATTGATAGAAAAAAGCTTTTGCATTCTCCAGAATGATTTTGTCCTTTCTCAAAACTGCATAGCCCAGTGCTTAGTAAAATACATTTAAGGCATGGTACATTAAAGCCAAAAGACCATTTCCTACCCTACTTAGACTCCACTCTTTCTGCAAAAATGGCTTTCCTAGGTTGCCTTTCCTAGGTAACATTCCTGTAGCCGACCTATGTAAAGCACCCAACACACTTTCACCAAGCATTACTGTGTGGATGTGTTGGCTTGACAACAAGCTAACATTGGCCAGACTGTTCTACGTACATTTTCCTAATCCTCTGCAACATCCTCTGGCTAACCACCACTTACAGGAGAACCGCTTTAAAGTCTATGCACAGCATGTGTATCTACAGCGACACATGCCACAAACGGAAAAAGCTACTTATCCTTTAAACATTTGTTGTGGCATGTAGTGCTGTAGATTCACATGCACCCACCAAGCCTCCCCGTGAACTTTAGATTGTTGCAGATGGCTTTCCTTCTTGCATTTTTGCATGTTATCCTTTTCTCTTTCTCTGCTCATTTTCAGCTACACCTGCTGTGCGCAACCAACACTCCAGCAATGGATCGGATGCGCATGGGCGTTCCCAGTAACATGAGCAGTCTCTGTACCTTGTGGCTCGAAAGACTTCTGCGAAGAAAAACAAATTGCATACTTCTGAGCCCAAAACTAGATGGCAGGAGTATGCACCGCATGTGTATCTGCAGCACTACATGCCACGCACAGATGGTTAACCTTTTCCTTTTCTACGCTGGGTATAGAAATCTTTGTCTGTGAACTCTAGAGTGCAACCTTCTGAAGGGAACGGCCTTTCAGGTTTTGACTTTCACCAGATTCCTTCTAGCACCGATGTGAAAAGCTCATTTGTGAGGATCATTAAACTCACTTTTGATTTGTAGGAAAGAGACTTGCATGTAATTAATCTAGTGTTCAAGGACGTTTTCTAGGCCCTTAAGTTCTTCCTTTCTTTACACTAGGTGAACACTGTTCAATTGAAAATGCAACTGCATTATTTTTGTCAAACAATCAAGGAGGAATTGCCTAGTTCTCAATGGAGCCTATCTATTCCTCTTTAGAATTGGTCTCTCAAACAGTATTTTTAGGATTGCCTCCCATCTTTGAGAGAAGAGATACATGTAGAGACCGTGTTGATAGATTGTATCACACTACATACAAATGTGAAACCATTCAGAAATTTTCGCCAGCTGTTTTTATGACCTGGACTCTTACTCACCACTGAACTTGCGATGTCCAAACTTAGTGTTCCGTCTGAAATTGAGAAAAGTTCTTGAGAGATGTCCTGCTTTTGGACTGGTTGTGGAATTTAGCTTAGCATTCCATCCCACTCCTTTAGCACACTGGCCTCTTTAGAATTCAGTTTTTTCACCTCTGACCTAATTCACATTACTCACTTGTTGGCCTTGTCAAGTATCTTCCGTTTTGGTTGCAGAACAATTTTCTGATGTTTTTTAGCAGATGATTTAACCCACTTAGGAGGAATGGTTCTTCATCAGTTTCTCACATTGCTGAACCAGAGAGGCAAGTCGCAAAACTATTGTGCACGCATTTGGGTGACAACACAGCAATAGTTTGTGTCTCTCGAAATAATTTCACTATGAAGTAACATACGAGAAAATGTCTCTTAGTATTTACTGGGCTATGGCAAGAAGATTGCATTCTTTAAGGTGTCTTTAAAAATATGTTCTGACCTTAGCTTTCCTTTTGGCTTGTAGGTGGGTCAAAATGGGATGATGCAAGCATCTGCTGACCAGTGTTCCTTATTTAAATATATTGCAAAAGACACACAATTGATGGGCGGAATGCATAATAAATCAACACATTCAACCCCAGTCAAGGGATCTGGGTAAAAACCACCATTCCTTTGCTCACCATGCCACCCTGGTTTAGACCTGGCCATATGCAGATCAGTCTTGACCCAGTGCCTCTTGGGAACAATCCAGCCCGAACTGCCCAGCCAGGTCCTCCCTGGACCAGAAACAAGCATCCTAGTGCCGCTTTCAGGGTTTCATCCCTTATCAGCCAGGATAGCTTAAATCCAGTGGCAGAACGAGCAAGGAACCCACACCTGGGCATACCCTTGGCTACTTAGGGCGAACACAGCAAACACAAGAAGATGATGGATGGAATGCTGAAACTTTTTAAACACTCTCCCCCATTCACAGATATAGTTTTCATCCATCGTTCCTTGGCTCGCTATGCCAGCCCACAAGGGGGGAGAAATGCTGAATGCGCATGACGGTTTGGACGGCCTAAGACCGCTGGCCAAACAGTCATGCGCACTTAGTAGTGCCCATCTCCACTCCTTTCCACTGTTGCACAGAGTGCATGGCCTTCCCTATGACATGGCTCACCTGCAGGTAAGAAAAATAAACTGATGATAAAATTGGTTGATTATCATTTTATTTTTCATATGTTTAACTTTGCTGCCACCAAGGGGTCTGGATAATCCGAACAAGCCCGAAGACTATCACTGAGCTCAGTGAAAACACAGCTGAACCAGTCAAACAAAAAATAATCTTGCAATGGAACCAATGCCTATGCATAGTATCAGTAATAGGAGGATTTAATACAGTGTGTGACTCGAAAGACTTGTTCAAAGAAAAACAACTTGGACACATCTGAGCCCAAAACTAGATGGCAGTAGTATGCACAGCATATGTATCTACTGTCAAATTTGTAATCAAATGGTGTTGAAGAACCAACATTCAAAACGGTTTCAAAGGAAATCAATTCACAATGTCATACGAGTCACTGCAGCCACCACACTAAGGTCACATACGAGTAAGAAAAGGAGCAATTAGAGAAACAAGACACTATGGGCTAGATGTAGGTGGCTAAATACCGGTCGGCAAAGCCGAAATTCGGTACATTTCTGCTTTACCGACCGGTATTTGGCCATGTGCGATGTACGTATTACCGAATGCCATCGGTAATAACGAATCATTAAATCCAAGGAAAACCATTACCGAATCGTAATTTACCGATCGGTAAACACCGAAACCCAAATTGCCGAATGGGTAAATGCCGAATGGGTAAATGCCGAATGGGTAAATGCCGAATGGGTAAATGCCGAATGGGTAAATAACGAATCCGTAAATAACGAATCGGGGAAAAAAATCGGAAATGCGATGTAGCAAAATACAGTAAAACCGAATTGGTCCAAAATCGGTATTAACGAATCGTTATTTACCACTGATCCATAGCAGGTGGTAATCAGGTGCAGTGTATAAAAACAGCCCCAAAATGCAACAGTGTTAACACAATGGCGGCCCTCTACGTCATAGCAAGGTGGCTACGTTTGAGTGCAGCAGGACTGAGGATTTGGAGGCGGGAAGAGCGTGTGTACAGACTGCGTGTCACACTGTTCCAATTGACTGAGCAAGAAGTTCATGACGGGTACTGGCTACACCCACACACCATCCTTGACCTGAAACGGGACATGGCACCATATCTTGAGATTCAGACACCAAGGGTGCACGCAATACCCACCCATGTACAGGTGCTCTGTTGCCTGCACCTCCTGGCATCAGGAAGTTACCAGGGTATGATAGCCGCAGCAGGTGGTGTGTCACAGAGCTGCCTATCCCGTTTTTTCAACACCTTCCTGGACGCCATGATGGACAGAATGCATCATTACATAAGCTTTCCCAGCACACAGGCGGAGCTGCAGAAGACCAAGCTGGATTTCTACCAAAAGGCACACTTCCCACATGTAATAGGCTGCATCGATGGGACCCTCATACCAATCTGCCCACCAGCAGCTACAGAATACATTTACCGCAACCGGAAATCCACTCACTCATCAACGTGCAGGTGATATGTGATGCAAACTTCATCATCACTGACATTGTTGCTAAGTTCCCAGGGAGTACCCACGACTCCTACATATTCCGGAACAGTGGGATCTATACACGTCTGGCTGCTGGTGAATTCGGAGAAGGAGACCTACGAGGTAAATCAATGTGACACACCCTGATGTATACCTTGGATTAACCTATTGGTGACACAAATACATGGCATTTTCTTTTACATTTAGGTGACAGTGCATATGTCCTCCGGTCTTTCCTACTAACCCCATATCTCAACCCATCCACCCCAAGGGAGAGGAGATACAATGTGGCACATAAGAGCACACGCAACGTTGTGGAGCGCACCTTTGGACTGCTAAAAAGCAGGTCCCGTTACCTCCACAAAAGTGGAGGTGCACGTCAGTACCGCCCCATCATCTGCTGCAAAATAATAGCAACATGTGCAATGCTACATAACCTTGCCGCAAAGAAAGGAACAGCAGAGGAACTAACTGACTCTGAGGGCGAGGACAATCCACAGCCGGAGCCCAGCGCAGCTGGTGTGGCAGCAGCACCGGATGGGAGACACAGACAGGCTGAGAACACCCAACTATTTCTGAGTGAGTAAGAAGACATAGCCAGTTACTGTATTTGTGTGATGGTGTTTAATGAGCACACCATCAAGATCAAAACCAGTGTCCATACAGACATGGGTTACATCACCCATCACATGAGTCCCAACTCATAGTTTTCTCTATTTCCTGCTCCCACGGGCTGCACTGCCACGTTCCTTGGCCCCACTGTCTGAACTGCCAGTATGTCCCTGGGCAGCGCTGTGGCGTTCGCTGCGCCTCCTGGTCTCAGTGGGAGAGGGCGTAATGCTACTACGGCTAGTAGCCTCCTCACTGTACCCCCCTCCCCCCTCCTCTTCCGTAGTGGCCACTTTCTCGGTCTGCAGCAGTTCCAGTGCTGAGGTCATTGTCACCATCCCCCTAGCCACATCCCTACTACAATGTGCCATCTCTTCCTGCATGGCTATTGACCGTCTGCACATGAGGGAGGTAGCTGTCGACAGCCGGTTCACCGCCTTGGTATATACCTCAAGTCTCAGCCTCTCCCTGCGCCTAGAAAGGCGGTCCTCCTCCAACTTTTTGCGGAGCTCCCTCACAGCCGACGCCATGTCACTCATACCCTCAGACATGCTGTCCTTCATTGCACTGATTCCCTTTTCTATTCTGTGCATGTGCGCGTTCATGTGTGACATTTCTCTATGCATTGACCGTATCGCTGGACTTTCAGCATGTTGCCTTCCAGCCCAGCGAACACACTGTCACCTTGCTCCGAGATTTAAGGACTGGCTGGCCTTGCCATGCAGCGTCTGGTAGATGTGCAGGCGCGCTCTGATGGTGTCTCAGACCTTTCCATGTTGCCGTCCTCAGCCACTGGTGACTGTTGTTCCTCTGTGCCCTACTCCTCCGACACCTCCATCTGCTGGAGGGTGGCCACGGCATGCCTCCTGCCTGACTGTGTTGGTGGTGGTGATTGTGGCAGTGGGGATGGAGTTGGTGGTTATGACGGCGTTCCAAACAGGACCCACTGCACACTTATAATGTAAGTAAGAGCAAAATCAGATGTCACATTGGACATTAAAGTTCGTATTAATCAGAGGACATAAAAGTTCGTATTCAGCGTTCAAAAAAGGGACACCAATGTTCCGGCTCCTCTTTTATTCTTCAATAAGTGCCAGCCGACACGTGTTTCGTCACCGGGAAACACCTTTTCCCGTGACTCATCAGGGCTGTAGATGGTCTGTGTAGGACCAAAGGTCGCAGTGCCGGTGATAATTCCGTCCCGGCCCTGCTCGAGACCGGGTTCCTTTCAAAAAAGAATGTATTCTTGGTAAGAGAAGTGAAATATCCCGCTGGGTAATAAAGTGGCTTTGTTTTTCGTGGTGATACTTGTAAAAGTGGGGATCCAGTTGTTGATTCCGTCTAGACTACTAGTCCACACGTATTAGATGCATACATTAGTGGTATCCTTATGCGTGACACCCCGAAGTGCGGGATGCGGCGCCGGCAGAGTAGCTGTGCTCACTGGCAGTTCCGGGTCCAGTCACCTGGAGAACAACTGGATCCCCACTTTTACAAGTATCACCACGAAAAACAAAGCCACTTTATTACCCAGCGGGATATTTCACTTCTCTTACCAAGAATACATTCTTTTTTGAAAGGAACCCGGTCTCGAGCAGGGCCGGGACGGAATTATCACCGGCACTGCGACCTTTGGTCCTACACAGACCATCTACAGCCCTGATGAGTCACGGGAAAAGGTGTTTCCCGGTGACGAAACACGTGTCGGCTGGCACTTATTGAAGAATAAAAGAGGAGCCGGAACATTGGTGTCCCTTTTTTGAACGCTGAATACGAACTTTTATGTCCTCTGATTAATACGAACTTTAATGTCCAATGTGACATCTGATTTTGCTCTTACTTACATTATAAGTGTGCAGTGGGTCCTGTTTGGATTGTTGACGTTGTGCTCTGACACGACTTTGAGAGGTTTAGGGTCTTACCTCTAACCCATTTGCACCTTTGCTTCAACATAGCCACTGCGGTTCACCAATGAGCTGTGCGCCCAGTATTTCCCTCAGCATTTAAAATACCCTGCTCTTAATTTTCATGTTATGACGGCGTTGTCTGGAGCTGTGGTGATGGTGGGGATGGAGAAGTTGGTGGTGCGGTGGTTGTGTGCCCTGCAGGCGACTGCTCCTCCTCCTGTTGTCTCCCCTCTGGCCTGGGTGCCTTCCCTCTGCTCCCCTCTGCTGCACTGCGAGATGTCTCGTCTGTACTGACAGAATGTAGATATCTTATCTGTTAGCATTTGCATTGCATTAAACATTATGCCTGCCAATCACACTGACTGTCCTCTGCTTGCTAATTGCTGTCACATGCTTTTGGCTTTGCTAGACTGACTGTTCTGAACATGTTTCCTGAGACTACATCTCCCACGATGCATTGCAGGTTATGAGGAAGACATGGACTGGAGTGGGAGTCCCTATGCCTCTCTGGGGATTGAGGTTGGGGAGGGGTAAGCACAGCATGCTAGGCATGCATCTTACCTTGTTTTCTGGCAGCTCCGGCAGAGCTGTCTGCATCTCCTACGCCACTCACTCCGGCTGGAGGGTGGATTCTACCATGAGCTCCAGTGGTGTTGGTGCAGGTGCTCTGCTCCTCCCTCCACCAGTTTTGCTGGCCTGCCTCTCTGCCATCTTTGCCGTCTTCCTCAGGTCGTACCACCTTTTCTTTATGTCCTCAGTGGAGCGCTGTGTGACCCCAGTGGCATTTATTTTGCTCTGGATCCCAAGCCAGATCGGTCTCTTATGAGACTCTGGCACATGGAGGGACTGCTTTCCAAAAAGCTTATTATGGTCCTTGCTGACTTCTTCGATGAGGACCTCCAGCTCCTTTTCACTAAATTTCATCTTCCTTTTTCTTTCTCCTCCATCCTTCTCTCTCTCCTGGTTTGCCATTTTCCAATGTTTGTTGTTTTTCTGGGTGAAAATGTGAGGCTGTGTTGCTCCTGTCTCCTCTGCTCAGCTACCTGCGTCAGTCAGCTCCAGGTTCAGTGCAGCTGCCTGGGTGTGGCCACTTCCTGTTTGGGAGGTAATTGGCTGATTCATCAAATTCCGAATTTTTAAATTACCAATTCGGTATTTACCGAATCAGTATTGGATTCGGTATTTACGAATCGGTATTGGGGTTTCGGATTTTTTTTTTTTTACCAATACCTTCCGATTCGGTATTTTTTACTGATTATTACCGATTCGGTAAATTTTACCGAATCTTTACGTACATTGGAGATAACGATTCTTTAATACCGAATCGGTATAATTCCGTATTAAGGAATCGGTATTTCACGTTTACCTACATCTGGCCCTATATGCTCTGTAGTGGAAAAATGGATGCCTGTGGAATGGATTTAGAAAAGATTTTTGTTTTCAGGACCGTTCCAGATCTTAATTCCTACAAACACGTCATTTTCTCTAGCCAAATGAGCGGGTGACTGAGCTCTGACCAGCCAAGTGTCTAAGTGCGGAATACAAAAGCACACTTTACCAATATGAAAGATAACTTTTTTTAATATAACATGCAACCTTTGCAGAAAGATTTATAATCTTCATACTCTATTCGAGGATATTGAGATGTCATCAGATAGTTCTTTATTTCCAAATGGTTTGACTAGCAAATATGATTTCTAGTCCTCATAATAGCTTGCCAGACAGTCTTACCAAGAAAGACTTACCAAGAAGGACTACCAAAGTTGGAGGCCTTTAACATACCAGATATGATTTCCAGTCCTTATAATAGCTTGCCAGACAGTCTAGTTGCTAAACTGCTCAGGGAAATGTTTTCCGCAAATGGAGGGCAAGAACCGATAAAGCCCATCCTAAGCACCCATGGAGGACTGAGCAGAAGATGGGATGTTAGATCTGTGAAGTTCAAAGGAAACTAACCTGCCCCAGTGAAAGTCTTGAAGAGTCAGACACCAGCTTTAAATTTGCTGCAGAATTGGGAGCCAATGAAGTAAACACTTGGCTTCAGATAAGTGCTCAAATGTGCAAAGTCCATTCTGACCATTCGAGTCTGAAGCTGCTGGATAGTGCCACATGGGAGCTCCAAATAGCTGACATAGGCATACTCTCGTCTGAAATCTTTCCACCATAAAGAGGAGGATATTTGTCAAGGACCTCAATTGATGGCAAAAATGTTATAACTCAACAGCTTTCCTTGATCTCTCAAGGACTACTGTTTGTGAAGGCGAAATACCTTTTTTCTTTTCCTTTTTAGGTCTCGCCTGAGCCAATGCGTTGCGCATTGCTCCGGCGAGATTATAGTAAGCAGAAAAGAACAGTCTACCAAAACGGCAGCGGATCGCATACAGTTCATGTGATCTATATGCGTGCACACATAATGCCAGCCACATAACACACCACCATTTGTCTGTGCCTCGGCATCAGACACTTCAAAGACTGCCGCTTCCCCCCCCCCCCGCGTGCACATCGCGCACCACCATTTGTCTGTGCCTCGGCATCAGACTTCGAAGGCTGCCGCTCCCCCGCCCACCCCCCTGCCACAGCAATGCCGAGAGCTTGTTACTGGACGAAAGTGAAAGCCTACCGTGCTTGTTTACAGTAGCCTTGCTCCTCAAATGCTGTTGCTGTGTTGTCATCTCTCTAGGGACACTCAGCTTGAAAACACCCGACTTGCTAGCTGCAATACTACATCCGCTATGCTTTGCCTTTAGACACGTTGATCCCTCGCACCCTGTGCTGACTCTGCCCCTCCTGATTCTGAAACTGACCAACGCAGTCACCAAGCAGTCTCTTCTCTCTGTCTTATGATGTCTGCCCTGCCACCATTTACTTCGGACCCTTACTCTCACACCTCCTCACCCTCACACACCCTCTCACCCTCACACACCCTGTCACCCTCACACACCCTCTCACCCTCACACCCCATCACCCTCACCCCTTCACCCTCACCCCCTCACCCCTGTCACCCTCACCCTCACACACCCTCACAACCTCACTCACCCTCACAACCCTCTCAACCCTCTCAACCTTGCTCACCCTCACCCCCTCACACACCCTCACCCACCACATCACTCATGGACACCACCACATCACTCGGGGGCCCCACCACATCCCTGGGGGGGGCCCCACCACATCCCTCGGGGGGGGGGGCCCCACCACATCCCTCGGGGGGGGGGGGGCCCCACCACATCCCTCGGGGGGGGGGCCCCACCACATCCCTCGGGGGGGGGGGCCCCACCACATCCCTCGGGGGGGGGGCCCCACCACATCCCTCGGGGGGGGGCCCCATCACATCCCTCGGGGGGGGGGCCCCACCACATCCCTCGGGGGGGGGCACCACATCCCTCGGGGGGGCCACCACATCCCTCGGGGGGGGCCCCACCACATCCCTCGGGGGGGGCCACCACATCCCTCGGGGGGGGGCACCACCACATCACTCAGCCCAACGACATCATCACTCAGCACCACAACAGCACTGTCCTTGCTTGCTACCAACAAGCATTGCCATAGCCAATAGGACTCGCATTAGGAAAGTGTAAGCTATTGGCTTTGTGAATAACAATGCTATTAATTTATATATTTTGAAAGCCACCACATCCCTCGCGGACCCCACCACATCCCTCGCGGACCCCACCACATCCCTCGCGGACCCCACCACATCCCTCGCGGACCCCACCACATCCCTCGCGGACCCCACCACATCCCTCGCGGACACCACCACATCCCTCGCGGACACCACCACATCCCTCAGGACTCTCATTAGGAAAGTGTAAGCTATTGGCTTTGTGAATAACAATGCTATTAATTTATATATTTTCAAAGCCAACACATATTAAAACAATTGTCATTTACAATACCAATAGCTCACACTTTCCTAATGCGAGACCTATTGCATTGCAAATGCTTGTTAACCTTGATAGCCAGGGAGGATCTATGTCAGTTTGTCACAGAGCTTGGTGCCAACAGCTAGCTGAACTGGTCGAAAACAAGGACCTCTGTCTTGTTGTTGTGGAGCTTCAGAAAATGTCTAGTCTTCGAAATGTGGACAGCAGGCAAATGAGACTTGAGGATTTGCTGAAAATGAGACTGAGGAAGGGTAAAGCATAAGATAAGAAAGAAAATCACCAGCGCAAGAGACAAACTGGGATATTTAGGATTTAGTGGCAATCTGTTGACCCATCAGAACAGCCCTGACAGAAGACTTTCCACCATAGTTTGAGATCCCTGTATGCCATGGAAGCTCTCTGAAGCCTTCAATGTAACCACTGATGTGGTGATTTCAGTCACGGCTTTGAAGAATGGCATGCACCATGTTTGTTGTCTATTCAGCAAAGTTATTTTTGTTTCTCTGAAGAAAATCCTGTAATCCTGCTTTTTCTTGCTGGAAAACAAAATACAAATGACCCTGATGCCCAGGGACTTTTCTCCCTGGGCATTTCCTTTCTAGTCTCTGTTCATCAGGGCCATTAAGCTGTGGATCCGCTTGTGTAAACCTCTAAATAGGGCAGAAAAACTGCAGGTTTCCCTGGGTAGTTCTTAGTACCCACCAAATTCTAGATTGCATCCAAAGTAGAACAGATTTCTGAAAGGCACTGAATGGTTACAAGAGCCAGGGAGTAACTCCTCCCAGATAGAAAGGCGAAGTACCCATGTCATTACCACTTTCTGCAGCTCCACCTCTACTAGATGTTGAACAGAAGCCTCTTCCAATTGCAAATCTTACCTAATCATAAGAGTTCAGGCTCCTTAGAGACTTGGCGCTTGGTCCACCTGAGCAACTGCTTCACTGATGTCAATCTCTTCTCTGCAATAACCGCTTTAAAATCAGATTTCCCACCAGTTGGATCGCTAGCATAGCCTGACAAGCTCAGGAAGGAAGACATTTACCTTCTGTGTCATTCCAGTACTCTAAAAACCTTACTCTCTCTTCACACCCACCACCCAGCAGTCCTCAACATGGTCTCCCATATCCTGGCATGTCAAACTGAGTGACCTGGTTGGGTAAGTCTCTGGGGCGGATATGTCACCTGCACTGAGAAGCACTTGGGCAGTGGTGTTCCCAAATTATTTTAATATGACAGTATGCTATTTAGAACGCTTTACCATCTTGTCTTCTGGCTCAGGCAACTATTTGTGCTTAAGGGCAAGGAAGGACAAAAAATATTGGAATTGCCATGAAGTTAATTTCCCGTTTTTCGTATTTAAAAAAAGTTTGTTATTATGTCGTACTGCTCTGTATGGCGTCATCTGCACTCGACGTGACACGCACTGCGCCTGTGTAGGCACCACCCCAGTGTGCTGACATCCATTCTATTCTTGATGCGTCAGTCAGAGCAGATCCGGAGAAGAGCTGCCCCCAGTCACTTTTTGACTGACTTCTTTTCGACCCTTTTGGTGTAGATTTTTGAGACTTGCCTCCTGCTGTGGCAGGGATGTCTGTGAGGAAGACTGGATTCAAGCCCTGCAGCCCATGTCACTGGCAAATGTTGGTGACGGACCTGCACCTCATCAGTCTCTGGTGTCTAAAAAAAAAAATGTTTTTACTTAAACTGGTTTGCAATGGTATAGATATGATGTTTAACAATAACCTGATTGACATAGCACATACATCAAGAGCACAGTTAGAGCTTAAGGACACAGCGGGAAACATCAATGGGACCACAGGAAGGATTTCTCACCTCCCTCCTCTGTGTCCCCACTCTGCACCCCCCCGGCACTCCATCCGGAACATAGTTTATTTCGATAGTGAAGAGGTTCTGGAGAGGGTGGCAGAAACCACCAGCACGTCAAAAAAGAATCATGATGGAACATTTGTGCTAAGAGGGAGGCTCCACAGTCTGCCAGTCAGGGGCCAAAGGGAGAGGATGGGGTGGGGGGGGCTCCGATAGCTGGAGGAAGCAAGCGAAGGGCTCCCAAATGTCCCTGGGGCAGGATTTCAGAGGCATCAGGTGCCAAGTGTTGGCTAATTGTTCGTAACAGTATGTAATGTCTCTGAGCCAGGCTTGGGCTCGCGGTGCCTTGCGCACCCCCAATTCATTGCAACTGCGTTTTGCAAGGTGAAAAATTAGAGCAGGGAGTTTGCAGGTGTCGCGGGCCACATCCGCCAGGTAGCCCAGTAATCCGAGCAGTGGAGAGGGGGATAGTGGAGTATCTATGACGTTCCCTGTGATGCTGAAGACCTCCACCCAGTATGCAGCAATAGTAGGGCACTGCCAAGCAAGGTGGAGTAAGTCCATTGCGGGCAAGTGGCAGCGTGGGCAGTGAGAGTCTGGAGATAGCCCCGGGGGGCAGGATAGGAGCTCAAGCTGACCGCAGCAGAATGTCCACTGCTCGTCTGTGAGGGGAATGGGGAGGACTCTTCCCAGGCAGGTGTGTCTGCCGCGGGTGCAGAGCATTGAATGTGGTTGCATGAGGACATTATTAGCTTGCTGGATGAGCAGGTCGCATTTGTAAATTTTAATGCTGTAAGTGTTTGCGGGGGGAAATGGATCATATAATGTCCGTCAGGTCGCACGCAGTGGAAAATACAGGAAGGTTTCCAGGGGTGTGCATGTGGTGGTATCCCAGGCCAGGGGTGAGGTCAAGAAAGTGGTTGTTCGGGTAGAGGTCTGAGACGGTGTTGATGTTAAGCTTGCTGGCGCGTGTGCAGGCGCCTACGTCGGGCACAGGCGGCAACATGGGGTATTTCGCTACTGGGACAGATGGAGCATAAAGATGCGTGTGCCCTGGGTGACGCGCCATGCCGAGCGCAGCGGGGTGTCTATCTCCAGGCCACGGTGTTTGTATGGAAGAAATAATGCTGTCGATAATGGCCTAGGGGGAGACTTTGTCTATTTCTACTGCAACATGTGGCTGGAATGGTGTAGGGGGTGTCCAGTAGTGTAGGAAGTGTGCCTGGGCGCATAGCGCATATAGCTGTAAGTCTGGTGCACCCATCCTTCCTTGTGATTGTGGTAGCATTAGGAGTTCGTATTTTACGCTGGGCTGTTGTCATGCCCATGCCCTGCCATCAAGAGTGGGAGTTTAGTCCACAGGGGGACTCGGTGCTCAAAACAAGTCATGGCTTTACCAAAATTGGCCTTCATCTATGTCTCTGCACACAAAGATCCCCAGGTATTTGACAGGGCCGGTGGCCCATTGAAGCTGATATTCCATGGGAAATGGAGCTGTGGCCTCGGTTAGGGGGAAGTAGCACAGATCTGGTCCAATTTATTTGAAATCCGGACATGCCCCCAAAGTGTGTAATTCCGCAAATAAGTGGTGAGCGATTGTGCTCGGGGTGATTCAAGTAAAGGGTGATGTTGGCTGCGTAAAGGGACACAACAAGCCCATGAGTGGAAAATCCCAGCCCCCGATTTGCGTGGTGTTGCCGAATCTGCGCTGCTAGGAGCTCCATCACAATGGTGAAGAGTAGGGGGGAGAGCAGACACCCCTGCTCCATGCCTCTACCGACAGGGAAAGGATCAGATATCTGTCCGTTAAGGCACACTTGGGCAGTGGGCAAGGTATAAAGGGGGCGGATCTGTGCAAGGAAGGTAAGGCCGAAGCCATTCTGCCCAACAGTGGGAACATATAGTTCCACTCCAGAGTGTCGAAGGCTTTATCTCTGGTGTCTTGAGAGCGACCACGACCCCAAGAACTCCGTTGATTGTTGCACCGTGCACCCCAAGGCCATGAGGGAGCGATTTATCAAACTCCTTACAGCTCGGTGTATGATGCTGCAGCGGTCTCGATCCAGTTTTAGAGGAAGGTCCCAGGATTGGTCGCAGAGCCATCGATCTTAGTCGCAGTCATCCCCCTCCAGTAAGTCCCACAAGATGTCAAAGAGATATTCAAATTCGTCAAAGTCATCCGATAAAATTAGGGAGCGTTGATACTCGAGGCCTGGCTCTGCAGTTGAGCCTGTCTGTAGGCTGTCTCTGTGCCTCCCTGACTTTCTGGGAGCTAGACCAACCCCTGCCCAACTCAACGAATTTTATGAGGCTGCGCAGCTCCGTTAGGCGGCTTATCCCTGCTGCTGCACCTTCTGGCCCTGCGGTTTTGGAAGGGGCCCCTACTGGTCTTCTGCCGGATGGTTCTCACTTGGCCATTTCTGCCTATGGATCCACAGATCGATCTAGACCAGCAATGGTCGAGACACCTCAACTTTCCCTAGCTGTCGTTGGCGCCGCCCCTATTCTCATCCCCAGTTCCAGCATCGAGCTTGATGGGTATTCCCTTCAGGCCAGAGACATTTTCTCCAGGCAGGATCCTGAGTCCTATTCTTATCGACTGGGACTTGGGAAAGATTGGGAAGGGCCACTGGACCCCAATGAGAACACTTGATGTAAGGATTTCATGGAAGCCAGCAGACTGGACACCTCCCCACATACTGGCTTGGTCTCTCCTCCTACCTTAGCTATGGAGGAGACATCCTCATTTGATATGGTGGTGAGGGTGGCAGAGGTCCTGGACCTTAACCTGCCCTTGCTGGCAACCAAGACTAACGTCTCGATGGAGGTGCTTCAGCTGGAAGTCACCACCTCAAAACCTCTTATCCTATTTAATGAAGCCCTTATGGGTGTTCTGCTTGGGGTCTGGTTCAAGCCCTAGACAGGGGCTTGTAAGAACAGGATAATCACCCACCGCCATCTCCCCACCCCAAGGGACCTCAATTTTCTCACCCACTGGACTGGTTGGTAGCATTGAACGTATGCTAAGGCTGTGTCCTGGCTCCCACCCTATTCTCCCTATATCTCAATGTCATCGTTTCCTTATGCCTCCACTCTGGTTGGTAAGAAAATTCCTATTCATTTGCATCACACTTTATTTGCCTCTAAGACACCCAGCGGGCTACAGCGAGTGTTATCTCGCTTTGAAGAATTCAGTAAAGCCCGTGGACTCTAGATCAATTCCGCCAAGAAAAAGTTTATGGTTCTTAAAAACCAAAAGCCGTTTAAGAGCAGACTTGATTTGGAGGGGTACAACACTTGCTATGGTGGTGAGGAGGGCGGCAGAGGGTATCTATCTTTACCTATCTGGGCGTAACCCTATCCTCGACTCTTGCATGAAAACTGCAGGTCGATTTGACTTTAAAACACAAATAGATTGCTTGTGCCAGAATCAAAGAGCACAGCTCCTCCTTCTCTGAGCCTTTTGCGCCAGCCTTACACATCTTTGATGGCAAAGCAGTAAGTAACTTCTTTGGTACCCTTAGTGCTAGATATGGGCAGGAACTCCGTAGCCAATAAAGCTAGACTTCGACCTTTGATTTTCTGAAGAAGGCGGTGGTCTAAACCTTAACTGAATGAGTATAGATTAGTCTTAAATGACGTGATGGAGGCTGACACATTTAATACAATACCTTGGCTCCAGCGAATTAAAAAGCTCTTAATAACCATTGGTCCGCGATTCCTATGGCATAACTCACCACCTGCAACAGGTCCGACAGCACTGATGCTAAAAAATGCATTATTGGCCTTGTTTTAGACAATTGACTCAATTGGCCATCAGCTCATCCTTAACCAGAATAATTTTAGATTTTAAATGTAGTAGCCATTTGGAGCCCTACTGTTCCTTTGGAATGGAAACTAGATTTCCTATTCAGGGTTGGCACTCTTCCCTTAAACTTATACATATAAATGGGCTCCAAACAGTGATCAGACCTATAAAAGCTCCACAGAATCAATTGGTCATGTCTATTTTGCTGCCGGCCAGAAATGGATTAAACCTCTATGTAGATTATTGGGGACCCGTAGCTGTTGGACTGCTCTTAGAATTTTTAGATCGGACAGCAAACTTACTTATGCATGCCTTGTTGCAAAATTTCTGGAGTAGACATGGGTTATTAGAGCTGGGGCTGCAAATGCATCTTAAACAATTGTGGTTGTTATAAATTTTAACTGTATCAATTCACTTTCTGTACCATGGACAGTGATGCATTGCACTGTTAAATCAATTGCCAGGAATGGGATATATCTTCCCTAAAAATCAATGCTGTATGTGCCAGAGTACACTTCCTGTTTATATATGTTGGGTTATTAATGTTCTTATATGTACTCATTTAGCAATGTGGTTGTACGGGTATAGAGAATGTGACCACTATCTTATTCCTTTTTTTAAAGTATCTTACCCTTGTATGCTGCGATTCTTCGACTCTCATACTGGAATGCATTTATACTAATCTGCTGACTTTATTTTATGTACAGATTTTTTTTATTTTATGTGCGTTCATGGCTTAATTGTTGAATAAAGCTTACTAAAGGTAAAGGTAGCGTTGGACTTACAGGACACGTACTTCCACATCCTCGTCCCTCCTTCTCATAGATGTTGTCTGCTGTTCATGGTGGGCCACAAGCACTTTCAGTTTGCCGTGCTCCCTTTTGGCCTTACCAGTGCCACTTGGGTGTTCACCACGGTGATGCCGGTGGATGCAGCTCATCTGCTGAGATCAGGGGTGCCAGTCTTCCCCTATCTTGATGACTGGCTGTTGAAGGCATTACGCCCCATGAAGTAGTCTTCCATCTTAAGACTTTGACTCCTGCACTCGCTGGGGATTTACTATCAACGTTCCAAAGTTGCACCCGATTCCCTCTCAGATGCTCCCTTTTATCAGAGCTGTTCTGTACACTGTGCAGTTTTGGGCTTATCCTTCCAAACGGCGAGTCCAGGATATTCAGGCTACGAAACCCATGTTTCAACCTCTTTCCTGGGTGTCTGTGAGACTGACTGAGGTTGCTGGGCCTCTGGGCCTCATGGCCTCCTGCATCCTGTTTGTGACACATGCGCACTGGCATAAGTGGGCTCTGCAATGTGACCTGATGTTCCAGTTTGTGCAGCTTCAGGGGAATCTCTCCGACCTGATCCATATCTTGGAGGGTACCTCAAACGATCTGTAGTAGTGGTTAAGGAACCGTGTTCGGGTCCACGATAGACCCCTCTCCCTTCCCCAACCAGATCTCACAATCGTGACAGATGTCACTCCTGGAGATCAGTGGCCTCTGCGTCTGGCGTAATCTGGACTCCACATCAGCCTGCTGGAGCTCAGTGATCCGTCTGGCATTGAAAGCCTTTCTACTCTTCTTCAAGAGAAGGCTAGTACAGGTTTTCATAGTCAACACCACCACCATGTGGTACTGCAACATGCCAGATGGTTGGGGTCATGGACTTTGTCCAGAGGCCATGTGCCTTTAGACATGGCTGGAACAACTGGCATATATTTGGTGGTTCAACACCTGGCAGGCTCTCTGAATGCCAAGGCAGATTAACTCTGCCATAGATGCCTAGCGGATCATGAATGGCTTCTCCACCCAATGGTGGTGCATGGTCTCTTTCAGCTGTGGGGAGAACATTGGTTAGATATGTTTGCCACCTCAGCGAATGCGCATTGTCAGCAGTTTCACCAGCTGGAGTTTCCAAGTCTGCTCTCGCTCAGAGATGCTTTTTGACACGAGTGGAGCTTGGGCCTCCTGTCTGCCATGCTGCCCATACCACTACTGCCCAGAGTTCTCAAGAAGATCAGTAACAACCAAGCCCAAGTCATCCTTGTGGCTGTGGACTGGGCTCAGAGTTTGGTATCCCGAACTCTTGAGCATAGTCATCGGTCCTCCAATCAGGCTGCGCCTTTTTGTCAAAGTAACAGGGGAGGGTTCTCCACCTGAACCGGTCAACTCTTCTCCTTCCTGTGTGGAGATTGAGCAGGGACAGTTGACCACTTTCGACCTTTCGTCCAAAGTCTGTAATGTCCTCTTAGCAGCCAGGTGGCCCTCCACCAAGTTGGTCTGTCTCTGGAGCAAGTTTGTGGCAGGATAGGTAGAGAAACCGGTTGACTCTCCCGACCCCTACCCTCCTCTTCTGCTCCTCTCTATCATGTGCTTCTGTTTATTCTTTCTCTTACCCAGCAGGGCTCTGCTTTGGGCACCTTAAAGGCCTATCTTTTTGCCATTTTGGCATTTCTGCGGTTGATAGATCTGCCATTCCTGTTCAAATCCCCTATTGTACACAGCTTTTTGAAAGGTCTCCAGCACATTCCCTCCTTTACCCTTTATCATGCCTCAGTGGGACACCTAAATTTAGTACTAACATTTCTCATGTGTGCTCCCTTCGAGCCTCTACACAACTGTCCTGTCAGCCTCCTTACCATCAAAACAGCCTTTCTGGTATCCATAACATCTCCCCAAAGGGATAGTAAGCCTCCGTCTTTGTCATCTAAGCCTCCGTACTTCTTTCCAGACAAGCTGGTCCTTCGCTCTAGGGCCTTCTTCCTTCAGAACGTGGGCACTCTTTCAATTATGTCAATCCGTCACCCTGCCTACCTTTATTTTGCCATGCCGCATCCCTCTAAGAAAGGGGAGAGAATCCACTAACTAGACCCAAAAAGAGCTTTGCCATTCTACCTTGACTGCACGAAAGAGTTCCAGGTGGACGACTGACTCTTCGTGAGGTACGTGTAGTCAAGAAAGGGAAGGGTGTGCAGAACTGGACCATTTCCCAAAGGATCGTGCTTGGTATTAAAATCTGCTGTGCACTGTCCAAGCGCCAACTCTCCAAGGATTTGCGGAGGCAACCCCCAGAGGGTTTGTGTGCTCATTCCTTCAGAGCAAAGGCAGCAACCACTGCATTAGCACGCAGAGTTGTGGTTCTGGACATTTGCCAGGCAGCAATGTGGACTTCTCCACACACGTTTGTCTGAAATAGGGGTCGAGGGCTCAGCTTGGAAACTTCTTCAACCTTTTTTAGCTGATAGAATTCAAACTGTAGAATTGGATGACAACTCATCTAAGCCTTTTACACTTCCCTGTGGAGTGCCTCAGGGCTCTTCGTTGAGCCCAACGCGTTTTAACATATATGTGGCACCCCTAGCAGGAGTGATTAGATCATTTGGTTTCCAGCTCACCTCCTACGCTGACGACACACAAATTGTGTTGTCATTGATGATGGGAGATGAGAAGGAGACTGGTGATCTTTTCTATAAGTGTATGAGTGCCATATCCAGCTGGATGTCCTCCAATTGTCTTAAGCTGAACTCCAATAAGACAGAGGTTCTAAAGTTTGGGATCAATCCACTGGTATGGACACCGGAATGGTGGCCAGATGACCTTGGCCTCTGCCCTGTACCCACTCACAAGGCCAAAAATGTGGGGATACTATTGGATAACAAACTTGCCATGGGGGATCAAGTGAGCTTGGTTTCCTCTTCCTCCTTTATGATTCTAAGAATCATAAGGAAAATTAAGTTCTTCCTAACTGAGAGCAACCTTAAGACAGTGATCATGGCCCTTATAATATCGCGTTTGGACTATTGTAACAGCCTATATCTGAACATACAAAAAAAACATCTGTACAGGCTGCAGTTAGTCCAAAACGCAGCGGCTAGGCTGCGTCTAAATTTGTCTCCGTTAGAGGAGAGCTTAAGAAGCTACACTGGCTCCCAATAAAACAGAGAGCCCGGTTCAAGGTGCTTTGTATAGTATTGAAAGCCATCAATGGAATCGGACCGAAGTTTCTCAGGCAAAAATTTCACTGGTATATCCCCAGTAGAATGCTACGATCCATCAGCGCTAAACAAGTGCATGTCACAATGGCTACAAAATTAAGCTGGGGTGGTAGGAGTTTTACTCACTGTGCCGCTAAGGCTTGGAATGAGCTTCCTCTTTCCCTCAAAACCGCTCCTAGTCTCCTTATATTCAGGAAGGGCCTGAAAACTTGGCTTTTTTCAAAGTAGTATTTTATTCAGCTCTCCGGGTAGGCCAACACTAAGCGCCAGGACACCCAAGGGTAATCGAGCGCTCTACAAATGCATATAACATAACATAACGTTCACAAAGCACTACTGCCTGGACAGTCTCTTCTGTCGGGATGGGCACTTTGCCAGTTCAGTCCTGAAGGACTTATTTCTGTGAATCAGTTTTGCAGACCCACCTTCAGGGAGGTATTGCTTGAGTATCTATTCTAAGGTAAGGAATCAGCGGGTAGAAGTCTATCAGATGAACAAGTTATTTTCCTTAGGCAATGCCTTATGTTGTAGAGACACTATCTATCTAGCTGCAGAATCCTTATCGCTACACCCACCAATCCGCCCCACTCTGAGAACAGATTTCTAGGGCCAGGGCTTTTCACCCTTTATAGGGCCCTAGTGTTGCACATCAGTTGTCTGTGTTCTGCGTGGCTCCATGCTCTGAAACTCCTTTTCAGTGTGCTGCGGTGTCACCTATATAGGCACCACACAAGTCACTTCCGACGACGCCACACAAAACGAACAACTCCACTTATCAGCAAGTAAGGGTACTGCTCACGAAAAAAATTCTAGATCCAGTCTGACTCCTGGGGATAATTCTAAGGTAAGGAATCTGCGGCTAGATTGTCTCTACCTAGGTAAAGCGTTACCGAAAAGAAGTAACTTGTTCTTCACCCACAAACTAATGTTCCAGCCGTTCATGCAATGTGCCTCCCTGATTGAACAGGTCCTATTTTTCACAAATTATTTACTCCCATAATCATCAGCTGTTGTACGAAGCCTTTTGTGGTTTAAAGCACTTGAAGCCCAACTCCACTAAGGTTTATGGCATGCTAATTATCACCACTAGGCCAACACCTTTATCGATTCAGGTCCATGCAGACTGCATGCATATAACCAGAGGGGTTATGCCTCATATTTGTGTAGATTGTTACATTCTATTGTGGGACTTCATGTCAAATATCTTTTGGAAAGCAGTATGCACCCTGTTAATGCCTAAAAGTGAAGCATGTTGTGCTTTGTATGAATGACTGCTGCACAGGTTGAAGTGCTGTGCACACAAGTTCCCATGCTACTATCCCCACCCTGAGAACAATGCATCCATACATGTAGACCAGTCCTTTGATGATCTCCGCGCATAGTCGGTGGAATCTTGGTCACAGACTCATAGGGGAACTTCTCACCACCAGTCAGGTCTCAAATTAAAAAGAGGAATCAAAAATCTCAGTTGGAAATCCTAGAATTGAAATAGTCATTTAAAAACACCTGGCATCAAAGGCAGTGGCATTCCCTGTGAAGAGAAAGCCTTACCTCAGTTGCCTAGCAACAGCTTGTTAGCCCTGGCTTCTGTGGAGCTTCAGCGTAGACCAGGAGGACAGAGGCGGGGGCAGAAAAAAGAGAAAATAAAAGTTAAAGGTGGATAGTTGAAATGTTTACGGCTGTAAATCAGAGTTTGGAAAAGTACGAATGTTCCAAAGGTCACACGCAGCTATAGTGTTATGCTCTTAAATAAAAAGAATGGCCAAAACATAGGCAGGGACTGTGAAAGCCCAAACAAAAAGTGGAGAGTACATTGTCAGAAAGCCACTGAAAACCTGCAGCTGACGCACAGCAGATTTTATGCAGTGGTGATTATTTATTGGCATTTCATTAGGCGCAACATGTGAGCACATGGGCTCTTTAAAAGAGCCAGATCTAAATGAAACCGTGCTTCTGTTGTAACGGGATTGGCTTTTGGGAGGATATGAGCTGCTCTCGTCAGATTCTATGAGAACACGACGAGGATATACTATTTGCTTAACATTATGTTCCTGGGTCATTACCAAATGGTATGCTATTAAGTATGTGTTTGTTTTTTCTTCCCAATGCCCTATCAAAAATCTGTGGTTCATGCAACAGTTTGACCTGCTAAATAACGCTTTGGCAACACAAACTTTCAGATGTGTGCTTCAGTGTCAGCAGGTGGGGTAAAATGGGCCAGAGCACTTTTGTCTAGAATACAGTTTGGTATATTCACATCCTTTAAGTTGCAGCAACTGGTGCTAACTTTTTGATAGCACATGTAGTTTGCAGTCGCTTACTAACTGGAAGCATTCATTGATTCCATTCAGTGATATTCTGTAACGTAGCCTCTTCCAGTTTAAGACCTAACAGCACTGACACTATGTCCAAGGGTTCTTCACCAACACACTTGAGTCTGTTGTCATTTCCCAAGAGCTAGGCCGTTCTCTGGCTTTAATAAGATATGTACTCGAAGAGATCTCGATCACAGTATCCTGGATTTTCACACTTGCTTTAAAACCGATTCCCTAGGTACAAGTTCCACAACAGGTGTTAAATTGTATGATGGTATTTGCAAACTTTTTGCTTGCGGTGTATTCACCTTATGAATAGCCTTCACATGCTTGAGTTAATCTGGAGACGTTTTCCCACAAGAAAACCGAGGTTATTCCTCCCTGCTCTAACCTTTGTTTCTTCTGCCTGGATGTGATAACAACATGGTGTACATATAACGCAGACGGTCAAGCTGACGTTCATTCCGGTTATCTGTGCTTCAATCAAGTCGGTGCTACACTGATAAAATTCCTCCGCAACTGGCAGTAACTTGCTCAAATGTCTCCTTAATGTTTTGGGGTTCAAGCCCTGTAGATGTCAGAAAATTATGCTGTTTCGTGGATCTGATATCTGTGTGCTGTTTTGGATTAGATTATGACCGCCCCCCGAACCGCCGCCTCCCCCTCCACCTGTGAATTTGATATTCTTTGAAGCACCCAAACGCCCTGCGAGAACAAGAGGTCAAGCTCATTTTGACTTGGGGCCCCAGAAAGACACTGGAGCATCCCTCTACTGTTTCATCTAAGTGCACAAATAGAAGATCATCCTCAAAGAAATACAAAAAGTAGCAGAGAAAGGAGTCCTCTTCTGGGACCATTCGTTGACTATGCTGTTCTAGGACTGTAGTCTCTTCCTCATCATCCGAGCCAATTCTGGTGTATAATTTTATTTTTGAAAAGCTGAAGACTAAATTACTGACACCATTGGACAGCTGTTCTCGGATCAAGGTTTTCCAGCAGGATATGCTGCATATCTTTAGGACAAACCCTCATCCTTCTAGGCCACTTGTCAAAGGTAATCCAGCCCTGAAGGGCTTGTGATTCCTACAGCTCTGACCCAGACTCTGCCCGATTTCACTGCGTTCACAAGTTGTGGCCTAGGTGCTGTTTCCAAAGAAGCCCGTAACTACTAAGGTTTCGACCCGTGTGCCTGAGGCACATTATACAATGTTTTTAGTGTTGGTCACAGAGCAGATTTGATGCTGCTTCCACCTTTGAAATCTGTCGACATTACCCAGGTGACCAAAAAAAGAGAGATGTGCACGGTTTGATGTCCTGTTGCAGAGCACCTCCCTAGTGCTCAGATTTGCCCAGTCGCAGAACTCCACAAATCAGATTCCAAAGTTCTAGAAATGTCTACTAGGGACTATGGGGTCATGGAGGAGGATAGTTGAGAGAAACTCCTTCCTTCTTACAATTCCAAATGCTAAACTATTTCTGGTCTTACAAAAGGTTAGTAGGCTAGACCTGTTCCCAGAAAGAGACCTCCCTCAAATGAAGTCGGTTCCTTGACCTCTGTGTTACGAAAAGCAGCAGAATTGCCTCTGTCCACTTCTGAAAAAAGTCCATCAGCCTTTTAATTGAAATTCTGCAGCTGTCCTGAAAAGTTTCACAACACTTGCTTCCATTCAATGAGCCTTTCTTGAAGCCAGTTCTGGCCTTTTGGAAGAAGTCCTTTTGGGGCCCGGCAGTCAACAGCCAATCTCACTATGATATAGACAGGTGCCCTCCAATCCCAAATTCTTGTCCGCTCATCTCTCACCAGAGTTTACTGGCAGACTTCCTACAGCTGCTCCAAACCATACATCAAAACCTCTATGGGCTGACCATGTTTTGGGTATGGAAACAGAGCTAGCTGCACTGCCAACCACCTTCTTAGCCGATCGTGTCATGCTTTATGGGAATTTGTGAAAATAATGCTAATCTGTAGTCCTAAACACAAAGTCTTTCTCTGATATGGTCAGTGAGGGTTTGGATTTTTCCAAACAGATGTTGAAATGTGTCCTGGTTCTTTTGATACAGAGTCTCAGTCCATGGCCATGACAAGTATTCTATGCCAGCAGGCATGGATTCGCATCACAGGCTTCTTGGGAGATGTCCAGGTGGCCCTCATGGGCATGCTATTTTAATTGTGAGCAGCTCCTTGAAAAGAAAACAGACTCCTCCCTGGGACATTTTAGGAACCCCATTCACCATTCTTTTCCAGTAGAAGATAGGGGCTCCCACTCTGTGAACAACTTGAAAACAATTATGATGGATCTGTGACCTTACCTTATTCTCCTCCCTACTGAACTGCCTTTTGTGTCTGGACATTCCCTCCAGGACATGCCTCAGTATTACACTTTTGAATAATGGGCCATAGAAATGGTGTCCTTAGAGGCACTGGATTTTTCTCCCTTTACTGCTAGGTACCGAAGAAGAATAGAGACGTCCGACCGATCCTGGACTTACACCCTCTTAAACCTCTGTTCAACCGGACAACTTTGAAAAGCTATCCCTTGGCCTGGTTTTTGCTTGCCCTCAATGCAAGATATTGGTGTCTGTTAAACCGGACAACTTTGAAAAGCTGTCCCTTGGCCTGGTTTTTGCTTGCCCTCAATGCAAGATATTGGTGTCTGTTCTTGGGTTTCCTGCATCCCCCCATTGACAGCCTTTAACTCTGGTTCACTGTGGGGTCCCAGCACTTTCAGTTCACGGTCCTGTCATTTGGTCTGATCACTGCTCCAGGTGCTTTCCCAAAATGTTGGCTACAATGGCTTTCTCTCAGAAGATCAGAAATGAATACATTTTCATGCTTGTACGAGTCTGATGGTGAAGGCAGGTGCACTAGTCAGGGAACATCGGCGCACAATGACCCTTCTTCAGAACTTGGGCTTTACCAGCAACACCCACAGCTCCCGCCTCATTACCACGTTAGAGGTGGACCTTCTCTGGTTTGGTCTAGACACAATGTGTATAAGGGCTTTTCCTCTTACTCCTATGATTGCAGATCTTCTGGATATGATTTTAATATTTCTAAATTTTGTTGTCCTCCACTTCTGCAAGTCCTGCATCTGTTAGACATGATGGCATTGCACATCCAGTTGGTGATGCATGCCAGCATGTTAGGAGGATCTTACAGTGGGACCTGAGGTGACAGTGACTCATGCACCAAGAAAACCCTTTGGCTCTGATACAAATTTGTTCTGTAGGATCTGCAGTGGTGGATGCCTCCCTCCAATCTTGTTTTGGATTATGCATTCAGACCCCTGCAACCTTGTGCTCCATGGTCACATCTACCTCTTCATTGAGCTGGGTTGCCCTTCTGGGGCGACATGATGGTGCAAGGCCTTTGGTTGATGGCAGAACATTGTTACGCACAAAGTTTCGAACTGCAGTCAGTCCGCCTCGCACAGAAGGACTTCCCATGCCTGTCTCGGGTAACGCCATTCAGATCCTTTCGGACATTGCAACCACCGTCCACTAGATCAACAGACAAACCAGTATGTCCTTGATCCTTTTTTGGGAGGCCCTATGCCTGAGACAATGGGCCTTGCAAATGGGTATCTTCCTATTGGCAACTCATCTTGCGGCTTCCTCTAATGTGAAGGCAGATGTGCTGATTAGCCTTTCACTAAAGGACATTAGATGGGGACCTCATTCCTGAGATGGCTGACACGATCTTCTCAAGATTGTGATGTCCACAAGTGGATCAGCAGAGCCTGGACCAGGAAGTACCTCCAGTTTTCTGCTATAAATTTCCCTCCAAATGGTTCTGTGGGGGATGTCTTCGAATTGGGCTCTATGTACAACAATAAGAATGCCTCGCCTTCTAGCTTCAATTGCATTTTTAAAAGATCGAACCAGAGATTTAGGTAGTTTGGACTAAATGAATTGCAAACTAACACTCAGCATATTTTTGTCTTTGATTCCAAAATCCAACAAACCTTAGAACCGAGTACCATTTTAATATTCAGACATGCACTAAAGCCAGTATTCATGAATTACAAATCAAGTGCTTACACCTGAGTGAATAGTAGTACATGCATCCCCAAAAAGCTAAACCTAGTGAAACAATACTAGGGGCCCGATGTAGGTAAATATTTTTTACCACTTCTTAAATACCGATTCATACCGAATCGGTATTTAAGAAGTGGTAAAAAAAGAGGAGGGCAGATGTAGGTAATTTTATTTTAATAAATACCGAATCGGAAGCAATCGGTATTTACCGATTCGGTAAATACCGAATCGGGTAATGCCCATTGATTCCTATGGGCATTGAAGCCCATAGGATTCAATGGGCATTACCGATTTGGTATTTTCCAAATCGGTAAATACCGAATTTTGCAAGGGTGCAGGGGGTGTCACTTTGACACCCTCTGGCACCCCCAATTACAGGCATGTGTGCCATGTGGCACACAGACATGCCCTATGCCACATGGCACAGGTGTGCATGCACAGATGTGCATGCACACCTGGATTCGGTATTTGACCACCCAATTGGATTGGGTGATAAAATGCCGACTCCTAAAGGCCTGTGGCACTGTTTGCAGTGCCACCTACATGTGAGATTTACCGAATCAGTAAAATTACTGATTCGGTATTTTACAGAATCGGTAATTTTTTCCGATTCGGTAAATTTACCAATTCTGTAAAAATGGTCCCTTACATCTCAATGACCCATTTACCGGTCGGTAACGGCCGAATTCGGCCGTTACCGACCGGTAATGGCCACCTACATCGGGCCCTAGGTGAGTCATACACATTTTAAATACATTAAAAAAGTATATTATTTCCTAGAACAGCAGACCACCTAATTCGAATTACATGTGGTGAAGCAAAAACAGTGAATTTCTACATAACACCACTCTGAATGTCGAATTGGGCAAGGTATGGACTGTGAGGTTATAGAGGGCCCAGCAGCTTAATGCTTTTGGCCTTTTATCAAAGTCTTTGCAAGGAAAATTCAAGTCCAAATTACTGTCAACGTGTTTTCACCTCCGATCTTTAGAGGTCTCCTCAGGATGAGAGCTGATGTGACATTAATACAAGGCAACGAAGAAACACCTTTTAATGAGTCGAACACCAATTCATTAACTCCTAGGGCCAGATGTAGGTCGCCAATTACCGGTCGGTAACGGCTGATTTCGGCCGTTACCGACCGGTAATTGGTTTTCGAGATGTAGGGGCCAATATTTTACAGGTTCGGTAAATTTACCGAAACGGTAAATTTACCGAATCTGTAAAATACTGAATCGGTAATTTTACCGATTCGGTAAAACCCAGATGTAGGTAGCACTGTTTACAGTGCTACAGGCCTTCAGAATTCGGTATTTTACCACCCAATCCAATTGGGTGGTAAAATACCGAATTCAGGTGTGCATGCACATATGTGTATGCACACCTGTGCCATGTGACACACAGACATGCCCTTAGGGCATGTCTGTGTGCCACATGGCACACATGCCTGTATTTGGGATGCTAGAGGGTGTCAAAGTGACACCCCCTGCACCCTTGCTGAAATCGGTATTTACCGATTCTGTAAATACCGATTCGGTAATGCCCATTGATTCCTATGGGCTTCAATGCCCATAGGAATCAATGGGCATTACCGAATCGGTATTTACAGAATCGGTAAATACCGAATCTTAACGATTCGGTATTTACCGATTCTGAAATACCTACATCTCCCCCCTCTATTTTAACACTTCTTAAATACCGAATCGGTATGATTCGGTATTTAAGAAGTGGTAAAATAAAATTACCTACATCTGGCCCCTAGTCAGTTCAACTAGCATCTCTTTCTTGTTTATTTTAGGAGAACTATTTCACATTCTTGAGATGGGGGAGAAAAGTTTAATAATTTCACTAGTAGTGATATGTAATGAGACTTTGTCCGAGGGGCAGTTGTAACTCTTGTTCAGAGGACTTTTATTCGTACCATCTTATACAACTAACTTTTTCATATAATAAGTGAAACTGTTAAATTTTTCCGCAGAATTAGACTCCAGATTTTTTTTTCTGCGGACCAAAAAGATCCAAGAAGAGAGGAATTGACAGGATTACCTATTCACAAATGCCACCAAAAATCCTAGCCTTTGAAATTGTGGTGATGTTTTCTCTTACACAGTTGTGACCAGGTCTGAATCAAAGGTTGAGAAAAGTTAAGCTTGTAGCATCTTCATTTTTATTTTTTCCCAACTAAAACAGAAAAGTAATATTGTGATTAAACCGACCAATAAGGGAGGAGCGATTTGTCAATCCGAATAAGGCTGAGTACCTAGCTGAAGGAATGAGGCAAGTATCTTATATTAATTATTGGAAACAGAAGTATGATCCAAGCAGAGAATTAGCTGAAACAATCAACTGTTTTGAAACGTGGCCTTTGGAAAGCTGGTGGGACAAAAAGATTCGGAGTATTTGAAAAATAAAAATCCAAGAAACCCATTCCTGTACCTCCTTCCCAAAATCCACCTGTTTCGGCAGAAACCCCCTGGAAGACCAATAGTTGCAGGCAAAGATTCAATTCTAGAGCCTCATGCAAAATTAATTGACTTCTTCATGATACCGTTTCTGGAAACTACTAGATCTTCTATGCAGTATACTACAGACTGCTGAAATCATGTAATTGCATTTGGTGCCGCTAACCAGACTTTGGTGACATTAAATGTTATTTCCATGTACACAAACATTCCTCAGGAGGAAGCCTTGGAAGTGATCCAATTTTATCAGGACCAAAAAGAAAGACCCCACCGGGTGCCTACTGAATCAATTTTGAAGCTAGATGGGCTGTCTTTGACTAAGAACTATTTTATTTTCTATTATGACTATCATTTTCAAATTAAAAGCACAGCCATGGAATGTCCCTTTCCTACAGAAATGGCGTTTATATACATGGCAGAGTCGGAAAAGAAATTCGTGTAAAACAATTCTTTTGGTGACAAGATTTCCACATGGCTTTGGTAAATTGACAACATTTCTGTATATGGACAGGTGATGAGGAGCCAACTGCATGATTTTCATGGTTGGGAGTATACTCCCCCCCACCCCCTTTTTCGATGCACTTTATTGCAGAAGTGGTATCCCCCTGTCCTCTTCTGAGTGAGCAATGCAAGCAGCCACCCGTTCGCCTCTCTCCACATGTGTGGTGTTTATTTAATCCCTCTGCTTTGGAAGTGGAGCTTAACCTGCTTCTTTGAGCGCCTATTACGATCCTCCCTTCGGGTCTGAAGAGTCTCAAGGTGGTGCGCAGTCTCGTTTTCTAGGTACCAGATGGTTCCCTCCCACATAGTCCATTCCGCATGTAACGAGCGGTCCACTCTCATCTCACCAACTGACTGAGGCAATGTCCCCGGACCGCTGGCTTAAAGGTGTCTCATTAAATGTTGGCTTGGGAGGCCGTACACACGTTAGTGGCAAATTAGTCTTCAATAGAATCAGCCAGTGGGTCTCCGTAGGTGGGCTTGAAAAGGTAAGTAGGGTTAAGCCACCAGGTGGGTATAGGAGATATGTGCCTCCTACAACTCAACCTCTAGGGGGTTTTGATCAGTGTGCACCCCAGATATTCAGCTTGCCCAACCTGGATCCAAGACTCCCGTCGTACACAATACAGTATCTAATTGCACTTCTAAGGCGTGTGCAGGGGAATTAAGAGTACTCCCTCCTTCCAGGTTGCAATCTCTTCACATGGCTCTGAGGGCCCAATTTTCCTGGCACGTTCGGATACTGTGTGCAGCTCCCTTCACAGGGGAGTGTGCAACAGGGTGAGTAGATCTGTCGAGTACTGTATCCGCCACATCGCTGAAGTCACCCCCCAGCGACATTGTTGCATCCAGGTTATAAGAAAGGACCTGGGAGAGCGCCTTTAAAATACTGCACCCGACCAACAATTGCGGCTCAGATGCTACAAATCCGTATCTGGAGGTCAATAAGCCGCCCCACTACAATGGCATAGCAACCCTCCTTGTCAGAGTAAGTCCATTCAGCCTCCCGAGAGAGTCCCAGCTTAGTGCATACCAATAGTCTTCTGGAAAAAAGAAGAATACCTTGTCGCGAAGACCTGTCCCCGCCACGGTCTCTGCAATTTGAGTATCTCAGGCCGAGTTAAGTGGGTCTTATGAAGGAGGGCCACATCAATGTTCCTGGGTTTCAGGAAAGCTAGGATTTTAATTGTTTTGCTAATGGAACACATCCCCTGCACACTCCATGTAAGGAAAGAGTAGTGCATTGTCTTCTCAGCCTTGGTGGAACAAAGTGTTGGGGTCCCATCTTCCCCTCCCAGCACCTCTGTCGGGCGATAATAGCACAGCCGTTCATGCACACTGAGCAAAAATAATAAAACATTTCCCAACTTCAGGGAAGTTACTCCGCCACCAACCTACCTATATTAGTGCAATGTAAATTCAAATGTATCTGGCGCTGGTCCCCGCCCACCCCCAGGTAGAGCAGAGGGTAATTCTCCTTGCAGCTGTTAAAACGGTGCCAGTAAGTAACATTTCACCCGGCGGTCCTTCCACACTTTGGGGGCCCCTCCAAGCAAGCAAAGAGCAGCTATGGGAAACACTGCACACAGGTGGGGCGGCCCCCACTTTAGAGGTAGTCTGCTATGCTTAGGGTATTGTGAAGTGGCTCGGCGAGCTACTCTGGAAGAGCGTCAGACTCCAGATGTTAAGGGGAAGCCTTAACACCTGGAGTCATCAGAGCCATCCTCTGTGGACCATCTCTGCGACGTCCCCAGAGAAGAGGTCGCATGCGGGCATCTGCCATCTTCCTCTTGGCCTGTTTCTGGTCCAGGCGTGAGCTCCTGGCTACCGGGTGTCCCTGACTGCTTTGACTCAACCGCGACGGTCCCCTGCCCTGCTCTCTCTTCAGTTCAGCTTTATTGCACTTTAGCCATTTCCATGCCATTGGTGAGTCATTAAAGAATTGTGTTTTGCCTTTCAGCATAACCTTAAATTGGGCAGGGAACAAAAGCATGTCCTGAATTCTGGCTTTTCCCATCTAATTTTTAACAGCAAGAAACAAAGGACGTCGTTGCTGGACTAGCATGGTGTAATCCAGGAAGAAAGCCAGATTCCTGCCCATTTCAAAAGCTGCAGCCCTCCTGGGTCTTTTGTAGTATCAGGTCCCTGTCTCGGTAGTGCAACAGGCAAGCCACCACAGGGAGAGTGTGGGCCCAAATGGTGGTGATCTTGTAGGGAATCTGTGGCCTCTCCAAGGCAAAGAACTTTGACCGTTCCTGTGGCGCTACCTCCTTCAACAGCCAGGTCTCAAGGAAGGCCGCCATGTATTTCTCGGCTAGACCCATATCCGCACATTATTGCGGCGGCTACAACCCTCCACTTGACGATCCATCAGATCAACTCAGTGCAGCAGGTCTGCAACCTTGGCCTGTAAGCCTCTAACAGTGGGGCCCATCTCCTCTAGTCCCTAAGTGTTCTATTTCACCTTGTCCAGTAGCTTGAGGTGGTCATCCCGGAGTATGCTAGGTCAATAGTGACCTTATAAATTCTTCCCTCCAGCACTTCCTGGGAGGCATTCAATCTACTCCGGCTCAGGACCAATATTTCTATGGAGCCCAGATTCTGCTGTGGCTCCAGGCGCCTGTGCCGGAGATTCCTGGGCACTAACCCGCCACATTGTCCTTACTTCCCAAAGTACACACCATGGCAGGCACCTCCTAGCTATTCACAGTTGTCCATGAGGGCAGTGTCAGTGCCAGGCTCCCAGAAGAGAAGCAAAAGCGACCGTAGTCTCTCTGAGTCCGCAAAATCCAAGGGGAGGCCACCCATACTCTAGGCGAGCAGCCTCCCCCCACCGTTTTCCGCTCACCAAAGGGGGATTCCCCCCTTCATAACGGGCCTCCAGGCTGTGCGCACCCCTGCCGCAGTAGTCCTTCCACAAAGGGGAGAGGGGTCCAAGCTCGCTGCCGGTCACCTATGGCCTCCCCATTGTTGTACGGATTATAGTTTCCAAGTAAAATTGTGCGTTTGTTGGACAACGTGAATGTCCTGATTGCGCAAGGCTGATTCTGAGCTCAACCTCATGATATATTGGCCTATAGTCCCGCTAGCTCACAGTGCATCATCAATACCCCTAAACCTGACTAGGTAACAAATGGATTGTACAACCTCCGAACATGACAAATCTGACTCCCCAAGGAATCATGGTAACCGATCTAGAACCTTTTTGTTTGGTTACTCATGCATACCCAAAGAGATTCACAAGAAATACTCAGCAAGACGTTTCAGCATTTATTGACGCATTGTGATTCTTGTATAAGAGACGTGCTGCAATAATCAATAGAAGAAAACAGATTGCTTGATTAGCATTATGAGAATGGTGAGGAAAATGAATAATTCAACCATTGTGCTGTAACAGTGACTATATGCTGACATATAAGTACTGTTTAATATTGTACTAATACCTAGCTCTACTTAACATAGTACGTCTAGTGAGCCTTTAGAGGGCCCACCAGCATATCCATGTCTAGAAATTGAACCAGTTGCGTTCCTAGACATACGTCCAGGGCACGCTCGAAAGTGCCCAGCAAAGAGCGGAAAACGAGCTGCATGCGGTGTAACCAGACAGGCCGAAAGGACAAGAATAAATGTTCATTGAGTTCCTGAAACAAGGGTGCGCCAAAGCACTGTATAATGCCTTTACAGGAGCACATTTGGTAGTGCCAGTTCCATTTGGCCTTGTGATGGGACATCCATTGCGGAGCAGAAAAAATAAAAGCACAGTCCTTACAACCAGGAACAGGACAAGCGGAAAGCCTTCAAAAATGCTTCCAAGCACGAAGTATGTGAATGATGGAATAACTATCGCAGAGGAAGACCTTGCAACCTGAAGATCAAACATCACCATAGCAGATGTGAACTCCACATCCTTTTTGAACAATTGGGTTTGTCTACTCAAAGCATGAGTGTACATTCTAAAGTGTTATTGAAGGCCACAGCTTTGCATCCCTAACTGCGCGGTCAGGTGGAAACAGTATTTGAGTACAGCAGGTTACAACCGCAGAGACCGTTACCAGATAGGCGATTCCCGGTCTCATCCTACAATAGCTTTGATGGTTAAACATCAAATAACTCAATTCGAGAGTAATCTGAAAGCTGGATGGGCCACAGCTGCCGGACAACCCTTAAAAACCACTAGTGTGCCTTGGATTAATTGCATGCGCCATGAAGCAAAACTTCCCTGCACACAAAGTAATGTCCCAATGTACTCTCGCAGTAAGTCCCCCTTAGAAAAACATCAGTCCCACCATTCGTACAGTGGTATTTGAAAGGTAAGATCCATGACTCGTGCACATACCCCTCTCCTATCGCTTCATACCTGCCCACTTGATGATGTAAGCAGTATTGGGAGTGAAAAGTTGAAATGGGCAGGGAAATAAAGCTCTGGATTATCCAATTCATGGAAGGTATTTCTGCAACAGTGAATGGTAGTTTCTCAAATGTTTCCATGTGTAACATAGTGTATGTTGCGTCCTTTTTTGCCATTGTGGTTTGCTGCTTTAAGATTTATGGTAAAAATGAGCTAGTGACATTAAGGTGTTTCCATGATACACAACCAGCACAAAGTATCTGTGGAGGTCAGCTTAACAACACAATAGCCCTAAGCTGTGACTGCCCATGTTGCAAATACGACCTCTTACCTCTGTAAGAGGTATATTGCAGATGACACAGTATTACCCAGAGAATATATCTGAGTGGACAAGGTAGTCATACCATTATCAACTACTGTCCGAGTCCTCTCTAAATTAACCCGGTCAATTTCACACAGTCTTTCAGCCGCTTCCTGCTGTGAAACCTTCCACACTTCATTGTGTATTGCATACAGGAAGTGCTTTCAACGTGGTTTTCTAGGACATAGGAAAAAGTCATGTTGTCTCACGCCATCAGAAAGAAGGGACAAGTGCTGTTTCACATGTGGCAGTGTTAAGGTCTTTGAGAAGTTGGCCTGGTATATTCTGACCACTAATTATAGTGGGCACCTTGTACCAGTCCAAACAACCCTTATTGACTTATTGATGATTAGGTTTTTTCTTTTTTTTAAACTTTATTTTTTGGTTATACAACATGTATAACCCCCCCCCCCCCCTCCCCCACCCCCCCAATGGCATTGTTACAATACATGTAGACAGTTCGATAACCTCATTATGGCACTTGAGGACACAGGTATCACCGGAACAGGTAAGAAACATGAGGAGTAACAGAATGGCAAAGAGTAAAAAAATAGCATGAGGACGCAGCCGAGCACCACCCAATCCCTTGTAATAAATAGGCCCTAGCAGTCCCGTTTGCCCCCCCCCATCCCTCCCCGTCAGACCCCGACCTCACTGGCGAGAACAATTAGTCACTTGCCCCATCAGAGTCTCTCTGGGATGACCGCCCCCTTTCTGCCAGCCCTGAGGCACACATAGTTCGCCAAGCGAGTAAATAATCCTGCAGCTTCTCATCCCTCCGTGTAAGCCGCATATGGGTTTCCTCAGCCAGGGACCATTCCCTCACATCCTTAAGCCAGGTGGGCACCTCTGGGACCCTCTGTCCCATCCAGGTAATCGCCACCCTACGCCTAGCAAGTACCAACATTAATTGCAATAGTTTGTAGGAAAGGTTCCTTCTTTTGGGCTTGGGAACCAGCGCCAGCAAACAATGAAGGGGATTCATGGCTATCCGAAGGCTTGTGGTGATGACTATGCGCTCTACTACCCCCATCTAGAAGCTCTTGACCTGGCTAAATGTAGGAAGTCCGCTCCCCCCACGCCACATCTGGGGGCAGCGGTCTCCAGAGATAAGTTTCAATGATATCAGAGTCCGATGGGTACGGTGCATGAAATTGAAGTGAATTAATTTGAACCGTGCATTGCTCGATACTTTGTACATGAGGCTCCCTATACGCTTCCGCTGCCCCTGTTCCAGGTGGCGCCAAGATCTGCCTCCCATGCCACCCAGGAAGGCGGGACCGGTGGTGTGAAATCCTGTTTCATAGCCGAATATAGCAGAGAGATTAATTACGCCCTTTACCACAGGAAAGAAAGATGTTTAGAGTGTGGGACATCCGGGGCGTCGTTCGCTCTGCCCGACAAGAGTCGCGTCTCTCAGCTGTCTGCGTCCGCAAACCACCTGGCTGCAGGCTGTATTTGTGCAGCATAATAGTATAAGTTGAATCACGGCGCCTCCAGGCCTCCCCCTCATACCTCCGAACAACAGTATGGAGGGCGACCCTGCTGCGCCGTCCCGCCCAAAGCAGAGACGTAAGCAACGTGTTAAGGGTGCGAAAAACTCGCTGGGGGAGAGGACACAGCGAATTCTGGAGGAGGTATAGCGTCCTGGGAAGCATTACCATCTTAGCGACAGCTAGCCGTCTTATTAAAGAAAGCAGCAAGGAGTTACAAAAGGACACCGATTGCTGCAGGGACTGAAGAGTCCGATCGATATTCCGGACCAGCAGCTGCAAGTCCGTCTGGGCCACCTGAATTCCGAGATTACGGAATGCCTCCTGTTTCCAGCGCAGCTCGAGGTCCGGCAAGTCTGTCAGAGGCACCAAACTATACCCCGCAAGCGGGAATATCAAAGACTTGCCGCGGTTACGTTTCTGACCCAATGCCTCGCCGAACCGATCAAGGTGGTGTAGCAAGATCGGCAGTGCCTCCCACGGAGCCGTCAAATAAAATAAGGCGTTCTCCGCATACAAGGAGACGACACTACACGTGTCCCCCACCGTTATGCCCCAAGGCGCCATTTCCGTACGGATTTGAACAGCAAAGGCTTTTATGGCCAGGGCGAACAGGAGCGGAGAGAGGGGACACCCCAAGCGTGTACCCCATCCCAGTTGCCACTCCGACGATCGTGCCGCTCCCAGTCTCACCCTGGCGCGAAGGGCCCTGTATAGGATGTGAATACAGCGACAAAAGTTGGGGCCCAGCCCCACTGCCCGGAGGACTTCCAGCAGATACCCCCAATCGACCATATCAAATGCTTTAGCGAGGTCGACCGACACCAGTACCATCTGTTCCTCCCTGTCATGAACCTCGTGCATAATATGATTCAACTGCCGCAGATTCATGGCCGTGTTGCGTCCTGGGACAAACCCGCACTGGTCCGCATGGACCGGGTTGGCCATATGCGGCGCCAGACGGATGGCCAAGAGTTTGGTCAAGATCTTCACGTCCATGTTGATCATTGTGATGGGACGATATGCCGATATGTCCTACTTACCTCCCCCCGGCTTCAGGATCATATAGATTTCGCCCTGATTCATACTTTGTGGGAGAGCCTCGCATTCTAACGCCTCAAGAAATACTTGCAAGAGGAGACGGGAAAGTGTACCCTCGAATGCCTGATAAAATTCAGGGGGAAAGCCATCACTCCCCGGGGACTTAGCTCGCGGCAGGCAGGTCATCGCCGCACGCACCTCACTCAGTGTCATGGTTTCATCTAGCTCGTCCTGCACCGCCTTGGGGAGGGATTGATGATTAGGTTAAAACAGCCTTTATTGAAATCTATCCTAATGGTAGCTATGGAGAGCAGCCTTCAGGCTAAGTCTCGAAGGAATGTAAAGCAGCTTGTTTTACCAGATCCGAACCTCCTGAATGACCAAATGAAAGGAGAACCAAACGAGGAATATATAAAATGTATTTATTACTAAACACTCTCTACTAACCTCTTTATGAGATTAAAGAACAAAGCACACAATATTAAATTACTAGAACAGTAAATGGCACAATACACTGGGGGCGACCAAACCATATACTAAGAAAGTGGTATAACAACCACAACTTGACTATACACAGTGCCTAGAGCATGTAGTATCACTTGGACCCCAAGGAACCACTCAAGGTAGTGAGACAGGGGACCCACAGAGGACGGGTGCAGTGTAAGAACACAGGCACGAGCTCCGTACAACTCTATGGGAAAGTCGCAGTTGGAATTTTAAAGACTAAGGACACTTCGGAGAGGACTTTGAGCAAACCCTTTCAAACATAGAAGGTTCTAAGGCCAGCACCCTTGTGAGCACTGGAGTACTCCTGTTACCTAACCCAGGGAAGCATAGGTGTCGAGTGATGTCGGAAATCTTCATTGTTTTCAATGGCGTGCTGTTGAAAAGTGCTGCTGCCGTGAAGAGGAAAAGTGTGCCAGTTTGAACTGGACTATGCACAGGGACACTAAATGTGCCCCCAATGCAGACATCAAAGCACTCTGAGTGAACCCACCCAGCGCCAATACACTAAAGCCGGTCTGGGAGGTTACCACCTCCCTCTGACAGGAAGCCTATTATCCAGCCTCCCCTGCTTTGGCTCAGCTCGGCAGCAGGAGGGCAGATGCGTGTCTGTGGCTGGCAGCATCCATTTTGTGACGCCCAGGTCGAGAGAGCTGGTACCGGGTGTACCGGTGTGTCGCATATGTCCCTTTAGGAGGGTGGAATCATACTTTACCCGCCAGTTACTGTTTCAATGCAGCCGTTTTAAAGTTAGCATGTACCGCAAGGTTATAATGCACTTAAGAGTATATAGTTGGCTGCATCACAAACAACCCTGGAAAATAGGTTCAGATTCTGCATAGGGGCTCTGCTCATGCATGGGCACCCTCTCACATAAAACCCAGCACCCTGCCTTCAGGATTTATAAGGCCTGCCATAGGGGTGACTGATAGGTTTATATGTGCAGTGATATAAGGTAGATATAGTGAACCTTTATCTAAGTAAGGGGTGTATGCACCACCTTACACAGGCTGCAGTAGCAGACCTGTGGTGCCAGTTTGAGTGGTCTCTCAGGGGTGACACAGTACATGCTGCAACCCCTGGTAGGCCTCTGGGGTACCTATGCCCTGGGTACATAGTATACCATATGCTAGGGACTTATAAGGGTACCCCAGGATCCAATCTGGAGTGTACCTAAAGTACATGCAATCAATTTAGAGGCGAAAGCAGCTAGCCTGGGATCCTGGATAGCAGGATCCCAGCCAGCCTAAATCGAAAACCGTGAAACATCAGCAAAAAGTGGGGCTAACTATAAGAAGCAGGTCCTACTCTCCTACAAGGTCTTTAGCCAATCTAGGCATAACTGCCCAACACTAAGTTGTTACTACCTCAGAGAGTTGTGTATGCACATAACATGGGCCGGGGTCTATTTATCCTGAACCCTATGGGATTCCCCAGAAAGCATCTGTTAGTGTCTAACGGCCACACAAACCATCCCTCTTTATTGGTGCATGAAGAATTGTGTGTGCCATTGCAAGCATGTAATCTAATAGTTCCTCTGTGTTTGTGAATGTTCACAAAACTTGCAAATTTGGAAATGTTTGGTCAATTTAAATATTTTTTCTTAGATAAACCAAAACCGGATGTTTGCTGCACATTTGTGTTCAGGAAAATCAGTTGATGTGGTATAAGGCGTGCTCTAAATAAAGCCTTGTTCCCCTAAACCTGCCAATCTTTCATTCCTCAAATGGATTTTAAATCAACCGTATCTCTCAAAGTCCAACCCTTGCGTGGACAACTGGGAAAGAACTGTGGTATCAGTCAGCATATTTTTCTTAGCTTGTGATGGTGTGGCTTATAATGCGACCCTGGTAAGCTGGATTTTGACCAGAATAATGTACAGACTTCTGTGCAAATGTTATTGAAATTGTGGTGGTATAGGGTAGTGTTCCCATTGTGTGTAATTAAATACTGCACATGGAGTACTTGCTTTATACAAGAAACTGTGACCATAATGTTGAAAAACAACATTTCATCATAATTAGTCATTCCCTCATGCAATTAATACAAACTGAAAACAGTTAAATGCTGTAGATTGTCTAGCATTTCATGCACGGTGTTAATGTCCCAATCATCAGCGATAGTACTGTGGTGACATCATTATTTGAAGAAATGTGAAATGCATAAGGTATTTCCAAAGTTTCAGTCAGTCCAAATATATCATAGGATACCTTATCCCAAACAATTCCATCAGGAACCGGAACAGCAGAAATGTTCAGCAGAGAAAGGTCTCTTAGCGCTTTTTGTGATGAAGAATGGGGTGTTAAATCCAAGTTCACAAGTTCAACAGCAGAGAGTTCTGGGAGACAGTGTTCATTCAGAAGCAAGAAAAGGACAGTCATGAAACCAATCCAAATGATAAGGAAAAGTAATTGAATTGTAATCCAAAGGTATATCCATGGATGGAAAAAGTACGTATTTTTCAGCCAAATGTAGAATTCACTTGATCTACCTCGGGGTGGTGGTGGTGGTTCTGATGAATCCGAGAAGTCATCGAAATCGATGAAGTAGCCAGAGGCTGTTCGATATATTTCTGTCAACTCTGGGAGCTTTGTTGAACTGGGAGTAGACTTGAACATTGATGTAGACACTATCAGTGTCTGGTTTCAAAATTGAAATGTTAGGTTCTGTACATGTTGATTGTATGGCATATGTTGGTGTAACACAAATAAGTGTTACTGCAGTGTTGGCTGTCCCCAATCGGGGAGGGGAAGCTTAATCGCTGATCAAAGCTTCAAAAGTGACCTCCTGCAGGGTATTGAGGAGACCGGTAACTACCCAGAAGCCCTCTTGGCATCCTGTGAAGAACCAGCCACATTATGCGGTTTGATGAGATCTAGCTTTACAAATCTCTTGTTTTTACAGCCAGCAAGGGGCGGTAAAAATACAGTACTGATAACTTCAACAGCCAGGACAGGTACAGGCGCTACGCAAGATGGCCCGAATTCCTTCATGTCCACAATCTTCTCCCGGACCAGTCGACCGATCTTTGGAATCCAACCAGGAGGAGCTGGTGCTTCCTTCACTTCTCCAGTTGCTCTGTACAACTCTGAAGTCGTTCACATCCTGTAAAACATCCAAACGTTCATTGATGTCAAAAGGTGTTTCTGGCGCCACTGTGCTGGGACTGTTGAGGTCTTGAACCGACAAATTAACCCCAAGCAGGATCTCGTAGGGAGTCTGTTCACCCAGGGAGTTTCAAGGCAGATAGTTTAGGGCCCTGTAGACTCCATACAGGGGATAGCCGAACTGCGATGTGAACCCAATACCCTAGCTGTTAAAGACTGCTTTAAGTCCCAGTTCTTCCTCTCCACTACCGCGTTTCCCTCGGGAGGTGTTCTGCACAGTTGCACTCTTCCATGTTGTCTCTGTAAGCCTTGGATGCGAACGCTGGACCCTGGTCCGAATGGAATGTGGCTACTGCGTATGACCTATTGAAGACTTGCAAGTCTCTTATAACAGTTCATGCATTAGCCAGTCGCTGTGGCCAAGCCCATAAGAATCGAGAGCAGGAATCCACTGCAACCAAGATGCATTTGTAAGCCCCATCTAGAAATGTATGGGACCACAGTGGTCAAGATCAACACAAGTCAGTGGCTTGTCTTAGATCAATAGAGGTGTCTGTGGTGGCTGCGCTATGGTGGAACCCTTCACCTGCTAGCAGATGTCGCATTTCAGGACAAAGTCCTTTGTCTGGTTGTATAGACCTGGCCACCAGTAGCGTTGCTGCAATAATTGTAGCTGCCACCCCTGCATGAGCATATGCTAGGCCCACATGTGCTGCTAGGATTAAACCTAACCTGCAATCTGAATATGGTATTAATCTATCCCCCACTCCAGGAATATGAGCAAATGGGGTATTCTGCACACTTAACTGATAGAAGTACTTATTTGGAAAGTCTTTTGGCAAGTGGGTGCCATCGTGTGCAGCGTTGACTGCTGTCATAATGTCTAAATCTATTCTTGTAATGGAATGAGTAATTGCAGTGACTGTAGCAGTTTTCCCTGTTGCTTTTGCATCTTCATCATCCATAGAATTCCATGCAACACACATCCCTACACGCAGATGATTCAAAGTGTGAAGCACAGGAGTCTGCTGCAAGCATGCTTTTAACTTGGCCACCTGCCCCCAAAGCAACTTGTGCTTTATCTTGTACCCTTTGGAATCTCTGACTCCATTCTGGCTCCAGTAGTGGTAATACTTATTCTAAGACTGAACACAATAATACAAATCACATACAGAGTGGGGAATCCGGGATCTGTATTCTCTTGTACCAAAATTGGAGCTTTCAGTTCAGCCAGCTGCAATGTACAGTCACCAAGTGACTGGGTGTAGGTTTTTTTCAGGGTGGAATTCTCCATCCTGCTTTCTACCCTTGACTGTGGCGCATGCAGCAGAGTATTGATGCTTGATCCCTACGACAGGCTGGGCAGAATCAGAAGTATATATGATGTAATCTTACCGATCAAGAGGCATGACTTCTTTAGGCAGAGGATTTGTATTCATATTGCAGGAATGCTTGTGTTTATAATGTAGAGTCAAATATGTAATGTACATCTGTTGCCGTAGGAATTGGCCCATTGTATCCATGTAGGGTGTAAATCCTTGACATTAGGAACGCTGGCCTTTGTCAAAGCCTCTAAGGCCGGAACCAGAGTCACAGTAATAATGTGTTTCCCTGAGCCAAATATCTTTCTCGTACCACAGCAGTCGGTACTGCCGTCAATATTTGTTCTGTTGGTGCAAAACCTGTTTCTGCATTGGTGTATAAAGGTGATTTAAATGCAGTTGGACAGTATCTCCTTGTCTGAATGTCACATAGGTGAATCCTGATGCCCCTGCAATTATACAGATCACCAGAGTCAGGGTGTTAACGTGTGTGTAAGTGTTTTGAAGATAGCATGTCAGCTTGTACTGAACATGGAATGTGTGTGTTCAGTTGTCCAATGTGTGTTTAAAGTCTGGACAATCAAGTCTTAGAATGGTTTTACCCATTCGGCATAATCTGGAATATATGTTCAATCAAAATTTAGGAAACTCAATATGGATTGTAGGTTCTTCAGTGTGTTAGGTGGTTGTAAGAGTGCACACTTATCTAACAAATGTGTTGCAAGGCTTTTGCCTTCACTTGTCAGTTCGCATCCCAAAAACAGGAAGCTGAGTTAGACAATTTTGGATTTCTTGAAATTAAATTTATAGCCCATGTAATCAAATCCCAAAACCATACGTTCTACTCTTGCCAAGTGTGTTGAAAGGTTATCCGTTACGTATACGTCATCGACATATGATAATGCCTGGTCATCAAATTCTTGTTCTCTAACCAGGGCATAAAACAACCCTGGGCTGTTATTAGACCCTTGAGGCAATCAATAGAACTGTTTTTGAGAGGCGAGCGTGCTAAATGCGGTCAAATACTTGTTTTCAGGCACTATATTTTGGCAGAAAAATCCATGCGAGATATCTAATGTGGTGTTGTATTTTTTACACACTATTTTGTTCATTAGTGCTGCTTTGTGCGCGATTTGATAGCGAATGTAGTTTCTGTAATCGAACACTAAACAATACAAATACTCTGGGTTTCTTTTTACTAACAAGGGTTATTCATTGGGGCGGTGCAACTTTCTATTACACTTTGGTATTCAAGTTGTGTGAGAATCCCTCTAACTTGTTTTTTAATGGGGTATTATCTTTGAAGTTGTAGGGCAGACCTCACAGGTATTATGTGATCATCTCACCCCGTGTGGTTGCAGTATAACACTGGAACTTGCGCTAATGCCCACTTCTTGGCGTATGAATATTTAACTGATTTTGGAACAAGCTTGGGGAAAGCATGTAAAATTATAGTTAATCCCTCTGGCCAGTCCATGGCAAACTCAGGTGGCCAATCCTTTTCCGCCAATAGAATGTCGTACCCAAATTATCAGTTCTCCCAGAAGAGCACATTTATTGAACGTTGTATATCCCCCTTTATTTGGATTTTCATTTATATAATCTATGCAGCACACGCACTCTTGTATCCTGTGTTTGCACCTGGATATAGTCACTAAATGCTACTGCCATCAGACAATATATCCGGCTCAGGCCACACCGTCTAACTCCGAGGCAGTGTACTCAATGTCCGTGCGTGCTTGACTTTAAGCTTTGCTGCCTTCTTTTTGAATTGAGGCTTGGACTGTTTAGGTTTGTCTTCCTTTGTTATAGTAAAGTAAGAAGAGCATTGAGTCCTCCTTTGGTTTCACATACTCCTCCGATCTGCGCTCTGACCATCCACACCTCTTCAAGCTTTTTTTGGGATGAATCACAAATGGAACGAGTGGAACGTGCATCAATATCCTTACCGGTCAGGCTTTTTAATACTATCAATCTTAAGCAAATTGTAGCGTTTCTCAGTGGCCTTCTAATGAAAAGACCCACCCCTGTTCCTATTATCCCACTTCTTCTTAGTAGAAGACTCAGGTGCCTGCTTAGTTATTCATTTCAGAGTTACTCTTAATTTGGGGCTTGCTAGGTCTGGCTCCCAAGTTACCTCTACCTACTGTTGCATAGGTTTCTTCGATGACGTTAGGTAATTTGCGCCCCTGTTCTCCCAGTGCCGAATTCAAGAGCTGCTGGTGTATACCCAACGCCGCTGCTTTCCCTTTAATATTACTTAACATAATGGCGAATACAGCTGCAAAGTTGCCCATCAGTTTCATCCCCAAATCCAGGGCAGGGGCACCCCCGTACTCATTTTGGAAATGTTTAAGCACTTCTGGCAAAACTGCTAATGAAGGTGTACCATGTGTTCCGGTCATCTGTAATATCTGGATGTGGTGTGTAGCTGGCTAAGGCTTGCCGTGTTGCTCCCTCTTTAATGAGGAGATCTAGTCTAACTTTCCGCTGTGGTATGTGGGAGGGCACCTTCAAGCAATTTTGGTGTTGGGATGTCAATGGTATTTCTAGTGCTTTAGTTGTTGGGAGCTGTGGTTTCACTGTATGTGTAAAAGTCTTGATGTATTATTTGCTGCTCTGAATCTAACCCATGAATAGAATACCTCTTTCCTGAAGAGGCTGTGTGGGCCTAAACTATGAAAGGAACATCCCCCACAGGTAAGGGACAGGCCACGTTGCAGCATCATCTGAGCAACTGCATATCTACCATGTGCTAAGTGTTCATTTGTAATTCATGTTGTCGCATCGAACTAAATCTCTGGTTCAGTTACATAAATCAAATCAATTGAAGCTAGTGAGCAAGATATTTTCCTTGTTGTGTATAGATTGTATGGTGGCCCATCCTCTTCTCTGCTTTACAGTATCCCAACCCCATCCCATGTCACATAAGGCTGATTGTATGGTCTGCTTTACTTATTCCTGCCAAACCATCCTCCATCAAAAGTCCTACAGAAGGTGCAGGGTTGACTGGCTAAGCAAATTCTGATCACCTTGGATTGGGCCTGCAGCGTTTGGTACATTGGTTTGTGGGGACTCAGCATTCAGCCTTTTCTTCCACACACAACAGACTTGCTTACACGCTGGCATGGGTGGTTCGACCCTATTTGGTTCTGCCAATCTGACTCTGCTAAACTGCGCATTGCGCTTTCCCTTGCACAGCAAGGTTTGGAGATCCTGCCATTAGTGTTTAGAGCTTGCCACCATAAGTGTTTATTTGGCTGCTTTCATAGGCATACACTATCAACCATCTGTTTAATTAACCCATGGTGATGTATTTTCGAAAAGGTTTGCTGTCATTTATTCCCTGTGTGGTTTATTGTTGTGCAGTGGTATTTGATTCCAATTCTAACATTTCTCACAGCCTCTCCTTTTGAACCATTGCACAGTTTTTCAATAGGGTTGCTGACATTGTAAACTATGTTCCTGGTGGTAATACCTTTTCTGATATGGTTGGTGAACTACTGGCTTTTTCAGTCTGATCAGTTTTAACTCGTTTTCACTCAGATAAACTGGTGCTCAGTAACTATACTTTTCTCTTGCAAAAAAATTAACGTTTCGACCAAGTGAGTTGAGTGGTTTAAGTCAGCATGGGAGAATCATCATTGGGCAAAATTAATGATAAAAAATAACAAATGCATCAAAGAATGACTACCATAACAAACAAACGAGAGTAAAGGTAAATACTGTATTAATTATAGCAGATGAATGAAAAACAAAATTACCAAAGTTGTACATACTTTAGATGGGTTCTCAATTAAATTCATAATCTTTATTTCGGTTATTTTAAACCATAAAAGATGCATTTAAACACGTACAATTTCCATATGCAAATAGGGCAACAATGCTAGTACAATGTTAATAGATGGAAAAAGAAAAAAGCTGTTGTATATGACCTGTCGCCATTTCATTAAGAACATAATTATGTTTAAAGTAGGCATCAAGATAAAAACAGTAATAGCGCTAATATAGGACTCCTTGTTTTTTTATTTGTTTGTGCTTTCATCCCTATAACATTAAAAAAACAATTAATTATAATAATTTCTGACTAACATTTCCCTCGAACAAGACTCCCTTATACCTATTGTATCTACATACTCATTCCGAATTCATGTATTATTGCCCTGGAAATGCTTAATCATATTAGTTACAACTTCAGTCCTGATTTGGCCCTTAAAAAGCTTACGGCAAGTAAAAATTTACTGACACTAAATTCAATTGGTTGTGATGTATCCGTTTTTAAGATTCTGCCTCTCTACAAGACCCAATTCCCATATTTATACAGATTGGTTTAATCCATTTCTTTCTAAGCTTGACATATAGAGGACAAAAGAATAATACATGCAAGTCAGTTTCTTTAACCTTGTTTGGGCATAAAGAACACAAATCATTACTTGTTCCAGCGTTAATAGCCCATCGTGACATGATTTGCATTTATATATACTACACCGTAACTAAACTTTATGTATAAACTGTTTGCTAATTGTGGATGCACCTCATCAAGAAAGGGCTATAAATTTGCTACGTCCTTGAACAAAAGGAACCTAGTCGTTAACGATCCGCTAGGTAGACCATTTAACACGCTATTTTGAATATAGGCCCAGAAAGTGGTTTTTAGCTGTTTCTTTGAGGCTACGGACCGCGCGGTTGGGTCATCCCAGTAATGGGATAGGCCCAATTTTCTGAACCACAAGGAAAAGTGTCTAAGCCACAGAATACTCCTATGCTGGTCCAACTTCAAAATCTCCTCCAAGCCTACCTTGTAGTGTAACAATTCTGTAGTGGACCAAATTCTGACCCAAAATAATAGGGGTCTTAATAATGCGTGATGGTCAGTACGTTTGACATTTAAATCCAGGATAATTGGAATTAATGGAGCTCGCGCAGGGAGGCTTAAGAGCATTCTATAAAATTTGTTTTCCCCTATTTCAAAGTTATTTTTGCAGTAAGGACCCCATATTTCGGCCCTGTAGAGTGCGGCTGCTTGGGCTTTATATTTGAACACCTCCAGGGCTGGGGAAACTGCTTTGGAGAAGCTACTCCTATCATTTTTCATTATGGGCAAAGAGTTTTGGAGTAAAGCTATCTTGTTGTTTTCCATTTGCGACTTCCAAGATAGCTGTGTATCCAAAGATATGCCAAAATAGTTAAAACTCTGCACATACTCCAACTTTTGGTTATTTAGTACAATATTTTTTTTGAAAGTTTTGTGGGGGTTTATTGCCATGTATTTACCAATATTTATTTCAAGGCCTTTCTTATACAAGAAGTATAGAAGGAGTCTATTGGGCGTTGCAATCCTTTTGGTGTTTGCGATATTAGAATGGTGTCGTCGGCAAATAGAAGTGCTGGCACCAAATCTCCTCCCAATTTGGGTTTGTCGTTCTGGCAACCATTCAAAAAATTGGAGATCTCATTTACATACAGTGAGAATAGGGTTGGTGCCAGCACACATCCCTGACGTACACCTCTTTTTATAGGGATTGCCTCAGATAGTTCGCCCCTCTCGGACCCCATCTTACTTTTGCATATTTCTCTTCATGTAGTCTTATTATTTGGTTATTTGGTTTTGTAAATCACAGGGTACCTCTTGGCATCTCAAGGAGTACCATAATGGGTCCTGAGGAATAAGGTCAAACGCTGCCTTTAAGTCCACAAAAACAACGTATAAGTTGACCCATTCTTATTTTTACATATTTCCAACAAAGACATCTTAAAATATGCCTAACATAAATTTTCTGTAAAATGTCTATTAGGCTGATTGGGCGATAGTTTGCAGGGTCATAACGATTAACTTTTAAAAAAATTGTAATAAATTCAGCCCCTTTCCAAGTATTGGGGATGGGGGCTCCCAAGGCTATTGCATTACATAAGGAATTTATGTATGGTCCCCAGACACTGATATCATGCTTCAGTTGATCACCCAGAGTTTTATCAGGTCCGGGAGCTTTCCCTGGTTTGACTGCACTAGTTGACATTTTTTGTTCCGTCCAAGCTAAAAACTAAAGTAAGATCTTTTGTATTGGCTGCTAGTCCATCGATATGTATGAGTTGCCTACTTTCCCTTGCAGCATACAAACTAGTAAAATGGTCCACCCAAGTGTTTGATCTCGAATTGTCAGTAAGTTGGAGAACAAGCATGTTGCTTTCTCATGAGCTGGTGATTACTTTTTAGTCACCAATGTAATTTCATGCATTATTCCTTGTTATACAACTGACCAAAGAACTTGTGAGTCCCAGAATAACGTTTAATTCCTTTGTATGTAGCAGTGGATATGCAACCTTGATGGCGAGCGTGGAGACCGAACATAGGGGTTTATAAGTTTAACTTGAGAAATTGTTTAGATAGTTGCAGGCATGTACTCTGAAAAAGCCCTTTTTGAGGCTTGTGGCTCAAAAAAAACAAAGGTTATGACTTCATTTGGTAACCACTACAGTACAACTTGTGAAGGGCCTGGACTGGTACACAGATGAGACTTGGGCTTCTTGAAAACCTACAGTCTACTTCGAAAAAAAGCCAAATATGACAGTCCTTTTCTCTAGGATCCTAAAAAGACTAGGTTAGTCCAGGTGGCCGCTACTGGTCCTGTGTTGGCCACAATAAATTGTAAAGTCCCTGTTATGACCTGCTAATGACTTCTTTTAGTGTTTCTGAATCTCTTGAAACGCCAGGAAGACTTCCTCCAGTCAGCCTACCCCCAGCATTCGCCACCCTCTGTCCCAGAGGAGTGGATATAGGATAGAAGTATTGGTGTACACGCCCTTTCATCAGAACAGATTTCCTCATAATAGCTTAAGTCTTCTTCGTCCTTAAAGAAGGCCGGTAAAACATCCTTCAAAACGGTGTCTACCCATCAGAACATTTTTCACACCTATGATGGCCTCGTTTCGTGGTAGGCCTGCTGCACATACTGTGACAGAACATGACACCGCAAGAGACCAGAGTTTCACGGAGTCAGAAGGTTCTTGATAATAATCTTTGCCAAATGATGCATTGCTTGAGATGGCAGGGGCCAGGGAAGCGTTGAATATGTTACATTAACCATACGCTATAAATATGCATTTGTTTTGGTAATTCTATGCAGGCAGTTTGATGCCGAGGATAATGATGCTTTTAGACTCCTGTGGATTTGCAAGTCATTTGTAATGCACCAGCGTGATCTTAATGGGAATGTTGTATTTTCTTAATGGCTTACAATTGCAAATTCGGGCATTCATTTTCTGTAAATGCAAGGTTATTTTGACACTGATTGTTTTTTTCCTTTTGAGTAACTTGCTTTTAATTTGCCTAATGCTCTAATTAAGACCTGGGGAAAGCTGTGTTTGCATATTTGAATGTTTAACCATTCGTGATTGTCTTGTTTTGGGCACTTAACAGATGGATCAAAGACCCTCAATGTGCCACGTGGGGGGACACCAGAAAACAACGGGGAGCGGGATTCGCAGTAGCTACAGTGCTAAGGTGCGCTTTGCAACCTTTCTTTTTCTATATTGTGCATTTTAGAAGGAAAATTACCAAACCTGCAATCGGACCTTTTGAATTGTCCCCACAACAAACTTTGCTTAAATTACAGCGCTGGGAAGCTTTGTATGTGATAACTATCTTAAATGCTCATGACCTTGTTGGACATTTCAAGATGGCCTCTATAACCACTCCAGCAGAATCTGAGTAAACCCTGAAGAGCAGGCTAGTGAACAAGCTACTAAAACAGACCTTACCTTCACCTAAAAATGTGTAATCTGCTTAAGGTAGCCCTCTTGAGATCAACCTTAAAATGGAAAGGACCTTAATTGAGCACCTATTTTTTTTGTCATTCACCTTCTGTCCATGGCACATACTGTAGTGATTTCCCTTTCCCTAACGCACAGTTCTGCGTTACCAGCAGAATCCCCATGCACAACGAGCTCTTGCACAATTTGGGCCCATTTTAGCACTATCTAATATGGTGAGTTGAGTGTAAAGTGCACTCTTGTGTTTGGGCTTGCAAGTACTACCACATACTACTTTGGCATTAGAGGTTATAATGTAAGCAACATGGGTGCAGATGCCTTTTGCATGCGAGGCCCAGCTCATAAATCTGGTCCAGAAACATGAGCACCACTGCATATCAATTTCCTCCAGGTGTGTTTTACACCAGATATTGCAAGTTGCTTGTCAATGACCCTATTAGTGTGCATGAGGTGGCATTTGCCTCTGTCTTTGTACCTGATTGCATGTTGAGCCAGTCTCTATCATGGTGGAGTCCATTGAACTGCAGAGCCTGATAGTTGCTTTGAAAGTAGAACCCTTTCCATTCCGTCTTAACTGTTAATTTCTTGAAGTTGGATTTATAGGATTGCTACTAGAGGGATTGTCTAAAACGTATCGGTCCTTCCTTAATGCCTTTTCACTATCTTTACTACTCTGATGCCCCTGAATTGGCATGTTTAGTACACCTACCTGCAAGGTCTGTTTCTGATTAATGTTTGTATTCAACAGGATGCCCTCATGGTTGACAAGAACACAATGACCTACCGAACGCCAACCAACACCCCAAAAGCTTGCGTGTACGCCAGACAGAATCGATTCCAGGCAATTTGCTCTTACTTTTCTTTTCCTTGGCCGTGGATTGCGAGGCCAGCTGCACATGGTGGTGGTTGTGCTGGTGACGGTGTATCAGATTTTCCAGAGGTTTGTTTGTCATGAGTGAGCTTGCAACCGCCCTAATTGATGACGATCCATGGGGATGAGGGCTCCTTTTTTCTGACAGCGCTAAATTAATTTCCTCGATTTCTGTATTCTTGAAGAAGAATCATTCAGTAGTTCAAAATCGTGCTCTCTCCTTTAGGCGGTTTCTCTTTCATTAGTCTTGGACTAGCCATTGGCAAATCACAAAGTGACATATGAGCCCCAATCATGTAATGAACACTGGATTATTTGAGCAGTGTACCATGTATCCGGTGGTTTCAGACACTGAGTAATGACTTTCTGTACTAGGGCGATAAGGTCGATCAAAGGTGCTCTTATTTCATAAACTGACATGATCCTGTTATTTTTGCAGGCAGATGACTTGTTACAGAAGGATGAACAAGCAGACAGATATGTTCCCTCTACTGCGCATCCCTTAGGTCTAAGGTAATATTTTCAGTAATGCCTTTTTTCTTCATACTTTTTTGCTTCATGAACACTGCTAAGGTAATGCATGCAGCTAATGTATATTGAAGGCTTGTGGTAGTTTGTACAAGCTTAGTGAATAGTATGAGTATTTTTGATTGCAATATTCCAATTTTAAACGTGCATTTGCCTGATGAATCGATTCATAAATGTATTGACAGAGCACGGACCTATTCGCAGGGTATTGGACAGATAAACCCAAAAATTAACACAATATATGTGGTCGAGATTCAGCAAACGTCTCAATATGCATCCTAGAAAGGGAAAGATTCCACTAAAATACTTTACAGGTGGTACATAATTCCTGTGAGGCAGTGTCATATAACCAATCCTGCTGCAGGCCAGACATGGAGAGCTGTGTTGCCAATAGAGACGTGTTTCATATATGATTAGCTTGTGGAAAAGCCCAGGTATTTTGTAAGGTGTTTTTTATTGATCAAGCTATTACTAAATAACAATTAACCAATTGAAACTTAATCAGCAGGTATTACTTCATTTTCAGTTGCAATTTTTATACCATACACTGCTAGTGCATAGATTGGTCACATACTGGCTCATACCATTGGAACTCTTCCTGTCCTACAAAAGGTAATTGCCTGATTCACGATCCTCAAACATGTGGTGGAACAAGATGTAGGAAATCATCGCAATGGATTAAATCACTGTACTCCCTCAGAAGTGTATGACAATAGATCACTGGATAGATTACTTCTCCAGTACTGGTTGATCCTTTCCAGACCAGTTACACCTAAAGAGAAGTTCAGTTATCCGGATGCATTATAACACCATTAAGAGTCCTCAATTGGTAAGAAGTCCAGGGAACTCCAATGGAGGCCTTTAATGGACAGATGACAGCAGTCTCAGACTCTATGTAGATTAACTGTCCCTGTTCCTTTTGGAACCTATAAACGCTTAAAAATCTGATGTTCACCGTTTGCTTGCGTGCTAAAAGGCAGGCATGGCATATACTTTCATTAATGTTCATCTGTCAGATGTTGCTGGATATTTGCTAAATTGCAAATTGATTTTGTATATAGTGAGAACAAAACCCAGTGGTGGCAGAGTGCTTCTCTTAGTAAACATTTCTTACAAGTAGCAACTGATAGGAACTATACAACTCAACACATAAGCCAAATATTGTATAAACAATAACATTTTTAGGAGACTAATCAAGGGTGAATGGTTCCACAATTTAAAATGTTGTTGAAAAAGTCCTTCAGTTTTGTTGTACGTGAAGCAGGGCAAACGACTACTATTAGATGGTGGAATGGAGTTCTGTATCCTTGGGTCACTACAAGTAAAGGATTGTTTCAGGGTTTTTGTTTTCTTCAAACTTGGTATTTCCAAGAGCAGTTTGTCATGCATCTAAGATTGCATTAACCACATGGTTACTTTTCTGGTAGTGGTAGTTTTGATGGTGGTTTGGAGGCCAAGAAATACAGTATTGTGTGAGGCAGGCAAGTTTGAATATGGTTCTTGGTTCAACAGGGAGCAACTTCAACAAGATTGGTTACATTTTCTGGTGCCTGTGGCCATTGTGACAGCGGTATGACAAGCAACCTTAAGGGGAGCAAAATGTTTTGCCGAACTCCTTGAAAGGTTACAACTTGTTGACTATGCTACGTACATAAAAGAAAGCCTCAAACTGACGGCAATAAGGCTAGCGCACTGCCCGCCCGGATGGATCACCAACCCCTAATTTATCAGTGTCTGTATCCCTGTCTATCCACATCACAACCCAGTTGGACATAAGCATAGCCTTTAAACATTTCTACACCACTCTATAGACGGCCACAACCTCCCCCCCCTCCCCCCAGTCCCCACCCCCCACCAACCTATCCAAATTCAAGTCATTCCTAGAGGGACTGCGGCTCCCTATTATATCCTCTACTGACCGTGAGGTGCTGGATGCTTCACTTGAAATATTTTGGGCCATTGATTATCTTGCTCATATTAAGACTCCAGGGTCAGATGGCCTACCCATTTAATTTTACTGTACATTTGTGACTCTCCTAGTGTCACTGCTAGAATGGCTCTATAAAGCATCCCTCTTAGCAGAATCATTACCCCCAGCTACAAGCCTGGCAATAGGCACGTCACTGCTGATCCCAGGCCGCGACCCAGAGGAAATGTCCTCGTACAGGTCGTTAGCCTTGTAATATAACTAATGTAAAATCTTAAGCAAAGTACTAGCGAGACACCTACTCCCACTGTTCCCTCAATTTAAAAAAATCCAGATCTGTGTGGTTTTGTCTTGCGCCATAACACCTCAATGTCTGCCGTCTTTACCAAATCATGGACATCGCACAGGAATAATATCGATTGGACGGATGTCTCTCATTAGACCTTCAACAGGTTTTCAGTACTCTTGGGTTTAATTTTATATTTGCAGTCCTTGAACGGTTTAACATACCCTCTCCTATATTCGCTGGGTTGAACTACTGTACTCTGCCCCCATAGCACAGGCAAAGACGGGATCTTGTGTTTCATAGTCTTACCTTTTGTCCAATGGCACCAGACAGGGCTGTCCTCTCTCGTCGTTAATTTTTGTGCTGCGGTTGGAGCCATTGGCTCATTATATCAGGCAATCTGCATTAGGATGGGGGATCCTGCAGGGACCTATAACACATCCGCTATCGTTATATGCCAATGACATGCTATTATATATCTGCAACCTTCGGGACAGGCCTGAAGCCAGTATCCAGGGTGTTTCACTAGTTTGGTAACTTTTCCTGACTACGGCAAGTCCCATGATTTCTTCTTTGCAGATACCACCAATGTGATTAGTCTTCCTTTTGGCTCCGATGATATACAGTTAGCTCACCAAATGTTTCGGTATTAAGGTATACATATATATTGTGATCTTAAAGACCTCTTGGATGGCCATCCCGTGAAGACTGTTCACTCGTTGAAATCACAAATTGCATTCTGTCATCCTACCCCAGCAGCGGCCGGTGCAGGGTGCAGGTAAGCATTGGGGGGTGGAGGGGGGAGGGGTGGGAGTGCGCAGCAGGGTGGATGACAACAGCACAGGATTTATTTCCCCTGCCCGCTTCACCACGCTTACCGGCACCGGCCTCTGGTGCCCTTCCCTTGTTGGTCGCAGGATGGCTGTCTCTTTCCAAAATGATCATGTTACCCTGACTGCTGTACTATTGTTTGTCAACCTACCAGTGGTTATCCCCGCATCGGTCTTAAGAATACTCAACTCTTTACTAATCCACCTGATGTGGGGCTCCTGGTGATGCAGAATTGGCCTGTCTAAGATGTGGTTACTGCATGGTGGTAAGGGGAAAAAGGGGTGCCCGGACTTTAAAGCCTATTGCCTGGCCGGACAGTTTCAGTGGTGGTCCTATCGGCTGGCAGGCCGAAACCTGAAATCGGCTATACACTGTGCATGCATAACTGGAGAAATTACAGCGCCCGGTCTTCGTAGTGACAAGACCGCCCATCTCCGCAGTCCCTACTACTTCAAATAGCCCTTATATACTGGAAAACAGCTCTACGTTACACCGCCTCGCTCCCACACTATGCCCTCAGTATCTCACTCAGAGGCCTCCCCACTGCTTCGGGCCCTTTAACAGCCAGTAGATTAGCACCATGGGAACAGGCTGGGACTCAAGACGGTTGGAGACCTCTTTGGAGGCCACCTGATGACTCACCAGGACTTTGCGCAGACTCATGGCTTACCGGAAACACACTTTGACTTATGCTCATATCCTCCGATATGTTCCTACACAATGGGCACCATTAGTCTCTGAACTGGGGACACATGAGTTTATTCACACAATACATATTATGGGCTACAGTCTATGCTTGGTGAAATGGCTATACAAGGATTTGTGCTCCCATCTTGCTGCCCTGTGGCAGTGGTTACTCCTTCGCTCTAAGTGGGAGTCCAACCGAGGCTGCATATTTCATGGTGAAGAATGGCAGTCCGTCATGGAGTACCCCTGTAGAGTTTCCTGTAACTCCAGTTGCAAGTTTATTCAACTTATAATTCTGCATAGAGCCTATCTCACACCACATAAATTACATTCTATGTTTCCCATTCCCTCTCTGCCTCACCCCCCACCCCCCCGTCCCCAGTGTCAGGCGCAAGAAGCGGATTAACTCCATATGGTCTGGATCCATCCCACCTTGCAGCAGCGGCTCCTCCTCAATGGCAGGGGAGCTTCGCCCCACTGCCTGGCTTAGAGCCAGCAAATGGAAAAAACGATATTCTAGCATTGTTTTATTTTTCATTTGCTGGCTCTGAGTCAGTGCTGTAGGAAGGGGCAGGCCGAGCCATGGGAGGGGGGACGAGTGCTATGTGCACTTCCTAAGTGTGCATATGTGTTTGGCCGGTCGTCTCAGGCCGGCTTAAACCCACATGTGCACTCAGGTTTCTCCAGCCAGGCTGCGTTGAACAAACGGGCTGGAGAAACCCCAGTCTCCCTTTTCTGAGCCGAACGCATTTCCAGCCCGCTGAGGCCAGTCACTTGGCTACCCTGCAGCACGGGAATTGGATGGGAGTCCGTCCCAGGGGCTGCTGGGACCAGGAAGAGGACAGGAGGCCCTGTGAGCGAGGTCATGGGCCATCGAGGTGAACAGCAGTGTTGACATAGTGAGGGTGAGACTGCTCAACCCCCTGCCGCTCATACAGGGCGTGCTCCGGCTAAAGGTTATTCATTTACATGTTACATCTCCAGTGCACGCAGCACATCTAGCCGGGGCGTAGATTCAGCGGGGTGTTAGGGGTGACACAACTACCACCCCTCCACCCCCTCCCCCCGCCCCTCCCCAATATGTATTTTCAGATGAATAATTGGGTGCAGGTGCTTTCAGGTGGGTATGGCAAAGTGTCTGTCAGATTTCACCTACGATTTATGCATACACACACTGACAAAAACACACAAACACACTGTCATCTCTGTTTTTGAAGGGCCTAAAGAATGTTTACTTTACAAAATATTGTGTTTCTCTCATTTAGTATCTGATGCTCACATTTCCCTAATCTTACTGACTAAGCTACGCCACTGACATATAGCTTGCATTGGCTTTTGTGGGCCCTCATTATATGGGGAAAAGTGGGGTTGGTGGGGGGTGTAGGAGATGAATATTGAAACACGTTTGCACATTTCGGAGTATTAATGTTGTCCTGACCTGTAGCAAAAAAGGATCTAATTCACTACCCCTTGTCACGAAGATCTCTTGTTACTTGGCCTAAATGGGTTTAGAAATGACACTGCATGTGGCTAAACCCGAAGACCCCACTCAATTCAAAACTGCGTAGCAAACCTAATTTGAGGAATCTTGGGCATAGCTTCACTAGGATCTTTCCGAGTCCAACACAAATCTGATGACCTTCAGGCTTCCTCAGCCCAAGGTGACCTCCAACTGCTGTTGCTTGAGTTAAAGAAAGACCGAACAGCCTATAAACAGGATTTTATGAAAACGCTCACCAACCTGGAGCACGGTCTTCAAAATACAGAAACAAGGCTGGATTACTTTGAAAATGATCTGGCTGACCAAGTGCAGGAGCACAAAGAACTTGCAGGTAGGATTGATGGTGTTGAAGCTCATTAACAAGCACTTTAAAGCAAGCTTCAAAATTGCAAAAATCGTTCTTGTCGTAATGTGTGACTCCTAGACGTAAGCAACGATGTTGCCAATAACTACCTTGAATGCCACATCCATGTTTGGCCATGTGCTTAACATGCTTGACGACAGTATACAGATCCTAAAAGTGACTGAGTGTTCTCTGCCTGCAAATTTTCAAAAAGCTGGTTCTGTGGGTGCTCACAAGAGAACACTTCAAGCACAAAGTACTTACCATGTAGCAAGAGGTATAATTTGAATTTAAGGGTGACTGAGTAACCTTGTTTGAGTATGTCGCTGATCACACTGGCCAGATGTTAGGATTTCAAGAAAATAACCACATTTGAGACCAGAAAAAATCCCTTACAGATGAGGGCACTCCTTTGTGTCTCCTTGTCAGACAACAAACAATTTTCAGTCAAACTGCTATGCGAGGGACATCCTGGATATTAAAGACCCTGAAGTTAATTAAGAACCTTTGATGGCACCTGGAGAACGGGAGCATCATGGAGAATGGAGGACCGTTTTCAGACCGAGAAAAGAGTGCCAACATGATACTTAGGAGACGCCCTCTGTGAGAACAGGAGGGCTAAAATTCTCAAAGGAGGACGTTGATCTATATTTTTTACAGATGTTTTTGCTTGAGTAATGCAGCTCATGTCCTTGTTCATTTTTTCCCTGTGCAGGACCAGAGTTAGACTGCTATGACACACCTTGACATTGATGAAGTAGCTTGCAGCTCAGTATCCTGGACTGTCTTGGTAGAGAAAAGGGGCACGGGGGTGGGGGAGGGGGTTGGAGGAGTGGGGTCCCAGGGAGGAGCTCAGTTGCTGACCTTCTAAAAGTTGTGGGTGTGTGTATGTAGGAATATTTATACATTCACTGAAAAAAACAAAGATAAAAGGGATATTATACTTGGGTGAAAATGTCAGTTAAAACAAACCATTTTAAATTAACAGTATTACTGAAATTTAGCAATTATAGTTATCTCAAGTAACTAAACCATGCTTGGAAGTCTAGGCAGCATTGACCAGAGAACTGATGGGAGGTAGGTTTTAGAGGCAAATGACCCTGTACATGACTAGTAGCCGCGTTTTGTGTATGTAACATGAAGGTCAATGTTTTATAATAAGTCATGATACAAGTCACACTGTGATTTTGGTTATGTTAAATTTAAAAAGCATAAATAAAATATGTATTTTTTTTTTATTCTTTCGAAACCATGAAATAAACTATAACTTGTTTCATAAAGTAACTATAAATTGCGACCCAGCCATGCATAGTGTTATCAATAATGTGGTGTCATAGAACATGTAATGAGTGAGTTAATATTGGAGGTAATTAGCAGTGCATTTGTAACCTCTTCATGACCACCCTGAGCACCTCTTTCAATGAAAAGTTCTCAAAATGCTGAACAAATTTCCACCAAATCACACTTTCTGAGTAAAGAGTTAAGTTTCTGCTGAATTTGATGTCATTGCGTTGGGTGGTATAATTATATTTTTTTAATGGAAAGTTTCATTAAGATTCAGAGGTGAAGGAGACACTACATTTTTGGGGCTGGACAAGGACAATCTTTTGAACTTTCCAGTGACCCTATTCATATCACCCATTGTCTGAGAGCCATGTGCTCTGTTAAATGAATGCAATTGCATAGTTTTGTAGTGAAGCGTTGATAAAGGCAGGCATGTAGTCACAGTATGCTTTAATTGTCATTTACATTCACAAAGTAATTATACCAAATGTGAGAAAACATGTGTTCAAAGCATATGAGCTGCAGCTTGTACACTTTTGCATAGATCGCCATCTGATGTAGTGCTCGGATGTTTGCATGTTGTTTTTGTCTTCGAAGAAGTGTTGTAGTCACGATTTGGTGACTTCTCCTTCGGTCTATAGTGTGCATAGGCTTCGGCTCCATCATTAGATTGTTTTTTTCCGCCGTCGGGTTCGGCTGCGCTCTCGGTTGGTGTCGTTATCGAACCCACTTTTGACGCGTAATCACAGCTAACCGACGGTATTATCTCGATCACGTTTCTTTTGACGTTCACCCTCGACGACAGCTTAAAAAAACGTTGACGCCTGAGAACTTCGACGCGGGCCGTTGGGTCTACCCGCGCCGGTAAAGACAGACGTCGATGGAACGGAATCCTTTTAAGAAATGTCCTCAGTGAGGTGCTAAATTCCTACACTCGGACCTCCATCCTGTTTGTAATCTGTGCCTCTCTCCAGAACATCGAGAGGAGGACTGTGAGGCTTGTCTATCCTTCAAGTCTAAGAAAACCATCCGGGATCATTGAGCTCGACGCGAGGCACAGGTTCCATTCCGGACATCTTCCATACAGGCTCTGATAGCCTTCCGGAAACAGAACAGGTCCCAGACTCCAAAGTAGACTCCTACGAGGCCGAAGATGACATCAACCCGGCTCAAAGGGACGTGAGTACGGAGACTCTGCCCTACCCAAGCCCATAACAAAGGTTCCGGTGACACCTTCGCCTTCGGCTCAGAACCACACCAAACAAAAACTTCCAGCTCCCCGCCTTCGGGCCTGGCACCGAAGGACAGACAAAAGCCTTCTGGTTCGAGCCAGCCACCGGGTCCCGAAAAACCATGTTCGGCACCGAAGCAGCCGGAAAAGCTCTTGGCACCGATGCAACCGGAAAAGCTCTTGGCACCGAAGCAGCCAGAAAAGCTCTTGGCACCAAAGCAGCAGGAGTAGATCTTGGCGCCGAAGCAGCCAGATAAGACCTTGACACCGAAGACTTCGGAGCCGAAAACATTAGTAGACAAGCTTCCCATAACTAAGCCTCCTAAACAAACACCTCCGGAGCCGAAACAACCGGCATCGAAGGTCTCTGTGCCAGGCAAAGCTTCCATACCGAATACTGTCGCTAAACAACAAAAACCAGTTTCCAAGGAGAAATCTTCCACACCAAAGAAAACTGTCGATGCCGAATAACTTTTTTTCCCTGATCCAAAGCAAACCACCATCTTAATCCATCCAAACACTGGTCACATAGTTACCAAGCTACCTACGAAGAGGAAACCAGAACATTTACCACAGGCACCAGTTCCTCTAAAGAAGATACATATGGCTACTAATACTTGACCACCACCTTCACCCCCTCCACCAATTAACCCTCTTTTACGCATTTCTCCACCACATTTTCCACAACCAGAGGATAGTGATTATGCACATGGGGATAGACAAGAGGATGAAGATATAGTACCATTAAACACTGAGGACCCTGATGATCCACCACAGGAACCAGACCCTTGGCATGACTACAGTATGGATCCTGATCTAAATAATGATCCGGACTTCTATCCCTCAAAACCATCTTCGCCAGATGACGTAGGTTTTGCCCAACTAATTAATAGGGCCGCTACACTCCGACCCTGTAGATAAAGACTTTCTTTTTGAAACTTTCGACCAGCCACAAAAATCTACTCTTGTCTTGCCAATGCTTAAAGAGCTTCTTAGACACGCCCATGAGGTGTTCAAAAACCCAGTTAGAGCTAGGGTTCTAAACCCCAGAATAGATCAAAAATACAAGGTAGCTCCCTCTGACCACATATACATCAAAGGTCAATTTCCTTTAGATTCCTTAGTTGTAACCAATGAACGCAAAAGAGCAAATTCTCAGGGGTCTGGTGACACACCACTTCCTGACAAGGAATCTAAATTATTAGACGCATTAGGCAAACGTATGGCGTCTCAAGCTGCAAACTCATGTAAAATAGCCAACACACAAGCCCTTCTGGCAAGGTATGACCAGGCTCACTATGATGAGCTAGAAAACCTCATTCAACATCTACCTCAACAACAATATAAAGACAAAGCCAATGACCTTATACAAGATATCACTAATACATCCATAAAATGTGCGCTTGACGCAGCAGACACCGCGTCCCGTGCAATAAATATCAGTGTGTTGCTACGCAGACATGCCTGGCTCAGGGTATCTGGGTTTAAACAAGAGGTACAAAATACCATTAATCAAACTTTTGACCAGGCGCACCTCTTTGGCCCTGCAGTGGACACGTCTTTTAAAAAAAAAAAAAAGGACACAGACTGCCAAATTTATGGGAGCTTTACAGTCCCCTTTTAACAGAGGCTCCTTTCGGCGTTCCTTATATAGAGCAGGCTCCTAAACAAATACAACAGGACGCTCTTCCTCATCCTACAAAAGTCCCAACCAGGGCTCCTTTTCCAGAGGATACAATAGAGGAGGTTATGAGGGAACAACCATCCAGGGCAGAGGCAGGGGTAGTAAGACAGCGATACCAAAGGATATGATGGACGGAGCGTTTGAACAAATCAAACACTCACCCCCAGTCAACTGATCTGGGTTTATTCCATCATTCTTTAGCTCACTCCACCACCCCAGTTCAGAGTTGACCATAAGGGGTCATAACACCGGCAGCTCCCCTAATACCAAACAGTGACTTCCCTGCGCTTCCCCCCGATCATCCCACTCCTGTCGGGGGACGCCTCTCACAGTTCCTGCCTGTCTGGAATTCCACCACAACAGACATGTGGGTAAGACAAATTATCCAGTATGGTTATTGTCTGGCACTCACTTCTACTCCTCCCAACATACCTCCAACACAGCGTCCAATGTCCAACATCTGATGCTTCTCTAACAAGAAGTTGTTGCACTATTACAAAAACATGCAACAGAACTGGTTCCCTTGCCTCATCAAGGCCGAGGGGTCTATTCCCTTTATTTTTTAATTCCAAAAAAGGACGGCTCTCAGGCCAATACTAGACTTCAGACTGCTCAACTACTACATCCAATCAGAACACTTCCACATGGTCACTTTACAACAAGTTCTTCCACTACTTCAGCAAGGTGACTTTTCCACCACTCGGGATCTAAAGGACGCCTACTTCCACATTCCCATTCATCCCGCTCACAGGAAATATCTCAGGTTTGTAGTAGATGGGCAACACTACCAGTTCAAAGTTCTACCATTCGGGATCACCACGGCACCCACGGCTTTCACCAAGTGCCTCGCAGTGGTTGCAACCCAGTTGAGAAGACAGAAAATTCATGTCTTCCCTTATTTGGACGACTGGCTAGTAAAAGCAAAGTCTCACAACAGCTGTGTTCAATACACACTCAGTTTGCTTCACAGTCTGGGAGAAAATCTGGACAAATCCTATCTCCAACCGTCCACAATACAACAATATCTAAGAGCTACACTAACTACTTCAACAACCCTAGCATATCCCAATCAAGTCAGGATAACAATTATACAAACACTAGATCAAAGATTTCAACCACAACACTCACTACCAGCACAATCGTTCATGCAACTAATAGGGATGATGGCCTCTGCATCTTTCTCGTTCCTCATGCAAGACTACAAATGTGTCCACTACAAGAGTGCATAGCACATCAGTGGAACTAGGCTCAAGGCCAACTAACAGATCTAGTGTTGGTGGACGACCGCACACATCGCTCTCTGCAATGGTGGAACACACAGAACTTTTCCAAAGGGCGGTCGTTCCTCGATCTAGTCCCACAGATAGTGCTAACAGATGAATCGCTCACCGGCTTCGAAGCTCATCTTCAAACCCATACCATTCAAGGTATCTGGACCCCCAACAAAAACAATTTCACATCAATCAATCAATCAATCAGTGACACTTATAAAGCGCGCTACATACCCGTAGGGTCTCAAGGCGCTGGGGGGGGGGGGGGGGGGGGGTGCCGCTACTGCTCGAATAGCCAGGTCTTCAGCTTCTTCCTGAAGGAGAGGTGGTCTTGGGTCAGGCGCAGGTCGGTCGGGAGGGAGTTCCAGGTCTTGGCGGCCAGGTAGGAGAAGGACCTTCCTCCTGTAGTCGTTCTTCGGATGCGGGGGACGGCAGCGAGGGCGTGGTTGGCTGATCGGAGGTGGCGTTTGGGAGCGTAGAAGTTGACTCGGCTGTTGAGGTAGCTCGGGCCTTGGTCGTGTAGGGCTTTGTGTGCGTGGGTGAGGAGGCGGAAGGTGATTCTTTTGTTGACGGGGAGCCAGTGAAGGTCTCTCAGATGTCCGGAGATGTGGCTGGTACGTGGGATGTCGAGGATGAGTCTGGCTGAGGCGTTCTGGATCCGCTGGAGTCTCTTCTGGAGCTTGGCGGTGGTACCGGCGTAGAGGGCGTTGCCGTAGTCCAGTCGGCTGGTGACGAGGGCCTGGGTGACGGTCTTCCTGGTCTCGGTGGGGATCCACCAGAAGATCTTCCGTAGCATGCGTAGGATGTTGAAGCACGCCGAGGAGACGTTGTTGACTTGCCTGGTCATGGAGAGGGAGGAGTCCAGGATGACGCCCAGGTTGCGTGCATGGTCTGTCGGTTTGGGTGCGGTGCCCAGGGCGGGAGGCCACCAGGAGTCGTCCCAGGCGGAGGGTGAGGAGCCCAGGATGAGGACCTCCGTCTTGTCCGAGTTCAGTTTCAGGCGGCTGGTCGTCATCCACTCGGCTACCTCTTTCATCCCTTCGTGCAGGTTGGCTCTGGAGGCGGCGGGGTCGTTGGTCAGGGAGAGGATCAGCTGGGTGTCGTCGGCGTAGGAGATTATGCTGAGGTTGTGTTTGCGTACGATGGCCGCGAGGGGGCTCATGTAGACGTTGAAGAGGGTGGGGCTCAGAGAGGATCCTTGGGGGACGCCGCAGATGACTTCGGTGGCCTCTGACTTGTACGGTGGTAGACGGACTCTGTGTTCTTCCGTCGAGGAAGGAGATGATCCATTCCAGTGCCTTCCCCTGGATTCCGGCGTTGTTGAGGCGCTGCACTAGGGTGCGGTGGCAGACCGTGTCGAAAGCCGCGGAGAGGTCTAGGAGGATGAGGGCCGCTGTTTCTCCATTGTCCATCAGGGCTCGGATGTCATCGGTGGCGGCGATGAGGGCGGTCTCGGTGCTGTGATTGGCTCGGAAGCCGGACTGTGAGGGGTCGAGGGATCCGTTCGTCTCGAGGAAGGCGGCCATCTGCTTGTTGACGGTCTTCTCGATGACTTTGGCTGGAAACGGGAGGAGCGAGATGGGGCGGTAATTCTTGAGGTCGGTGGGGTCCGCTGTTGGTTTCTTGAGTAGAGCGCTGAGTTCGGCGTGCTTCCAGCTCTCCGGGAAGATGGTGGTGTCGAAGGATGTGTTGATGATGTCTCGCAGGTGGGGTGCGATGACAGCGTCGGCCTTGTTGAAGACGTGGTGAGGGCAGGGGTCGGTCGGTGATCCGGAGTGGATGGAGTTCATCGTGCGGATGGTGTCTTCGGTGCTGATCGGGGTCCAGGCGTGGAGGGTGGTGGTGGGGGGTGGTTGTTCGGTCATGGTGTGCGTTGGTTGGTTGTTGAAGCTGTTGTGTATGTCCGCGATCTTGTTGTGGAAGTATGAAGCGAGGGAGTTGCAGAGGTCTTGCGATGGGGTGATGTCGTTGTTTCCTGCGCTGGGGTTGGAAAGCTCTTTCACGATGTTGAAGAGTTCCTTGCAGTTGTGTGCGTTGTTGTCCAACCGGTCCTTGAATGCTGTTTTCTTGGCGGCGCGGATCAGCTGGTGGTGTTTCCGGGTGGCGAGTTTGAAGGAGGTCCTGTTGTCCGGTGTCGGTTCCCTTTTCCAGACTTTCTCGAGGGCTCGGCAGTTCTTCTTGGAGCTCTTGAGTTCGTCGGTGAACCATGGGGCCTTCTTGCTGCCGGGTCTGCTAGGCGGGGTCCTCAGTGGGGCGAGCTCGTCCGCGCAGATGCTGATCCACTTCGTGAGGTTGTCGGTGGCCTGGCTGGGGTCCGCTGAGCTGGCAGGAGGGTGCTGGCTCAGGGAGGTGGCGAGCTGGTCTGCTGTGATCTTGTTCCAGCTTCTGCGGGCGGCCTGTTGCTGGTGTTGGTGGGTCGTCGTTCTCTTGAAGGTGAAGTGGACGCAGCTGTGGTCCGTCCATTGAAGCTCTGTGGCGTGGCTGAAGCCGATGTCTGTGCTGGAAGAGAAGACTGCGTCGAGTGTGTGTCCGGCGCGGTGGGTGGGGGTGGACACCAGTTGCTTGAGTCCCAGGTTGGCGAGGTTGGCGAGCAGGGTGCTGGTGTTGCGGTCGTTGTTGTTTTCCAGATGGAAGTTGAGGTCTCCCAGGAGGATGTAGTCAGCGGAGGGGAGGGCATGCGGGCTGACTAAGTCGGCGATGTCCTCGCTGAATTGTGTGCGTGGTCCAGGGGGTCGGTAGATCAGGGTGCCTCTGAGGGTGGTGTTCGGGTTGGTGTGGATCTGGAAATGCAGGTGTTCGGCGCTGGTCAGGGTGTTGTCGGTGCTGGTCGTGAGACGGATGGTGTTCCTGTGGATGATGGCGATGCCTCCTCCCATCTGGTTGGCGTTGCGGTCCCTCCGGACGATCTTGTAGCCCTCTGGGATAGCGATGGCGATGTCGGGAGCTGAAGAGGCGTTCATCCAGGTCTCCGTGAGGAAGGCAACGTCAGGGGCTGTGGCGTCTAGGAGGTTCCAGAGTTCGATGGCGTGTCTGTGGACGGAGCGGGTGTTGAGCAGGATGCACTTGAGGTGGGTGCTGCTGGTGTTCGACTTGGCGGGTGCTGGTGCGAGGCAGGTCCGGATGCAGGTGAACTTGCAGGCGTGGCAGCTGAAAGGTCCGTGGGTGCGTCGTGGAGTGGCTTGATGGCAATCTGGGAGTCGGCCGGTGTTGAGAGCGGTGAGGGTGGCGGCGGAGTACGTCAGGCGGGTCGGTCGGGGTCTTCGTGGGCCAGGGGTCCTGGCACTGGTCGCGATCCGGTCGCGGACGGGCGCAGACGGGCTTACCTTTGGCGCGCCCGCTGCGCGTGACCGCTGCGCGTTCGCACGGTCGCCATTTAAGGCCAAGTGCGCGGGTGGGCGGAGCAGCTGGGAGGCGGGAGCGGGGAGGGTACAGAAGAGAAAGGGGCGGGGCTGATGGCGGTGGCGGGAAGCGGGGAGGGAGCGCGGCGAGGGAGGCGGGAAAGGAGGCAGGAATCGAGGGTCAAAAACGAGCACAAGAGGCGGAGAAACACAAAACCTGAACAAAAATGCAAGCACAAATGGCGGTCAAAACAGAAAAACAGAAAACCTGAAAATTAAAAACAAGCACAAGTGACGGTCAAAACAGAAGGAAACTGACAATCGAACACACGGGGAGAAGCAGAGCGGCCGCGAGGCCGTCGGCGAGGCAGCTAGGCACAGCGAGGGGGCACACGCAGCAGCTGGTGGCCGTGCGGCGCGGGGGTGTCCCACATCAACTACCTGGAATTGTTAGCAATCTTCCTAGCATTGAAATCTTTTAAAATTGCACCTTCTAGGCAAAGTTGTCCTGATTCGTACATACAACATGACAGCAATGTATTACATACAAAAGCAAGGGGGGACACACTCCCTACAACTATCACACCTAGCTCAAAGCATATGGAGATGGGCCATTACGCAAAAAATATACCTCCTGGCAGAACATCTACCAGGGGTACACAATCAAATAGAGGATCTGCTCAGCCGTCACGCACTATAGATCTACAAATGGGAACTTCATCCGCAAGTTATTCTTCCATTCTTTCACATGTGGGGACACCCAGAAATAGATCTCTGTGCCTCACACCTAAATGCAAAATGTCCAAACTTTGCGTACAGGTGTCCACACCCATTGTCCAAAGGCAATACGCTATGGATGAATTGGTCAGACAAATTTGCTTGCGCTTTTCCGCCTCACCCACTCATTCCGGTAGTGGTGAAAAAACTCACACTCCCTGACAATGATCCTAGTTGCTCCAACACTAGGAAGACAACCATGGTTCACAAGTCTATTGTAGTACCACATCAAAAGCAACATCTCTCACCCAAACTTCCTACTCAGAACCATGGAGAGATACGACACCCAGATCCCAATCTACTCAACCTTGTGACCTGGCTCCTGAAATCTTAGAGTTTGGCTACCTTAATCTCCCGCTAGACTGTATGAACATTATCAAAGAGGGCATACGCCCTACAACAAGGGCATGTTATGCGGCAAAATGGAAACGGTTTGCCAATTTTTTGCACGCACAACATCAACCCACTAGATGCTTCCATTCAGAACATCAGTTCTCTCTTGTATTTGCAACAATGTAACCTAGCGTATACACCTATTAGGTTACATCTAGCAGCCATAGCGGCCTACCTACAAAATAGACAACACTTGTCTTTGTTTAGAGTGCCAGCTATCAAAGCCTTTATGGAAGGACTTAAAAGAATAATTCCGCCAAGAGCTCCACCCTCTCCAGTGTGAAAACCTTAATATAGTCCTTACCAGACTAATGGGTCCTCCTTTTGAACCTCTGCACAAATGTGAACTACAATTTCTCCCTTGGAAAGTAGCCTTTTTGGTTGCTATCACTTCTTTCAGGAGAGTAAGTGAACTCCAGGCATTAACCATACAAGAACCATTTTTACAGATCCATCATTTATTTATCGAACTTGTGTAGCGCGAACAAATGCCCAAGGGCGTCTCGGCGCTGTGGATGAAGCAGAATGATGGGGGAGGAGAAAGAAAGTTACTGGTTGAAGAGCCAAGTTTTTATTTTTCTTCTGAAAATGGTTAGAGTGGGGGCAGACCGTTGATACATGGAAACTGCGGTCGCCCCAGGCAACAGTTCTAGTGCGTGGGACTGTCATAACAAAGTGGTTCTTAGAACTAATCCAAAACCTTTACCCAAGTAGTATCTGCCTTCCATTTAAACCAGTCTATTGAACTCCCAGTATTTTCCCTCAACCAGACTCCGTGGCAGAAAGAGATCTACACACCGTAGATGTTAAAAGAGCAATACTCCACTACATTGAAAGAACAAAATCCTTTAGGAAAACCAAACCACTTTGTGGGGTTCTCCCCACCTCATAAAGGTAATCCTATATCCAAAACAGGAATTGCTAGGTGGATTGTAAAATGCATACAAATATGCTACATCAAAGCCAAACGCACGTTAACCATTTCCCCTAGAGCTCCTTCTACACGCAAACTAGAGGCTTCTATGGCATTCTTAGGGAACATTCCCCTAGATTACATATGCAAAGCAGCAACTTGGGCTACACCACATACCTTCACAAAACACTATTGTGTCGATGTGCAGGCAAAACAGCAAGCTAGTGTGGGCCAGGCTGTACTCAAAACACTATATTTCAAACTACTGCAACAGATACAGGTAGCCACCGATAAAGAGGTAACTGCTGTATAGTCTATGCAAAAGTGTACAATCTGCAGCTCATATGCCTCGAACGGAAAATGCTACTTACCAGTATGGATCTGTTCTTGGCATGTAGAGCTGCAGAGTTGTACACGCCGCCTCCCCGGGTACCTCTGACATCTTTATATTTCTCACTACTCCATATAACCCTAGTGGCAAAAACAATCTTAACGATGGAGCCGAAGCCCATGCACACTGTCGACCGAAGGCGGAGTCACCAATCTCGTGACTACAACACTTCTTCGCAGACAAAAACAACATGCAAACATCTGAGCCCAACACCAGATGGCGATCTATGCCAAAGTGTACAACTCTGCAGCTCTACATGCCAAGAACAGATGCATACTGGTAAGTAGCATTTTCCTTTTAAATCTTCATGCACCAAGCAAACGAAGGTGGAATGAAAAAAAGGAAGAATACTGAATGGTCTTTGCGACATTTCTAAACCTCAAAATGCAATTCAACTTAAGTCCTCCCAAAAAAATTAATTGGACAAAAACAAGAAAAATAAAATCGGAATGCAGAGGGTGTGAATGTTTCCAGGTGACTCTCCCTAATGACACAACGAGGGTGGGAATTTCCTGGAAATCAATCTAACTGATGTCATTAGCCCATGAGATATTTCTTTACAGTGAATCGCAGATACGACAGTTAATTTTTCAGGTACCATGACACCTATTAAACAAAAAAAAAAAAGAATTTCCAGGAAATCCATCTAACTGATGTCATTAGCCCATGAGAGATTTCTTTACCGTGAATCGCAGATACCACAGTTAATTTTTCAGGTACCATGACACCTATTAAACAAAAAAAAAAAAAAATTCCACTAAAACCTTCACGACACCTTTCCTATTTGGACCAGAGAGAAAACCTCTAGATTATCACCTTCGCTGTGGCACGAATTCTGCCCCTGTGCTGGGACATTCCAATCTCGGGTGTGGCTCGGACGGACCCCGGCCTTCGTGCGCACACTCCCACCGCGACTCATGACGGCCTGGGGTCTTCATGAGCACGGACGAGGTTAAATAAAATGACCCCTTCTTAATGAACACATCCATTTTTTTTTATGTAGAAGTTCTGTGTCTTGCGGGACCCAGAAGTAGAAATAAACCCACATGGGACTCCTGTGGGATGCTCTAGTTGGGTCTTTGGGTCCCACTGGAGTACTTGTGTGAGGTCACAAAAAAAACTAGAAAAGGCGCCATTTGATTTGCCACTCAGGAGACACTGATCAAAAAAAGTCCACAAAATGTAGAAACCATTTCAAATGATTTTAATAACCACCGTTGCTGGATGTGTGTTTCACAGACATTTTGCAGGAATTGCAATCTAAAGCTATCATGGCCTCAAAACTGGAGACAAGCAGACAACTGCATCTTCCACCAATCCTATGTAAAGTACTCCATCTGAAGATAAGTTTTCTCTCAAACAAGGAAGGAATCACTGGTGTGGCTGTTTTTCAACCTTCCAGCTAGCAAAACAAAAATGAGCGTACAGAAGGTACCGCATACTTTGTGCTATAATGTGCTCCACAGAGTGTAGACTAGACCATATTCCAAAGCACCTGAGGGATATGCATCTAAACATCATAGCACTTGCACCGATGCAGAAGTTGCAAGTGATAGAAAGAACAAACCGCTTCGGAGGAAGTGCTGCAACAGGACTATCTAGAAAATTACCACATGCAGCATTTCAGGGTATATTGCAGACATTGTTCAAGTTGTGGCCTGTGGTGAAGGTAATAGACGAATATGTAGAAGGGCCCCTATTTGTTATATGCAAACAGATCACAAATACATGTCTATAAAATAAAAAATAATAAAGTCAAACTAAAATAAAAATACAAAACTGTTAAACTATCAAAAAAAGAGAAACGAATAACTGAAACCTACATTAACAAAATCTACATAAGTAGTTGAAAAATGCAAATAAAAATCAAAATGTGAAAACCATATTCACTCTTTTACACATGGAATTCAGCGCACACAGGGGGAGTGGGGTGATTTTAGGGCAGCTGAGGGCTTTGTACAGTAGCACGTTTGACGCTTGCGGGGGCTTGGTTGCAGCCAACTCATTCATGTAACCGAGTTGAATGAACAAGTTTAAAAAAACAAATAAAAATTAAACAAATTCCCTGGGAAAAAAAAACGATTAAAGTGTTATTGTAGCTCGCTATGGTAATAAGATTTTAGCTTATATTAAAAAAAGCACTAGAATGTCACTGAAAAAAACAAAGGTTAAAAAGACGTTATAATTGTTTAAATAAGGCAAACACCCCAAAAAATATATATCCAATTGACCAGTTATAGTTTACTAAGCACACTATAACTTGCACCCCTGCTTATGCCCTGCTTTTAATCATATAATTTACATCACTCATGACATGTTAACTGATGTGAACTTTATGAAATGTCAACGGTATTTATGACATCGCTAATGACATCATACAATCACTGTGACACTTCCCTATAGTTTGTGGCCTTGGAGTATTTCAATATATTTCAGCTGTGGACATGTTTAGGTCTCAGCATGACAAAAGCAGGGCATGCGCAGCTTCTTGAAATCGATAAGATTCCAGAAGCTCGCTTTCTGCTCCGCCCGTGTTTTGCATTGGTGCGCGTCATTTTGCATCACCAGTTATGCAAAACCAGGTGTTCTGATTGTCTGGGAGGGTTTTTAGTCCCTCCTGGTTACCGCGTGACTCCTTTTGGCCCCGCCCACCGGGATTGCATATTTTACTGGCGGCGGTAGACCGTGTCTCCTAATAAGCCGCTAAGCACTTCTTTTTTTGTTGTTGTTTTTTTGGTATAGCTTTTCGCCGTCCCTCGCTGATCCTCAGGATTGTTACACTAATCTCTAAAATATATGTTTACTTTCTATACCACTCCCATTACCACTAGATAATGTAGTTACCCACACACCCCCCAATTTTTGTCTTGAGACATGCATTTCTGGATACATAAACACATTCCCGCTCAATGTACTTCGTGACATTAAACACATAGCGCCCAAAGCAACCCTTGTGTCAAACACGCAGCGCTCGGTGCACACCGTGTGTTACCCACGCAGTGCAAACCTATTTTTAACAAGCCACGCTCAGTGCACCCGTGTGTTAACCATGCCCCACTCAGTGTGTTAAACTCTTGCTTTCAGTGCACCTTGTGAGTTGTTCACTCAGAGCCCAGATCTCCCCGTGTCAAATACGCAGTGCTCCGTGCACACTGTGTTAAAGACGCTACGCTCAGTGCACCCCCTTTGTCAACCACACAGAGGTAAGTGCACCCCATTTGTCACTCTCTAAGATCTATTATCTATCTATCTTTTATCTACCTTCTATCCATCTATTATCTATCTTCTATCTATCTTCTATCTTTTATCTGTCTTTTATCGATCATCTATTTATCTATCTTCTATCCTCTATCTTCTATCTATCTTTTATCTCTCTTCTATCTATTATCTATCTTTTATCTTCTATCTATCTATTATCTAACATCTAGCCATTATCTTTATCATCTATCTATTATCTATCGATCTTCTGTCTCTTTTATCTATCTATCTTCTATCTATTACCTCTTTTATCTATCATCTATCTTTTTTCTTCTATTATCTATCTTCTATCTATCATCTATCTATCATCTCTCTTTTATCTATCTGTCAATTATCTTTTATCTATTATCTATCATATATCTATTATCAATCATCTATCTTTTCTCTAACATCTATCTATCTTTTCTCTAACATCGATTTATCTTTTCTCTCATCTCTCTATTCTCTATCTTTTAACTAACATCTGTGTATTATCTTTTATCTAACCTCTATTATATATCTTCCATCAATCTTTTATCTATCGAACTTATGTCTATCATTCATCTATCTATCTTTTATCTATCTCTTCTATCATTTTCTAACATCTTTCTTTTATCTATCATCTGTCAATTATCTATCTTTCATATTCTATCTATTATCTATCTTCTATCTATCATTTGTCTATCTATCATCTATCTATCTTCTATCTATCTTCTATATATCTTTTATCTATCATCTATCTTTTGTCTTCTATCAATCTTTTATCTGTCTATCTTTTATCTATCCATCTTCTATCCTTTATCTTCTATCTACCTATTTATCTACCTTCTATCTATCATTATCAATCTTTTATCTATCTTCTATCTATTATTTATCATCTATCTTCTATCTATCTTTCATCGATCTTCCATCTAGATCTTATTTATCTGTCTTTTATCTTTTATCTATCATCTATCTGTCTTCTATTTGTCTTCTATCTACCTATTATCGATCTATCTTCTCTTCTATCCATCATCTATCAATTATCTATCTTTTATCTTCTATCTTATCTCTTGTATCTATCTTCTCTCATCTATCTTCTATCTATCATCTATTATCCATCATCTATCTAATATCCATTATCTATCTTCTATCTATCATCTATCATCTGCTCCTGGTTTTGTCTGCCGCCTTTGACACGGTCGACCATGATATTCTGGTCGATCGTGTCGGGGAGGCTGGCATCCGGGGTACCGCCCTTGACTGGGTTCGCTCCTTTTTGAGCAACCGCCACCAGGCGTGCCGGCTTTCTCAGTTTTCTGCTGATGGGGTCAGACTGACATGTGGCGTCCCGCAGGGTTCCTCCTTATCCCCTCTCCTTTTTAATTTATACCTGACCCCCCTTATTCGTTCCCTGCGAGGTAGCCATGTCACCGCGTTGAAGTACGCGGACGACATTCAGCTGGTCTTTAATATCGACTTCTCGGACCAGTCGATTGACAATTTTCAGTCCACCCTCTGTCATATTAGTGACTGGATGGGAGGTAACCACCTCAAGCTCAACCCCGACAAGACAGAGTTGGTCCTTGTCGGGGGAGCCGCCAACCCATGGAAATCCATCTTTTCGCCCGCGAGGTTGGGTCTTCCCCCCAGTCCAGTCGACTCAGCAAAAAGTCTGGGGGTTATCATCAGTAACGATCTTACGATGAAGCCCCAGATCAGTGCTGTAGTCTCCTCTAGTTTTTTTCCGTTGCCGAAAATCCGAAAGATTGCTCGTTTCCTGACCACTGAGGCCCTTACCCTAGTTTTGCTGGCTTTAGTCATCTCTAGGATAGACTATGCCAATTCCCTCTATGCTGGCATCCCAGCTTACCAACTGAAGAGGCTGCAACTTGTTCAAAATCAGGCCGCACGTCTCCTTTACCATCAACCTAGACACCAACACGTCCGTCCTTTGTTAAAATCCCTTCACTGGCTTCCCGTCTCTGAGCGCTGTAAATTCAAATTAGGTTGTACTATCTTTAAGTCCCTTGCCGGAACGGGTCCGTCCTTTATTTCCTCACTATTGCACCCTTATGTCCCTTCCCGCAACCTCCGTTCCTCCCACCTGGCCCTACTTAAGGTTGCGGCTTTTAAACGTAAGAAACAGGGACGACTGAGATTTTCATTTCTTGCCCCTTCCCTTTGGAATACACCCCCTTTAGACATAAGACTTGCTTTCCCCTACACTTGTTTTAGGTCCCTCCTTAAAACTCATTTGTTTTGTAATGCCTACAATTAACGCTCTTCGCCTTGCGGATTGTCTGTCTCCTTATGCTCGAGCGCCAAGAAACCGCCAGGTGTTAGTTGTGCTTTACAAATATTTTTTACATTACATTACATCTCTGCAACAACAGTTATAGGACACAACTGGAAATATTTGTATGCAAAGTGTTGTCCATGACACAATTCCCGCCGATGGACATAGCTGGGCGCTGTGACCTTTGCAACAACACCCAGGCCTTGCCTTTAATTCATCTTGTGTGTTTAGTGCTGCGTTTGATTCGCCACTGAGACATGGGTCACTCAGCGGCCCTGTCCGCAACCTCGTAGACACGTCCGCCGCACTACACAAGGTGAGATACACATCCTGTACACATCGGATCGTAGCCCCCCACCTCCCCCCATGAACATACCACAGTGGTTCCCAAACTTTTTTGACCTGTGGCTTCCTTGACCTAATCGGCAGTTGGCCGTGGCTCCCCACCATTTCTTTTACCGGCGGGTGGGATGTAAGCCCGACCTCGGGAGTACTTCCTGTGTCTTCCTTAAAGTAATTGGGACTCAATGAAGGTATTATAATCATATTTGTAACAAAATAAGAAGAGAACAGTTGTTTAATAAAAACTTGTTAAGGGCCAAGTACAGAACCCTTACATTAGTACAAAAACTAAATAACATCCTTAATAAAGAGCCTTCAGGCAGTGTTCTTGGCACCGGTCATAAAGCAACAATGGGAGCGCAGCAGAACAGCTTTGAGCCACAGATAGACTGGAGTCATGAACAGAGAACATGTTCATCAAAGTATTGCTGCACGGAGGCGCCCCAGGACATGGTGGCCCCTGGATCAGCCACACTCCGTTTACCAGTCACTAGTTTCACCAGGGAGTGACAAACTCGCCCTGCTTGGGGCCTTTTTCTCAGAGAAAATCCATTTTGTCTGCATGTGTTCGGGAACCACCACCTCCTCCCAGGCCTTCAAAACTGACCTCAAAGTTCTCCTCCTTCAAAGACACCTCCAAATTTAACTCACGCCCTCTCTATTATCTGAAGGAAGACCTTCCAGTACAGAAAATTCTATTCTCCATGACAATGTAAGTGCCTTCCCTGTGTATTCCTGTGGTTTGAGTGTCTGCCACTTATTTCAGTATTCTCCTTCTACCTGTGCTTGGTACTCGTTTGTAACATGCACACGTCACTTTTCTCTTTTAACACTGTTTGCTACCTTACATTTTGTTTGCTTTAGATACTTGCACAAGTGCCACCATTGCCTACATAAAGTTTGTTCTTGTGCTTGAGTGTCTGTCATTTATTGCAGTATTATATCTCTACTTGTAGTTTTTACGTTTTTGTAACTTGCACACATGTCACTTTTTCCCCCTGTAATGTACCTTTTGGTACCTCTTGTATTTTGTTTGCTCACATTACTGCTTCGTGTAACTTAACATTTGCTTTTGTAATTTGTTCACTTGTAATTTTCTCCTCATGTATCAGTTCTGTTCCTATTGTGAAGCGCTCTGACACCTTCAGGTAAAGTCTGCGCTATATTAAAACCATCAATAAATAAATAAACTGCTACCCTCAGTCTGAGAGGTGATAAACGGCCCCTGCCTGCACACCTCCAAAGCTTCCGTTTGTAGAATTACACCCAGCACCCTGCAGAGATGGGCAAGCAGAAGCCTCGATAGGGAAAAAGTATGAGGGACAGGTCTGTCCTGCAGTGCTTAGTTCTCCAGGTCAGGGCGGGAGCAGTGAAATAAATCAGAGAGCGAGGGAAGAAGTAAATAGCTGAGGTCACGGGGTCAAATTACGAGCAGAACAGAAGAGGAACAGGAGAGGTTAGAGGAGCTGAGCGGCAGGAGGAATCGGGCTGCAATGCATATCCCCCACATCCTGAGTGCCGCGGCGCCCCTGGCTGCTCATCCCGGCGCACCGGGGTGCCGCGGCGCACACTTTGGGAACCGCAGACATACCACAACTCTATGAAAAGGATGTTCAACCGTCCGTCAACCCATCCAACCAAACCACCCATTTAACAGTCAAAGCACCCATCAACTGTTATGTATCTGCCTATCCGTCCATTCTTCTCTTCATCCATATGTTTATGTATCTATCCTCAATTTAGTCAATGTATCCATCCTGCACCCCTACCAACTTACTAAAGCATTGAGAAGCCGTCCTGCCCCCTCAGGCTACCCAACCACTATATGGCTGCCCCAAAATGTATTCATGCAACCATTCATCCATCAGTGTGTGCACTCGTTCACCCAATCCGCTCAACAATCCATCCTTCCATCCAACCATGGGCTCACAATCGTACTCAACACGTGGGTGCGCGAGAGAAGCGGTGTGGTTAAAATTGCAATAGGTCACGCCTTTCATTAAGTTTAAACCATTTGCTGTGCTATACAATACCATTAGCATAGCAAATGGCTTTAACATAATCAAAGGCGAGACCTATTGCATTTTCAATGCTTGTTCTATGCATCTTAACGGGATACTCCACTTAGACTTCACATGACCCTTAATTAAAAATCTCTCCGCCACCTGGATCGCCACTGACCTGTTGGCAATTACTACACCGCCTCTGACATCACCAACATGACATTAAAATTGTGCTTTTTTAGGGCTCGGACTCCTCCCCACTGTAAGTGGGGGAGGAGTTTCGAGATCCTAATGTTATAAGAAAAAAAAGAAGAAGTATCCTTAGGGCCTTGGCGAGAGGAATTCCAGACATTCCTTAGCCTTTTCTGTCATCTGGCCAGTGATTCGTCTTCCTTGTGTTTTCGTTTTAATAGGCTTGAAGTGATAGGGTAAATGTAGTTTTGTTCCGCCATTTTGGGCATAATTCGTTCGTGCTCGCGCAAAGAAGTACATAAATTATAATTAGGAGCTGTCAGCGTGCCTCCGTTAGTGAATCCAGATGGCCGGGCGCGTTCACAATTCTGCAGCTCTCAGCGCGCAGCTTCCTGAGAGGACCGTGATAACATCCCCATGGTAAACTTGAGCTACATTTCCCAAGTTTGTCGTGGACTGCGAGAGGTAACTACGTCGAAACAAAAGGAGCCGAGCACCCTTGGCGCCCAGGCGTAGGCGCATGCCTCCTTAAGGCGCTAGCTGGCTCAGGATACAGAGCCCGACCCTTAGAGTGAAAACCTTGCCGGCGCTATTCCTCCAGACATGGGTCGACGTATCCCAGGCACGAGCAGACACCGTCGTGTGTGGACATGCCGGACGTCGTCTTTGATGCTGGTCGTGCTCTTCATCTTGCAAGAACTACCGGGTGCAAGAACAGGTAAGGAGATTTTTTTCTCATAACTCTCGCGCCGGCCTGAACCTATCCGTCACGAAATAAATGTAGCGATTGGAGAGGGGCCATTGGGAAAAGGAAGGAATGCGAGCAACTCTAGAAATGTCGATTTGCACCTATTGGGTGTCTACCAATAAGCGCTGTGAAGTGGCTGCTAGGTGATATAAAACATAAATATTAATACAATGTCGCAATCATATAAGGAATCCATCTGGGCTGAGCACCGGTAATAAACCTCATCCAAAGTTTGAAATCTTGGCGGGATTTGCTCAGCCTTTCATCCGTCCAACGTTGATAAAGTGTGTACCGCTGCCATGGGTATTTGGCACCTGTAGTTTACAGTGAATCGAAATACGATCTCAACAGTGACAGGCTCTGTGGAAACACCACCGTTTTACCAAGGTCCACACACGTTTCAGACACAAGTGCAAGGTCACTAACACACGAAATCACACACTTTCAGTGCCACAAACCATGCAATCTATACAAAAATATAAACAGTGCCAGCAACCGCTACATGTATACATACACACGTGCAGCGCTACCAACCCCACCATCTTCTCAGACAAATGCGCAGTGCCACCCACACTGGACGCACCTTTGTAGTTGCACCAACCGCGCAGGCTTGCCAGACACACACCAGCAGTGCAGCCAACCTTGGAGCTACCCAGAAACACGTGCAGCGCTACTGAGGCTGCGCGGCTTACACGAGCGCTGATACCAATCGTGCCAGTTACGTTTTACAGACACGTGTGCAGTGCCACTTACCTCTGCTGCGAGATTTACGTAGGCCCTCAATGGCACCTGTTCCACAAACTTAATAGGCCCACTTTAACCTCTGCACCAACTATGTCAGTTTTACAGCTCACATGTTGAGTGCCAACAGCCCTGTCTTACAGACTCACACCTGCAGTGGCACATATACACACAGTCGTGCAGTGCCATTAACCTGAAAGTTCCACAGTGCACACATTCAGTGCCTCGTAAGATTTACACACACAACCCAAGCCCAACAGTCTTTAGACGCACACGCAGTGCCTCTAACCTTGCAAGATGTACACAATTTAATTTACTCTTATTTTCTCGCGTTCACACCTGTGCAGCGCTAGTAACGCTTTGATTTTACGACGAACTCGTGCTTTATGAACGTGTCTTCATATTCACAGGGACGGGTGCGGTGCCACGTAGAACGTGAGCTATGCAGACATAAGTGCAGTGCCACCAACCTTGCAAGGTTTAAGACACACGTGCTTGCAGCGCCACAAGGCTTCAAACGTGCAGACTTTACAAATGCATACAGTCGCAGGGCCGCCATACACTTCCAGTTTTACAGACCCGCGTGCAGTACCACCACCACTAGCACTACCACTACCGGTACCACCACCAGTACTACCACTACCATTACCACCACCAGCAGTACTACCACCACCAGTACCACCACCAGTACCACCACTACCAGTACCACCACTACCAGTACTACCACCACCAGTACTACCACCACCAGTACTACCATTACCAGTACCACCACCTCCAGTACTACCAGTAACACCACCACCAGTACTACCACTACCAATACCACCACCACTACCAGTACTACCAGTACCACTACCACCACCACCAGTACCACCATCACCAGTACTACCACCACCAGTACTACCAGTACCACCACCACCACCAGTACTACCACCACCAGTACCACCACCAGTACTACCAGTACTACAGGCACCAGTACTACCACTACCACCACCACCACCAGTACTACCAGTACCACGACCACCAGTACTACCACTACCAGTACTACCACTACCAATACCACTACCACCACCAGTACTACCACCACCAGTACCACCACCACCAGTACCACCACCACCAGTACTACCACTACCAGTACTACGGCCAGCAGTACCACCACCACCAATGCTACTGCTCACCACCAGCCATCAGTGCACAATTTCTACAGGCAGTCACGGCCATCAGTACATGCATCGATTGTTACACATCCACAATTAAGTATTGTAGCAATCTCAGTATGGTACACTTTAGTTTTAAACATATTCATGTAAAAACACAGCATGCCACCATTGCTACAATTATAATCTAACACACATAATTCCACTACACACCACATTAACACACTCCATAACACTTAGCAAAATACATTACCATTTACAATGCCATTAGCTCAAACTCAAATAAATCCGAGCCCGATTGCATTTCTAATGCTTGTTTCTCTTTATTTTGGTGCTTGAGTTAATAGAAGGAAGTGTGAACTAAAACGAAAAGTAAAAACAATACTTGGTTAAGAATGTGTCCCTGGGCTTTAAAGAGAAATATGAACACTTTAAAGGTTTTCATTTTCTTTGACCAGGACATGAATTGGTCTTCCGTTGCAGCTGACCTAAACATACCTCATGAAGTCTTCTCTTTGAGGTATGCAGAGGTGAAATGCTATCAACGATAGTCTCATCTAAATCCTCCCATTCAGAAGACTTGACCTTGGTGGGATTTTAGTCTGGTATTGCCTTTGTACGGGCACAAACCCTTTGAGCCTTTTGCCTCTCCTGATGTGGACTTTCTGCCTTACAAGTATGCCTTCTTTGTGTCAATCAAATCTGCCAGGAGGAAAGATGGGCTCAAGCCTTTGTATTCAAATAGGCTTACATTATCTGCCCTTTCACCATTCCAGTATGGTAGAAATTCATTTTAATGAATACTGTCCTCTAAATGAGTCGACCCTAAAGGGCGCATGTGTGGCTTGATGGGAGTTGCTATGCAACCTTCAAATCTAGTGGAACCACTCCTTTTTGGGACATGTTGCAGGCGTGCTTTGTGTTCTAGATTGTATTTAATGTTTAAACGTCTATTATGAAGCTAAGTTTGTTGTGCTGTACAGATGACTAATGCATAATATTCACAGAAATTATTCATGCATTTCAGCTTCAATCCCATGCTTCTTCACTAGATGAACATTACAGTCCGCGTGTCTCCATATCGCTAAACTTGAATGTGCACAAGATAAAAAACATTTGAAATTTCTCAGCATTATCTTGCAGCATTGGTGGAGCTTCTCCAATCACCACACCACCTAATGGCAATTTTCCTCGGTGAATAATCTTTTGCATTTCAGAGCCTCATGTTAGGGGGTGTTCATGTTCCTTACAGCCATCATGCTTTTTCCATCAGAGAAATGGCAGTATCGTGGACATTTCAAAGAGCCATTCCCATTGAATAGATTTGTAGAGCAGCAGTGTGGGTCACTACACATGCTTTTTGACGCATTACTATATGGGTGTATCTCGCACAAAGTGTGTGACTTTAAGTCGAACTTCTGCAGAATTGGTTTGCTTTAAAGCTAGTGAAACCTATACATTTTCCACAACCTGAATGTTAAAAGCTGCAAAAAAAAGTATATTCCTAACCAACCTGAAATTTGGAAAAATCATATAGAAACTAGGTTTGTTAATTGGTGATGCACATGTATTGTGCATAAAAAGACGCACCCGCTTGTAATGCTCCCATTCCCTAAGGTGACTGAATAATTTTGTTTACCCTTTTTTGACCTTTCTTCATGTTTATTCAATTTCCAGCTAATTGTGAAAGAGTGAGTGTAATGAACAAGAGGCGCGGAATCACTGTGATTGTTCTGATCTTCTCCACTAAGATGAAACATCTTTCAGACATAATTCTTGTTTCCTTTGCAGTGCTACCCGAAGAAAGCCTATCAAAGGAGCAGCTGGGCGGCCCATCCAGTTCAAGTATGATGACCTATTGACCAAGGCAAAGCTGGTGGAGCAGACAAAGGCACAACCCGAAAAAGTTCCACCACGCAAGGGGGTCCCGCTGTACGTTCATGTGGCACTGTTTGTCATTGTGGCTTTCCTTGCTGTGGTGTTTCTCACCATGGAGCACAACCCAGAAAACCCGTTTCATGCCCATGTTGAGAAAGTGGATGTCCACCAACCTCAGTGAAATGCAGGAGGGTTAGGGGTGGGGGAACTGCGTACCAAAGACTTCTCCCCTTAAGACTGTGGACAAAAATACGTTTACATTTCTTAACCAAGGACATCTGCGCTCAAAAATTCAAATTTGCTCGCTATCGTTTCCTTAGATCAGTTTTTATGTTGTTTGACTTCTTTAATGTAGCATCTGAGAGAAAAGGCATCATTTGTCTAGGTGTTGCAGCTATTTTCCAGGGTTGAGAAAATGCGGCCCTGCAGTACAGTTCTGATAGGAAAAGGAATAGCTAGCTAGCTGTCCCTGTGAAGAACACCTGCTGTGAATCCACTACAAGGACATCCTTTTCCGGCCTTGGGCCAACCCTTTATCTATAGTCTGATGCACAATGAAGAGGTGGGTGCTCAAAATGCTGTGTACCCAATGTTTGTCTCTTGTTCAGTTGGTTGCAATTTTTTTATTTAATATTTATATTGCATTAATCCGAAGAGAAAAGCATGATGCATGCGTGTTTTCAGGATCTTCTCCTGACACTGGGACACACAATTTATGTGAACCACAAATTTCATCAGACCGGTCTCCATTTCCTGAAGCATATTCTTATGCCTTCATGTTTCCTTCTTACTTTCACTGTGGAATACCTTTCTGGGGGCCACTGCGTTCGAGCTGCCCATTTTCGGTGGGGGTATGCACAGACCAGTACCCCTGTTCAAAACCAGTGTTCTTGGCCCAAACATAATGCGTAATGGAAAGGGTTACCTCTTTTTGTAAAAATTACAGCAGGAAATGGGAGCACCTGTGATGGATGGCAAGTTCCTATTTTTTGGTAAGATGTCGGTCTTATACGTCTACTGCTTCTACTAATAAATGGTGTCACTTCTGCTGCTGTGGACAAGCAGATGTGTGTACTCTTGTGTACATGTGGAGCACACAGCCGAAGCGGTGAAGCAAAGATACTTGGTGTACTACTTTTTCAAAACAAATACAAGTATTTTGTTGCTCTATTTACACACAACTAAAACGTTTGCCATTTTAAACCAGTGACTGTTATTTGAACTGCCTTTATTGAAAGGTTTGAATAAAGATTTGTTTTTCATATTTTGTTTTATTCTTCCATTTTTTGGGCGAAATAATTCTGAGTGTAACGCATATGAGGGAGAGCAGATGTAAAGAAAGCAATGAATGAGAGCGTGTAAAGATGATCCAAACGCCAAAGTCTTGGTAATAAGATGTATCTTTATTGGTCATAAGTAGAGACCTCCAGCTCCTTCCCAGCATCTTCAGTACTGGTTACTATTCACAACATAACATTCTAAGTACCTAGCAACACCATATAATTCTATGGAGGATACATCTTTACACATCTCCCCCATTACAATATAAAATAAATAAACAAATCAACATAAAACAAATAAAACAAGAATAACAATTAACAAGAAATAATTACATAAAAGAAAGTACCCACTAAGGAGCAGGACACCTTGCAACATTACCACAGCTCTAAGCAGAACCATCAGATAATATGCGAATATTTTTCTTAACACATTTCACACGTTTGGGCTGAGAATATTTACTATCTCCCTTAATAACAATACCACCTTTTCTAACCACAACCCAATCACCCTCCTTGATATCACACTCTCTCACTCCTCAAATTGTAGCTCTTTGCTGAATCTAACTGTTGCTTATCTACACCACTCTTAACTTTCGCACGATCAACCCAAACACACTCCCTACTCTTGAGCCAACCAGGAACTTCCTTCACTCCAGGTTCACGCCCCTTCAAGGAAACAAAAGGCGAGACACCAGTAATAGAATGTGGCCTAACCCTGTACGACCATACCATCTTCTTGAGTTCATCAGACCACGTCAAACCATTCGCCAATGATAGCTGAATGTTATCCATCAATAACCTGTTAATTCTCTCAACTAAACCATTGGCCTGCGGCCTGAACAATGCCACCTTTTCGTGGCAAATTCCCATCTTATCCAAAAATTCTTTCATTTGCCTTTACACTAACTGCACTCCATTGTCCGACACCAACGTTTTCGGAATACCCTCATTCAAAAATTTTCTTTCCAAAAAATTAATCACTTTCTTGGTATCAATACTGTCAGTAGATTCTACCACAAACCAATTTGAGTGGTAATCTAGAAGAACCATTAAAAATTTGCTGCGAACACCTAATCTAGAAATTGGACCAAGAAAATCGATCACTAATTTTTCCCAAGGGCGTGCCGGAAAATCAACACAAGAAAGAGGAGGCTGTCTAACCAATTTTGCCTTATCACTCCCCGCACACGCATAACAGTTCTTTATAAGTTCATCAATTTCACCATCCATGCCTGGCCACCAAAATGACTCACGAATCCTCCTCTTCGTCATATTCCTTCCCAAATGACCTTCGTGTGCTAAGCTCATAATTTTGGATCTAAGTTTGTATGGTGGTACCAATCTATTTCTTCTCCACAGTTTATTCTCACAGACACTTGACTCCCCTTCCACATGGTAAAACCCCTTTAGACGAACATCAGAACAAGAATCTTTGGACCATCCTTCAGAAACACACTTCATGACATGAGATATTAATTCATCGTCCGGCATAGCATTCTCCCACTCTTCTCTGTCAAATGCCTGTATTTCATTGCACCTAATCAATCCACCCATGTCCTCTGACTCTTCAAACACAAAGTCCACCGGCATCCTTGACAAATAGTCTGCAACAACATTCTTCACACCCCTCATATACTCCACTTCAAAATTATATTCCAGCACCGATAAAATCCACTTAGAAATCCTTGGAGTCACATTCCCCTCTAAACCTCTTCCACCCTTAAACAAATGTACAAGAGGTTTGTGATCCGTCCACACTCTAAAAGGCAACCCCCAAAGGAAATATCTGAAATGCTTAATTCCCCAAGTACACGCAAGAGCTTCTCGCTCAATAACTGAATAGGAAACTTCGGCACCCTGAAGTCTCCTCGAAGCGAAACCAATAATTCTCTCTACACCATCACAGATCTGGGACAACACAGCCCCAATTCCCACAGCGCTAGCATAGGTGGTAACTAAGGTTCTAGCTTTAACGTCAAAGTGACCTAACGTTGGTGCATGTAAAATTCCCTTCTTAACAAACTTAAATGCTTCCTCACACGCCTCATTCCATTCAAAGGCAACACCATTTTTCATTAACAACCTTAAAGGTTCTACCACATCAGAAAATCCCTTAAAGAATTTAGAACAATATTCGGCTAATCCTAAGAAAGATCTTAGCTGATCTTTATTGGATGGAGTTGGAGCATCATTGATTGCAGAGATGATACTTTTCTTAGGCTTTATTCCCAAACCAGATATTTCATGCCCTAAATATGTTACCTTATCTCTCTTTAGCTGGCACTTATCTTTCTTTATTGTCAAACCATTCTTTTCCATACGCTCAAACTTCAATCAAGACTTTGTCATGATGATCACAATTTCTCCCAACTATAAGTACATCATCCTGGAAACATAGCACATTTTTCATGCCTTCGAGAACCTGTTGCATTACCCTCTGGAACACCGCTGAAGCAGACGCCAACCCAAAAGGCGTTCAACAATAACGAAATGCTCCCAGCGGTGTTACAAACGAAGCAAGATGTTTAGAATGCACATCTAAGTCAATTTGGTGGTAAGCCGAGGACATATCACTCACGCTAAAAATCACTTCACCGCCCATGGCACTCAACATTTCAGATATGTTGGGTAATGGTTGTCTGTCAACCCAAATGTTCTTATTGAGGTCGCGTAAATCCACACAGAGACGAATTTTGGCTCCCCCATTCTTGGGTGCGACCACAATGGGCGCAAGCCACTCAGAAGCCTCAATGGGCTCAATAATCTTTAATTTTAAGAACTTATCTAATTCCTCTTGGAGAGGACCCCTCATCAAATACGGTACATTTCTCACTTTATGGACTACCGGAACAGCAATTTTCTTGAGTATAATTTTGTGAGAAAACCCCCTCAATTTCCCAAGTTCTTCAGGAAAGACACTAGGAAATCTCTTCATAATATCAATTTCAAAAGCATCAACATTGAGTATGGGCAAAGACGAGACAGGTTCAGCTGCATTAGGGTTTAAAAGAATTCCTAGGTCTTTCTGGTGACGCCATCCAAGCAAGTTTGAACCTTGCTTTGTCAAATAAACCCGTCCAAATACCTTTCGATGGGAAAAAGTAATCACCATCTGTTAGACCTGACATCATTGGCATGAGTCTCTCCTCCATTTTTTCTGTTTGCCTCCTCTGTTTACGATGTTTTTGCTGGTATATTGCTTTGGGCACTGTGCCACTGCTGATCAGTGCCACAGTGCAAGTGCCCCCTATGTGAAATTGATATATTGATTGGATTCCATGTTTGGCTTATTTTGGTTTACTGTCAGTCCCTAGTAGAGTGCACCAGGAGTGCCAGGGCTTGTAAATACAAATGCTGCTAGTGGGCTTGCAGCACGTGTTGTGCCACCCACAGAAGCGGCCTAGTAAAAGTATGTCTACAGGTCTGCCATTGCTAGACCTACGTGCAGTCTGGTACTGTCACGCCGACTGCGCAAGTACACCTACTTGCCAGTCCCTAAACCTTCCCTTAACTTCATGTTAGTCACCCCTATGGTAGGCCCACGGGCAGGGTGCATTGTAAGCATAAGGTAGGACAAGCCTGACAAGGTTGGCATGTCCTAATAGTGAATTACAGCCATATTCGTTTTTCACTATTGTAAGGTAACCTGCTCTCCATCAATTAGCATGGGCTGCCAGGATTATTAATGCTATAATCCTAGCGGGCTCGGGGAGCATGGTGCAATGTCGAGTTTGGTATCCCTGAACTCAGGGTTTAATAACGCATCCGTTGGGGTTGATGGTTTTTGGACTCTGTGTTTGAAAATAGCACTTTTAGAAAGTAGCTATTTTCTTGTCTAACTGTCTACCGGTCTCTGCTGGTTCTGGTGTGCGTGTGACAGGAGCTGGGTGGCTCCAGAGGTCTGAATGAGTCAGTGTGGGGTGAGTGGGGCATTTGCCTTGAGAGTAGGGGAAGAGTAGCTCCTGATAGCCTGCCCTGCCTGATACAATGCTGGCTCCGCCCCCCTGCCAGGCGACTGATGACTCTGTGCCTGCCAGGGACTTTCCTGGCCCCACCTCCTACCGGGCGACTGATGGCCCTGCCCCTGCCAGTGACAATGCTGGCTCCGCTCCTGCTGGGCGGCTGAAGACTCTGCCCTGCACAGTGAATAGGCCAGGTGCCTAGGCCGGGCAACACCCACAACAAACCCAAGATGGGGGGAAATTCCCCTGCATGGACAAATGGATCAAAGCCAAAAAGGGGTATAAGAGAAGGACCCCTGAACCAAGAATTTAGATCACTTCCGACAAGGAAACCTGAACCACGGACAAGAAGCCTGCTGATCCAAGGACTGCCTACCCCTTCTGCCAGAGTGCTGTTTGTTGGGGGAATCCTGCAGTTGCTTCTTTATTTTTGCCAAGGAACCAGGAGAGAGGAACCGAGTGTGTACTCTCAAACTTGCTATAGAAAATCTCCAAGGGTTGGAAGAGTGCCAGCCTCCTGTTGAAGTCACAGGGCCAAAGGACTTCATCTATTTGCTAAAAGTGCTTGTTGCTGGAACCTGAAATCCAGCACCTCTGAAGAATCCAGCAATCTCGACGCCGACGGACGCCGCCGAATCCAGCTCGACATCGTGAGTAACGGCTCCAGTGTCCCGCACCTTCGACACCGGCCGGCGGGACTCCAGCTCCAAGTGACCCTGTGTCGACGCCGCCGCTGATCGCATCGACCTCGAGCCCTCTCGACGCCGTGAGCGCTGCTCACTCTTGCAACATCGACGACGCCGTATCCTGCTTCATCTCGTGAGCGCTGCTCCCGCCTGACTTCGGTCGACGCCGCTGCAGATCGCCCCGACTCCGAGGCCCGATCGACGCCGAAGACGCGACGCCGGACATCTCGACGCCAGTGATCATAGAGTGCTTCACTTTTCCAAGGTACTGTGTTGTGGGGGTCTGTGCGACTCCGGGCTCGACGTAGCGCTCCTCGTGGTCGACGCCGAACCTTTGGATTAACTTTGCCTCGACGTCGTGTGACTCCCGTGTGGGTTACATTGTTGCCAAGAACTGTGCTTTAAAGAAGAAGAGTTGCTTTTGTTACTAAAGACTTTTGTGCTAAGAAGAAACCGTACTTGAACTATTATTTTTCCTTCCAAGAGTATTTATTAAGATTGTGGTATATTTTTGTCGTTATTTGGTCTTGTGCTAAGCCTTATATAAACATTCTTATTTTTATAATACTACTGTGTCGTGTCCATTTGTAGTGTATTCACTTTATTACTGTATGTGGTCATAAATGCTTAACGCACTGCCTCTGAGATAAGCCTGTCTGCTTTGCCAAGCTACCAAGGGGGTGAGCAGGGGTTATCTAAGTGTGTGATCCCCTTGCCCTGACTAGAAAAGGTGTGTCCCTATTTGTCAGAAGTGTATACCTCTGCCAACTAGAGACAGCCGCTTCTAACATTGGTGGGTCAGCGGTGAGGATTTGAACTTTGCATTTATGACCCATGTGCAGTGATTAGTGTGCGCTACATAGTGAAAGCAGACCATAGCGCAGCCACAATCTGTTTTGGTTGGATATCCTATTTTTGTTCTCCAATTTCCTGAAGCTTGATTTTTGAAACTGCCAGTTTTGACCATGAGTGATGCCGGAGTCACTACCCCTGTTGTTGTGGAGGAATTTGATAGGAGTAAGATAAACGACTATCCAGTAAAGCAGCTGAAATCCTTTTGCAAGCAGTTTAAAGTTCCTACCCCAGGCATCACAAGGAAAGAAGATTATCTCAAAGCATTGGAGGCCTGGTTAGAGGCCAGAAATCCCTCTGATCCGGTGGTGGTACCGACAGGGGAAGGGGAGGAGGAGGTGCCAGTGAATGGGCCCACATCCCCTCCTGGCAGCAGTCTTTCCTCCAAAGGTCTTTCTCCTGAAGAAAGAGAAGAAAGGGCGAAGGAGCGAGCATACAACATGGAGAAACTTAAGATAGATGGGCAGTTGGAGATAGAGAATGCAAGAGGCAGGAGAGAAGCTGATATGGAGATCAAAAGGTTGGAGTTTGAAAGAGAAAAGTTTGCTTTTGAGCGTGAGAAAATGGTGAGGGACATGGAGCTTAAAGCTAAGAATTTAGAATTGAATCCCTCTGGTGGCAGCATCCAATCTGTGCCTGCAGAAAGTAGGTTTTATTTTCCTAAAGATGTGATCAAAGATTTTCAGAAGAATGAGGATATTGGTCAATGGTTTAAAGCGTATGAGTTAGCATTGTTGGCCCACCGGGTCCCTGAGAAGGATTGGGGAGCGGGGTTGTGGGGTCGCTTTGTGAATGAGGGAAGAGATACCCTGTTAGACATGCCTGTTGAGGATAGGATGTCTTATACTCATATGAAAGATGCTTTAATGTTAAGGTATGGCCTAACCCCAGAAAAGTACAGACAAGCCTTTAGAGAATGTAAGAAATTGCATGGTACTACGTGGGTTGAATATGTGTCATTTTTTTACAGAGCCATGGATGGTTGGGTAAAGGGCAGCAAAGTGGAAAGTTATGATGCTCTTTATGATTTGTTTGCTTGGGAGCACTTGTCTAATAACTGTTTTCCAGAGCTGCGCCAGCACCTTATTGATAGCAAGATATCTAACCCTAGAAAACTTGCTGAGGAGGCGGACCGCTGGGGTACCAGGGCCCACAAGGGTCCAGTGGGAGACTCAGCCAAAGGTGGGCAGGGTCCCCAGCAGAAGAGTGGGGGGGACTAGGGTAAACAGAGGGAGTTCCAGAAAGGGCCCCAAAGTAATCCCCAAGGGAACCAAGGGAAGGGTTCCCAGCCTCCCCCTGTGAAGAAATCAGAGGCCCCGCCAGGTAAACCTGGTCATAGGGGCCCAATGACCTGCTTCGCTTGTAAGCAGGTGGGACACCGTTTTTATGATCCTCAGTGTCCCTTGAAGAACTCTAGTGCACCACCCCGTGCACCCCCCCATCAGTTGGCGAGTGTAGTCCTGGGAGGGGAGGAGATGGTTGCCCATGGTGGGGAGGGTCCTGCAGAGATGTCCCTGGTCTCTTTAGGAGACATGGAAATGGTCCCTCTGCCTAGTAACACTAAGAAATATAGGCAGTGGGTGACCATTAATGGCCATAGAGTGGAAGCTCTCAGACACCGGAGCGAGTGTGACAGTTGTCAAGTGTCACTTGGTGTCCAGAGAGCAGGTTGTTCCCCACGCATTCTACCCTGTGATAGCTGCTGACAACTCCCAGAGAGAGTGTAAGGTAGCTCAGGTTCCCTTTGAATGGGGGGGAGTTTCAGGTACTCTTCAAGTTGCTGTAAGGCCCGCCATGCCTGTTGATTGTCTACTGGGCAATGATTTGGAAGACTCCCCTTTGGTTTAAGGTGGAGAGGGAGACGCATTTGAAAATGTTGGGTGTGCCAGAGTGGGTGTGTGCAACCACTCGATCCATGACAGCAAGTAAGGGTGTTGATGGGGTTCTGGAGCCTGAAAGTATGGCCCAGGACCCAGCTATGAAGAGAAGAGGCAGGGGGCGCGGGAAACCGTCCCCCGTAGTTCCCGTGGTCCAGGAGGAGGCAGACCTTGAGGGCCATGCCCTGGAACCCACAGGTGAACAAGTTGCTGAACTGGGAGACCTGCCCGAGCTGACCCACTGGCAGCAGGATGGTGGTCCCTCCAGGGAAGAATTTTGTGCAGAACAGAAAGTGTGCCCTTCTCTTGTGGGTATGAGGCAGCAGGCCTCAGCCCAGACAACAGGTGATCAGTCAGGGTCACATTTGGTCTACTGGGAGAACGATCTCCTGTATAGCGAGCCTAAGGCTGCTGAGCCTGGGTCAGCCCGTGTGCTGGTGGTACCCCAGCGCTTCAGAGCCTTCCTACTGGGTTTGGCTCATGACGTTCCGTTAGCCGGACATCTGGGGCAGGACAAGACCTATGACAGGCTTGTCACCCATTTTTATTGGCCTCAGATGAGAAGGGATACAGATATCTATTGCAAAACGTGTCAAACTTGCCAGGCAAGTGGGAAAAGCGGGCGGAAGCAGAAGGCTCCCCTCCAACCTTTTCCCGTGGTAAGTCCCCCCTTGACCGGGTGGGGATTGACATTGTTGGGCCCCTGGACCCCAAGACAGCCATGGGCTACAGGTTCATCCTGGTCTTGGTGGATCATGCCACACGGTACCCGGAAGCCATCCCTCTCAGAACAGTGACGGCCCCCGTGGTGGGACGGGCACTGATGGGTGTTTTTTCCCGAATGGGGTTCCCCAGAGAGGTGGTGTCAGACCGGGGCACCAACTTCATTTCCAACTATATGAAGTCTCTGTGGAAGGAGTGTGGGGTAACCTACAAGTTCACCACTCCTTACCACCCTCAAGGTAATGGGTTGGTTGAGAGATTCAACCGTACCCTTAAAGGCATGATTATGGGTCTTGAAGAACCAATGAGGCGTAAATGGGACGTCCTCTTGCCATGCCTGTTTGCTTACCGTGAGGTGCCACAGAAGTCTCTAGGGTTCAGCCCCTTTGAGCTTTTGTATGGACACCCGGTAAGAGGACCTTTGAGTCTGGTCAAAGAAGGCTGGGAGCAATCTCCGAGGAAACCTCCCCAGGATGTATACAGTTACATGCTGGCCTTTAGGAACCAGACTAGGCGCTTCAGAGATCTTGATCAGGCAAATCTGGAGGCCAGCCAGGAAGAGATGAAGCGGTGGTACGACCGGAATGCCACTCTGGTGGAGCTTCAGCCTGGACAGAAAGTTTGGGTCATGTCCCCTGTGGAACCATGTGCGCTCAAGGACAGGTGGACTGGACCATTTGAGGTTGTGGTGAAAAAGAGCGATGTCACCTACATGGTGGACTTAAAGTCTCCCAGGAACCCCTTGCGGGTCCTGCATGTCAACCGTTTGAAGCCCCACTTAGAAAGGTCCGAAGTGGGCATGCTCCTAGCTACAGATGCTGGAATGGAGGAGGAGAGTGAGCCTCTTCCTGACCTCCTGTATGCAAAAGAGCAAGATGGGTCAGTGGATGGTGTTGTCCTCTCTGACACACTGACCCCTGAACAGCAGCAGGATTGTCGCCAATTGTTGGGACAATTCCCTGATCTGTTTTCCTTGATTCCTGGTGTCACTCAGTGGTGTGTCCATGATGTGGACACCGGGGACAGCACTCCTGTGAAGCACAAGGCTTACAGAGTGACTGACAAGGTCAGAGCATACATCAAGGAGGAGGTCTCCAAAATGTTTGCCTTAGGGGTGGTTGAGTCCTCTAGCAGTCCTTGGGCCAGCCCAGTGGTCTTGGTCTCAAAGGCTGCAGCGCCTGGTGATTCACCGGAACTTCGGTTCTGTGTGGATTCTCAGCATTCTCCACACCAGATGGGCACTACCAGTTCCGGGTTATGCCTTTTGGGATGAAGAATGCCCCTGCCACCTTCCAGAGGTTGGTCAACCAGGTCTTGGCTGGACTGGAGGATTTCAGTGCCGCCTACCTGGACGACATCGCAGTGTTCAGCGCCAGCTGGGAGGAACACTTGCGCCACCTCCAGGAAGTGTTGTTGGCCCTGCGCAGAGCAGGCCTCAATATCAAAGCCAGTAAGTGCCAGATTGGGCAGGGTTCAGTGGTGTACTTGGGGCACTAAGTAGGGAGCGGCAAGGTGGCCCCCCTGCAACCCAAGATTGATACCATCCTGGCATGGGCACCGCCCAAAACCCAGACTCGGGTGAGAGCCTTCTTGGGTCTCACAGGTTATTACAGGAGGTTCGTCAAGGATTATGGTAACATTGTGCACCCCTTGACTTCGCTGACTTCCAGGAAGCAGCCAAGACTTGTGATCTGGACTGACGCCTGTCAGACGGCCTTTGACACCCTGAAAACTGCAATGTGCACAGCACCCATACTCCAGGCACCCGACTTTTCTAAAGAATTTGTTGTCCAGACGGACGCTTCAGAGCATGGCGTGGGGGTTGTTCTAGCTCAGGTGAATGAAGAGGGCCGAGACTTACCTGTAGCCTTCATCAGTAGGAGGTTACTTCCCAGGGAACAGAGGTGGAGTGCGATAGAGAGAGAAGCATTTGCTGTGGTCTGGGCGCTGAAGAAGCTAAGACCCTACCTGTTTGGGACTCACTTCCGGGTTCAGACAGACCACAGGCCCCTCAGATGGTTGATGCAGATGAGGGGTGAGAATCCAAAGCTGTTGAGGTGGTCCATTTCCCTACAGGGGATGGACTTCAAGGTGGAACACCGCCCTGGCACAGATCACGCCAATGCTGATGGTCTGTCCAGATTTTTCCGCCTTAGTGATGAGGACTCCCTAGGGTAAGGGTAGTTCTCCCCACATTTCAGCTGGAGGGGACACGTGTTAGACCTGACATCATTGGCATGAGTCTCTCCTCCATTTTTTCTGTTTGCCTCCTCTGTTTACGATGTTTTTGCTGGTATATTGCTTTGGGCACTGTGCCACTGCTGATCAGTGCCACAGTGCAAGTGCTCCCTATGTGAAATTGATATATTGATTGGATTCCATGTTTGGCTTATTTTGGTTTACTGTCAGTCCCTAGTAGAGTGCACCAGGAGTGCCAGGGCTTGTAAATACAAATGCTGCTAGTGGGCTTGCAGCACGTGTTGTGCCACCAATAGAAGCGGCCTAGTAAAAGTATGTCTACAGGTCTGCCATTGCTAGACCTACGTGCAGTCTGGTATTGTCACGCCGACTGCGCAAGTACACATACTTGCCAGTCCCTAAACCTTCCCTTAACTTCATGTTAGTCACCCCTATGGTAGGCCCAAGGGCAGGGTGCATTGTAAGCATAAGGTAGGACAAGCCTGACAAGGTTGGCATGTCCTAATAGTGAATTACAGCCATATTAGTTTTTTACTATTGTAAGGTAACCTGCTCTCCATCAGTTAGCATGGGCTGCCAGGATTATTAATGCTATAATCCTAGCGGGCTCGGGGAGCATGGTGCAATGTCTAGTTTGGTATCCCTGAACTCACGGTTTAATAACGCATCCGTTGGGGTGGATGGTTTTTGGACTCTGTGTTTGAAAATAGCACTTTTAGAAAGTAGCTATTTTCTTGTCTAACTGTCTACCGGTCTCTGCTGGTTCTGGTGTGCGTGTGACAGGAGCTGGGTGGCTCCAGAGGTCTGAATGAGTCAGTGTGGGGTGAGTGGGGCATTTGCCTTGAGAGTAGGGGAAGAGTAGCTCCTGATAGCCTGCCCTGCCTGATACAATGCTGGCTCCGCCCCCCTGCCAGGCGACTGATGACTCTGTGCCTGCCAGGGACTTTCCTGGCCCCACCTCCTACCGGGCGACTGATGGCCCTGCCCCTGCCAGTGACAATGCTGGCTCCGCTCCTGCTGGGCGGCTGAAGACTCTGCCCTGCACAGTGAATAGGCCAGGTGCCTAGGCCGGGCAACACCCACAACAAACCCAAGATGGGGGGAAATTCCCCTGCATGGACAAAGGGATCAAAGCCAAAAAGGGGTATTAGAGAAGGACCCCTGAACCAAGAATTTAGATCACTTCCGACAAGGAAACCTGAACCACGGACAAGAAGCCTGCTGATCCAAGGACTGCCTACCCCTTCTGCCAGAGTGCTGTTTGTTGGGGGAATCCTGCAGTTGCTTCTTTATTTTTGCAAAGGAACCAGGAGAGAGGAACTGAGTGTGTACTCTCAAACTTGCTATAGAAAATCTCCAAGGGTTGGAAGAGTGCCAGCCTCCTGTTGAAGTCACAGGGCCAAAGGACTTCATCTATTTGCTAAAAGTGCTTGTTGCTGGAACCTGAAATCCAGCACCTCTGAAGAATCCAGCAATCTCGACGCCGACGGACGCCACCGAATCCAGCTCGACATCGTGAGTAACGGCCAGTGAGTAGCGAGTTCGGCTCCAGCTCCAAGTGACCCTGTATCGCCGCCGCCGCTGATCGCATCGACCTCGAGCCCTCTCGACGCCGTGAGCGCTGCTCACTCTTGCAACATCGACGACGCCGTATCCTGCTTCATCTCGTGAGCCCTGCTCCCGCCTGACTTCGGTCGACGCCGCTGCAGATCGCCCGACTCCAAGGGCCCGATCGACGCCGAAGACGCGACGCCGCTGATCGAGTGCTTCACATTTCCAAGGTACTGTGTTGTGGGGGTCTGTGCGACTCCGGGCTCGACGTAGCGCTCCTCGCGGTCGACGCCGAACCTTTGGATTAACTTTGCCTCGACGTCGTGTGACTCCCGTGTGGGTTACATTGTTGCCAAGAACTGTGTTTTAAAGAAGAAGAAATGCTTTTGTTACTAATGACTTTTGTGCTAAGAAGAAACCGTACTTGAACTATTATTTTTCCTTCCAAGAGTATTTATTAAGATTGTGGTATATTTTTGTCGTTATTTGGTCTTGTGCTAAGCCTTATATAAACATTCTTATTTTTATAATACTACTGTGTCGTGTCCATTTGTAGTGTATTCACTTTATTACTGTATGTGGTCATAAATGCTTAACGCACTGCCTCTGAGATAAGCCTGTCTGCTTTGCCAAGCTACCAAGGGGGTGAGCAGGGGTTATCTAAGTGTGTGATCCCCTCGCCCTGACTAGAAAAGGTGTGTCCCTATTTGTCAGAAGTGTATACCTCTGCCAACTAGAGACAGCCGCTTCTAAAACCATCCATTTAAGTCCCAAAATGTCAATGGTCTTCCCACTGCTTTGATATCAGGAACATCCCAAGAACCAACATCAGACTCATCACCCCACACCTTTACATACATTTCTTGAGATAACCGTGCATAAAGACTTCCAGAGTCAATCAACATCCTAACATCCTTCGTGCCAGGATACTTAAGATCTCTACTATCAAAATTAATAAGACCATGAGGTTTCTCAAGCTTATCTGAACTCTCAGTAGCTACGTCTAGAAGCTTAGAAACACTACTACATTCTACATCCAAAGATGAACTCTCAGCACTATCTACTAAGGACACCCTATCAACACAACATTAATTCTTGAACATTTTCAAAACAATCATCAATTTCATTTACATATTGAGTTTTGGCATTACAAGCTTTAGCTATATGACCCCTTCTACCGCATGCTCTACAAATAGCATTTCTAGCCATACATCGTGTACTAGACGTAACATGACCAGGGGCACCACATCTATAACACGTATTAATACGTGAATGCTCTTGTGTTTGTTGACCAACAGGCACTGAACGAGTTTGTCCAAAAGGCTTAGAAAAAGCTTTTGAATCTAGTTTACTACCAGCCTTAACCACTTTTGTTTCTTCCACACCAGCTTGGACCTCAGAATTTTTTGCAGTATTATCTTTAGATGTTATGGAATTGGTACACTTATCCATCTCTTTTATCCAGAGATTAGTATTCTCTAAACCCTTGGCAATTTGTATAGCTTCTTCTAGGGTGCAATCTTTAATAAGTAACTTTTCCCTCACCCTTTTGTTATTGGTGCATCTGACAATTTGATCACGAATGAGGGAATCACCAAGATTCTCAAATTGACAATTCAAAGACCACCCCCTCAAAGCTGCTACATAAGTCCCAATATCTTCATCAACCTTCTGTACACGACAAAAGAACTTATGTCTCTCTAAAACCGTGTTAATTTTGGTTACAAATCTTTTCTCTAACATTAGCATACTCATTTCATACACATTACAAGGCTGCCCATCCCCCATTCCTAAAGAAATTTCAGGTAAGTCTTCATATAATCGTCTGCCTTCCACTCCTAAATGATGTAATAAAATCACTTGTTTGCGAATAAGCCCATACTTGTCAGAACCAGTGGCAAGAACATAAGTTAGGAATATTTTTTTCCATTGTTTCCACGGCACTGATGGTTCACACGGAGTAGGAAAGAAAGAAGGGGGCGCAGCGAGACTTTTTGTCAGCCATGTAAAAGCAAAATAGAAAAATATTCCAAGTCACAAGAACTTCTAGAAATAATGTGTAGATAAGTAAAGAAAAGAGTCAATTTGCTATTACACCGTGAAACAGTACAGTTTTGTTGTAGTGTAGGACTGTTTTCAATTTCACTATTTACCGCTTGAAGCAATCTGTAGTCGTTACAACCTTGAGTTTCCTTTCAGCAATGTTTGTTTGTTGCAAACTTCAACTTCAACAATTATCGCTTCAATACAGCGTATAACAGCGTTCAAGGAATACAAAATGGCCAACACTTACGGGTCACGATTTGACCCCGCGTACGTAGTCGACACAAAAGAAGTCTCAAAGAAGCTCTCGTCCGCACTCGAAGCCCTTGCGTGAATGGATTCCAACGCGTAAGCTCGATCCAAGCTCGAAGACGACGGCTCGAGATGACTGAAGATGCAGGTAATGCCGTTAGAACTTCTTTGAAAGATGCGCAAAGCCAGTGGTGAACCTTAAGGGAAGCGTTTCCAAATAAATCGTTTCCAAATACATGAAGAAACCATCTTAGTAGTTCACGGATATTAAGGCATTGGTGGCATAGTTGTACTTTGTTGTAATCCAAATATGAGTAGGAAACACGATGCAAATACAATGAATTCCTTGAAAGTTTCATGAAAATAAGTAAATCCAGAGTTAAGAAACTAGGAAGCTTCAAAGCGGTAATAATAAATGTACATACCAATGATAATATACTCGAAGGGTCCCAACGGAGTATTGAAAGCAATTGAAGGAGTAAAAATGTATACTTTCAAGAAGTACCATCCAGGGGTGAAGGTCAATATATCTGTCCCCTGCCAGAAAAGTCCTTGTGTCCTCGTCGCCAATGTAAAGATGATCCAAACGCCAAATTCTTGGTAATAAGATGTATCTTTATTGGTCATAAGTAGAGAGACCTCCAGCTCCTTCCCAGCATCTTCAGTACTGGTTACTATTCACAACATAACATTCTAAGCACCTAGCAACACCATATAATTCTATGGAGGATAAATCCTTACAGAGCGCCTTTAAATTGAGTGTGTTCCATTAACACTGAGATGATTCATTTGCCATCTCTTCAGTTTTAATGTAATGTATGCAGGTAAATTGAACGTTCTCCGGGTTGCTTCAGGTTGGAGGCTGACAACCACTTGCGATGTAATTTGCTGAACCCGTACACCTCTCTTCTCTTTGAATCCGGACCACCTAGGGAAATGAAGGGTAGTGTGCTGTGGGGACAGAAGTCCTCTGCATGGTTATGGATGTATACCCCTGCTCTGAGTGCCCAACTCTACTGTTGTCTGGATCCCTAATGATGATTTTTGTTGTCCTAGGCAAATATGGATCATGCGTATGTGCCAATACATCTCACGGATCTTGTGTCTCACGGACTGCGATATTGTTGGACCAGAAGCGGTGCCCAAAGCGCTATCCTCATAGTGGTGGGAGCCTTCACCAGGAGCACAAGCGCACGATAGCACAAGCGGGTTGGTGGCAGCATACAGTGTAGTGATCAGTAGGAGTGAACAGATCCTTTTTGTTTCAAAATATTTTATTAACATTTTCAAGTATGAAGACTGCATTGCAGTATAAACAAAGAGCCTCCAAAACGAGTTGTGGCGAGCAGTTTGCTCAGCCTAACCATGGTTACAGAAGGCACAAAATATCATTGCCCAAAGGCGTCCATTGCCAGCTCCATTCTTGTAGGTTAACACTGTGTGCATACAATAAGAATAGAACCATGTTGAGCTGTCTCCTGAGTTAAGATGTTCCAGTTAGCTCAACCTATGCCCACGTCAGCAGCAGCAAGAAGGGAGATGAACTCACCCCATGTGTATCATTGAAACAGGTACAGCATCCTTCATCCCCGTGAGAGCACCAGACCAGGTGGTCTCCCACTCAGGTGTTGCACTAGCCTTCTCCATTTAGCTTTGAAAGGTTGGAGAGACCCTCGCATGTAGTGAATTGGAGAGTTTGGGGATGGACAGGACACCGGCCCTTGTGCGCTCACATATTTATCTCATACCCTCAATGTTGTGGGTACAGGTGTGACAAGGTACACCAACCACACTAAGTCCCACAGTGGTTGTCTGACTATGGCATGGTCCGACTGCAGCCAATTCTGCTCTGAAAACATGGTAGACCAGTCCATCCCTGTTAGTAGTTCTGCTGCATAATAGTGTGGATTGCCAAGGACTGCCAAGCCCCTAGTCACTCTTGGTTGGGTCATGAGTGACTACAGGAGGCTTGAGGCTTTGCTATTCCAGATAAATACCATTACTTTTTGTTGAATGTTTCAGGGAGGGGGGTTCTAACCAGATCAGAAGAGCTTGGAAAAGGTAGAGCAGGTGCAGGAGTACATTCATTTTGATCGCATTGATGCGTCTGAGCCAAGAGAGCATCATTTCCCCCAATTGCGGAGGTAATTTGTGATGGCAGTAAGCAATGGGGGAAAGATGGATGTGAATAGACCTATCACTGTCCGCGTAAACTCCCAGGTATTTAATTGAGGCTTTGGCCCATCTAAATTGGAAGCAAAATAACAGACCTACCTCACCTTCTTGGACTTAAGGACACCGGTTGAGAGTTTCTGACTTGTTGTAATTATTCATATAGCCAGAAACGTTCTCAAAGACCGCACGAAGTTCTACCACTGCCTTTAATTAAGGTATCTGGGGAAACAAAGGTCAGAAGCAAGTCATTGCCATAGAGAAAGATCCGAAACTCCCTTGGTAGAAATGTTATCCCTGTGACTGCTTCATACATGGCACCCTAGAGCCCCTATGAAAAGGGCCAAAAGGAGTGATCGGGGGCAGCGATGCCTGGTGCTGCTAGTTAGCTGTAAGGGTCTGGAAAGGTAGCGCTTCAGAGTAACTCTGGAAAATGGATTGGAATAATTGGCAAAATTCATGAGTGAGAATGTGGGTCCAGGCCGATTTTTTTGAAGCATGAGCCGTGGGATGGTCCAGTCCACCCTGTCGAAGGCCTTGTCTGCATCCAACTACAGCAGTACTGCTTGTATACTCCTGAGAGACCCCTTCTTTATCACGTGGATGGCAGTTCGGATATTTTTATGGGCTCTGCCGCCCCTGAATAAAACCACACTGGTCGCGGTGTATCAAAGTGGGGAGCACTGTGTTAAGCTGTATCACCAAAATCTTTGTATATGATTTAACATTAATGTTTAATAACTCTATAAGGCGATAGGATGTGCAGTGTTTAATGTGTTTGAGTTTCAGAATCACTGTCACTACTGTTTCTCTCATTATCTGGGCAGCCTTTTCTGCTGTAACACTGTGGTTGGAGAGAGCGGTGAGTTTCCGATTAACTAGAATAAGCTTGTTTTTTAGAATTAGGCTGTGAGGCCAACAGGCCCGGGAGTCTTGTTGGATTTGAGAGTTTTAATGGTTAATTGAACTTCTTCTGGGAGGATCGGACCCTCCTTGGAGTCTTTGTGTTCGTCTAAGTTTGGATTGATTCTAGGAAAGCCTCTGTATCTTCCTGAGAGGGGAAAGTACTGCTATAAAATTGTTCATAAAACATTCAGAGTTTTTTCTACTTTACCTTCATCTTACAGTAAGCAAAATACTGTGGTTGCTTCTATTTTGTGTATATATTCCCTTTTGCCTCTCAACAGCGGCAGAGCTTAAGTGGGTCCAGCTGGTGCCACCTGTCAGCGGGATGTACAGTGTTGGGGCCCTGTTCTTTGCTGCATCGGCTGTATGAGGTGAGTCCTTGTGGAACCAAAGCCGTTCTTGATTCCCTATTGCGCCACTTGAACACCTCTATCAGCCCTGCTGTGGGCAGCTCAGAGTTCCCCGGGATCTTCACACCTCAGTCCACTGGGTCATTTCTGGAGGTATTCCCCATCCACCCAAGGAAGAGTAGCCTTGGCATTGATCACTCAATGTGGCCTCCCCCGTGGCACAGAGCAAGGCGGCTGCGTGTTGTACATCAGAGATGGCATGGCGCTTGACTGCAATTTGATAGGACAAACTGAAGGTGTATGTCCACCTATATCGTATGCCATCTTCTCAGAGCTTTGTGTTTATGGTCCAGAAAGCTGCACGGTTTTGCAGGTCAGCTGAGATATATTTTGGAAGATTGTGCAGGAGTAATCGTGAAAACTCACTTAACCGGCTTTCCTGGATTGCTGGAGTACGTTCTCTTTTTCCAAGTAACAGTGGAATTGAATGAGTGCATCTCTGGGGCGTTGCTGTTGGGATCGTTTTTTTAACCTAGTCGATGTATTCGATCTGTTATTTCAGGATGGTTGTCTCCCAGAGGGAAGTGAGCATCCCCACAACAAAGGGCTTCAAGTTAGTATCCAGGATCTCCTAACTGAGACCCCATATGTGTAGGTTTTCCCACCTTGAACAATTTTTCAGGTTTTCATGTTTTTTCGACAGCGGCTTTGAGTTGGTATTCTATAGCAGGGCTTTTCTCTGTAATCACAGGCTTGGTTGCAACCACTGCTTCCAAACTTGGCTCCAGCTGGACAATGCGTTGTCCCACAGCATATACATCTGTTCTGAGATCCGTTATTTTGGCACCCAAGTCTGAACGCAGCCCCGTAAAACCTTTCGCCAGGCCTCGTCGTAGTTCATTGCGCATTTCTATTTTACAAGTGCAGAGCCTATCGATTAACTGAGCCTTAGTGAGCACCATTGAGGGTAGCTCCTCAGGTCTCAAACGGTTCGGGGCAGTGGCTTTCCATGTACGCGGGTAGTGTGCCAGGCATTAAAGTCATTTTGGGGGACATGGCGGGAGCCTCTTTATATACCTATCTCTGGCTCCTCCCCGTGCCTACACAACACGGCCCTAACTTAATATTATTGCTCCTGTAATCTGTCCTTCCAGTGCGGTCGCAGCTGCAAAAGTTCATCTCCACTTATTCATTTCCATCGGGGTTCTTCGGGCTCATAGCAGCAATCACTGGGGCGCCAGGACCTGATCCCTTTCAGATTATGCTTTGAGGGGAGAGTCCACAGGGTCACAGTTCCTCGACCCTGGAACCATGTAGTCTGCAAAGTCTTCAACTAGAAGGCCCAGACCCTCCGCTCAGCGTTCCAATAGTTCCAGGCTAGGCAACATGAGCTCAGCTCCGTGGTAGCTGTTTTGGGGCAAGCAGGGAAGAGCTCTACTTCTCAATGTCCATGGCAGAGCAACATGGCCACCCCTGCTATGACCAAGGCTCTGTGGCATGGACAACTGTTGTACGCAGCTGCAGGCTCTGTTGTCTGCGTCTCCTCACTGCCTCCACCTACGTGTTGCCCGCCTGGGGTAAAAGGAGTACTGCACCTGGCCCCGGGACCTTCCCAATCCGGGAGAATTCCATGACTGTGCTGACCGACACGATGTAGACCTGAGAGTACGCTGGTTTAGGGAGCAATGATGAGGGGCGTCTCACCACTATGCCAACTTGTCCTCTCCCCCAAACGGATCCTTTTTAACCTATGTCATTGGAGTGGGGACTACCACATCTCCCAACCTTTTTAAAGTTCTGTTGCTGTGTGGTTAAATCACCCCTTGTCCTACATCACTTACATGTGAATTTCAGCACTGTGGATAATTGGTGACTCAGTGCTGGACGTTTGTGTGCTTGGGAAGTGCACAGTACAGGGAGAGAGTAGGGCTTTGCGGTGTATTTATGTTGAGTGTGTACTGGGTGTATGTATACTGGAGAGGAATACATTACATTTATTTATTTAAGTTTTGTATAGCGCTAGCTGGACCCGAGGGTATCCAAGCGCTTCACAACAAATACAAAAAAGACAAGGAGGACGTAAACAGGGCTGGGAGCACAGGGGGAAGTAAAAGTCTGTACAATAGCAACATGAGCGCACTACATGGCGGAGATCAAGAGAGTCATCCGGCTCTCTCTGGGAGCATAGAGATAGAGATCTATCAAAGTCAAACGAGGGGTTCTCGTTACGATCCAGCCCGCCCAAGAAAGAGGGCTTTGAGTAGCATCTTGAATTTCGGGAAGGAGGCGGTCAGTCTGATGTGGGGGGGGGGTGGAGTTCCATATCTTGGGAGCAATACCCGCAAAGGACTTACTAGATGTTTTAGGTTTCTGTGATTTCAGAGGAATGAGTAGGAGCGTGTTGGAGCTTCTGAGGTTCCTAGACTGACCGGCTCTTTTGAGTTTGTTGGCCAGATATTCTGGTTTGCCTGTATGCAGGGCTTTGTGTGTGAGGCAAGCTGTGCGTAAGCTGGCTCGTTGGTCAATAGGGAGCCACTTCAGATCCTTGAGAGCCGGGGTGATGTGCTCGTATTTCTTTGTTCCTGTGACCATTCTTGCTGCGGCGTTGAGGGTAGTGGTCAGAGGTCCCAGGTGTGATTTGGCTGTTCCAGTCAGAGTAGCAATGCCATAGTCAATTCTGGAGAGTACCAGTACCTGAGTGGCCTGTTTCAGGTTTTTCGTGGGAAGGAAGGGTTTCAGTTTGTAGAGAAGTTTCAGGTTAAGGAAAGCACTTTTGGCAGTTTTAGAGATGTGTTCTTTCATGTCCAGTTTGGGGTCAAGAGTGATCCCCAGTGATTTGACAGAGGTTGTAGGTACAAGAGGAACATTAAGGGCGTTTAAGGCTTTGAGCCAATCAAGTATTTGGGGGTTTTCACCTTTATTTGAGATGAGGAGCACTTCTGTCTTTTCTTCATTAAGTTTGAGGTGGTTGGATGAGAGCCAATGTTGGACCTCTGTGAGTGTGCCGTTCAGTCTGTGTATGTCTGCGATCGAAGTGGTTTCCAGGTAGAGTTGTGTCGTCCCCGTAGAGGTGGAAGGGGATGTTAGAGTTCCTTAGAATTGAAGTGAGGGGCCCTCAGAGAGCTGTTGATGATCTTGGCCCAGATAGGGGCTAGAGTGAGCTTCAGGTCTTTGGTCAGTCTCGGGGGTAGCTGATCAAGGGAATGTGACGAGGGATTAGCGGTGGCTATGAGATTGCTTATCGCTTCAATCTGGATAGGTCGGAAGGAAGACCAGCGAGTGCCTGCGGTTGCTGGCCTTAAGTGGGTAGTAGCAGTGGGGAGCGACTCTGTGAGGGCGGAGGACATGTCACTCGAAAGATCAGTCAATTGTGGCAATTTTTTCGTTGAAGAAGCTAGCAAAGTCATCACATTGGGATTTGGACGCTGCCAAGCTGTCTATCATTGGAATGGAGGTTTGGTTCCTGATGATATTGAAGAGTTCTTTGGGGCGGTTTTTAGCCTTGTCTAGAGCAGATCAGAAGAAGGATTACTTTTTGCTCTTGATTTGATTAAAGTAGGTTTTGCCAGCTGCCTTGAGTTGGTCCCGGTTCAGGGCGGTGGGGTTGTTCCTCCAAGTTCTTTCCATGGATCTTAGTAGTCTTCGCTCTTCGTTGATGTCAGTGGAGAACCAAGACCTGGAGAGGATGCTTCTGGGTTTGTTTTTGTTTTCTAGGTGCCAGCTGATCTAGGACGCGCTCTAGGTTGGAATGATAGAGCGAGGTGAGTTCCGTGGTTGAGAGGAGCTCCGTCGAGTTCGGGAGGAGTGCGCTGAGAGCATCTTCTAGCTTGTCAGGGGGGACTCTCGGTATGTTTCTGACCCACTTGGGGGAGGTTTGAGTGGGTGGGAGGGATAGAGCCGAATGGTTGATATGAAAGAGGATGGCGTGATGGTCCGACCAGTCCACCAGGATGAGGTGGTCAATCGAAATTGCCTTTTTGTCCGCAATGATTGCGTCCAGGATCGCTCCTCTATGGTGGGTTTTCTCTGAACAGTGTTGGATCATATCGTGGTCTTGTATAAGGGAGGTGAGAGATTGGATGAGCGGGTTTTTGGTTTCATTCCATCTTAGGTTGAGGTCACCCAGAATTATTCTGACGTCGCTGTGAGAGCGGTTTGAGTGATCAGATCCGTCAGCTCATCGCCAAATTCAATAGCGTTGCCTGGAGGATGGTAAAGGAGAAGGCATTGAAGTGGGCTGTGGTAGGGCGAATTGAGGTTGACCGAAAAGCATTCAAAGGAGTTATACAGAAAGGAGGGGGATTCAGTGACGGAGAGGTCACTTTTGTGGATAATTGCTATTCCACCCCCTTTGCGTATGGGCCTGTCTTTGTGGATAAGTGAGAAGCCGGGCGGTACCAGCGTGTCCAAGATGGGAGGGGATAAGGTTTTCAGCCAAGTTTCAGTGATGAAGCCTACATCTAGGTCATGGGAGAGGATGGTTTCGGCTAATTCCGTTGCATGTTTGATGGCGGATCTGCAGTTGATAAGCATGCTGTTAATGGGGGGGCCTACATTCGAGTTCGGGTTGACGGAATTCGCTCTGGGTAAGGAGGAGAGATAGGCTGGGGGTCTGGCGGCTTTTCGGTGGGGCGGGTCTCTCCTCACTCCAGTGATGACTTGAATTGAGGAAAGGGGTGAGGGGGTAGTGCTTGGGCTGGCGAATTAGGAGGGGGTTTGTAAGATGCGACGAGGGAGCTCACTTCCTGGGGGGAGAGGGAGGGAGAAGTCTCTGGGACTGTCAACTCGTGACTCAGTCCGGGGTTTAGTGAGAGGAGGCCGGGAGCCTGGGGGGGGGGGGGGGGGGGGGGGGACAGGGACCCGATAGGGGGCATGGAGTCATTCCTAATGGGAGGCGGCTGGCGGTGGGGAGGTGGGACGTGAGGTTGGGGGGTAGCTGGAGTTTCTCTAGGAAGGAAAGGGTTTCCTTCAGGCCGAGGATCAGCGTGGCGATCTGGGCTTCTAGAAGGTCCAGGCGTTGCGTCATCTTGAGCGCTGGCGAGGGGGGGGGGGAAGGTGGAACTGGGCCTTGAGTGAGAGGGGCATTGGGGCAAGACATTATTAGGGGGGAGAGTAGAAGTTGGAGGGTCCGGTACCGGTTTAGAGAGGACTAAAAAGGGAGGGGGCTTTGAGGCGAGTTGCTGTTAGGAGGGATAATAGGTAGGTAGGGAGGGTCTGATTCGGGATTGGAGTTCGGATGGGCGAGGGCTAGAAAGGGGGAGGGGCTTTGTGGCGAGTCTTGGGTTTCGAGTTCGGGTGGGCGAGGTATCGAGAGGGAGGAGGGTTGCGGCCCCTTTGGAGGAGGTGGTTATCTTCACAGAGTGGGACGGTGTGAGCTAGTGGATTGGGGGTTAGCGCAGGGGGCTGTGACTCGGAGTTCCTAGATGGTCTGGGATCTCTACGGGCAGGAGATTGGGAACCTGGGGTGGTTTGTGAGAGGTGGAGTGGAGGGTTGGGAGTCGGATGGGTAGGAGGGGGGGGCAGAGTTCTGGGAGGTTGGGTGGGCGGGGAGGAGGCAGGGGGATGTAAGGTAGTGGGGGCTGGGGGAGGGGGGGGGGAATTACTGGTGACGTGATTAAGCACGGGGAGGGGATCGTTGAGGTGATGGAAGCCTGCTCTGCGGCTTAGGGGTTTGAAGGGAGCCACGGGGGGGGAAGGTGCGCGGCTGGTGAGGGTAGTGAGCAGTAGCCGCCTTTAGAGTGGGGAAGAGGGAGTCGAAGAACTCTAAGTTTTCGTCTTTTGCCTGAATTCGAATGGTGCCATTCAGGAAAATGGTGATGGAGATGTCTCCTGACAGAGACTGTTGGTTAAGGGGGGAGATAGTTAGTTTCCGGTTGTGTTCTGTGAAGGTGGTTTTGGAGACAGGGAGGAGTGAGTTATAGATGGTAACCCATAAGTCAGTCCTTGTGGTGTGAAAAATGAAGTCCATTTTTCTTTCCCCTCTCGATGAGCAATGGTAGGTGTCCACAATAAGTGTTTCGCGGTGTTGCCTAATTAAATTCTGTTTAAAGCGTTTTTTAGCTTTGAAGGAGAGTCTGTGTGGGAATGTTATGGTGTAGGTGTTCTGTCCAAGAGGGGACAGGTGTTTAAGTGACGGGCAGGGCTGCGTGTCTAAACGCATGGCCGGAGGCATCCTGGTACAATTAGGGGGAAGTAGGGTTGTTAATCAACTGGAGTGCCTGGGGTAGTTAGAAGTGGGTGGACTTAGCTGCAAAATCCGGAGAGAGGAGCTCAGCCTGCGGCCACCATTGCACCTTCAGAGGGAGAGGAAAATCCGCTTTTGAGATAAAGCTCCTTACTTTCGAGGCGAGATTGTTAAATTGTGGAAGAAGCGAAGAGATGCTTGAAATTGGGTAGAGCCAGTTTGTTATTCAGATTGATGGGATGTCCGAGGTGGCGGCCATATTGGGGACAGTCAGCCCTTGGCGGGGGAGGAACGGGCTGAGGCTAGTGCGGGGTGCAGAGTAAGGTGCCCTTGTTGATCGGAAATTCCGCTTTTGCGTTAAGCTCCTTGCTTAAAGCGTAATTATTAAGATGCGGAAGAGGCGAAGGGCCTTTTGAGGTTGGGCAACCAGATCGAATCTTTTTTTTTTTTCTCAAACTGGTGAGATGTCCGAGGAGGCAGCCCTTGCAGGGGAGGAACGAACTGGAGCTTGCGTGGGGGGGGCGGGTATGGTGCCTGTAAATCGGTTAATGTATCCTTTGGTCGCGGCGTCAGGCAAGCGCAGCAGGGGCCCAAATGGTGTGCTTCATGGTCAGAATCTCCTTCAAACTGATGTGATGTCCGAGGTGACGGCCATATTGGGGCCAGGCAGCCCTTGGCAGGGGAGGAACGAACTGGAGCTTGCGTGGGGGGGGCGGGTATGGTGCCTGCAAAAACGGTTCTTGTATCCTCTGGTCGCGGCGACTGGCAAGCGCAGCGGGGGCCCAAATGGTGAGCTTCACAATCGGAATCTCTTTCAAACTGCTGCGATGTCCGAGGTGGCAGCCATATTGGGGCCAGGCAGCCGATGTCCGAGGTGGCAGCCATATTGGGGCCAGGCAGCCCTTGGCAGGGGAGGAACGAGCTAGAGCTTTCATGGGGGGCCGGGTATGGTGCCTGTAAATCTGTTGATGAATCCTCTGGTCGCAAGCGCAGCAGGGGCCCAAATGGTGAGCTTCACGAACAGAATCTCCTTAGGCCTTTAGTTTTAAGTTTTAACATCGAGCCGCCATCTTGGAAGCAGGCATCGTCGAAATGGACCGGAGAGGGGACAACTGCCTCACCGCTGCGGGCTTCCCTCAAGCTGTTGTAGCTGGAGCCAGCGTCACTCCGTTGTAGTTCCCTGCACCTCTCCCCTCACCTCTCTCCGCACGGACCTCTTCGCTGCTCCCTTGGCGTCGCCAGCCCGTCCGCGCCGCAAACGGGCGTCACGCCATCCCCTCAACCGCGGTAAGTGAAGAACTGTTACCCGAGGGGGGTTTCTGCTGAAGGGAAGCGGGGGAGAGCACCGGATCAGGAGCAGGTAGGGCGGGGAACTCCGGCGCGTACCTCTAGCCCTTGAAGTCTCGATCCTGGACGTAACCAAGGCACACGAAGGCAGCTGGTTCCGGGTTAGCTCGCCGGGAACGGTGCTCGGCGAGCCTTTCTTACGAGGGGGCTTCGGTGGGGTTGCTCCGGTCGGGATTAGCACTGAAAGTGATCCCTTGACTGGAGCTCGTCCCAGTCACTCCCTTCTTAAAGCATGTGCTGGGTATATGCGAAAAGTAGGGTGAATTGTTGTGCAGTGCGTGCATGGTGAATGTGTGTGCTTGCACTATGTGTGTTTGGAAGTAGCACACAACGACAAAATACAGAAAGGCTACAGTACTGAGCAGTGCGTGCAGAGTGAACATGTGTGCTGAATGTATGTGTGCCCTGGGTGGCACAATACATGGATGTAACAGTACATTACTGAATAGTGTGTAGTAGGAAGCTGGCTCTGTGTATACTATACCAAAGTGAGGTATAGTGTGCAGAGTCCAGTGGAACCCCAAAGGTATTCAGAGGTAAAGTTAGATAGCACCTCACTATTTGTGGTAGAGTGGTCGAGCAGTAAGGCAGTATCAGAGGACAGTGTTAAGCATTTGTTGTACACACTCAGTCAGCAAATGAATTCACACACTCGAAGACTGAACTTCAGACCAATTGTTTTTGTATAAATATATTCTTATAGTTATTTTATTTCCTAGAACCAAGCAAGCCTGGCACAGGTAAGTTTTAAGTACTGATGGAGAGCGGTAATTTCTTCTGGTAGTTTCTCAATGTAAAACCTCCATGCTACCTCTAATTTACCGCTCAAAAGGTGTTGGGCCCTTCACACCATGTATTACCTTCAGGAGACTTTAAATAAAGATGAACAGTCAAAATACAATTATTATTGTAAGCCAATAAAGAGAGTTGTTGATTATTTTAAAGGGTTTTATTTTCTAGTCAAAAAGTTAATTTTTCTCTGACCCTTTATTCATTAGTAAAATATCAATCAGGTTACAGAATTTGGAAAACAGGAAAAATATCAATAATACAGAACACATTACAGTCTGCATATAAGCATTACATGTAGTTATGAAAAATGTGGCGCAAAAGTCTTAAAGAGTTTCTAAGAAAAATAGTCTTGCAAAGCTAATCAGTACTTAAATAGTTTGCAAAAATATGCTATTAAGAGAAATAAATGCATAAATCAAATAAATCTTTTCAGACCTAATTAATTAGTCAAAACATAAACTTAAAGTTTAGCATCTAATCCTATCCTGATCCACTGCACTCTCTGTCTGTCTGTGTCTAAAGAGGAAAGCAGCCCGCCCTTCACAGGCCTCAAAGGGATGTGGCATGAAGTGCCAAGATATGACGTGGAAGCAAGAAACCTCCCCCTGACACTCCTCGGACGCAAGCCCGCCCTTCAGCAATCTCCCGGGACGTTTCTCGTACCGAACCCATAGAAGCCAGCTGAGCTGAGAAAAAGAAGAAGTGCCAGCCCCCATCCAGAGAGGTTAGTATTTATACCATAATTATTGGCAGAGTACACAAAGATGTAACATTTTTCAGTAAAACCTTTACGTGATTGGTCAGTCATGATGCATGAGGTCACACTTCCCTGACTCATTCTAAAAACCTGACTTCACTAGTCTTAACAAAAGAAGCATACATGAATAACTACATTTATAAACATTTGCAACATTTACTAGGAAAAATGTTTCAATCTAATTCATCCTTCCTTCCTTCTCAGCGCAGTAGATGGACACTTTTAACTAACTGGTACATTGGCAGAATGACGAGAATGTGCAGTTCACGCTGTCCTTGACTTCTTGTCATGAGGAAAGCTGCCACAGTCTGCGCATGCTCCCTTCTCATTAAATTGCAAGTCATAGCCTTGATGGATTCACAGGCAGCCATGTTTTGTGTAGGCCCCAAAAATAAAACAAACACAAAGATAATATTAATTTCATGTAAATCAGTCCATTATGTTTCCCAAGTGCATTATTAATTCACACACATTATAAAAAGAGGTGTTATTAACTGAAAATGTTTATCAAAATATGCAACAAGTCAAAGTCTATTAAGACAGGAATAATTGATTTTATATTGCATGGGATGAGCTGGGAAGAGAGAAACACATTCTATTTATCTTCAAAGGTAAAAAGGCCACTTTTTCTCTACATTGCAAAAAAACACATGTTAATTCAGCAAAAGCATTTTCAGGCCTCACTTTCATGTTTTTCATGTGCCATGTTTTTAACCTGCACCAAAATGTGCGTTGCAATTTAAATGCAGCCTGTCTGAAGCACAAAAAAATAAACAATGCATGACTGCAGATGAAATCTGCTCCATCAGTACTTTGCAGTAAATATACAGATTGTAACACAGTTTGGATTGCAATTGTAAATGTACTTCGATTTGATTACAGTACTGTTACTGATAATGTAGTGCTTGTCAGAATGCAGTACATATACTTTGAATGGTATTTTCAGCAAGATTACAGGCAAGTTACTTTAGAGAATATTTTTCTTACACAGAGTAGTATACCTGGATACTACTCTGGGACCTTTCCTGTAAACAGGTAAGTGAAGTCGTTTTTGTTAAACAGTACAAATGTAAAGAACTTCTTTAGGTTTTCAAACTCCACACAAAAACAGTCAATGTTATCCTATAGAGAAAAAATAGTGTTAATGGTTTTGAGGTAAGTATACGGATGTGGGAGTTGAGGTTCTGGGGGTAGACTTGGGGGTCCACCAGGATCAAGGATGCACTCCAGTTACACCCTCAGCGGCACTAGGGCAGCCGGTTGCAGAGTGCTGAGGCCCAATGTTATCCAATGGGGAATAGGGGGCCTCCGGTTGGTGGCTGCTGACGAGCAGGCCACTGGGTTGAGGGAGCAAAGCTGCTGCACTTAAGCTCAGGGCAAATGGGGGTTTAGGCCAGCACAAAAGTTGCACCCTCAGCGGCAGTGGGGCGGCTGGGTGCAGAGTGCTGTTTTGCCATCGGAAGCCCTGTAGCTTTTAATGGGGAGTCTCCGGTTTGCAAAAGCACTGCAGGATCAGGGACGAAGGTCCTCTGGGTGCTACCACCACTTAGAGAGTTAAGTTGGGGGTAGGTTAGGCACTGTCGGTTTCGCCACCCAAGGCTGTGGGGAGTTTGGTGCAGGGGTTCCTTTTGGGGTCGGATCTGCTTACCAGCTCTTGGTCGCAGTTGGGGGGACATTCTGGATTTAGGCTGGGTTTAAGGCAGGTCGGGGGAGCCGGATCTCTGGTCAGGATCGCCGGGAGGACCTCCTCTTGCTGTGCAGAGTGGTGCGGATTAGCGGTTTCCGGCCGGGGGCAGAGATTGCAGATGAAAAAATCTGCTGTTCACGGAGGACAGAGTCTTTGGGGTTGAAGTCAGGAGGGTCCTCCGGGGTTTTCGAGGTTGCTGGCTGCAGGACACACCGGGATTTTGCAGTAGCAGGTTCGAGGTGATGACAGGCCGGTAGGGCTGGGGACAAGTCAGTGGCCCTCTTCCTCTTGTTAGCTACAGCACTGCTGTGCGGTCCTTCTTCTTCTTCTTCTTCTTGTAGTTTCTTCTTGTCTGAGGAAGCAAGGTTCAGGGGTGCCCCTAAATACTAGATTTAGGGGTATTACAGGTAGGTAAAAGGTAGGGACCAATGGGTCCTTTCTGTGGGGTGGGTACACCTCCCAATATGCCACCCTTTAGTGGGAGGGGGGCATGAACCGGCCCCTGGTTCGCTGAGTCCCCCCATCTGCAAGATGGCTGGGACTGAGAGTTGTGCTTCACCTTGCCTCCCTCACCTGAGGGGTGGAGTTGGCAGAAGTGGGCACACCTATCTTCCTCACTTGTTTTTACCGCTGGTTCTCTCACCCAAAGGTCCCCACTGGGTCAGAACCAGTGGGGACCAGTTGCTGAGAGCAGCAAGTGGCCTGGGGAAGCTCACAAAGGCAGCAAGCCTTTGGAGCTCCCCCTTCGTGAACCCTGCCTATCCTGGGGGTGGAGTCTTGCCACCTCGTCCCAGGATGTGCATTGTTTCAGACCCCAGAGAGCAGCAGGCTCTCTACCCAAGGGACCAGAAACCTGTCTAGTGGTGGCAGCTGAAAGCAGCCACTCAGCCTGAATATTAGTGGTAGGTTAATTTTCAGGGGGCATCTCTAAGATACCCTCTTTGTGCATTTGTCCTTAAATCCCACACTGGCATCAGTGTGGGTTTAGGTGCTGAGAAGTTTGATACGAAACTTCTCAGGTTTCAGTGTAGCCATTATGGTACTGTGGCGTTCGTAATGACAAACTCTTAATGGCAGCACTGCACTTACAATGTCTAAGAATGGATTTTGACACTGTAGGGGGTACAGGGCTCATGCACCTATACCCTCACCACTGGCATAGTGCACCCAGCTAGAGGGGTGACTGGCCAATGCCAGGGCAGTGAGTTGTAGGCATGGCACACAGATGTGTGCCATGTCGACTCTTCACTTTGTTCTGCACCAGAATACGCAGCCTGCAAAGGTAGTGTGTGAGTGTAATGGTACAGGACCTCTAAGGGTAGCACAATAAGCGCTACAACCCTTAACGGCCTTCTCTGGTCACAGTGCCCTGGGTACCTGTGGTACCATTTACACTGGGCTGTGGCCAGAGATGCCAATTGGGTTTAGGCTTCAATGCAGTTTTAGGGAAAGAACATAGGCCCTGGCTACCTGATTAGCAGGAGCCCAGGGCACACTCAAAGTACATCAGCAATTCAGAAAAAAGTGGGGGCAACTATGCAGAAAGAGGGCACTTTCTCACATGTGTGCATTGAGTGAGAGTGTGCCTGCAGTGGTACCTTATATGGAGGACACTGGGTTTTATTTTCGAAAACCCATGCCTAGATGGTGAGGATATACGGAGTAGGGGAACCCCCGACCGATTTGTGTGTTGCTGCATTTGTGTGCACTGGGTGGGACATACTGGAGAAGGGAGAGAAGAACTCCTGTACTCTTTGAAGCTTGCTCTTCGATTCAGTGAGAGATCACACAGAATGGGCCTGGACTCATCTCACGAAGGAGATGGGGCTCTTAAGAGTAGGCCTGGGAGCCCGGGATTAATATTTTTTGTTGCACGTTTTACTGTGGCTGGCATCCAGGAGTGAACTCTTGTAACATGCCTGTGTTGTGGAATATCCACTTCAAAGTCTCTCCTGTGGTGACAGATACCCTTTCAAGAGGAAGAGGGAGAGAAGGGTGTACTTCAAAAGAAGCAGAACTCCAACATAAAAACTTCAAACAACCAGTCCCTAAATTACATTTGGTGTCTAGAAATCAACTATAAGAAGGGGAGGTTAAGAACCCGAAAATGTGTCATCTGCCAAGCAGCCAGACTGTCCGTGTAAGGAGGGGAAGCTCTGCAAGACTTCTGCCTGTGACCAGGACTGGAGGTCAAGGCCTGCTGGTCTCCCTGTTGTGTGAGGTGACATCACCCAGGGAAACCAAGACCACAAGCTCTGGAGCCTGAAGCACCAGCGCCGGCCTGCTTGCCAAGGCTATTGTGTCCTGTGAGGAAGAGGAGAGAGTTTGAGGGAGCGAGGTCCAGTTAGTAGACCAATTGAGTGGACTCCTAATGTGAGGAGATGGTTGCTGTACTAACCGAGTCATTGCCCATGTGCAGATTCTAGTCAGTGAACCCTGTATGCCAGGAGTGGGCCATCGCGAAGACCAGTGTGAGGAGTGCCATGCAGGACGAGTGAAGCCTGCATGGTGCCTGTTGTAACAACCCCTGTATGCCAGGAGGGGCAGCCGTGGTACAGACTACCATGTGGTGAGGGCTTGGTCTGTAGTGATATAGCAACCCTATATGCCAGGAGCGGCTGATGGTATCTAGGATTGCTGAGGTTTGAACAGTCACCGAGAACTGTTAATTGCATGACCCATGGGTCACCATCAAGCATTGTAACAGAGTGCCCCCATGAACTGAGGAGGATGCTATAAGTGCATCACCATATCACTGGCATCTCTGCTGGGAGCATTGGAATACAAATCACCTTCTCCCCCTGCCATTGGAGAGCATGCAATGCAGGAGGAGCACTAGGGCACCTCTGATTGCTTCTGGTGCCAGCCGCATAAGCTTAGAAGAGAGCCCGTATGCTGGGTGCTGCTGCACCTCCCACTAGAACCAGACTGTGTGAGTGCCCCCAGTTGGGCATCCGCTGAGAGACTTCAAGCCTTCTCGCTGCTGTAGCAGGTAAGACTGGTTACATGGGCTCAGGGGGTCCGCTGCCAAGGGCGCAGTGCCAAGACACTTGTGACTACTATGCGAAGAGTGGGCTCCTGAGTTAAGGCTTACTAGTGAGCTTTACCTGGGTGCGGCCACCAGTGAATGGGGAATAACAACGTACACATTACGAAAAGTGAGTGGGACAGGGTTGGGCCACCTAACCCTGGGAGACCCCTGGCCCTTTGAAATGGATTCTGACATGTGCCTACTCGGCTCAAATCTACATCCCACCAATTCCCTCTTGCTTGTGGAGCCCACATGTAGATATATTGATGTGTAGGAGGCAGCTCATTGAGGTCTGATTACAGCTGCTGTTACAGGTTGTAGGATGTTGTAGGTCTCCTACTCCCCTAAGTTAATTCAAGCCTAGCATAACTCCAATTAGCTCCCATGATTATTAGTCCCATTGCAGGTAATGTATCGCTACCAGATAGCAGTTTTTCCCTCTCTTGATGTCTCTGCTCCTTTCCTCTCTTCGCCAGGCTACCAAGGCTTGTTATTGTCTCCAATGCATTGCTTCCCTCTGTTTTGACCTCCTACTTTCTTGTATTCAATAGTTTTTTTTCCCCTCTTCTCCTCCCACCTTTTTGTGTAATTTAGCAGACACCAGAGGTTGGCTATCCATTATGCGCTATTACTACACTAGGCAGTGTGATAGAAGCATTTTTGGAATGTGCATTTATTTTAGCAACACTCATCCCTTTCCCTCTTATCCCTCCTTAGTTCCCTCCCTCCCACCACTTTGAGACAGCCTCTGGACTGTATTAAGAAATGTACACACAACCAGCATGGCCTATACTAACCGAAGGTTACCCTGTTGCCTTTGACCTTATTTCCGAATGACATACTACTCATGTAATCTCTAATCTGTGGTCTGCTTCTCTCTATCCCAATAATTTAACATGTATCGTGATTTCTATCGGTTCCTGCTGACTTTTAGCCCAAAGGAGCCCTGTGGCCTGATATCTTAAGGTTGCAACAGTCATCTCTTCTCAAAGTTAATGAACCCTGCAATCCTTAATTCTGATTCTTGAATGTCCCCGCTGTTCTCATTTTCATATCTGAACACTTTCATTGTCTCTGTGCTGGCTTCTATTGATGCGCTAAAAGAAGAGCATGTGGCCTAGTAGGCCAGAACAAGGACCTATTTTGATGGTTGCACCTCATTAGTACCAGGTTAACACCAAAATACAGCAGAAAGGTGACTTTGTAAAGGGCCTTCACTTCGCGACAACTTGCCTCTGCATTTTTAGTAGCTTTTGAATCGTCTGAGCTAGAAATATTTTTTGGGTTAAAGTCTGCAGATTATGCCACAGATGATGGAATAGGTGTCAAATCTATAATTGTGCGAAAAATGCAGTGGACGCACAACCACATAATTCCCGTTGCTCTGTTGGTAGGAAAGCTCAGGGACAGAGCTGAGGTAGCTCGCCTAGAATATCTTAATGAGTTGAAATTGTGCCCGGGAACCAAAGCAGGCATCTGTGCATGTGATTACACTGCTTACTTCCTTAGCACCACTAGAAACACTTTACATTGATTTATACACTGGCATAAAACAACTGCATGTCTTGCATCTAATCTTTATTATATATTCAGTGGAACAAAGACCAAGGCTGCACATATATTATTTACCAAAGGTATACCTTTCAACTCACCAGCTTTTGGCAGGTGTGCCCCATTTAGCTCTCACCCTACCCCTTGGAGGATGTGAGGACAAAGGATCTGTCCGATACTATGCACACAACACAATAAATGACACTGGTAACTCTTCTGTGAATCAAATTGTGTTGCACGTTTATTGGTTACACAGGTTAGGTATGCCTGTGTCGGATCCAGGTGTCAATGGGGATGTCACCAAACAACTGACGCCCATCCTGAGAAAGCTGGAGCTGTCCTCTTGATGGCATCAACATCAGTGTGCTTCAGTTCTTTACAGCTCATTCACTTCATGTGGGCAGCAACCCTAATTTTCTTTGTGTTCCTGACTTGTCAGAGCGAGACCAAAATCTGTTTCCACAGCAACTCAGGAATCCATCTTTCCCTTGACGGATTAAGGCGCTGCTGCAATGACTACCTGTGACCTCCGGAATTTCATTTTGGCTCCAAGATCCAGTATCTAGAGGCCTTAGTCATGGTATAAAGCTTTAAGATCGCCCTGTAACTCCTCCAACAAGCTGGAATGGCAACTCACAAGACCGTAAGCCTCTACAACAGTGCTAACTTCTTCATATTATGCACATCCAGGCCCTCTGTGATGACCTCCTGGGTATTAAGTAGGAAAATGGCCATTCTAATTTCAGTCACATGCGTCCCATCTGATTCCAAGTTTCCAAAGAGCTTTCTACTCTGGAGTCCCAGTCTAATGAAACAAAAACCCCAGACTGATTCATAAACCACTGCGCCTTCGGCCTGGTCACCCCCACGCTCCTGTGCCTGCTGCCGCTGCCGCAGCCCCAGCCTCCCGAGGGCCTCCGAGCCCACACCAGCTTTTCCCGCCGCCCCAGCCTCCCGAGGGCCGCCGAGCCCACACCAGCTTTTCCCGCCGCCCCAGCCTCCCGAGGGCCGCCAAGCCGGCTCCAGCTTTTCCCGCCGCCCCAGCCCGTGGCCCCGCCCCCCCGACAGCCGATTGGCTCGCGCTCCCGCCTCCCCGCAGACCCTCCCGACCAGCTCCCTTCTTAAGGGGAGCCAGAGCAAGCTCCAGGGAGTGACCACTGCGCCTTCGGCCTGGTCACCCCCACGCTCCTGTGCCTGCTGCCGCTGCCGCAGCCCCAGCCTCCCGAGGGCCGCCGAGCCCACACCAGCTTTTCCCGTCGCCCCAGCCTCCCGAGGGCCGCCGAGCCCACACCAGCTTTTCCCGCCGCCCCAGCCTCCCGAGGGCCGCCAAGCCGGCTCCAGCTTTTCCCGCCGCCCCAGCCCGTGGCCCCGCCCCCCCCCCGACAGCCGATTGGCTCGTGCTCCCGCCTCCCCGCAGACCCTCCCGACCGGCTCCCTTCTTATGATGTCCCCAGAGCGACCGCGCAGCGGACGCGCGCACCGGGTGCACCGATTGAGCGCCGAAGGTGCGCCAAAGGTAAGCCCGTCTACGCCCGTCCGCGCCTGGACCGCGCCCAGCGCCAGGACCCCTGGCCCCCGCAGACCCCAGCCCACCCGCCGGACGTACGACGCCGCCACCCTCAACGCACTCAACGCCGGCCGAACCCCTGGATGCTACCGAGCCACCCCGAGACGCACCCACGGACCCTTCATCTGCCAGTCCTGCAAGTTCTCCTGCACCCGGACCTGCACTGCACCAGCGTCCACCAAGCAGAACACCAGCAGCAACCACCTGAAGTGCATCCTGCTCAACACCCGCTCCGTCCACAGACACGCCGTCGAGCTCTGGAACCTGCTCGACACCACAACCCCAGACGTCGCCTTCCTCACGGAAACCTGGATGAACGCCTCCTCAGCGCCCGACATCGCCATCCCGGACGGCTACAAGATCATCCGGAGAGACCGCGTCAACCAGACAGGAGGAGGCATCGCCATCATTCACAGGAACACCATCCGCATCACGACCAACACCGACGACACCATCGCACCCGCCGAACACCTGCACTTCCAGATCCACGTCAACCCCAAGACCACCCTCAGAGGCACCCTCATCTACAGACCCCCGGGACCACGCACACAATTCAGCGAGGACATCGCCGACTTCATCAGCCCGCTCGCCCTCCCCTCAGCCGACTACATCCTCCTCGGGGACCTCAACTTCCACCTGGAGAACAACAACGACCGCAACACCACCACCCTGCTGGAAAACCTCGCAAACCTGGGACTCAAGCAGCTGGTGACCACCCCCACCCACCTCGCCGGACACACACTCGACGCCGTCTTCTCATCCAGCATAGACATCGCCTTCAGCCACGCCACAGGACTCCACTGGACGGACCACAGCTGCGTCCACTTCACCTTCAGAAGAACGACGACCCACCACCACCAGCAACAGGTTGCCCGAAGAAGCTGGAACAAGATCACAGCCGACCAGCTCGCCGCTTCCCTGAGTCAGCACCCTCCCGCCAGCTCAGCGAACCCCAGCCAGGCCGCCGACAACCTCACGAAGTGGATCAGCAACTGCGCGGACGAACTCGCCCCTCTGAGGACCCCGCCCAGCAGACCCGGCAGCAAGAAAGCCCCATGGTTCACCGACGAACTCAAGAGCTCCAAGAAGAACTGCCGAGCCCTCGAGAAAGTCTGGAGAAGGGAACCAACACCGGACAACATGACCACCCTCAAGCTTGCCACCCGGAAGCACCACCAACTGATCCGCGCCACCAAGAAAACTGCATTCAAGGACCGACTGGACAACAACTCACACAACTGCAAGGAACTCTTCAACATCGTGAAAGAGCTCTCCAACCCCAACGCCGGAAACAACGACATCACCCCATCGCAAGACCTCTGCAATTCCCTCGCCTCCTACTTCCACAACAAGATCGCGGACATACACAACAGCTTCAGCATTCAACCATCGCACACAACGACCGCTGCAACGCCGCCCACCACCACCCTCCGCGCCTGGACTCAGATCAGCACCGATGACACCGTCCGCATGATGAACTCCATCCACTCCGGATCTCCGACCGACCCCTGCCCTCACCACGTCTTCAACAAGGCCGACGCTGTCATCGCACCCCACCTGCGGGACATCATCAACACCTCCTTCGACACCGCCACCTTCCCGGAGAGCTGGAAGCACGCCGAACTCAGCGCTCTACTAAAGAAACCAACAGCGGATCCCACCGAACTCAAGAACTACCGCCCCATCTCGCTCCTCCCGTTTCCAGCCAAAGTCATCGAGAAGACCGTCAACAAACAGCTGGCCGCCTTCCTCGAGACGAATGGATCCCTCGACCCCTCACAGTCTGGCTTCCGAGCCAACCACAGCACCGAGACCGCCCTCATCGCTGCCACCGATGACATCCGAGCCCTGATGGACAACGGAGAAACAGCGGCCCTCATCCTCCTAGACCTCTCCGCGGCATTCAACACTGTCTGCCACCGCACCCTAGTGCAGCGCCTCAGCAACGTCGGAATTCAGGAGAAGGCACTGGAATGGATAGTCTCCTTCCTCGATGGAAGAACACAGAGAGTCCGTCTACCACCGTACAAGTCAGAGGCCACCGAAGTCATCTGCGACGTCCCTCAAGGATCCTCGCTGAGCCCCACCCTCTTCAACGTCTACATGAGCCCCCTCGCGCCCATCGCACGCCAACACAACCTGAACATCATCTCCTACGCCGATGACACCCAGCTGATCCTCTCCCTGACCAACGACCCCGCCGCTTCCAGAGCCAACCTTCACAAAGGGATGAAAGATGTAGCCGAGTGGATGACGACCAGCCGCCTGAAACTGAACTCAGACAAGACGGAAGTCCTCATCCTGGGCTCCTCGCCCTCCGCCTGGGACGACTCCTGGTGGCCCCCCGCCCTGGGCACCGCACCCACACCGACAGACCACGCACGCAACCTGGGCTTCATCGTGGACTCCTCCCTCTCCATGACCAGACAAGTCAACGCCGTCTCCTCGTCATGCTTCAACATCCTGCGCATGCTACGGAAGATCTTCCGGTGGATCCCCACCGAGACCAGGAAGACGGTCACCCAGGCCCTCGTCACCAGCCGACTGGACTACGGCAACGCCCTCTACGCCGGAACCACCGCCAAGCTCCAGAAGAGACTCCAGCGGATCCAGAACGCCTCAGCCAGACTCATCCTCGACATCCCCCGACGCAGCCACATCTCCGGACATCTGAGAGACCTGCACTGGCTCCCCGTCAACAAGAGAATCACCTTCCATCTCCTCACCCACGCACACAAAGCCCTACACGATCAAGGCCCGAGCTACCTCAACAACCGCATCAACTTCTACGCTCCCAAACGCCACCTCCGATCAGCCAGTCACGCCCTCGCCGCCGTCCCCCGCATCCGAAGAACGACAACAGGAGGAAGGTCCTTCTCCCACCTGGCCGCCAAGACCTGGAACTCCCTCCCGACCGACCTGCGCCTGACCCAAGACCACCTCTCCTTCAGGAAGAAGCTCAAGACCTGGCTGTTCGAGCAGTAGCAGCACCCCCCCCCCCCCCTAGCGCCTTGAGACCCTCCGGGTAAGTAGTGCGCTCTATAAATGTCCTTGATTGATTGATTGATTGATTGATAAACGGCCTACTGGTGAGGTTAATCCTGATCCTGCATAGCTCCATTTGACCTGACCGCACACCATTCCTTATGAAGGATGCTTTCTGGCCAGATTATTTGAGTGCTTCATCAGAGCTTTCGGGTTGGTGTGAGTCTCACATGGTACGCTGTAGTGGACCCCTTCATAGGATGTACCTCATGAATAAATTCCTCGCTTAGAATTCTCCTCCAACCACCACAGAGACCCTGCACAACTCCAGACTATAGTCCTCCCGGATTACCAGCATAACCGGCCAAGAAACCTGGGGCTTGCCTGGAGCAATTGTAAATGTAAACTGTACATTAGTGTCCTTCTATCCCTTATATACTCACCCCCCCCTCCCCCAAATCGTTGTGTACTCTTTGATTCAAAGCCTGTTGTACATTGGACATTGCTATGTCTCCTGTAAAGCGCTCTGATACCCTGAGTCACAATCTGTCAGAAGCTGGCGATTTCTTCGCATCTATCTACAGAGGCTGCTAAGTTTGGAGGGCCGGAGGTAGTTTGTTTTTTAACGATATTAAAGAGTTCTCTGGGGCGGTTTCTGGCCTGGTCAAGTTGAGACCGGAGAAAGGAGGCCTTTTCGTTGAAGATATGTTTTTTGTACTGGGCTCTAGTAGTTCTCAGGAGAGCCAGGTTATCAGAGGTGGGATGGCTCCTCCAGGCACGTTCAGAATGTCTGAGGGTCTGCCTTTCATAGTTAAGTTCGGCATTGAACCAGGACTTGGGAGGGATGTGTTTTTGTTTAAGTTTGATTGGGGCAATTAGGTCGAGGGCATCGCGAATGGAATTATTGTAATGGTCAGTAAGGTCGTTAGTGTTAAGGGAGGGAGGGGGGAGAAGTAAGTGATTCTTGATAGTAGATTCCAGTTCGCCAGGTGGAATGAGGTGAAGGCTGCGAGTTGGTTTCATAGGTAAAGTGATCACAGTAGAGGGGCGAGTGGAAGGGCAATTCAGGGTGAAGAGGATAAGGTGGTGATCAGACCAGTCTACAGGGAGTATATTGGAGAGAGAGGCCAGATCCTTGCTCGTCTAGATTGCATCAAGGGTGGCACCTTTAGAGTGGGTGGGAGAATGGCAAAGTTGGGTCAGGTCAGTGATGTCTAGAGCTTCATTAAATAGGATAACAGCGGGGTCATCAATTTTGTTCCAGTGAATATTGTAATCGCCTAGGAAAAGATTTTTGGAATGGGAGAGAGATGCTTGAATGATAAGCTCAGTCATTTCTTCAGTAAAAGGGAGGGAATTTCCCGGGGAGTAAATAGTGTGTAGCCGAGTTGCAGGGAAGCCAGGACGTGTGAGGTCGGTGCAAAGGTATTCAAAGGAAGTGGGGTCTTGGAGCTGAACAAGTGAGATGTCAAGTTCGTCTTTAAATATAAGGGCCAGGTCTCCTCCTATTTGATCGATTCTATCTTTCTTAATGATAGAGTAGCCTGGAGGAATAAGCAAGTCGAGGATAGGGGTGGAGTGTGCTTTGAGCCAGGTTTCAGTAAGGAATGCGATGTCTATGTTTTCGTTCAGAATGGTTTCAGCAATCTCAGTTGCGTGGCAGGAGGCGGGTTTAGCAACATACAGCAAAGGGGAGAGGGGATAGGTAATGGGGTGGGGGGACAGGGGGGGGATAGGTTTAAGTAGTTGGGGGGGTCTAGGAGAGGACAGAAGGGGGGGTTCTGTTCGTTCCTAAGAGAACTGGGATAGTGGATTGACTAGTAGGGGGGATAGCGGATGAGGCAGAGGCAGGAGAGACAGTTCTGAGTAGTTGGGGGGGTCTAGGAGAGGTTAGAAGCGGGGGGAGTCTGTTCGTTCCTACGAGAACTGGAATAGTGGATTGACTGGTAGGGGGATAGTGGATGAGGCAGAGGCGGGAGATATACGGGGGTTCATAGACAAGTTAGCTATCGAGGTAATAGAGCAAATATCACTATGAGGAGGGGAGATCGTATTGGTCTTGCAGGGTGGGGTGCTTAAGGAGGGTTCAATGTGTTTAGATCTGATAGTGTGGTTACCAGGGAGGGGGCGAGTGTAGGTATTGGTGATATGGGTAGGAGGTCTATAGGTGGGTGGGTTGAGATGAGTGTCGATGAGCGACGGTAGGGTGTGTTGTGAGGCGGTCGATGTGTGGACAAGATCTGAGGAGAGGGATTTAACAATGAGCGAGATATCATTTCTGAGAGAGGAGAGTTCTGAAACGAGGGATGAAAGGAGAAGTTCCATCTTAAGGAGTAATTGAGTAGGGATTGAAGGGAAAAGTGTATCCGTAGTTGTCGGGAGGTTGTTAAGGTAAGGGTTATCGAGGGGTGGAATGTTCAGGGGGGGGAGTGGGGGGAAAATCCTGGAGGAGGGTTGAGGGGGGAATTGAAAAGGGGGGGGCGGATCAATTTTGGGGGTAGTGGATATACAGGATGTAGGCTTAAGAGTGGCATTCAATTTAGGGGAATATAAGGTAGAATGAGGTGGAGAGACAGTATGGGTTGGCGTGTCTGGTATATTGTGGGATGTTAGGCCGAGTGAAGGGGAGTGTGAAGGTGGTGTCGGTGGGGGACGTGGGGGGGCTGTGGCTGTAGGGGAGGTGAGGGGGATGGTTAATTGAGGGGGGAGAGTATGAAGTGCAACAGAGGGTGAGGTGGAGTGGGAGTAAGAGGGAGGGAGGAGAATAGAAGAGGGAAAGATATTAGAATGGGGGGATATAAGGGGGTAATTGGGGGAGGCAAGGGGCATCACTGGGGCGTTGTATGGGGTGGAGGGAAGGGGGGAATTGTTCAGGAGGAGATCAACAGGAAGGGAGCATGTATCCGAACCTAGGGAATTCGGGGTTAAAGAAGTAGCCTGAGTAGGCGTGGGGACATCAGTGGAGTTGGGCAGTTTGGAGGAATCAATAGGTGGGGGTGGGAGAGTCATGGGTGGACTGGGAGACATTAAAGGGTTGGGAGACATTAGGGGACAGGGAGACAAAGGTGTTGAAACAAGTTATAATGTTGAGAGCGAGGGAGGTAAGTAGAGATTGAGAGTAATCAACTTGATTGGGGGAAGAGGAGTGTGAGAGGGGATTAAAGGTGGAAGAGGGTGAGGGGAATCAGTGTAAATAAGGGAAACGATGTGGGGTGTACCAGAGGGGGTGGGTAGGTTAGGGAGAGGAGATAGGGGTGTAGGGGAGAGGATGGAGGGTGAAGAAGGAGCTGAGGGATGGGGTAATTTCGAGGGAGGGGACAGGGGGGAAGGGTTAAGAAGGAAGGAGTTGGATTTAGGGGTTCAGGAGGAGAGATGGAAGGATTGAGGGATTGTGTGAGGGATTGGGAAAGCGAGCTGAAGTAGGATTAAAAGATGTGGCGGTGATTTTCAGATGCCTGGATGAGAATGTTTCCAGATTTGAAGATGGAGATGTCAATTTCGCCCGGAAAGGAAGGGGGGGGGAGAGGTGGAGAGTTTCAGACCATATGGGATATTGCGGGAATTCGTGATAGGGAGGTGACGGAGGAATAAGCTTTTCCATTTCGAAGTGCGTTTGGTGAAGAAGATGTAGTTGGTGATAATGGAGGAGTTAGGGCTGTTATGGTGATCAGCAAATAAGGTTTCTGGGTGGAGACAGAGAAGTTTATGCTTGAAGTTCTTCTTACCATGTTTGGAAAGATGGGAGGGGTAGAGGATAGACCAAGAGTTGGGGCCGAGTTTCGAAATGTGTGAAGCTGAGATAGTGGGTGGAAGTTAGCACGGAGGCATGATTAGGGGTATAGGGAGAGGAAGTAGGAGCAAAACAGGTTAGACCGTACAAACCCACTAACCAAAACTATAAAAGGCGGAATGAGGGGGGTAGTAAGAGTTAAGTAAAAGCAGGTTCAAATAGTGAGGGACATGGGTGAGGCCAGACAGAGGGACACTATGTGGAGGGGTAGAGTAAACAAAACTAATATACAAGGCAATCTCACAAATGGGCAGCCAAGGAATAGGAGAAGGAGGAGGGCAGAGGCAGAATATAGTTAAGTTTAGACAATGCACAAATAGCAGAAAATGTGATAATTAAAACGGATATAAGCTAAAAACCTAAGATACAACATATAAAATTAGAACATATAAAATGAAAAAGGGACTCATCGTACATTAAATACAAAAAGCTAAAATATAAATGAGAAGAATATAAAACAAATAAATTAGTACAGAGCCGCGAAGATAGAGCAATATGGGATAAGTAAGAAAATCAAACAACATGTATAAACAATCAAACAGCATGTAAAAACACTTAAATCCCCATGATATAACAAGATAATAAAAAATGAATAATGCACAACAAAAAGAGGGAGGATATAAATATGTACAACCAATAAGTAAAGACAAAAACGAAAGATATTGATTAGAAGGGAAGAGTAGAATGGAGCAATAATGAGAGGGGTGGAAAGTTAAAGGAAGAAGGCAACCGCAAGAAAAATGTAGGGTGAGTATGGTAAAAAAAAAAAAAGATATGGAACTGAGATAGAAATAGAATAGAGTGACTATGTCTAAAAAAGATATAGAAGAGAGAATGGGGAAATCAAGGAGCAGGAGGGATATGCTTTGAGGGATGAGGTAGTATGCTGGCGTTACACAGTCAATTGGAAATCCGGGCTCTCTTTAAAGATGGCCGCCGACTTTTGAGGGGGAGGAGTGAGTCCTTTCTTAGCGATTATTAATTAGGGCAACAACAACAAAATACAAAAGGCAAAATGTAGGTCTAATAAACAAACAATGCTAGTGACTATAAGACAAAAAGGTCACCATAAGCTTGAGACAGTAGACAAGCAGGGAGGAGAGACAAAGACAATTGTAAGTAGCTTCCAGGTAGGCTTTGGTGAAGATAGTAAGTAGAATTCGTGATGGGCAGTAATAAATATCATACAACACATCAGGTAAAATAATCTTGGGAGTATATAGCTCATGTAGTAAAAAACATCCTGTAATATTACCAGCTGAAAGAAAACACAGATTAGACAAGCAGCTATAAATAAAAGGTTAGGTAAAAAGTCACCAAATGAGGTAGATCGATTTGGGAGCACGTAGCGCATTAGGTTAAATGTATCTAATAGTTCAACAATGTCAAATACAGAGATATACTCACAATGCTAGGTACAGATTACAATTACAAGTGACTAAAAGATTCGGCCGTAATGCTAAGGAAACTCGTACGGAACAGGACATTTAAGTTTTAAACTTAGGTAGGATAGTGATTAACAGTACATATAATAGAGGGCATCAAGATGCATACAATTACTGATTAATATAATGATTTTGAGGAACAGTTCAATAAAAATAAGATATGATTATTCTATCACAAATGACCTTCATGTAGCCGATTGGGAGCCTTCTCTCGTTTCAATACAATCGGTCAGAGCCTGCTCACAGTCATCCTCCCTTTGCTGCTGCCGCTACCTAGTCACTGTTGCCCTCCACGTGTCCTATGTCTCGCTGCTCAGCGGTGCGGGCGCAGGGAGTTACAGGGGTGTGTCGCTGGTGTGTATGGTACTGCTATGTTGGCTTTTCCACCCGCTTGTTGATCGTTGATCTCAGTGCCATTTTGGCCTGCGGTGGTTTAGCTTTCACTTTCTCTTTTTTGTAGCGCAACGCTGACCCTCCCAGGGCGCTCTCTTCGTGCTACCCCATGCTGCTTCACACTCAGTCTGGGGTGGGGGAGTGGGAGAGGACGGGACTTTAGAAGTGTACCTCTGTGGTCGATTGGAATTTAAAGGATTAAATTAGTAGGTAAAATGAACAATTGATGGACAGAATGCAGAACAATGTCATACGTTCACCCAGTACAGAGATCTGGGCCTAAATCCATCGTTTATTTGCTCACCATGCCATTCCAGTTTTGGCCCAGCCATATGCAAATAAGTTTGACCCGGCGCCCAATGGGAACAGTACAGCCCGAACTGCCAGGCCAGGTATTCTCTGGACTGGAAACAAGCATCCTAGGACTGGTTTCGGGGTTTCACCCCTCTTCAGCCAGGATAGCTTGAATCCAGTGGCATGGAGAGCACGGGACCCACTTCTGGCCCTACCAGTCCTACTGGATTCAAGCTAGCATGGCTGATGAAGGGTGACATACCCTGAAACCGGTCCCAGGATGCTTGTTTCTGATGGATACATCTACCAGTGGATTCCTCACCTTGTGAATATCCCCTGCGCCAGCAGCATTCAAAAAATTTTCTTAGCTTTCTACGCCGACGAGGATGACGTCACAGAAACCTGGCTCCGCACGCGGCTCCACTGACGTCGCCAGAGCCATAAGAGAGCCTCGACAGCGTGATGTCAGTTTCCTTTTTTTCCGCGCCATCGACGCCAACGGTTTTCTAGGACTCTCCATAGTTTTCTTGCTACTTTGTGTTTCTGAATTGTGTTTTTGGGCATTTCTTGTTTCCTCTTGAAGATATCATCGAGGAAGTCCGGGTTCAAGCCCTGTAGGGAGTGTGGAGGACATATGTTCATCACGGATCCCCACGAAGATTGTGTCTGGTGCCTGTCATTGAATCACGACGTCGAGGGTTGCGCTTGCTGTAGGAAGATGAACCAAAAGCCTTTAAAGGAAAGAGACGCCAAGCTGTTCATGGCGAAGATGAGGAAGGGGAAGAGAGGTCGTCGAAGGTAGAGGTCGGGCTCGAAGTCTACGTCGGGTCATGCTTCAAAATCTAAGAAGCATAAGAATAAGAAGAGTCATGGCTCTCGACACTGTTCGGGTAAGGACACGGCTCCGAAGTCGACCTCTCCAGCTCCTCGATATTGTAAGAACTATGTATCTCCTTCTCCCTCAAATCAGGATTCTCCAGTTCGATCGGCTTCACCTGCAGCTTCTCCGGAGCGGTCTCTAGCTCCGGTTCCATCTCCGACTCATTCTCCAGCTCCGGTGGAAAAGGCTCCAGTACCTGATGAGCCGTCGACCCCATTGGCTCCACCGTCGGCGCCGCATGGCCTGAGTCCGGTAATGCCTCCGCCTAAGTCTATACCGGGCGCTTATCCACTTTTCCCTGGCCCGGGTCAAGATCCATCACATTACTTAAATGCGATGTATGGAGTCTTTGCAAGAGCAATGTACTCCTCTGGAGCACCTTCGGGTCCCATGGGTCCTATAGCTTTTAATGTGGGGGTTCCTCAAGCTTATGCTCAGGATCCCTTTATGCCATTTCTTCCAGCGGCGCCGTACTGGCATTTCCTGCCGAGGACGTCGACGCCGTTACCGTCATCTCCGGCGCTGTCAGCTCGACTCGGGCTGTGCCTCCGGATCCGTGTTCGACGCCGGTTCGGATAATAAGATCCAGGCGGGATGTTCAAAGGATTTTGGAGGAGCAGAGGTATCTGGCAGAAAAATTGGAGGAAGGTGAGCTTCAAGAGTCGGATGACTTATTTGAAGACTTGAGGGAGGCAAGTGGCCTTGATATGTCCCCAGAATGGGAGCTTTCTCCTCCATCAGATGCCCCTTCTAAGGATGTGGTTCCTCATCACATAGTAATAAGGAAGGCAGTGGTCTTAGACCTCCAGCTCCCAATGGCTGAATTTAAGTCCAATATCTTGACGGAGGTTCTTCATTCTCCCTCCACTGTTATAGAGCCTTTGCTTCCTTTCAATGATGCCATCACTGAGCCAGTCATGGAGGTTTGGCGTAAGCCCTTTTCGGCTCCAGCATGGTCAAAATCTGTTGCTAGGAGGTACAGGGCGGCTCCAGGGGATCCAGAGTTCCTAACATCCCATCCTTCTCCGGAGAACCTGGTGGTTCAAGCTGCCTGTTCGAAGAAATCTTCTGGGGCTTTTTTCTCAAGTTCCTGGTGATAGAGAGTCGAAAAAGCTTGACCAGTCAGCCAAAAAGGTGTTCTCCTCGGCAAGTATGGCCTTGAAGTCCACAAATGCCACCTGTCTTTTGGGCCGTTACATCCACGCTCTAATGGACTCTGCAGAACAGCTGGCTCCTAAATTGTCTGAGGAGGACAGACAACATTTTAATGAGGTGTTATCGGACACTCAAGCTGCTACACATCAGGTCATTCAGAGTGGTTTGGACACTGCGGACTCTGTTGCCAGGAACATGGGCTCTTCAGTTGCCACAAGAAGAAGTGCTTGGCTTTAGATGTCGGAGTTCTCTCCGGATGTGCAGGCAACTCGTCTGGACTTTCCCTTCGATGGTTCTGGGCTGTTTGGAAAGAAAGCAGATGCAGCCTTGAAAGGTTCAAGGACAGCAAAGCCACGGCTAAGTCTCTGGACCGCCAGGCTCAGCCTAGAGGTTCCTCTTGCAGGAAGTACAGAGGTTTTGGGAGGTCGTCCTTTCGGACCTAAAAGCAGCCTCAGCAACAGCAGCAGCAAAATACCCTGTATAAGACCTAGAGGGGCAGGAACAGAGGTCGTTCACGAGGTAGTCAGTCAGTCCTCCTCCTCCTCTACCTCCCCCCTCTTGCCCCAGCAAAGCAGCCCTAGATCCACAATTCTGTATCATGTTGGTCCTGTAGGGGGTCGGCTTACCCATTTTCTGCACGATTGGAAATCGATCACTACAGACCTTTGGGCTCTGAATCTTGTGGAAATTGGGTATGCCCTTCCCTTTCAGGAACTCCCTCCAAATTACTCCTTGCCAAGGGGCTTGCTCCGGGGACCACCTTCTTCTCCTGCAGGAGGAAGTTCTAACATCATTGAAAAAAGGTGCGATAGAGGTGGTTCCAGAGCTGTAGAGGGGTCAGGGATGCTACTCCGGTATTTCCTGATACCCAAGTAGGATGGCAGGCTACGGCCAATCCTGGATCTTGAACCTTTTTCTGAAACAAGAGAAGTTCAAGATGCTCACCCTTGCGCAGGTTCTTCAAGCACTGCAACAGGAGGACTGGATGGTGTCCATAGACTTGCAGGATGCATATTTCCACATCCCAATCCTGAAGTCGCACAAGAAGTATCTCCGTTTTACGGTAGGGTCGCAACACTATCAGTTGGCGGTTCTCCCGTTTGGACTTGCTACTGCACCTCGAGTCTTCACCAAGGTGATGGCAGTGGTGGCAGCCCATCTCAGGAGATTGGGGTTTCCGGTATTCCCCTATCTATATGACTGGCTGCTCAAAGCGGAGTTGCCAGAGAAGGTGCTTCATCATCTGCAGGTGACAACCGAGCTGGTGTACAAATTGGGTTTCTTGATAAATGTGCCCAAATCTCTCCTGGTGCCCTCTCAGCGCAACCTGTTCATAGAGGCGGTACTGGACACTACTGTGTGTCGAGCATCCCTTCATCCTCAAAGGATTCTTGACATTCAGGAAATGATTCCTTTGTTTTACAATGGAGCGGTCGTTCCAGTCCTGAAGGTCCTTTGCCTGCTCGGTCTGTTTGCTTCCTGCATTCTGTTGGTCCACCATGCACGCTGGCACATGAGGGCGCTCCAGTAGGGCCTCCGCAGGCGGTGGTATCAGCACAACAGAGATCTCAGGGAGTCTGTGAGGATCTCCAGAGAAGCTGCAGCGGATCTGTCTTGGTGGAGTGTGGAGGACAATCTGTCTCAAGGAAAGCCCTTCCACCTTCCTCCATCGGTGGCCACAGTGATAACTGATGCATCCACCAGAGGGTGGGGTGCTCATCTGGGGGACCTGGAGATCAAGGGTCTTTGGTCTCCGGAGGAAAGGTTGCTTCACATCAACCTTCTAGAGTTGCGGGCGATAAGTTTGGAGCTCAAGGCCTTCCTCCCTTCCCTTCGCGGTCAGTCGGTTCAAATCCTGACGGACAACACTACCGCGATGTGGTATGTCAACAAGCAGGGAGGAGTGGGGTCGCATTGTCTCTAGAGAGAGGCTTTGTGCCTCTGGTCCTGGGTTCAGGACCATCAGATTTGTCTGATGGGAAATCTGGCCGGAGTTCTGAACGTGCATGCAGACAGTCTCAGTGGGCAGTTATCTGCCGACCACAAGTGGAGGCTTCATCCGGAGGGGGTTCGTCACATCTTTCGGACGTGGGGAACTCCTCAGGTGGACCTGTTTGCCACTCATGAGAACGCTCACTGCCCGTCGTTCTGCAATCTCCAGTACCCGATGCAGGGGGCTTTGGGGGACGTGTTTCAGTTGAGTTGGGGTACTCCACTCATTTACGTGTTTCCTCCCATACCCTTGATTCCTCGGGTTCTGAGGAAGATTCGCCAAGACCGGGCCCAAGTCATATTGATCGCCCCGGATTGGCCAAGAAGGGTGTGGTACACAGATCTTCTCCACCTCTCCTCGTGCCCTCAGCTCCGTCTCCCTCTCAGGGCAGACCTCCTCTCGCAGTCGCAGGGGCAGGTTCTACACCCCCACCTCCAGAGCTTATACCTTCATGCCTGGAGATTGAACAGCAAAACACACAAGATGATGGACGGAATGTTGCACAATGGCAAAACATTCACCCCCAGTCACAGATCTGGGTTTAATCCATCGTTATTTTGTTCACCAAGCCACCCCAGTTCAGACATGGCCATATGAAAATCAGCCTTGACCCTGTGCCTCATGGGAACAGTCCAGCCCGAACTGCCACGCCATGTCTTCCCTGGACCGGAATCAAGCATCCTAGGACCGGTGTCTGGCTATCAGCCGTCTTCAGCCAGGATAGCTTGACTCCAGTGGCGTAGTGAGCATGGAACCCACGTCTGGGCATACCCTTCCCACATAGGGTGAACAGCAAAACACACAAGATGATGGACGGAATGTTGCACAATGGCAAAACATTTACCCCCAGTCACAGATCTGGGTTTTATCCATAGTTATTTTGCTCACCAAGCCACCCCAGTTCAGACATGGCCATATGCAAATCAGCCTTGACCCTGTACCTCATGGGAACCCAGATCAGTTGACTGGGGGTGAGTGTTTGATTTGCTCAAACGCTCCGTCCATCATCCCCTTTTGTATCGCTTTGTTCGCCCGAAGTTGGCAGGGTATGCTCAGACATGAGTCCCTTGCTCACTTGGCCACTGGATTCAAGATAGCCTGGCTGATGAGGATTATGAATCTTAAACCGGTCCCAGGATGCTTGTTTCCGGTCCAGGGAAGACATGGCTTGGTAGCTAGACAGGGCTGGACTGTTCCCATGAGGCACAGGGTCAGACTGATTTGCATATGGCCATGTCTGAACTGGGGTGGCTGAGTGAGCTTAAGAATGGAGATGGATTAAACCCAGATCAGTTGACTGGGGGTGAGTGTTTGATTTGCTCAAACGCTCCGTCCATCATCCCCTTTTGTATCGCTGTGGAGATTGAACAGAGCAACCTGAATTCCGTCTCTCTCCCACCTGACATGGTGGACGTTATTTTGTCCGCCAGACGTCAGTCCACCAAGTCTATTTATTCCTATAGATGGTCCAAATTTGTCATTTGGTGTGGGGCGAATTCTATTGACCTTTGAGGGCTAGTTTATCTAACATCCTTCAGTTTGGTCTCTCTCTAGCCCAGCAGGGCTTTGCTGTGGCTACTGTAAAGGGCGATTTATCGGCTTCGTCGGCATTCCTTTGCTTACCTGATCAGCCGTCTTTATTCAAGTTGCCCATTGTGTTAAGGTTCATTAAGGGCCTTACTAACAATTTTTCGCCCACTCCTTTTATTGTGCCTCAATGGGACTTAAATCTTGTCTTAACCTACTTGATGGGTTCTCCCTTTGAGCCCTTGCACAAGTGTCCCTTGAGTCTATTGTCTTTTAAGACAGTATTTCTTGTTGCCATTACCTCGGCAAAGAGGGTAAGTGAGCTTCAAGCTCTGAGTTCGAAACCCCCCGTTCTTGACCATTTATGCTGATAGAATGGTACTCAGGACCAGGGCTGCTTTTCTGCCTAGGGTGGTAACTCCCTTCCATCTGGGGCAGTTCATTACCCTTCCTACCTTCTATCCTCCCCCTCACCCTTCCAAGGAGGAGGAGCGGCTTCACCGCTTGGACCCTAAGAGGGCGGTGAGTTTTTACCTCAATAGGACTAAAGACTATTGTGTGGATGACCAGCTCTTCGTGGGCTTTTCTGCCTGCAGGAAAGGCAGAGCGGTGCATAAGCGCACCCTTTCCAGATGGATTATCTTGTGCATCAAGATCTGTTACTCTTTGGCCGGTAAGGAACCTCCAGAGGGTATAAGAACTCTCTCTACCAGAGCAAGTCTTCTACATCTGCCTTATTTAGGGGTGTTCCTGTGGAGGACATTTGTGGAGCGGCAACTTGGGCCTCCCTCCACACTTTCGCGAAGCATTATTGCTTAGATTCAGAGGTGAGGAGGGATGGACACTTTGTGCGTCCCATCCTACAGGACTTTTTTGTATAGAAGGGTGGACTCTCCTCCGGGATTGGGGACTGCTGTGGGACTCTATTCACAAGGTGAGGAATCCACTGGCAGATGTATCCATCAGAAGAACAAGTTACTTACCTTCAGTAATGCTTTTTCTGGTGAATACAGTATCTGCCTGTGGATTCCTCACTGACCCACCCACCTCCCTATTGTCCACCCTTGTATACTTACAATGTTGATAGTTTCTATCTGTGTCTTTTAATGGAATGTTATTATTCTTTTTGTTTTAATGCATTGATTTCACACTTTGTGCGTTGGTTTGAATATTGTGTACCATGTATACTGTATATATTTGTGTCGGTCTGTGTGCCTCAGGCACGGAAAAAAAGGGCGGTCGGTCTGGACTGTTCCCATGAGGCACAGGGTCAAAACAGATTTGCAAATGGCTGGGTCCAAACTGGGGTGGCGTAGTGGCCAGAAGAACAATGGATTTAACCCAGATCTCTTGACTGGGGAGAATGGTTGAATTTAGCATTCCGTCCATAATTTGTTACATTTAAATTAGAATCTTTGACCAGGATAAATCTGGTTGGTGTATCCAACCTGCGCGCTATCACTGACAGCCTGAAATTGTTTCTAGGTTCCGGTTTACCCCAATCATTGACTATCATTGGCTCTTTTTGCTTTTTGTGGGATTTCTTTTTAAAACTTACATAAATTAATATCTTCGGTTCCCCTTTATTGTCACTTTAGTGTAATTTTGTTTATTAACTTGTACTCTTTTTTTTTTGTCTAATTCGATTTGGGATTTTTAATGCTTTTTATTTGACCTTTATTACTGTTTTGTAACTTCACTAATACTTTACACATTGTCCTATGTTAAGCCTGTCCACTCTGTGCCAAAGCTATCAGGCATTGGTGCTCAGGTTAATTTTCTGACTTGGAAGGTTTACCCTGACAAGGGATGTGATAATTTCTTGAGGTGGGTAGACAACCAACCCAAAAAATCCAATTTATTACAGAGACGTTTTTGTGTTACCTTAGGCTAAGGGGAAGGGGCTGAGCAAGTTCAAGGCCAAGTTGAGGTCAACTGGGTCACATAATGCAATAGCAAGAAACCTAGGGTCACACCATGGTTTCAGGTCAGGCGGATACCCCCCATGCCATTGCAGTGAGTTTGCATTTTACGATTTGGTCCCACGCACAGTTCCTCACATTGCAAGCTGTTGGGCTGTGATGTCCTTCTACACAGCTTCTCCACCAGGGATACTCTCTAAGCGTGCCTTCTTTAGTGGTGGGCTTTCTCCAGGACCAACTCAAACTGTGCTTCTAGCAGAGATCAGGACCTCAAAGTTTGTTTCCAACATGGACCAAGTCCTAGTGGTCAGGTATCACAGCCCTAGAGCTCAGTGGTGCTGTGACACCCTGTCCTAGGCGAAGATAATCCTGCGCATAGGCCTAGATGCCCTGTCATTATTTAGGCTGGTTTGGCAGACATGAAAGCAGACTCCAGCAGCCTCCTGTCTCATGCTTTACGGGAGGTTGACATCTCACAGGAGCTGCCTCCACTGTAGGCTTTGATCTGCAGATTCATCAGGATGCGGGGTAGAGCTGTGTTGTGCCTCATAGAGGATTTAAATCAAACAAAGTGGGAGCGGTCAGCTCACGGTACCCACTAGACAACATCATCTGTACCCTCAGCTCTGCAGGAAACAATAAGAGCTCTGGGCTGCCTCTTCACTTCAAAGGGTAGTTGTCACCTATCCAATAGTCACAAAAGCCAGGCTCACTTCAAAGTTATAGGAGTGTGCCTTCACATGTCAAGCTAGGCAGGCAATAGACCATGCCTGCTTTTTAGGTTTTGCCCTGGCGTTGAAACTGCGTAGCAGTTGCTCCGCCCAGGGCGAAATCTCATGATCCTACATATGGGGCTTTGGTCCCGCCTCTGTCTCCCATTGGCTAGCTCCATAAATGGAGGCTAGCCATTGGGAGACAGAGGCTGTCAATCACGCTTTCCCGTGAAAACGCGATTCGGGGGCGTTTCTCGGTGTTTTTTTAAGTCCCGCCCCTTTGTCCTGGGCCGCGCTGTCATTGGCTGCTGGCCCGGGACACCCCCGTGACGTCATTCCCTGGGCCGCGGTGTGATTGGCTGGCCAGCCCGGAACCTGACTTGTTACTTACTGTACTTAAACCTATTGCTTTACCCCTCTCGTCTTTTCAGCAAAGAGGAGACAGGGCAAATAGTATGACAGGGCACAGGGGGTCAAATGCGATGTCACCGGGAGTCAAAGATTATGTAATATCGTCCAGCTGTCCCTGGCATTTTGCTGAGTTCACGCCCATGTGCCCTCCATAAGAGCACGCTAGAGGCTGAGCTCGGAGTGTGCCCAGCTCGGGATATTGCGAATTACTCTCTTGGCCTCAGAGGCCCGGCCCCAAAATAGAAGTTGTGCCACCGATTAGGATCTTTGCTGACGAGAATACTTCCGAGGAGTTTTGTAATAACACAACTGCTGTTCAGAAGACACTCTTTTGCTGTAAATTCTCTTCAGGGGATCCTCGCGGACTGCTCAGCGCTGCCGGTGCAGGACGATGAGCTCCTGCACAAATAAAAGGCATTATTTAGGCGCATACCGACGGGAACCAAACGCGTCTCTGATGGATTTGCCATGTCTGCTTTTACACGGGACAGATTGGAGCGTTTAAGAGCCCCGCGGGATTTTGCAATGTTTGCCACATGAATTTAGGGTGTTTTTGGTTTAAAAAACCTCCCCTCTTCCGACAGAACTGGCCCAAACAAGGTTCACCCAAGGAAATAATGTTAGAATACTGCGTTTAAAGGATTTCGAATCAATTGCGTTATTAGTGACTTTTCATGAACACACATGCATTAATGTGTATCTGGTAATATGCACACGGCATGCCTGGTGTCGTAAATCAGTGCATGGCTTTACAAGACTCGGACAGGCCTGGTCATTACTCAATTAATGTGTAAAGTAAACCAACACCTGAAATATAATGTGTGTCCTGCACCAGTAAGCTACCTGCGGTGCACTGCGGCATTGCGAAGATCCTAGTAAGATGCACCCCCCTACCTGCACACACGTGTATGTTGGAGGCCTGCGGTGCCAGCTGCGTGGAGAATGGGGATACCAGAGGCCTTACACGGGTTCTGCAGCCCCTGCGACACAAGGGAGGGGCTTGTTGCAACACGTCAGGGGACCCCGAACTTTCAGGGGACCCAGTTTAACCGAAGGCCAATGAAATACTGTGAGGGATGAGCGACTGCAGCATTATGAAGGGGCGGAGCATCATTTTACGTCACGCCAATGGGCTGTACCCGCATGATGGGGTGACTATGGAATATTGAAGTCGGCCCTTGGAAGTTTTTTATACCAGTGAAGTGCACACCACGAGGGACTGAGCTCTAAGAAGTAGGAAACACAAACCCGTAAAGCTGTTAGCATCTTCGAGTCCGTGTCTCAGCCGCCGTGGTGTGAATGCGCTGCCACCTGCAGTGATCGCAGGACGAGTGCACGTCTTCGTCTGTCCCACGAGCGGGAGCAGCACGTTTCCTTGGGTGTTTAAAAGTGAAACCTTGCCTTCCAGCGTGTCCCTTGCTTTGGGCAGAGTTCCCTTTGCAGGGATGAGCCGGTGGGGAGGGCGGGCACGGCTGTGGCAGAGCAGGGCCTGTGATAACAGAGCACTTCCACGCAGCCCCGCCCTTGGGAGCTGTAATCGTGTCCCAGAAGGGAAGTTATTCATTTGGGGCATGCATCTGCTGATTAGAAGCGGCAGTTTACTCACGGCTTCAAGATATTTATGTTGTTTATATCAGCTGCACGTGGCTGCTTCTCTCCTGGGTCTCTTCCGTGCAACGCTGTGGTGGCTTCTAGCAGCCCAAGCAGAATCCCTCAATTTTTTTATTTATTTATTTATGCAATTTAATAAAGCTCGGACTTTACCAAAAGGTGTCTGAGTGCTTTACAATACCATCAAGTGCGTTACATGAGGCGATTTACAAACTTACACGTTACAGATAAAGTAAAATGAAATAAGAGGTGACAATCACCGCAACAAAACAAAACAAAAAAACACTGGGATTAGGTCAGCACAGGCATAGGAAACATATTTACTCGATTCTCGGAGTGAGGCACCTCTGGGGTTCACCGGAGTGGTCCATGCGCAGCCATTTTTACACACCGAGTGTTTGCAGGAGGAGGGTCAGGGCTCTGGGCTGCTCAGTGTTTCTCCCCACATCTTCATTATAGTTTTTTTGTGCGCCTTTCTACAGATGATAGCCACCATGGAGAAGCCATCAGTGACAATGTGTGCACAGGGGTTTTTAGGTTTCGACCTGGCGATGTGTGTATCGAGCTGGAGAAGGATGTGGATAGGTGTGTGTTTATGGGGCGGAATCACACCTCTCCAGTTTAGGATGTGTGTATCGGAATGTGAGTACGTGTGTATATGCCTGTGCAAACCACATTCCTGACTATAGAGTGGTAACTTGCCGCAGATCCTGGCCTCTGAAGGGGTTTTATAGCGTTTATGGCGGATTCAGCTGAGCCCAGGCAAACTGTGGTGCGGTAAAGATGGGAGCGACTGTCTTTGGCGGAGGGGGGAGGGGTGTCGGCTTTCTCTCTTTGGGGGACAATAATGCCCTTAATTGAGCCACCAGGGAACTCACTCCAGCTTCTAGCCCTGAAAATTACAGCCCAGTTAGAGACCAAACCCCCGCCCAGCACCGCCCCAACCCGGTCTGCACAGATCTCATCCCCCCCACCGCCCAATCACTATGCTTTGATTTCACCAGGCGCTCGAGTAGGGCACTTTCTTTTCCCCAAACACAAGCTCCTTAAAGCGTTTCAATGAGCAGAGCGCTTATAAAGCGCATTATTCCTAATCTTCGTGTCCGGGCACACTTGAGTGATGTTTAATATTGTTATTATCGCAGAGAGGAGCAGGCGGTTGCAGGGACTTAATGCTTAAATCCAGTAAGCTATTTTCTCCTTTTCGCTCCCAATGTTCCTTTTCGCTCCCAATGTTTTTTTCGGTTTCCTTTGTAGGTTTGGCCGTGTCGTAGAAGTGTCTGTTGGAAGGTAGCAAGAATTATAGGATTTCGGCGAGTTCCCTGGCATTCTGTTCAAATGGGTCGCCAGGCGTTTTTGCTGCACCAGTTTCTGTCTACTCTGTCCAGCAGCCGAGGTCCTTTGAAAGTCTTCCTTGAGGTTTAGGCGAAAATTCAGGCGGACTCCTAAACTCCAGACAATTATATGTAAATCATAAGGTGCCTCGCTTGCATGAATGCCTCTACTCCATCATGTAGTAAACCCTGACCCTATATCGCCTCCTTGTGGCTGAGTCCTGAGTGCGACAGTTGAAGTGCTGCCCGAGATAAAAATCACATGTTTTTCGCTCGGTGCTCACTTGGTGCAAGTGTCACAGTTGTGTGTTGTTGGTTGGCTATTGGTAAAATGGTGCCGCCCCGAGTTTCATTTACTATTTCGCAGTCATGCCAATAGACATATCAAGTACCTTTTTCATCGAGGCCTAGAAGCTGTTGACAGCTAGTATAGGAAAAAAAGATATAAGGTGCTGCTCAAGAAGTTTCAGCTTACTCCACATGAGGGAGGCCTGGAGCGCCCAATTTTGAACATTAAATTAGACTCCACAATGCAAGGGAGAGGGTGATGAACTGCAGACCCCCTCAACCCTAGCTTAAACTACTTGCAAACAGACCTGGCGGAAGGTATCACAGACGCATCGATTTGCATGCTGCGTTGTAATTGCTAGTCCATTGAATTGCAATATACATTGAGAGGATTGCTTAAGCACTGGGCTTGCTGCTGTGGTACATACGAGACTGCGTGAAATTGAGGAAAGCACTAGATAGATAACAATGGAAAGGCACTAGGTCGACTACAACCGGGGTTCTTTGCCATGGCTCCAGACAGCATAATTTTACGTCATTAAAGCAGATACTCCTTATTCCGCCAACCCAATTCCTAACACACAGTGCAAGCTTCTGCATCGGACCTACCCGACACCCAAAAGACCGAGTAGAATGTATCGAGGGGATCTAGACATGTACCTGTAATATTCCTCTAATGGGGCACATCTAATGCACATGTTTTGGCAACGCAATATCTTGAATTTTGGCGAGGGGTCATTCAGTTCATACAGCAGTTCACTGGTTCTAGAATGGATGCCCTTTCAGTGGAGTGTCTCCTGGAGCTCTGCAAGCATACAAAAACTAGTAAGATCGAGTGTAAATCTGCTGACTTTGCACTGATTTTAGACAGGCCACACCATGGTAATCTTCAAATGCCCCACTGATCACCAAGTTGAAGGCAGGTTATACGGGTGAGCAGAGGATGAGTATTGCTTCCCTGGCTGCGTTTGCTTCCCTGCCCCCTGGCTGTGCTTGCTTCCCTTCCCCCTGTTATGTTATGTTATGTTATTTTGTGTCTTTTATAGCGCTCGGCTACTCAGAAGAGTGTCCCGGCGCTTTATTGACAACCTAAAAAGACAAACACAACAGAGTAAAAAAAGGCAGGGACAACAGAACATAAGCATCTAAGAAGAAAAAGCCAGGTTTTCAGGCCCTTCCTAAAAGACAGCAGATTAGAGGTGCTACGTAACGTCAGGGGCAAAGAGTTCCAGAGCTGAGGGGCCCGGAACATAAAAGAACGGCCTCCCATACGAGCCCTCCTCACACGAGGGACAATAGCAAGGAACTTCGACTCTGATCTCAGAGATCGGGAAGGACGATAAGAAACGAGCCTCTTCTGAAGGTATTTGGCCCCTGTGGAATAGAAGGCCTTGTGCCAAGGGTTAGAGCTTTAAAAGCTATCCGCTGTCGGATAGGCAGCCAATGAAGCGACTGCAGCAAGCCAGAAACTTTGACTCGCCTCTGCAGACCAAAAATGGCACGTGCCGCCGCATTCTGGACCACCTGCATCCATTGCAGGAGATATTTGGGCAGGCCAAGATATAGGATGTTAGAGTAGTCCAGTCTTGAACTGATCAAGGCCTGCACCGTAATCCTCCTGTGGTCCTCCGAGAGCAAAGGAAAAAACTTCCGAAGCATACAGAGAAGACCAAAGCAGGTGCCAGTGAGGGCAAGGATCTGAGATCTTAAAGTCAGACCGTTATCAATTTTAAACCCCAAATTCTTGGCTGACTGAGACGACTGCCCCGGAGGAGACATATCAGCAGGCCACCATACCTGCCAGTCTGGATCGGATTGACAACCGAAGAAGAGCACCTCCGATTTATCTGAGTTGCACTTGAGGCTGTTCAGTTGGAGCCATTTAAAAACAGCCCCAAGGCACTCGCGGATACTCTCTCCATCAAAATCCTCTCCTTTCCGACAGGTAAAGAGCAACTGGGTGTCATCCGCGTAGGATACGATCTGGGCCCCGAAAGACTCAGCCAGAGCCGCCAGAGGGGTCATAAAGATGTTAAAAAGAGTCGGGCTCAATACAGAGCCCTGCGGGACTCCGACTCCCAATGGCGGCATCTCAGCAGAGCTAGAGGAGGCCCAGACCGTCTGTCGGCGGCCGGCCAGAAAAGATGTAAACCAGCTAAGCACCGTCCCCCTCAGACCGATCTCATGAAGTCTGATGAGCAGACCCTCATGGGGGACGGTGTCGAAGGCTGCCGACAGATCGAGCATGATCAGCATGGCTCTCCCACCCGAGTCTAGCGTCTCCTTGATGGCCTCAGACACCTCCAGCAGCGCCGTCTCCGTGCTTAGATTGGGGCGAAAGCCCGATTGAGTGGAGTGAAGCAGAACAGAGGCAGCAACTGAATATGATCATTACTGCTATACCTAGGAATGACAATACTTTCCATCCCCAGGCAGATATGATACTCCAGAGCCAACCGGACCATGTCCAGGTGCCTGGCTTCTGGTGTAACTGATGGGCAATTTTATGAAGTCTGGTTATAGCTGAATAAACAGACGGCGCGTTATTAGGAATGAAAATGCAGCAACTAGATCCGATGACTCTACATGCTCCTCCTCTATCGGCCAGTATGACGTCAAGAACGAGACGATTTTGGAGCACGACAAATCTAATAGCAGATTGCTCTTCGGTTAAGTTACCTAGAGCGGAAGTAGTTTCATTCACTACTGCTTCAAGGGTTCTGGTTAACCTACGTATTAACTTACTATTCTGGACAGGACCTATAAAGAAAAAGAAACCTTTATTGAAGTCTTGATATTGTTCTAGAGCAGTTTTAGTTTGATCGACAATTGGGGACTCAGTTTCCCTTCTATGTCTAACGTGTACTAGATGTGTGTTTCTGTGATAATCGGATGGGGCTAGAAAAACTGTAGGAAGGCAATATAACATGTTCCATCCCAATCGAGGGGCAGACGAACATATGCGGTCTGACCACAAACAAAATAAGAATGACGTGAGGCTTTAAAAATAGATTTCCCACTGTCACTATACTCGACCATAGTAGTGCAATCACTGTGTCCTACATGTGCGGAACCATTCTTTCTGACACATAATTTGCCTTTGACTGGTAGAACTGAAATAGCAGGCAAATCTGGAGTAGTATCGGACTGAACATTCAAAACCATGAAATTCGAGGAATAATTACCTAAATCATATACTTCATTTTCTAGATCTAATCCTGTTCTATGGGAAAGTCCTTCCTTGTCTGGGAAACATGTTCTATTCAGAAGGGACATATCAGTTGAGGATGACGTTAACGTGGACCATGCTCCACACGAACCATTATGTGAAAACGGATAAGGAAAGAGTGGCAGAACTCCCTTCGGTGTCTGGAAAGGGGGGAGTCGACCACACACCCAACAATTAGTGGCATTGCTGGTCTGGTGTGAATAATGCAGCATTCGGATAAAAGTATTATTACGCATAGCAAGACGATAGGATAACTCGTGAGGAGGCAGGTCACTAAATGTGTGCTCTACTGTAACATTAGAAAACATATGTACATGTGAAACAGGAAAACATAAATGCAACGCATAACTTATGCATGTAACCATAAGGCTCAAAAACAATAGAAAGAACAGAGTAACTATACATCGGCTGCAAAGATTCTTTCGATAGCGTATTCTCTTAGAGTTTTGACTAACTCTCTCACTGTGTGGGTCTGTCTTATACATGTCAGGATCCTGTCTAACCGTTTCACCCGAGAGGGACTTAGACAATTAAACTGGCTGACTTACTAGACCTCAACTTGGATTTATACTCCTGCTGCGGAGTTTTCTCTATCAGGGGAAGTTTAGATTCAGTTTCTGGGCAGTCCTTGAGAACGGGGCAGTCCTTGAGAAGGGTTTTAGCTTTAAGTCCATGGAATTTCTTTACGTGGCTCATGTGTAGCCACCCTTTTCGGTTCTCGACCTTCACTGCTGTCCGGGTGGTGAGAAGAACGAGGCGGGGCTCCTTCCAGCGGGGCTCCAGCGGACTTGAACGATCAAAATTTCTTATAAGTACAAAATCACCCGGGACGACCTCATGCGGTTTCACGTCGGTGTTGTCTGGAAATGCAGCGGCAACCTGTGAACGACAAGATTGTAGTGCAGACATCAAGGAGGCAAGGTAATCTGTCAGCATATTACTGTCAACATCGGTAATTATACGGGGTCTAGGTGTACCCCACATGTTGGGGGGACGACCAAACACTATCTCATACGGGGACAGACCTGAACGGGAGTGAGCGACCATTCTCATATAAAAAAGGGCGACTGGCAGTGCTACCATCCAATCTACGCCTTTCTCGGCACACACTTTGGCAATGCGGATTTTCAGAGTCTGGTTATGTCTCTCTACGAGACCGGCTGCTTCAGGATGGCGTACACAATGGAACTTCCACTGGTACCCTAACAGAAGGGAAACTTGTTTCATGAGCTCGGATGAGAATGGCTGGCCGTTATCTGAATACACGACCCTAGGTAATCCATAGCGGGGAAAGAACTCACGAACCAACTGCCTGGCAGTGGTCGCAGCTGTGTAATCTGGAACTGGATATGCTTCTGTCCACCTGGACAAAGCGCATACAACTACGAGAACATACTTGAAACCTCGACATCGCTCCATCTGAATATAATCCATCTGGAGGACTTCAAAAGGGTGGTCGGGAGGATGGAATCCACCTTGTTCCACCGGGACACCTTTACCTGGATTGAACTGACAACAGATCATGCAGGTACGCACTTTCTGCTTGGCTGCTGCTCGTAAATGCTTGTTGAACCAGATGTTCTGGATACTATCTAACATGGCTTTTTCTCCTAAGTGTGCTGGGCTATGTGCGGTGTTAATAATGACTTGAACCATAGAGTCGGGGAGAAACCATGTGGCTTTTCCCTTCGTCAACCATACTTGATCTGTCTGGACCCCTCCTTGTTCGGACCATTTCTTGATTTCATCGGGAGTAGCATGTAACTGTATATCTATTACATCTTGTGTAGGGTCCTTAACTGTCATACAAGTAGTCTGATCTGAAATGAGTGTCGGTGTCGTGTTAACTGGAATGTCTTGAGTCTGAGCTGTGAGCTTGGCTGTTCGATCTGCTAGATCGTTACCCTGGGAAATGATGTCAGTGACTTTCGTATGTGCCTTGCACTTCATGATGGCGATAGCTGTTGGTAAATGTATTGCATCTAACAGAGCTTGAATGAGGGGGCCATGCTGAATCTTGGTTCCATGAGAAGTCATAAAACCTCTTTCTTGCCAGAGCACTCCAAAGTCGTGTACGACTCCGAATGCATAACGTGAATCTGTGTATATGTTAACTTTCAGGTTCTTGGCACGTATGCAGGCTTGGGTCAGAGTGACAAGCTCTGCTGCTTGAGCAGACAGGGTGTCAATACGATGTGTTTCTATAACTTCGGGTTCAGTAGTCACTGCATACGCGGCTACTAGTTCTCCTGTACTTGTTCTCATACATGAACCATCCACATAAAGTGTCAGGTCGGGATCAGGTAATGCAATGTCTGTCAAGTCTTGTCTTGGCTTTGTCATGGTGTTAACAACTTCCACACAGTCATGTGTGGCAGGATTGGAGGTAACTGACAGTAACAGTGTAGCTGGATTTAAAATGTTGCAGCGTCTGATTTCTATGTGTGGCTGAAACAGTGTCAGTTCATAACCTGTTAAACGTGCAATTGTCAAGTGCTGAGTCTGAGTTCGGTTTAAAAGAACTTCCACGGAGTGTGGAACTTGTACTGTCAGGGAGTGTCCTAACACTATGGAATCACTTTGTCTGATAGCACAGGGCTTGTATTGTCCTGCTTGATCTTGTGTGAGAACAGATAATGCAGTACCATCACGTTCTGTGACAAAAAGTGTGAAAGGCTTACTGTAGTTCGGTGTTGCTAGAACAGGTGCTTGGCATAAAGCTTTCTTTAATTCATTAAAAACAAGTGTATGTTCCTGGGTCCACGGGAGGACAGTCGATACGGCTGCCTCCTGTGTCGTTAACTGTATCAGTGGCTTGGCTAGAAATGCGTACTGAGGAATCCATTGTCTGCAGTAAGAAGTGAGGCCGATAAAAGCTCGTACCTCCTTCTGAGTCTTGGGCTGTGGAAGATGTGCTATTAACTGGATACGGTCTGGTGTCAACTGCCTACCCCTCTTGGACAGGAAGTGTCCCAAGTAGACCACTTGCTGGACACAGAATTGCAATTTGGAAGGGGACACCTTGTGCCCCATCTCGGCCAGAAAGTACAGGACTGTAAGTGACGCACGCTCGCAGTCACGTTCAGAACGGGCTGTGATCAGTAGATCATCGACATACTGGAGCAGGGCAGTGTCAGTTGGCATGTGAATATTGTCTAGTTGTCTTTTAAGTGCTTGACTGTAAATGCTAGGACTTTCTGTGAAACCTTGAGGAGCTCGTGTAAATTTATAGCTTCTTCCATTTAAACAGAGTCCGAAAAGGAACTGGCTGTCTGGATGAATGGGGACACTAAAGAATGCGTTCTTGAGATCGATAACTGTAAAGAACGTGGCTTCAGAATCAATGGCTGTCAATAGGGAAGAAATATCTGGGACCACTGGGTACTGGGGTATAATACATTTATTAAGTTCTCGAAGGTCAATCACTAATCGATAAACTGGAGGTGCATTGGGATCAGTACGTTTCAGGACTGGAATGATAGGAGAATTACATACATTGGAGTCAGTTTCTACAACCACTCCTTGAACAATAAGTTCGTCAATAATTTTGGATAAGGCTGTTACAGCCTCAGGTGGCAATCTGTACTGTCGGATTCGTGGTAATACAGCACCTTTCTTCAGAGTGACACGATGGGGTGTGATATGCATACAACCTACATCAGTTGGACCTTGCGCCCATAAATGCTGCGGTACATTCAATAATCTTGGATCAAAATCACGTAATACATAATGACCTTTAAAATCACGCAGGAACAAACGGACCCCTTCTGGGGAGCAGCATATGACTGCTCCTAATTCTTTAAGAGTTCTAATGCCTAATAAATTTTCTGGACAAGATTTCGTGAGTAACAAATCTGTAGTTCGGGACAATGGACCGACTTCTAGAGTAACTGGTTTCGATATTTCATTAACAATAGGCTTTCCTGAAAATCCAAGGGAAACATTTCTAGAGCCTGAGAGCGGAGCCCCTGGAACCTCGTCATGACTGATGGTAGTCCTACTTGCCCCTGTATCAATCAGAAACTTTGTCTCTCCCTGCTGGGTCTTTATCATGACAGGGAATTAACTTTTTCATTTCCAAGAGTTCTATTTTCGTGATAGGGGTGTAAACAAATACTCGTTCTAGACCACCACCCTCTTTCTTGACTGGATGTACTTCTCGTAACGGATTCTGTCTGTCTATGTAGAATGATTTACTTTCTGGGGGTGAGACGTGAACAAAATGTGGATTCAGAAACGTTCGGTATTTGTGGCGCTGTTCTAATATGATACTAATTAAATCGGTACCTAGACCTTTCCATCTGTATTGGAATAACTCGTTCAATATATCATGTAGCGGACCTGGATCAGAATGTTGTTCCTCATACAGCGTAATGAGGTGCTGAATCATATATGTGCCCACCAGACGTTGCTCGGCTGGGGGCAGTTTCAGAAACATTTGTGCCACTATTTCGTCTGGAAAAGTGGTAGAATCAGTAGTCCATCGGACTGCTGATCGGGCTAGTTCTTGTTCATGCATTGTACTAAGCTCGCTATAACCTATTCGTGATTTCAGAATGTGATCGGTGGCTTGGAATACTTGCTCAAGAGAACACTGTTCTGGTGCTGGAGGAGGAAAAGCTTTCTTGTAATCTAGGCGTGAATGTCGGTCGGAGAGTCTAGTTCTACCTACATACGCTATTCTGGAAGGATTCTCGCTGTCTACCTCTTCACTAGAAGAGTCATTCTCTTTCTCGGTTGCTCTTTTTGCTTCTCGTTTCTCGTGTATAGTTATGATTTCCTTACGAATTTTCTTGTACATACTCTCTATACAACCTTGTGTCTTGTGTTTTCCATCGGCTATATTGTCACTCCACCTAGTCAGGACTTTCAGTTCTTCTTGATCTTTTTCTGGATAATCTTGCTCTCTTACTAAACAGTTAATCAGGAACTTTAAAATCATGAGCTGAGTCTCGACTTTTCTTTGAACCATGGCTTCGTGAACACTTCCTGGATTCTCTCCTGTACGGATGAAACGATATATTCTGTCTAGATGTTCTCCCATGTCGGGCAGGGTGACCAGATAGCTGGCAACCCGTCTTAAACGTAATGAATATATGACCATGTGATCCTCGCCTGGAACTGGATCATAACGACAGTCAGTAAGACCTCGCATGATATCTACGTATGTAGACACTTTTGGCGTACGCTGTAACGCTAGGTCATGTAGCGTCAGATGTCTCGGTTGAGGCGGGGTGCGAGGAGAACCTCCCCCCGCGGCTCCTAAACTAGAATCGTCGGTGAATACTGTACGGGCTGGTAGAGTGACTGGCATAACGGGTGCATGTACTGTGGGCTGGTCCGGGGGTGCTGGGACATGAACTTGGCCCCCGGGAACAGTAGTTGGCGGGACAGGAATTACATTATTAACGGGAGCAGGCGGAACAGGATTTGCGTAGGCTGGGACTGTGTCGTCCAAATAGGACGAAAGAAATATGTCAGCTGCGGTCGGTTTATGACGTAGCTTAATCGGGACTAATGGCGGTGGAAAATTACAGGGTGCTTCCGGGGTTGCTTTCGGCAAGCCCTCGGCAAGAAGAGGATACATGCCTTTAATAAGGGCATTTCTCTGTCTGTCTGACTGTTCTGCTCTAACTCGTTCACCTTCTTCTATTAATTCCCTTTCTTGGGCTTTCTCCGAGGATTCCCTACTTAATTCTGTTTTTCTGAATTCTTTTTCGGTTCTTTTATGAGATTCTTTGCGCCATAACTCGATGGCATCTTTCTGGGACTGTCTGGCTTTCTTTTTCCATAATGCTTCTTCTACTCGCATGATGCACTCGGCATCCCATGTACCTGATACGGGCCATCTATATTTCTCTTCTAGTTCCTTAGTATAGTCCGCCCATAAGTCTAGATATATTATGGCATCTAAGCCATGCTTGTGATACATAAAATGTCCTGGACTGTCCCTAGGAGGGACAGGAACTGCTTCTTCGAGTAACCCTTTTCTGGTCTTTAACTGACGTAATTTCGAGAACAGAGGCATTTCGGTAATACACTTGGAACACAATACACAATAATCACAGTAATTAAATGGCAAACAAAACATTCATACCACGACATAAAAATACATTGATAACAGTTCGAACAGAATACTACCTGATACACTGAAAACAGAACACATGAATTTCTCGAGACTAGAATTACTGGATGCACTGCTAAAACAGTACAGAACATACCGGTCCCATAAAGAGACACGTCAGACCGTATCCACCTAGGTGAATACTTCGGACTGGATCTGTGTACCCAAACCCAACGGACCAGGAACAAACTAATGATCCTGTCTAGATACTTCCCCCGCGACGGTACTCACCGGGAAGCAGAAACTGGAAGGCCTCGGACTGGACTGGACTGCTACGACGTCGGACTACGAACTTCGGACTTCGGAAACAGGTGGGCCTCCGGATACTTCGGACCTTGCTCTCTCGGCTTGGGCTCTGGTCGGGATGAACCGCATTCCACACCGCTTCGTCTGGATGCCGGACCGCAGTCTCCGTCTCCTCCGTGGGCCTGAGGGAGACTTGAAGCAGAAATATCTGCCGGTGCGCAGTAGAGTTCCGTTACGGCTGCAGAGGGTCAGGGGACCTGCGTACATCGCCAGCGCGTGAGGAAGGGGCTCGCCCCTGTTCGGGCGCCATTATGTGGTAAATAAATTATTATTATTATTATTATTATTTATTTTTGTAGAGCGCGTAGTCACCCGGGGGTATCCCAGCGCTAAAAAATCTTATCTCCTGAGTACAGTGGGCCAAGGGAGGGGAAGAGGGAAGGAGGGCCCAGGGGGAGGGCAGGGAGGGCGGAACAAAGGAACCAGATCAGGGTGAGTGATTCACTGTGGGAAGAGGTGGGTTTTGAGCTGTTTCCTAAACCGGAGGTATTGAGGTTCAAGGCGCAGGGCTCGGGGGAGGGCGTTCCAAAGTCGTGCAGTCTGGACTGAGAAACGTCTTCCTCCCGATCGGGCTCTCTTGAATTTGGGGGCGGCAATGAGGTTTTCGGTGTCAGAACGGAGAGGTCTTGAAGATTTGTAAGGGGCGATGAATTTCTTGAGAGCAGGGGGGCCTTGATTACGTCGTAGTTTGTGGGCCAGACACAGGGCCTTGAATTTGACCCGCTCTCTTATGGGGAGCCAGTGGAGGAGTTTTAAGGCCGGTTTGGCCGACGCTCTGGCAGGGGTATTCGTGAGGATACGGGCCGCGGTATTCTGAATTCTTTGAAGTTTATTCAGGGTCATCTCTGGGGCGCCCAGGTATATCACGTTGCTATAGTCAAGCCTCGAGATTATTAGGCCTTGAATAAGCAACTTTTGGGAGTTGGGGGGCAGGATGGGCAGGACTTTCCTCAGTGACTTCAGAAGTCCAAAGCAGGTCCCGGCCACTTTCTTTGCCTGCACCTTGAACGAGAGGTCGGTGTCAAGCCACACTCCCAGGCTCTTTACTTCCCCTCTGGGTTCTGGAGGAGGGCCCAGACATGCTGGCCAGATGTTTGCGGACAGTGTGAGTCCTTTTGGGCCCAAGAGCAGAACCTCCGTTTTTGACCCATTTAATTTTAGGGCAGAGGTGTTCATCCAGTGATGGACCTCCACAAGGCAGTTAAATAGATCTGCTGGTTGTTGTTTGGGGTGGGATAATGACACAACCAGTTGTGTGTCGTCAGCGTAACTGACGACACTCACTCCGAATGGGATGATGACCTCCTCCAATGTGGACATATAGATATTAAATAAAGTGGGGCTCAGGGAGGAGCCCTGAGGCACGCCACATTGGAGGGGAATTTCGGAGGAGCGGGCGTTGTTCTCCCAGATTTGGTAGGTCCTCTGGGCCAGGAAAGATGTAAGCCAGGCTAAGGCGGAGCCCTCAACACCGGCTCCCTTGAGTCTTTTGATAAGGAGTCGGTGGTCGACGGTGTCGAAGGCCGCGCTTAGGTCGAGGAGGATCACTGCCACTGATCCTCCTCCGTCCAATAGCGATCTGGCCTCTTCCACCGCTGCTAGGAGGGCGATGTCTGTGCCCTGCCCTGGGCGAAAGCCCGTCTGGGAGCTTTTTAGTATGTTATTGCCCTCCAGGAACTGGGAAAGTTTTCTATTCACCAGTTTTTCAGCGATCTTGCTTATTCCTGGGAGTAGAGAGATGGGCCTATAGTTTGCCAGGTTTTCGGGGTCGAGGGAGGGTTTTTTTAACAGAGCTTTCACGACCGCCACTTTCCAGCTTAGGGGTACGACTCCCTTTTGGAGTGAGGTGTTAATCAGGTGAGTCACGGGGGGGATAATCGTGGAGGCTACCTTTTTGAGAATTCGGAATGGGGCGGGATCCTTAGGAGAGCCGCTTTTTATGGATGTTAATGTGCTTTCTACTTCTTCCGTCGTGACTTGGCCCCAAGACGAAAGACGGCAGGGTGTTGACGGTTGCGGGAGATCATGTTCCTCACCTGGGATCGTGGGGGGAATAGCCTCGAGGATTTTCAGGATTTTCTCGTGAAAGAAATCTGCCAATTTTTGGCATTTGGTCTGGTCCGCTGTGGGGTCAGTGGGATGTTTAGGTCCAGGTGCTGGGAGTTTCAGGAGGTCTTTTAGGATAGCATAGGATTCCTTGCTGGAACATACTGCTTTATCTATTCGCTCCTGGAAAAACATGATTTTGGTTTTACGGATGGTAGTTTTGTAATTAAGGAGAGAAGCAGAATAGATCTCTTTATTTGTTTCTGATTTGACTTTCCTCCAGGATCGTTCCGTTCTCTTGCACTCTTGACGCAGGGTTTTAAGCTCTGGTGTGTACCACAGAGCAGGGGCTACTCTCTTGGGATGTTTGAGAGAGGAGGTTTTAGGGATGAGTGCATCAAGAGAGGAAGTGATCCATTCATTGACCTGCACGTCCGCCGTAGCTGGATCGCTAGAGAGCTCAGGAGTGGACTCTACTAGGACGGCGGCCCATTCCTCAGGAGCAAGTTTGTGCCACCGTCTGTCAGAGGTCCGAATTTTAGAGGTTTGAGGGTTGGTGAGGGGTGTTTCCCAGGAGATTGGGACAAGAAAGTGGTCTGTCCAAGGGAGGATCAGGGGAGGCTTAGTAGTGACGGCTGTGGCATTGGTGAGGACGGGATCCAATAAGTGTCCCTTCTCATGGGTGGGTTCATTGTTTACCAGTCGGATATTGAGTGACGACAGGTCTTGGAGAAGGTCAACGGCTATCCGATCTGTAGGGTCTTTCAGATGTAAGTTGAGATCGCCTAAAATGAGAAAATTACTGACCGAGAATGCTAGTTGTGCGACTGATTCGATAAGGGCGTTGAGGAATTTTCCCGGGGGGCGGTAGATCAGTAAGCCCGACAGGGAGTGGGCAGGGGAGAATTGAATGGAGAATTGGCAACTTTCGCAGTCCTCGATTTGAGCATCAGAGGTTCTGCAGGTGAGATGGTCCTTATAAATTATGGCTACCCCCCCTCCCCTCCCTTTGGGTCTATGAAGTGCTTGACAGAGGTACCCTGGAGGCAGGGCCGCGACGATATCCGAGTCGGTGCTGTCTGATAGCCACGTTTCCGTAAGAAAGAGTAAGTCAAAGTCATGGTCTAGAATTAGCAAGTTTGTTTCAATTGCGTGTTTAGGGAGGGAGCGGCAGTTTAGGAGTCCAATTTTAAGTCCGGGTTTGGTAGATGCAGTAGGGGGTGGGGCGCAACGCATACAGTAGTAGAAAGGTTTACCTTCGGTATGCGTGTGGTAACAGGGCCAGATTGTTCTCGGTTGGAAAGCGCGTAGCATGTCTCCAGTGTATACCAAGCGCGCGCGTGGGGGTTCCGGCAGCATTTCTGGGCCTGGGTCCGTCTGGGCCCGGACGGGCCCAGACGGGCTTGCCTTTGGCGCGCCTTCGGCGCGCTGACGGCGCGCCCGCTGCGCCCGTCCGCTGCGCGTACGGGTGTTGCACATATTTAGGCGCAGGTTGGGCGTGGCCTCAAGGAGTGGGCGTGGCCTGACTGCAGGCTCGCTCGCTGCTGTCGGGAATGGCGTATTTTCAATCCCGTGGCGGTGATGATATCGACTGCCAGGGAGTCAAAAGGGAAGAGTGGGTGCCCCAACCGCTATGCAGGAGAGGTGAAGTGCGCAGTTTTTAAAATCACAAAACACACAGTTTTAGAAAAAAAGACACGTTTTTTAAAATCAAAACCTCCCGGCTGAGCCTCAGGAGTACAGAATAACTGAGGGCGGGAAAGCGGCGCTTTAAGTAGTCTTGGGGGGGCGTGGCCTCAAGGAGTGGGCGTGGCCTGACTGCAGGCTCGCTCGCTGCTGTCGGGAATGGCGTATTTTCAATCCCGTGGCGGTGATGATATCGACTGCCAGGGAGTCAAAAGGGAAGAGTGGGTGCCCCAACCGCTATGCAGGAGAGGTGAGGTGCGCAGTTTTTAAAATCACAAAACACACAGTTTTAGAAAAAAGACACGTTTTTTAAAATCAAAACCTCCCGGCTGAGCCTCAGGAGTACAGAATAACTGAGGGCGGGAAAGCGGCGCTTTAAGTAGTCTTGGGGGGGCGTGGCCTCAAGGAGTGGGCGTGGCCTGACTGCAGGCTCGCTCGCTGCTGTCGGGAATGGCGTATTTTCAATCCCGTGGCGGTGATGATATCGACTGCCAGGGAGTCAAAAGGGAAGAGTGGGTGCCCCAACCGCTATGCAGGAGAGGTGAGGTGCGCAGTTTTTAAAATCACAAAACACACAGTTTTAGAAAAAAGACACGTTTTTTAAAATCAAAACCTCCCGGCTGAGCCTCAGGAGTACAGAATAACTGAGGGCGGGAAAGCGGCGCTTTAAGTAGTCTTGGGGGGGGCGTGGCCTCAAGGAGTGGGCGTGGCCTGACTGCAGGCTCGCTCGCTGCTGTCGGGAATGGCGTATTTTCAATCCCGTGGCGGTGATGATATCGACTGCCAGGGAGTCAAAAGGGAAGAGTGGGTGCCCCAACCGCTATGCAGGAGAGGTGAAGTGCGCAGTTTTTAAAATCACAAAACACACAGTTTTAGAAAAAAGACACGTTTTTTAAAATCAAAACCTCCCGGCTGAGCCTCAGGAGTACAGAATACAAATAATTAATTACCGGTACTATTTTTGAATATATTAACAATAACAGATAGCTCAATAAATAAGAGGCAGGATCCGATGTGTCCGAGTTGAACAGGCTTTATTCAGGCAAAAGGGAAGGGACTGGAACGGGACAGCCTGAAATAAAGTAGGAAGGAAGGAAGGCAGCTGCACCATTTCATCGACAGTGCAGCATATATATAGTAAAATATTACATTACATTACATACAGTAGGCGTAACTTATGACAAACGTAAGATAAGAACACATGGGTGGAAGAAGAAGGCGTGCACAGGGCGTGCACTGAGACATGTGATGTGAAACGTCATAGAAGTGTCATGAATGGGCGGAAACATGGAGGGGGCTACCTGAGTAGCTGGGACCTTTAACCTAGTGGTGCGCGCAAACGGGCAATGACGTGTTACCAGGGAGAACTGGGGCTATGACTTCTGCACTAGAAGAGGAGACTAAAGTCTGCGGTGTCAGGACGACATGTACCTATAGCATATCTGGTATCTCGTGTTTGGAGTACATGTTGATAGAATCTAAAAGTTATCAGGGCAAAGGCTACTTGACACTAAGGCTGGTGCATGCATATATTCTACATGTATTGCGTGTGCTAGGAATATTCTATGAATATTAATACAGTATTTCTCTGACATGGAGACAGAAAGACTAGACTATAGCTGAAACTGTTTATGCGGTTCAGTAGCTTAGGAATGCGAAGACGAGAGGCTGGACTGATAACTGGAAGCATAACATATTCTTGGCAGACAGGCAGGCAGAGCCAGGCCGGGCACCGCGCTGCGAGGCAGGAAGTAAGTGAAGGGTCAGGGATGCAGGTGGGGGCTGCATCGCTCCTCGGAGTGGGTTCAGGAGACTGGAGCTTGAATCTGGTGTCCGGGCCCTTTTGAGGCCTAGAAACGGGGACAATGCGATAAATTAACGTGCATACTGTAAAACGTGGCAACATAGGCCCAATACTCGTTGCTTTCACGAGAACTGGATACTGACATACTAGAGTTGGACACAACCATAATTGCGTCTTTAATCGATCATAGGGGGATATATGCATATCGATCATGCACATATAACATAGGATGGGGAACACATAGGCACATATAACAAGGCAAAATATAATTTTCCACAATCCCACTATGAGGGATACTCTTTTGGTTCCCCTCCTTGCTCGTGCTCCGGGACTCATGCCAGTCATACATAAAGCCCTGAGTCATCCACATGATTGTCGTGTGCACCAAGGTGAAGGGGGAGGAGTCCGATACACGGAGATACCTGCCACTTGCTACCAGTGAAGCACGAGCACTAGTGCATGCATGTCAAATCTATGCAAACAGCGTTATCCGTCATAACAATACCCCAAAATAGCATCAGCACCCTGCTCCTGTTGTGCCATTTTCCCAAGTTCTATCTGCAGACTAAACAGTGTGCATTGCATAGCAAAAAAAAGGCTGCTGAATCCAGATTCTTAATAAGGGTGATGTCCACCTGTTACGTTAAAATTATTTGTAGAGCGCTCGTACACCGGTTGGTTTCCTGGCGCTATATATAAGAGTAACCTGAGTCCCGGTGAGTTATTCATATACCTGAGTGAACAGCCATGTCTTAAGGAGTTTTATGAATCTCGGGAGATCTGTACAGGATCTGATGTCAAGGGGCAGGGCGTTCCCGAAACGGGGAGCCAGCCCCGCAAATCTGCTGCCACAGAGCCGCTTCGATTTATAGGACGCTGTATTTTCACATGTGCTTCCTTGGCCACAGAAAATGTGTGTGTTAGCTACCATGCCCTATAAACTCATGCCAATGCTTGAAGGGCTTCTCTAACCCCTGAAACGGGTTTCTACTGAGACTAAAAAGAAAGCTAATATGATCTTGAGACTTGAGCTCATAATGTTCCTATCCTCTCAATGGGCTTAATGATCTATATCTTTTCATACTTCCTTGCATGTTCCTTTGGCCACCAACATGCGCTTCAAAGATGATGAATGTCAACAATGTTTAACATGTCTTCTACATGAGTCTTTCAACTCACTCACATTGGACTGCTCTGTCATAGAGCCATCCGAAACCTCTTTCTGATTCCTACTATCCAGGGCATTATTGTAAATCTAATCATACAATTCAGCATTGTTTTCTTCAAAACAATTTCAAGTAAACTGACTGTACAAGGTTATTAATCCTAAAACCGTAATTTCTTCATTCTATTCCTGTAACTTTTTACACCTTTGGTGCTTTCTTTTCCTCTCAGCTATCCCAATGATTGGCCTCAAAGGCCCCCCTTACAATGCCCCCTCCCAGAGAAGTACTGTTCACTTCAGAGAAAGACCAGTTCCCCTCTTAAGAAAGTTCACCTTTTCTCTTAGCTTTCACAAAGGCACTTTGACAGCCTCCTTCATAAATGACCTTTATTTCCTACTGGAGGAAATTCATCAAGTCTCCTTCAGCCTCATTTGCTGATTGTGCGGATATTTCTGAACCAGCGCCTTTTCCCATGTTACTGTCGATCACTGTCCTAAACATAAATATGTGTGTCTAAATGTCATAGAATATACACGGTAGGCCCTTACAGCTTGGGCACGAGTCACTAATATCACCAAGGGACGTGTTCCTCCAATGTTTGTACATTATGTGTGCAATATTGGATAAAGTGTGCAGACATGGTAGCTTTCAACCCATTATAATAAACCCTAACTGTTAAATCCTGCTACTTCCACCATAATACAGCACTGATTTCCGGTTAAACATCTTGATCCAGAATACAAGTCCTATTGTGGTATTCTACTACACTGTATTATTTAGTGGGCCTGTGTTTCCACACCCGGATTTTTCAGGTGTGGGAATACTGAGCCCAATTGTACTGGTCGGTTGTACAATCACTGCATTAAAATCACTTTGCTAAAGGACTGCATTGCAACCAGACCAGTTTCCTGCCCAATATTCAGCCAATGTATTCTTCCCCGCCCTCGCCAGCACTCCACCTCTGTTTCTACGTAAACGTTATTTCCATAAAGCGAACCTAGGCCAATAGGCAGCGGAGTTCTCTACATGTTAAAAGGCAAGCCTAATTCAGTGAGTAATAGTAGAGTAGACTAAGATGTGGACTGTTCATGCATTCTTTAAAAAGGTTAGTCTTCAATGCTTCAATTTAGGAATTAAAGCAGCATTGGTGCATTTTATTGATGGATCCAGGGATTTTGTTTCAGATTTTGGGTGCATAGATAGATAAGACTTGTTGTCTTGTTTTGTTATTTTTTCCTTTTGACACCATTAGTCTGCAGTCTGATGGCGTTCTAGTCTGCTGAAAATCACCAGAATTTGTCTGCAGGATAAGCGTGGGGGCTGGTTGCGATGGCTTTGTACATTAGGCTGCTAGTTTTGAAGATAGTGCAGGCTAGCAAGGGTAACCAATGGAGTTCCATCACGTTGGGGTTGATGTGGTCCTATTTCTTCAAGCACTGGATGAGACGTGCTTTGATGCACAGGGTGTCCCAAATGGGTGCCAGTGTGGAGTGTGGGGATCCACAGGGTAGGGCATTATCAGCATCGAGATGCAAGAGTACAAGGTCTTGATCAGCAAATCTGAATTCACTTTCTGGAAGAAATGGTTTGGTTTTAGACACAAGAGTGGTACAGGCCGTTTCTGTGTTTTTTTTAGCAATGTGAGCAGTTGGTTTTCACGGTTAATCCAAGTAATTTGGCATTCCGTGAGAGTTGGGCTGCAAACAGTCGAGGTTCAAGTCATTGAGCCAGGTTTGTACTGGATCTTGTTTGTTCTTGGCCAATAGGCATTCTGTCTTGGTTGGGTTGAGCTTCGTCAGGGTCTGGATGATGTGCAAGCAGCGTTGGAGGCTTAGGGTGTCTTAAGCAGAGGAGGCTTTCAAGTAGAGTTGTGCATCATTGGCATATTGGTGAAACTTCATGCTGATATCTAAGTAGAACTGAAAGCAGATTCATGTAAAGTTTGATGACAGGAGATCGAAGTGCATCATCTCTGTTTTGTAACTCAATGTGAATATACTTACCATAAGTTACTTTAAGTAGATAAAGTCAACGACCTGAAGTTTAGAAATAAGGCTAAAGTTAGTAAACAGCGCATCATTAAAAAAAGAAACGTCTTCTGTATGAAGAGCATAATTTAAAAAGGAATGTCATCAAATGCATCTGGATGATGGTCTTTTTTTATTTCGTTTTTTTTCCTGTAGCATGGCCATTATCCTGAAGGATGCTGTAGTGACTTTCATTGTTTTAAAGATAGAGACACTGTGCTCATTTTAGTTGTCATATAAAAAATTTACAGAAAAAAATCATGAATTCAATGTACTGAATCAACAATCATGTATACAAAGACATTCTCGTTTCGGTGATACATACATAAGGGAAAATTGAAGCCACGAGATGTTTCAGATCTTAAGTTTGTTCTCCTGAAATGGTTAGTAATCAGAGGCAGAAGACTGATGAATACATTTCAGTTCACTGAAAGACACTGGAGTAGGGAGTAAGTGGATTTTCAGGCAGGGTTGAAGGATGCGAAAGATAGATCCTATCTCCTCCAGAAGGGCAGACTGTCCTGAGGAAGAACATGATAGTGAGGCTGTACTTTTAGACCTGTTTAGTGTGTTTTAGGTGATAGGGGAGTTCAGTTTCTAAACTTTAAAGATGATGTAGACGGGTCTGTAAGTGCCCCCGGCATTGAAGGGGAGCCTTTGTGTTAAATCAGTACAGGCATACAAGATGAATTTTTGTTGTGCTACTGTACAGCCTTGCAGCTGTACTAAGGATTGCTTTTACGATGGTTTTCTTAATTGCAGGGAGGCCGATGATTAGAGACACCCATTTTCCACTTTGAATGTAACCAAGGCTTGAACAACTTGATTGAGATCCTTAGTTGGTAGGGATCTCTCCACTGACCTGAAGTTCAGCTAATAGTGAGAAGTTTTCACCACAGCTTTGATGTGGTAAACTATTTTTAATCTGCTATGCTTCAGGAGACCAGGGAATTTTGTTTGAACTGTTTGGATCGTTTTGTAAGAAGGTTTTCTATTTACTTTTTGTGGTGTCATTTGTAGGGTTGTGACTAAAAATTATTCTGTTTTGCTTCAGCTTTAGTTGCTGTTTATTCATCTATTCCTGGATTGTAGACAGGCATTCTATCATGTAATCAATCAAAGGATTATTGGGTAGATAGGACAGGCAGTCGGTTTGAATTAGTCTTAACTCTTCAGCCGTGATCATGTAGGTACGATTTGAGCCATTTTGGGACCATTCCTCCAACACCAAATCAGGTGGTTGGTGATTAAACTCTAAACAAATTTCACTGGAGGAATACCAAAATCAGAACATTTTACAAACCACAGCAAATGTTACCAATACCTTATGTGTAACCAACGTATTAATCCTGTACAAGAGTATTCATTTTGTAATTTAATCAAACGGAGCATTGCTTGCACAAACACACACTCACGCAAACACATATATGTAGTGTGTATATATATATTGCAGTGATAGTGTCACTGTACTATGACTAGGTCAGATTTTCCATTAAAAAAGCATTTTTGTTTTCTTACTAACTGTTTCCTTTCAAATCTGCACAAAAGTTTCCACAATAAAATGTTCTTCTGATTTGGGTTCATCATGGCAAATATTTGTGCAGATCCCTCAAGGGATTGGAGGTCACTATTTTTTAAATGCATCTCCATTCCTTCTCATCCTGCCAGCAGGCCCAACAAAAAATGATATTGGTGCATTAGCAGCCATATGAGATTGAATCCTATATAGTCCGTAGATCACCTCTTGTAAGACTAAAGGCAGATTAAAATCATGTCAGTTGGCATTGTAAATAACAATGCCTTTTAGTTATGTATTGGTTATGAAAACCGATAAATAAAGGGTATTGCCATTTACGATGCGAATAGATTAAACTATCGTAAATGCAAGACCTATTGCATTACAAATGTTTTTCCTCACCTGAATACTGGTCATGAGTACTTTGCTGCTAGTGTCTGTCCGTGCTGGAGTTTTCCACAAGTAATTGAGTAAAGGGAAAGTATTACATTTCAAAAGATAATACTGGTGGTGCCAGGCTGTGTCAGAGCAGCCACCATGGTACCAAAAGCATGCCTGAATGGATTTCTTTTATGCACGGCTCCTTACTAGATGCTATGATTTCTGTTCCACAAAGGCAAGAGGCATTGATCTGAATTAGTCACACTGTGTACGACAGTAACATTCAGTTTATCTGGCGCTCTGCTGGCTCAGTTATCCTATCTCTCCCTACAGTTGGCTCTCTGTCTAGACTAGCGCTGGAACGCCCCGTTGCTGAGGCAGCCATGCACTCTACAAATGTTATAACATAACACTATCACCAAGGGGAGGTATCCTAGCGCTGAGCAGGTGTGAGTGTAGTCACACCAGGTGCCTAGTGGGACCACTCGACAGCCAGTCATTCAGCATCTTGTAGAATTCCAGGAGTGACGGGGAGGTTCTGATGTGCAGCGGCAGTCGTCCCACACTTTATGAAGGCTGTAGGAGAAGGAAGTCACCCTACAGCTGGAAATGGGTGATAATGGAAGGTAAGTAAACAATTTAATAAATAAAACGAATTTCGTAGCGCACCCTACATCACATTTTGCGATGCAGGGCGCGCTACGAAATTCGTTTTTATAATTAAATTGTTTACTTACCTTCCATTATCCATACTCCGGTTTTTAGCACCCCCCACCCTGCCCCTCCCCCGCCCCGCCTCTCCGCCCCACCGAAACTCCCTCCACGGGCCGTGGCTGCTTTACACTGGTGCTGGGGTACCCAAGAGAACACGGTGCGCTCGGCGCTATGCAGTGCTTGTATTGTGATGGTGTTGGAATGCAATTTATAAAGTGCCCCTTCCTCCGTAAAGCACCCCTTCCGCTAAAGTCTATTGCTGTACTTTCCTATAGGTGACGTAAAGAGGACGTGGCACCAGCAATCACCAAACTCCGCTTTTTTTGTCAGAACGTCCCGCATTACCTGGTAATGCGGGACATTGACAAAAAAGCCCAATTTGGTCAATATGGCGGAAAGTTAACCGGTATTGATTACCTGTGAACTTTCTGTCATATTTGCTTGCCAAATGTTACTTTCCCACACTTCTCGAAAATAATCACACGCAGAACTCCACAGACGGCGTTTCTCAAGAAATGAGTGACTTACGTGCCTCTTTTAGGTTGTGAGAAATGAGGGGTTGCGACATCCATCCTGGCTCAGGGGAAAACTTAGAAAGTTAATTCTCCAGAAAGGGGTGGGGGGTAGACTGTTTTCAGTACGAGCTCGCAGGCTCGAGGATACATATTCGATTTGAGTGGTAAGTTCTGTCACTGGGTGTGCGAGAAGAGAGAAACTCCACAAAATTAGGGGGGTGGGTGGGAAACGGCAGCTGCAAGAGAGTCTGGCATGGTGCTCTGAGAGTAGTCGCAAGTATCCTGCCAGCATCAAAAGTGAAATTTCGCGTGGCCACCTGAAAGAAAATAGTGCACACCGAAAAGCGGACGATGTATAATTTCGCTTGGAGCTGGACGAACATAGTAGTTAGGCGCTGCTGCTTTCGGTCTAAATGGAAGTAAGTATCGCCTTAACAGCCAATTAAAAACAGCTAACAAGAGCAATGACTAGGTAAACTGATGGAAGGAGCAACAGAAATGACAGCCAATAGGCGGAGCTTCACCCCAACATACTGATTACTTGATGCCTCGTAGGGGCAGCGCATGCGCTGCCTATGCAAGACCTAAAAAGGCTAATGACCATCAGATGTAGAGAGCTCACCCTGCTTTGTACTCATGTTTTGGACACTCTTGCTTGCAGCCAGCCCCATTGTTACATATAGTAAACACCATCACTTCACACAAATGATGTGTCTGGAGAACAGTCTGAAAATGAAATTTGAAAGAGAACGAGTCCAAACCAGTTTTGAAACTTTAGAAACTGGATCAAGACCTCCATCTGAAAAATGTGTACAACAGTGTGCCCTCTACCCTGCCACCCCCATAACGAGCATTTGCAATGCACTAGGTCTTGCATTAGTTAAAATTTAGAGCTATTGGCTTAGCAAATTATAACGTTTTTTTTAGATGTTTTTCTTTGTCCAAAAATATTCTTGCTGTAGCATAGCTACAAAAGTCAATAAATATGTTTTTTAAAGTTGTGCATCTGTTGTTTTTTTCTATTTATTTACTATCGTAGCAATTGCCGCACTCCAGGCTTTAGCTTAAGATGATTAAAAGTAGAGAGCTGTGTGCCGCAATTGCTAAAAAAGTAAAGAAATGCGGCATCCGCCCACCTTGTTTTTTTTTTCGTTTGTAGCAATAGCGGTACACCGTGCTTAAGCTTTAGATGTTTAAAGCTAAATCTTGGCGTAAGTGTGCCGCCCAAGTGGTATTTTTTCTGCTTCTGTTATTGCATTCAGATATATAATATATCAAGTAACATTGCACATACAACAAGCCAGAACTATTGGCTTTGTGTATGGTGTGGAAGGTGGAAGTAAGGCATGTGGGTGCAAGTTTACTTGCTACTGAGTTATACATAGACACTATTTTTAGAACACATTTCTGTTGAATGCACATTATTAATATGCTATTAAGGGGCTGTCCTGCATGTTCGGGGGGTTGTCATTACCCTCACCTGTTTTCCGAAGGAGTGCTGTGCTGGGCTCGAGTGGTCTCCCTCCCGCTGCCGCCACTAGACAACCAGAGCGGCCACAACGGACTACCTGGCCCAGAGTCCCTACCGGCATCGTCCTCAGCCGACACTGCCAATCATGCGCCAGGAGGCGCTTTGAAAATCAGGCCGAGCCCCGGTGGAGCGGGGGGCTGTCCTGCATGTTCGGGGGGGTTGTCATTACCCTCACCTGTTTCCCGAAGGAGTGCTGTGCTGGGCTCGAGTGGTCTCCCTCCCGCTGCCGCCACTAGACAACCAGAGCGGCCGCCGAGCGGAGGAAACGGACTACCTGGCCCAGAGTCCCTACCGGCATCGTCATCAGCCGACACTGCCAATCACGCGCCAGGAGGCGCTTTGAAAATCAGGCCAAGCCCCCGCATCATGGGACGCGCGCGGGCGTCGCCGGGAGAAGCCCGGGACAAGGGCGGGACAGTCTGTGACAGTCCGGGACAGACAAGGGCAGGGCAGGGCCACCCCCCTGTTGTAAGGTACATTGATAGATAAACTAAAAAGGGGGTGCATGCTATTAAGGTACAGACTTCGGGAACGTTAGCATATGGGGGTTGATCTAATCTATAGCGGAAAGGTGCTATTCTCAGCAATGGGTAAAAGGAAAGCAACTGATGGGGGCAACGATGCTGCCAATCCAAAAAAAGGGAAAAAGTCAAAAAAATCCAAAGCCCAACATGCGGCATCAAATTGTGTGCTTTCGAGTATTGAATTAATTGTTGAGGAGTGTGAGGAGATATTGAAGGGGGCCCCGAATGCTGAAGAGCTAGGTAGCTTAGATAGCCCAATCAAGGGCATAACTCGGAAGCAGAACAAAGTAATTCCAGACATATTTTTTTAAAAATCACAACCTAAAATCCCCGTGGCAGTAATTCATTCCCCCCCTCCAGCTTTAACATCTCCCAAGGCCGACCAAACATCACTGGGCTGCGAAGAACCTAGAAAAGGGGAGGCTACGCCAGAAATCATTGAGGTTCCTGATCCGGGTGGGGACAAGCTGGTAGGAGATGAGGAGGTTCGATGTAACAATAGATTTGCTGTGCTAGAAGGGGAATCTAGAGAGTTGTCCGATGTTGTACAGCAAGGCATCGACCTTAGGAAACAAACATTAGAGAACACAGTCGAATGCTCAAGTTGCCAAAATTTCAAAGGAAGCATTTTAAAGAAAATGGGGTCTCTGGGAACAGAATTAGCCCAAATTAAGAAAATGCTTGCAGATTTAATCAAGCGGGGGGCAAGCAAGCAGAAAATGTGCCTCAGTTGTTAGCTCCAGCAGTAACCCCAAAAAACGTTGCCTCAGGAACATCCAAACAAGCCGCTGGCCCTAAGACCATGGGGTGGCCGGGCGCCCAAAACACTCAGTCACCAAGGGGGAGGCCTAATGCGATAAAACCTGCACCCAAGCAAGTAGCAACTCCAGTTGGGTTCATGTCATTAGGAGGCCTGATGGCAAGAAATGCTCCACAAAATAATATAATCAGGCCAGCTGTGGGGTGCAACAATAATAAGCCCTCTACTTATGTAGAGGCTGCTATGCAGCAGGGCTTGTTAAATGGAACCAAGGTGCCCCCGGGTTTGAGACAATATGAGAGTGATACAAGGGGGGGGAAACGCTCTGGCAATGAGAGGGCCCAAAGGATCCCATGTCCAGGGAATTATAGCTTACAAACCCAGAAACACCACCATCTATATGACAGGGGTACCAAGGCTAAAATCGAATGTTTACGAGAGCAGGGATTCCATTTGCAATAAAGCCATCCACTGGCTGCGCCATGTGAGAGGGTGTAGGTCAGTAATTAGGGTGCAGGTCAGTAATTAGGGAAGACCTGACTAAAGTTTCAAGATTGTCCTTGTCTAACTCATCAACCGATTGTATCGAAATCCATTTGGACAATATGGCTTTGGCGGAAAGCCTAGTGTCTCTTGAGTATAGAACTTCACCCCCTGTGCACTCAAATATACAAATTAGGCAGTCACCCTTATGATTTAAAGCTAGTTCTAGCGATGACTCAAATCTTAATAATATCGATTGACTAAAGAATGGCACGCAACCCCTTAACGCACTATATACCCTCTCACCACAGATTAGTGAGCATCAGCACAAGATCATTATGAATAACTCTGATTCAGGGGAGGAGCCCCTACCTACCAAAGCCCCTGTGGGGATGAGTGGAATGAGTAGTGCCCCAGAGAGCAACCAGACAAGTGCAGTGGAGGAAAGTTTAGAGTTCCAAGCCCCCTCTAAAAATACAGTTGAGAACACAAATATAATCAACCTTGTATCTTGGAATATAGCGGGTCTCAAAAACAACCTGGAAAGCCCAGAATGGAATACATTTATCAACCAGTTTGAGATTTGTTTGTTCCAAGAAACATGGAGCATGACACCTCTCCACAAAAATGGCTATGCTACCTACTTCATACCGGCAACTACGGTAGGGAGAGGCCGCCCATCTGGCGGTATCCATATATGGATTAGCGTGGCCTTAAATTGGGCCATTACGGTACACAGGCTACCCTCAAAGGACATACTGCACCTTTCCCTTAAAAGCCCCCAAGCAGCATCTTCTGTAGAACTGTTCTGCGTATATGCCAGGGGAACCCCAGGTGGACAAATTTCCCCAACAATAGCAGTACTTGAGGCAGCTCTAGCAGATATCCACACTCTGGCCACTATTATAGTAGGTGGTGATATGAACTACACATATGAACCCCTAGCTGAAGAAGACCTGGTGGGAGCTAGTGATGAGGACACAAGTCAGTCCTTCCCCCTACTAAGTCTGGCTCCCATAAAGAAATGGTCCGCAAGAGCGATCCAACTGAACACCTTCACTTTAGAATATAAATTGCGTGCCCTTAATGGGAGGACACCTTCTGACCTAAATGGGGCTATGACGTACAACAGATTGAGTTGTCCGTCACGCATTGATTATATTTTGCTTGACATTAGCCCCTGGGGGAAATTAATAGATATGGAGGTCATGCAATCGGAGGACAGCGATCATAATCCACTTTGTATGAAAATCAAAAGACTAAACGAAGTGGTATTGAGGAAGGGCCCACTAATGCTTACCAAAGAAGTAACCCCCACGCATTGTAACCGGAAACTAAAATGGAACAAAGTCCGGTGCTATGAGGATAAACTTTCCAGTATTAAGGAGTTAGTCCAAGCAGAAACCAGTGATCTGGTGGCCTTTGAGTCTATGAAGATGTCTGACCCAAATTTCAAATTAGCGGACTCCTATAAAAACCTAGTAGCGAAGATTGGGGCTTTCTTTACGATGGGTGTGAATAGAGGGCCACTAAAGAGCAAACCCGATAGTAAGGGAACCCCGTAGTACACGGCTGTATGTAGGGTTAAGAGAAAGGCGATCACCTCTGCAATTAGGAATAAAGACACATCAGCAGTAAGGGAAGCCCGTAGGGACTTTCAAATTAGTATTAAAGCGGCCAAAAAGGAGTGGGAGGAAGAACACTGGCAGCAACTTAAAAAAGCCGCCTGCTTGAAATATTCCACCATGCTCTGGAACCTAATAAATAAAATTGAGAAAAGGGGCGTAGAGCCTACTTTTATCCATATCACTGAAAATCAATGGTACTCACATTTTTCAAAACTGTATGGTGAGGCAGAACCTACAGGGCAAGCCATAGTGACCCCAAATGTTCTTGCACTAGAGTTTACGGGCATAGCTGAACCATTTCTGGCCAGCGAAGTACAAGAGGCATTACAAACATTTCCCCAGGAAAGGCAGCAGGACCAGACGGGCTACCTGGCGACCTATTATTGTATGCCCCTGAATTATGGTCGGTCTTCATCGCCCTCCTAATGAATCTGATTCTCCAGGGACATCCTGTCCCGGAGTCATGGAAGGGCGCGGAGGTAGTGACCATATATAAGAAGGGTAATAGGGAGGACCCTGCCAACTACAGACCGATAAGTCTAATTGACGTAATCCAGAAAGTAGTTGGCAGGTTTATTGTCACCAGAATGGGAGTTTGGATAGAGGAAGGTAGAATTCTCTCCCACTTCCAGGCTGGGTTTAGACAAAATATGGGAACAATCGACCAGGTCTTTAGGGTTTGTGCTGTGTATTGGAAGACGGTGTCTGTTGCCAAGGGCAGCCTATACCTGGCTTTCATTGACCTTAAGACGGCATTCGACTTGGTCCCACGCGATAAATTATGGAAGGTGCTTCTTGACATGGGGTTCCCTAGTTACCTTTTAGAGTTGATTGTTAGGTTACATCAGGGCAACTATGCCAGAATCAGATGGGGGGACCAAGGCCAATTAACAGGGAGGGTGCCTGTACAGAGAGGGGTCCGCCAGGGATGTGTGATGGCTCCGACATTGTTCTCCCTCTTTATCAATGGGGTGGTAGACCATTTGAGGGAGGACTCTGCGGATGCCCCAGTCCTGGCGGGAGAGAAAACATCAACCCTACTCTTTGCAGACGACACCCTCCTTTGGTCCAAAACTCCCTCGGGCCTTCAGAAGCTACTAGATAGATTCAGTACGTTTTGCGATATGAGGGGTCTCACTGTGAATACTGCCAAAACTAAACTGATGGTGCTGTCCGCACAACAGAAAGCTAGGAAGACGAGCATAACCCTAAACGGGGCCCCACTTGAAGTGGTGGAAGAGTTTGACTACCTGGGCGTCGGGATCAACAACCGAATGAAATGGGACGCCCATGTGGCCAAAATGCTTCAAACCTCAAAAGAGCCGCAGGAGCAATCCTGAGAAACCAACGCTTATCCACTAGTAGACCAGTAGCCCCAGCACTGGCAGTATATGAAGGAAAGTCCGTAGCCTCTGCTGTCTATGGCTCAGAGCTGTGGGGATGTGAGAATACCATCGACCTGGTAAGGGCAGAGAACAAATTTGTGAGGGACCTGGTTGCTCTCCCGTTTTCTACACCCCTAAAACCCCTCCTTTTAGATATGGGTAAACACTCTATTGCAGACGTGGTGCGTCTTCGCCCTTTGCTGTTCTGGGTGTGCTTGCAAAGGACTCCAGAACTGGCAAACTATGCGTTGGTCCTGGATGAGTTGATTACCCTGAACAGGGCAAATAAGATACCGTGGTTAACCAAACTAAGGCAGATGGTTTTGAAGCTAGGTTTGGGTCAATTTTGGACCTCCCAGTCCCCTCCCCATAAGCAAAACATCAAAAAAATCTACTGGGATTGGGTACAGGAGAATGAAGCAAACATGTAAAGTGGGGGGTATTAACAACACAATTCATGGAATTTAAACCTTCAAAAAAACTCGAGCCCTTCCTAGATCTCATACAAATCCCAAGGGATAGGTCTCTCCTCCTGAAAATGAGATATGGAATCCTACCCTTGAATAAGTTCATTGGGGGATGGAAAGGAAGGGGGGCTCACGCCCACTCTCTCAATTGTCCTGGGTGCCCTTGTACAAGCGAATCTCTTTCCCCATTTTTGTTCGCTTGTAGGGCATACAAAAAACCGAGATCAAAATGGTTAAAACCGGTATGCAGAGAGCTGGGTGAGAGAGAGTGCAGAACTGCCTTGCGCATTCTATTATCAGATGTAACATCCATGCTAGTTGTATGCGGGGTCGCTAAATATTTAGCCAGCGCCTGGTCCATTCGTGCAAAACTCCTGACCAAAGACTAGAGCTAGGCTCGGGTAGCCAAACTGATGTTATACCCACTGCTGCTAATGCATCATTGAATTCCCTGTTTTAAATGTAAATATTATGAATTTTATTTTTTTATCAAAATGCATTTTATCTCTTTTTAAATGTGTTTTTATTTTGTACTGTTTGTACTTTTTATGATATGCAAATATCGAATAAAGTATTCATTCATTCAATATGCTAATTATTAACTCAATCAATATTTGTCTTAGTTGCATAAGACAACCACCAACTATGGCTTTGTTGTATAAAATATTGAAAATGTTTCAGTACTGAAATGCACGTCTGGTGTGTGGATTATGCACAGTACAATAACAAAGCAGGGATGAGGGTTCCCTTACTGATAAATTGCAGGGTCTAGGTAAACGAAGCTGGAAGCAGAGGGGAGCCTGCATCCTTTTGAGACTTGTTAAGCTGGGAAACTATAGTTTTCGAACACCTGCTTATGTAAGGACACACAAAGCAATTAAGAGTAGAAAATAAATGTTATCCATAGCTCTTGGCACAGCTCAATGTGTGGCTAGCTGAGATATCCAGCTGACAGCGAGCAACTAATCACTACAGTTTTGTCACCTAGTTTGGAAAACGTTTTCTCGGTTTGTTCATAAGTCTTTGTGTTTGCCGAGGGGATGAACCTGGAATTTAAAGTTAATTGGGATTTGTAAGAGAAAATAGTCACTTTTTAGCCTGTAGTAGAATATGGCTAGGCAAAAGGGAGAATAATTTGCCTAATGATTGAGTTAATAATTAGCATATTAATAATGTGCATTCAACAGAAATGTGTTCTAAAAATAGTGTCTATATATAACTCATTGCACAGCCTTCTTTCCTTAAGAGAATTAGTACGCACTCCCAATATTTCCATGATTCCTTAATTTGCAGTAAGGCCTCTGGTTCAAAAGAAAATACAGACGTGTTTCGTTAGTTACAACTAACTTGATCACGGTTGGTATGTGTACGTTTCAAAGCAACCTATAACCAGTGTTTTACAAAACATGTGACTCATTACCTCATCGCTATCAGATGATGCATAGCATTATGGTACTTGTAGGCCGATATGGGTAACAATATTTATTAAACTACAAGGTCTTTTTAGTTGTTTCTACCACCTCATAAAGCTCACTTTTTTTTTATTGCGGCCATATTTGCACTGTGTGCTTGGGGCATCGAGAGAACTTGCTCTGTTTTAGTTTCGTGTTTTTCATCGTTTGTTTACAATTAGCCATTTTTAATCGATTTTATAGCCAACATCGTTATGTTCACTATCCTGATTAAGAAGATTTAACATCCCGCAGGATTATTTCTCCAATAATAATTGATCTGGCCGATCTTTAAGTTAGTGCTGCCTCGGCGGGTCGTATTGATTTTATGTATTTGTTTATCGGAGCTCCGATGTTATATTCTTTAGTATAAATTTACTTTGAGACAACATTAATTTGGTCTAACCTCTATTCATGCCATCTAGTGGGCAAGATCGTCCATTTCAACTACTTCGGTGGCTTTATTAATCTATTCATGATTTTTTATGTGTGATTTAAGATCAACTTTGATCTTCTTTCCTCTCTGATTGTGCCCTCCTGTGGGCAATTTATCATAGTTACGACGTTTTAATTATCTCTTTAGAGATGATGACCCTTATCTATATGTTGTGTTCAATCTATTCATGATTTTTTGTGTGCGATTTAAAATCGACTTTGATCTCATTTCCTCTCTGATTATGCCCTCCAGTGGGCAATTATCATAGTTGCGATGTTTGTAATTATTTAGAGATGATAACCCTCATGTATATGTTACCCTGCCCTCATTTGTAGCGGGCGCATTCTAGTTTATGCACGTCACGTAGACGTGACGTGCACCGGCCATATTGGGAGCAGCGCGCGCATCCCCCAGTGCGCGCCGAGAATAGAGAACGTTCGGAAGCGCCGGCCGGCGCTCCTCAGCAATATTAATACTTGTCTAATAAATACCTTGTTAACACCTACAACAGCATCGTGCATCTTATTACAGGCACCTACTTTACAGTGGCGACGAGGTCGGGAGGCTCCAGCTGGCCAATTCAAGAAGAAAAAAAAAATTGAACCCTCCACCACGTGGGCAGCAACAGGGAAGGCAACTCCCTGACCACCTGGACACAGCGTCGAGCAGCCCCACAAGGCCAGAGTGAGGAGGGCACAAGGGGGCACGGCTGAGCCCACCAAGGACCGTCAAGTTGAGGAGCGTGGCAGAGCCACAACCACTGGAGGGGCGGCGAAGTGGCCGGAGAGGCAGCACCACACCCCGCAGAAGATAAACCACCGCGCAGACCTTCCCATCACACCGCGGAAGGTAGGAACAGCGCTGGCTACCAAAGGGGAGGAAGTGGGGACCAGCACTAGGAGTCCCCAGGAGGGCGCCAATACAGAAGCGAGGGACAGCGCCCCGGGGAGCCCCACCAGCAAGGACGTCAAGTCGACCGCGATCAGGGAGGTGAGAATGAGCACACCGGCGGGCTACGCAATCGCACCGGTGCAATTCCTACCAAAACCTGGGGACCCCCTGATGAAGTGGGAAGATTGGAGAGAATATATCGATAATTTCATAGGGGTCCTGGAGGATGAAAATGAAGAAACGTTCACCCCCCAAAGAAAGAAACGTATCCTGTTGTTGAACCTAGGACCGGAGGGGCTCAGGATTTACAAGAGTCTGGTGCCCAAGAAGAGAGAGGACACGGACAAGGATGTCTATGCCCATGCATTGGAGGATCTGGATGAGCGGTACCGCCCCACCATCTGTGTGTCAGTGGATAGGTTTAACTTCCAGCAAAGGAAACAACGGGCTGGAGAAACCATAGAGGAATACGTAGGGGCCTTGAGGAAGCTGGCGGCCCCGTGCAAATACGCACTGTGGGAGGACGAGTTCATAAAGGACCAGATTGTGATGCACACTACAAGCACAAATGTCCAAGACAAGTTGTGGGCGAGCGGCGACACCACGCTCAAGGAAGTAATGGTCATTGTCAAAAGGGCAGAACTCGCAAGGAGGTGCGCTGTGGCAACCAAGAAAGATGTAACCGCCCCCACGATGGTGAACAGGATACAAGAGGGAGACCACCGTAAAGACCAGAGAGGCAAAGACCCAGCAACCAAAGGAACCAGCAGATGGCAAGGGAAGCAAACAGGCAACGACAGCAAGAAATCATGCTACAGATGTGGCAGTTGGTCCCACGACGCACGCGATAGAAGATGTCCCGCGTTCCGAGCCAAGTGCCTACACTGTGGTATCTTGGGCCACTATGAGAAGGTGTGTAGGAAGAAACATCCCAAGGAAACGGTGAAATGCGTCGATCAAGGCGAAGAAGATCTGGAGGAGGTTGCAGAGGAAGAGGTGGTCACCGTCCTGTGCATATACGACCAGGTAATGAGCATAGAAGGGAGGAAATCTACAAAACCCATCCTGGACATGTCTATGGGCGGAATCACCATCACGGTGGTAGCGGACACAGGATCCCCCTTCACCATCATCCAACGGGCAGTGTGGGAAGAAACGTTCAGACCCAAGTTGGGACCGGAGTTGGAAAAGCTAGACATTCGACCGGTCACTTACAATGGCGACCGCATCCCAATGGTGGGGTTCCGCCGCCTATTGTTCGAATTCAGGGGCCGGTCAGCATGGTGCAAGCTGTACATCGCAGAAAAGGGACCCTCGGTCCTGGGATGGCTAGACCAGGGCGACCTAGGAATAAAACTGGACCCAGGAGGAAAGGAGCAAATATTACTCACAGAGCAAGAGGAATGGCCGGACCTGAACAAGTGGAAGGAGAACTACCCGAAAGTGTTTGGAGGCACGGTGGGACGGATGGAAAACTTCCAACACAAGATCGTGCTCAAAGAAGGGGCCATCCCGGTAGCTCACAAAGTGAGGAATGTGCCGATTGCGGTAAGAGAAGCAGTCCAAAATGAACTCCAGGAGTTGGAAAAGAAGGGAATAATAGAGCCGATAACCTGTGCAGAATGGTTGGCGCCTTTGGTGGTCGTAATGAAGCCAAATGGGAAGGTCCGGCTCTGTGTGGATCTGAGAGAACTGAATAAGAATATTGTTGTAGAGAAATTTCCCCTCCCCAGAATTGAAGAGATGTTGACCAAGACCAGGGGGATACAGTGGTACTCCACTATCGACTTGACCTCGGCCTATCACCAAATCGCACTTCACCCGGACAGCAAACGTCTCACATCCTTCATCACTCCGTTTGGATGTTACCAGTTTTGTCGTATGCCCTTTGGGCTGGCCTCGGCGGCTGCCGTCTTCCAGAAAATGATGCACCAACTATTCAGAGACTGTAAGGACGTCCAATATTTCCAGGATGACATCTTGGTGATGGGACGAGACAAGCTGGATCACGATCAGAAGCTGGGAAAAGTGTTGAAAACACTAGAGAACAAAGGCCTTACGGCGGAGTGGTCGAAGTGTCGGTTGGGACTGCAGTCGGTAACGTACCTAGGACACGAGATCGGACAACAAGGTGTTACCCCCAAGTTGGAAAACGTTAAAGCCATTGCTGAGGCACCGCCGCCCAGGAACAAGGAAGAGGTCAGGTCGTTCCTGGGGATGGCGGAGTACTACAGCAAGTTTGTGGTACACTTCGCTTCCAAGACCCACAACTTGAGGATGTTGACCAGGGACAGCACAGTGTTCCAGTGGACACCAGAGGCCCAAGCCGAATTCGAAACCATCAAAAAGGACGTTACAGGAGCTGTTCCCCTCAAAGGTTACGACCCACAAGGTGCCACCGTACTAACGACAGATGCCAGCGACAAGGGCCTGGGCGCTGTACTCATGCAAGACAGAGGAAGAGGGGAAATGGAGACCATCAGCTTTGCGTCCAGAGCATTAACAGATACGGAGAGCAAATACAGTGTGATTGAGAAAGAGATGCTGGCGGTCGTATGGGCCATGGCTAGATTCCGGCAATTTCTGTGGGGAACACACTTTCTACTCAAAACTGATCACAAGCCGTTGGTGAAAGTGCTAACGTCGAGCGGACACGCCAGTGCCACTCCCAGGATATCCAAAATGTCTCTAAAGTTACTCGAGTTCCGGTACGACGTTGAGTACATTCCCGGTAACCGGAACCGAGTAGCGGATTACCTGAGCAGGGCAGCTGCCATGGAGCTAGGAGAGGAAGACCCTGCCGGCAGTGGGGAGCTGGTAGCTCTCATAGAGGACCAAGAAAAACTAATCAGTCTACAAGAATGGACAGAGTCATACGAAGAGGACATCAACATGAAGGAAGTGAAAGGGCACATTGTACAAGGGTGGCCGGACAAAAGAAATGTGAGGGCGAGCCTCAAGCCGTACTTTGAAGTGCGGGAAGAACTGTCGATAGGAGACAAAGGGGTCTTCATGTACAGGGGAGATAAGGTGATCCCCCCAAGGAACCTCACCTCGAAACTTGTGGATTTGCTACATGAGGGACACCTGGGCATAGGGAAACTCAAGGCAAGAGCAAAACAGAATTACTGGTGGCCAGGCATGGACATAAGGGCTGAAAGGCATGTCAGAGAGTGTCCACAATGTCAACGAGCGGACAAGACATTAAAACCTTTGAGGCCAGCGATAGGGAAGTTTGACCCTCCTTCAAATCCGTGGGAAGAATTATCCATAGACATTTTGGGACCGGTCTTAGATGACCAAGGCACACAGAAATATGTGTGTGTGCTCATGGATCGATATTCAAAGTGGCCGGAGTTGAGAGTAGATGAGTCCATGGACACTGAGAACATCATTAAGTTCCTGTCAGAGACTTTCACAAGGGAAGGAATACCAAAATCGATCTTGAGTGACAATGGACCCCAGTTTACGTCAGAAAAGTGGAACAAGTTCATGCAAAGAAATGGCATCACCGTCAAACACACAGCAATCTACCATCCGGCCGGAAACGGTTTAGTGGAGAGATTTAACAGGGTGGTGATGGGAGCCATACAAGCAGCCATATCAAGTGAACAGAACTGGGAAAAGGCGCTAGAGAACATGGTATGGGCCTACAGAATAACCCCCACGGGCACGGGGTATAGCCCATTCCAAATATTGAGGACGTGAACCATTTACGCACGACAACAGAATTTGGAAGGAAAAGCTCATCACCAGTGAATGGTCCCCTGCAGTGGTGCGGGCTAACCTGGAAAGAGCGCAGAAAATTTACAGCAACCATTACAACAAACGAAGGAATGTCAAAAGTACAGGCCTGGAGAAAGGAGAGTGGGTAAGAGTAAAGTTGGCCACCTTACAGAAGAAAGGAGACAGCAAGTACAGCAAGCCGTTGCAAGTGGTGGAAGTGTACGATAGAGCGGCCCTTCTAAGCGATGGGAACGTGTGGTCCCAGGACCGCATGGCCAGGTGCAACAAGGTTTTGGGCTGGGAGCCACAGGGAACTGACTGGGAAGACAAGGAAGGTTCAGACGTTGAGAGGAGTCAAGATGCCGCTGAGCAGCAAGGTGGAGTGAGAGCCGGGACGGAAAGTGAAGAGGAAGGAGAAACCGGAAGTCAAGGAATGGAATGGGACAGGTTGGAGAGAAGCACGAATGAAGAGGGAGCTGTGAGTGAAAGAGCAGTAGACCCTGAGGTTCAGAGCCAAGAGACTATGGAAAACCCAGTCAGGGTCACCAGGAGTGGAAGGCCGGTGGTAAGACCTTCCAGGTATCGAGACTTTGAATTGGACAATGAACTGTAAGTGACTCATTAAAGTTTGATAAAAAGGGGGAGATATGTAGCGGGCGCATTCTAGTTTATGCACGTCACGTAGACGTGACGTGCACCGGCCATATTGGGAGCTGCGCGCGCATCCCCCAGTGCGCGCCGAGAATAGAGAACGTTCGGAAGCGCCGGCCGGCGCTCCTCAGCAATATTAATACTTGTCTAATAAATACCTTGTTAACACCTACAACAGCATCGTGCATCTTATTACAGGCACCTACTTTACATCATTAAAAAAGAAAAAAGATGCGAGGTAATTCCCTGTTCAGTTAAAACATCACAAAATTTGATACCTTTGTCATAGTGGTTCCCTATAAGTGAACATACAGTTTTTCGCTCTGATTAAGGCCCCATGGTATGAAAGTCCTGAAATTACATATCTGGCAAGATTCTCTCCTTCTTAAGTTATTTTCTCGGTCACCACCTCACATGTTGTGGTGTTGTCTCCAAAGCATTGAACCGTAACATTTTCCAGTCCCGTTCATGGTTACTTTCCATATGTTTGGCAACAGCATTACTGCGATCTTTATTAATCGTTGCTCTAACGTGCTCCAAAATTCTTTTTTTAGTTCACATTTCGTGCTGCCGATGTATTTTAAGGAGCACGGACATTCGATGACATAAACAACGAATTTACACGTGATTAATTCCTTTATTTGCCACATTTTGTTGTTTAGTTGTAATACTTCAGTTGTATTTTTTGCAATTTGGTACACTATGCATGAATGGCATTTTAGGAATCCCTTGGTTTTTAACCATTGTGTACCTTTCTTTGTTTCTTGATTTTGGTGATGGCTGTGTACTAATTTATCCCTTAAGTTTTTCGCTTGGCGGAAACTGACATTCGGGTGGTTGCCCATTATTTCTCCCACCGTTGGATCTAGTTGTAGCAATTTCCATTTTTTGTAAGGACCTCCACAATTTGTTTAGATTCTCTTGTGCAGTCCAAGATCAGTCTCCCAGGATTCTCCGTTGATGATTGTATATTGGGATTAGTTGGTATTGTTTGCCTCAATTTCAGAGTGTCTTCTCTTTTCTTTTCATTCGCTCTGTCCCAAAATTGTTTGATTGTACCTTTCTTATAGCCTCGATGTTTGAATCTTTTTCAGGTTTAAAGTCTTTATTGCGATTTGTACATCATAAAAGACAGCTTGTGACAGAAAAAACCATAAAACACACATAGGATAATAAGTTTAAAACCATCATAATTACATAGAACATTTCATCGTTAAAAGGAGAATTAAACAGTATAAGAAAGACCTCAGATATAAAACCCATTTAAAAATTAGGAATCATGATGCCTGCGAGTGTCTGGCTCTGATAACCCATGCCCACCCCAGGAATTTGGCGACACCTATGACCACCGCCTCAGAGGTGATGGTACGAAGCGCCCACAAAGCCTCAGCACTCCCTCGGACTTTAAGATAGCGACAAATGGGCCTAATCCATTTGTTTCTTGGTGCGTAATAGGCAGGGCATGCAAATAAAAAATGACCAACACTCTCCTTATGAACAATACACAAAGGGCAAGAATCAGTTGGAAGGGCGGACCACTTCTTGGTAAAAGACCTCAAAGGCTGAGACCCGACTCGGAACTGATGGTACAATTTTTTATCTAATTTCTTGGTTATAACGTCCCAATAATTCTCAAAAGAGGGATCCAATTTGTGGGACAAGAATCTACCTGTTAAGCTAGTAGCATCTGAACTAATAACAGACTCTTGTCGAACAAAAGCCCAGTATAATGCTTTGAAATCTTGCTTGGAGGGGAAGGTGGTGGACCCCAGAGAAACCCACAGCTGGTTACAACCCATGTCTTCCAAAATTAATTTGACTTCACGCAGCCAGGGTATACTACTGGACCCCCAAACTGATCTTACTTCCTCTAGGTTCCTGGCAAAGAGGCTTAACTCTTGGGACGTCCAAATGCGTCTCCACAGTGCTACCAGCCGATATCGAGCCATCTCATTAATTGGTATGCAACCCATATCCAAACAGAGTGGTTTAGTCGGAGCGGATTGGGGAAGTCCTACCAGATTTCGCATACATTTATTTTGAACTTTTACGAGGGTTGATAGGTCCTTATACCCCCAAAGATCTGCCCCGTACAAAATTGCAGAGCTGACCTTGGTATCATAAATCCTAAGAGCGGGTTTAACCCGTTTGGTTAGAGACCTTTTTTGCTCCTGCAGAAGACAACCAGTAAGGCGTGCAAATCGTAGGTGAAGTGTGTCAACCTGTGGTTTCCAGCTAAGGCGGTAATCCAAGGTTACGCCTAAATAGGTCATGACCTCAACTTGCTCAAGGCTTTCTCCATTCATGCTCACTGAACTTTTAATAGGGCGACTTTTAGTTAAAACCATAAATTTGGTCTTGCTCACATTGATTTTCATATCATTAACCTCGCAAAACTCCTCCAATCTGTTTAGTGCAATTTGCAGGCCACTACGGGTCTTTGAGAGGAGCAAAGTGTCATCGGCAAAGATGAGCATGGGGAACTTAGTCCCACCCAGTGAAGGAGCATCAGTAGGGGTGTCAGCAAAGAACTTCACCACCTGGTCGATAAACAACAGAAAGAGCGTGGGTGCCAATACACAACCCTGACGGACGCCTCGGGTTACAGGGAAGGAGTCCGTCACCTGCCCTTGGCCTCCCCACCTCACCCTAGCAAAGTTGCTCTCGTGTAGTCTTACTACCAGGTCAAGCAGTTCCGGCGGCAGTCCCAAGTTTTTCAGGACGGCCCAAAGTTTGACCCTTGGCACAAGATCGAAGGCCGACTTTAGATCTACAAAGGCGGCATAGATGGATCCGCCGCCCAACAGCACCACCTTCCAGTATATCAGGGTGAATCTGAAGACCTGGTCGATGGTGCTGGTGCCTGATCTAAAGCCTGCCTGTAAGGGAGAAAGAATACTTTCCATCTCTATCCAACCCTGGACTCTGGCAAGGACCATCCTGGCAATACTTTTTTGAAGGGAGCCGATTAAGCTTATGGGGCGATAATTGCCTGGGACCGAACGGTCCCCTTTTTTAAAGATTGGAAGTATTTCCGCCCCCTTCCAGGACACTGGGATCCGTGCCCCCTTGGCAATGGCATTCGCTACCGAAGTTATGTAGGGGACCCAGAGTTGGAGATTAGTTTTAAATAAATCAGCTGGGAGGGAATCCATCCCTGCCGCTTTCCAACTCTGAACCAAGCGGAGTGCAGCCTCTGTTTCTAAAGAAGTAAAAATGAGCACTTGGCTATGGGTGAGGAGGGAGGTGTCACACATGACTTGGCCAGAACGTGATTCCAAATCAGGATCCATAAACTGACTAGAATAAAATTCGACCCATTCTTCCACAGACACATGATTAGCAGGGATTTGTGAGTCGGGGTTCCTACCCCACTTCACTATTTCCCAAAATTTGACCTGGTTGGAGGACCTGCAAGCCTCCAAAAGATCAGACCAATGGCGTTCATCCCAGTCTTTTTTCGCCTCCTAACGGTACTTTTTTGTACCTTAAGCATTGAGGTTCCGTGACGATTTTACTCATGTTTATAACATTGTCGGAAATACATAATTTTGGTATCAGTGAACCGCAAATGATCCATTTAGTATATCCTGGTGTTTTCGCTATGCTACGAGCAAGAGCACTCCAGTTACAAACACATTTCTGTTCTACCCGTGACATCCATCTTAGAACACGGAAGCCATTTTGTATTCCTTGCCCTCACATAGTCAATGGACACGCGATGATCTCTTTTGCATTAAAGGACACGTAGGCTTTAACCGGCAATTCACCTTGCTAGTGACACGTGCACCTTAGGCCAGCAACGCTGTAGCAGCATGACTCGGCAAGAACTGCCTCCCCAGCCTGAGGCCAGTCCTGCTATACTGGTTCTTGTGTTCGTTGGCCTGATCATGATTAGGCGGCCGAAGCTGGTAACCGTGCCCATTTACGACCCACAAACATTTCTTATCCTGTCTTTCTATCTTCTACACCTGGCTCTGCTCCTTTCCTTCTGGGCCTTTATTAGGGGGAGGTAACGAAATTTACGATGAGGCGGTCCGGGTCTTGAATGAAGAATTGACATGGGATTATGATGGACTAGTGGGAACCCCTCATTCGTAATGTTTTGACATCAGATACTGTTGACGATTCCTGTGCAACGCCAAATATTTATTGTTTAAGACACGAATGTTTAGAACTGTGGTAACATGTAAAAAATGTGCCTGAAGCCCAATATTTAGTATATAAGGAGCAATCCTCTTTGTACAAATCGAACAGGCTCCTAGATACTGCCCATGTGTAGTTTCTGTGACTTCTGTGTCCCTGCAGTAATAAACCTTTGGTCTTTGACGCCACCATCGAGAAGCCCGTGTTTCTGTTTGTTTGTGTACCAAGACAGGTTGAACTCCGGGGTCTTCGGGTGTTGTCCCTGACACCTCTGGACGGAAACTAAAAAGTCCAGAACTCCATTTGGCGCCCAACTCGGGGCGACGTCATTCGGTACCGGTCCAAAAGCCTGAAGAGTTCGAGAAGCTTCGTGTGAAGATTTCAGAGGGAGGCGCCCCACTTCATCGATCCCGGCATATCGCAAAAGTGGCCCCGACGTCCTCTTCCACGAGGGTTCCCGTTCAGACGGCTGCAGTGCTCCGTTGCCTTGACCGTCGCCCTGTCTTGGACCCGAGGTGCAGTCCTCAGTACGGCGAAACGTGACGGGTTTCTCCTTGGTGACGTCTTCAGTGCCTCAGTTAAGTATTCAGTGGTTGCTAGTTAAATATTTTGTAAGGATTGCTCCTGTTTGGATAATCCTTTTAGTTCTCAGTTCAGTTCAGTTCTGTAAGGTTATCACTGGTTATTCTGGTTACGATAATCATTCTGTTCAGTTCAGGTATCGATACATTTGTCAGTTCTGGTAGGCCTAAGTTCGTGGTTCGAGTGCGCATCTTTTCTGTTTGTGTCTTGTTTGTCTTGTGTTCCGGATTATAAAATGGTAAGTCGGAAACATTGTATGTTGTCTTGTTTTAGTTGCAACAGTGATTCCCGGTTGGAGGACTCGTGTTTGGTTCCCCCGATTGGAACTCCCCTTTATGATCTATATTGCAAATTTGGTGTGGGCCCTATCTCTTATAATGAGGTATGGATCCGCTACACAGAGAAAGACGGTGTCCTTAGTTGGCCACTACATGGTAGTTTCGAACCTGAAGTTCTCGATAATCTAGAAAGAAGGTTGTTTAAGAAGAAAGCCCGGCCGGCAATGTTTGATTCTTTCCGTTATTGGCGAAAAGAATCTAAACAGAGAGAAATTAAAAAGTTGAAGAAAGAACAGAAAGAGCAAGAGTTGACTTTAGAACAGTCTGCTAGGCAGCTGCAACTCAACGAGTCTGAGAAAGCGATGGAGGTGGCCGATAGAGAGCGTAATTTAGCGATAGACAAGTGCTATCCTGCTTTGCCATCGAGTACGGCTAAGACAGTAGAGGACCCTGAAAAGGATCCCCTGTTGTCTTACTTGTTACGATCACCCCCACCGTATGCACAGGGTGCTACGGCTCCACCTATACCGAATGTTCAATTACCGGTTGCTGGACAACCTGGTGTCCCTGTTCCCGCTCCCCTGAATCTAGTTCCTGTACCTCCTGTGGTCAATATTAATGTTCCTTCGACAACCCCTCTTCTAGGGTTGCCGGCTTCTTTTCCTATGCCTGTGTCACTCACACCTGCCACTTCACAAGCTATTTTGCCTGCTACTCCTACTGTTCCTGATCTATCTATTCCAACTACTACTCTATTCACTGCCTCTGCAAGTATTATGACTCCGCTTTCTGTTCGACGAAGAATCACTGATTCTGTCTCCAATATTCTATCTCCCTTCTATAAAACTCTGATTAAGACTCCTACCTCTGACTCTGTGCAGAGACGTAGTCAGCTTCCCAGTACTGAAGAAAGAGGAATACTAGATTCCACTGCCCTTAGATGGGTTTCGAAAGTTGGAAGATATAATGTACAAAATGTATTAGATACATTTATGCAATGGAACGAACCGACACAACGATATGTGTTCGATGAAATGTGTTTCCTTCTACGTGAGGAATTGGAAGAGGATGACCCTGAATCAAATTTAGGAGAATTAATTAATGTTCAGAAAGAGTTTGCTACAGGTATGATAGTTGGTCAAAATATAAAAGAAGCGATGGAACTAATTTTAAGTTATAGATCCGACTCATCCCTTCTTTCACCGAGAGAGTTAGAGAAACGTAGTACGAAACGAAATCGTCAATATCCAATGAGAGAGGTTCCACCAATTTGGCGCGAAGCTGTGCAAGCTAATGCACCGCTTGGTATTGCAGCCGCTCCGGCCCAATTCCAGAGAGTCTGGATACATATTCCATGGAAACGAGCTGAAGTGTTAGCAGTAAAACAGGCCTTGCCAGATCCGCGTAAAAATCCTGCAGGGTACTACAAAGAGTTGGCTCAAACAGTTGACGCTTGTGTATTGAATCTTGCTGACATAGATCTGCTATTTGGTAACGTAGTACCGCAACCAATTTGGGCTAAAATTCGTAAAGAGAATCATCCAGTTGCCCTAGGTGGTGACTGGGCAGCTATAACTGCAGCGGATGGTCAACAAATAGGTGGTTCCAAACCTGAACCTTTAATTGCTAACTTGCCTGGTAGAATAATCGATTTAATGAAAACCTTAATGCCTGCATTACGCGTTAACTGGGATAAATTGTCCGCATGCAAACAAAAGAAAGACGAAAGCGTCTCCGACTTTTTCACAAGATTCGAAGAGACTTTCGTAGATCATAGTGGTCAGGATATGAGCACAGAAGGGGGCCAGAGATTATTTGTTGATAAATTTGTGCACAATCTGTTGCCAGAACTTAGTGGTAAATTAAAGAATTCTGAAAGTGCGTGGGCTGTCTCTACGACTGCGCAAATACTTGCGACTGCTCAGTACTACGAAAATAGGGATAATGAAGAGAAGGAAAAATCAGATAAAAAGACGAAAGATTTGAAAACTAAAGTACTTTTACAGCAAGCTTATCCGCCTCGCATGAATCAAACTAATATGCAGCAAGGGTCATATCAAAGAACGGATTATAATTTTCAAAGGCCACAATACCAATGGAATCAATGTGCTTATTGCAAAAAGGAAGGTCATTACAAAAGTGATTGTCCAGTTCGGGCGCAAAATAATGATGCGGCCGCTCAGAGAGGTCGTGGTAGTTCTATGCAAAACTCTAGAGGTCGAGGACGAGGTGCTATGCCTCCACAGACGAGTGATCGCCCCTCTAATTATTTCGACCAGCGTAATGGACAATCTGCCCAACAGAATAGGTCTCCACAGTATCATGTTGAAGACTATTATGAAGCTAGTGAGGAAGGTCAGCAAAGTGAATACTAGGACAGCCATGGACAAAGAGAGGGAGTAGTATCAGTACCAGTAGATCAGAGTGGGCCTTATGTCGCGGTAGCAACATCAGGTATAGTCGAACCGTTTCTGTTGGATACTGGTGCAGCAAAAAGTTCTATCATACATGCGAAACTCCCTGGCGCACCTTTGTCTGGCTCAACAAACATTTCAGTAGGTTTTTCGGGCGCCCCTGTTCACAACCCTGTTTCTGGTCCTTTGTCTATTTCTGTTGGACCCCGTCAATTGAAAGCACCCCTGATTTTGACGACAGGTTGTAACGAAAATCTGCTTGGTTTAGACTTGTTAAAACGCCTGTACGCGACATTATACTGTTCTCCAGCAGGAGTACAGCTTACGTTGGGTAAAAGAATAATCTCTCCGATGTACTTGTCGATGGATGCGCTCCCACCAGAGCTGCGTTCACTCCCTGATACTCTTTGGGCGACTGGTCCTAATGATGTAGGCCTATTGGAAATTCCACCTTATGTAGTAACTTTGAAAGCAAATGTCAAACTTCCACGAATTCCACAATACAGAATCTCTAGTGAAGGTGAGCGTGCGCTCCTACTGATAGTACAAGACCTGATCAAGAAAGATGTTGTAGAAGAGACTAGAGGTAATGTCTGTAATAGTCCTGTACTGCCTATTTTGAAACGAACTGACCCTACAAAGCCTCCAGTATATAGGTTCGTAATTGATCTTAGAGAGGTTAATAAAATTGTGATCCCACAGTTTCCTGTGGTTCCAGACATTACTGCATTGTTAACGTTGATTCCTGCTACAGCAGCATGGTTTTCGGTTGTCGACTTGAAAAATGCCTTTTTCAGCATTCCGATAGCCGAGGAAAGCAGAGATATCTTCGGTTTCTCTCTAGGAGGACGAAGTTTTAGATTTAAACGCGCTCCACAAGGTTATTGTGAAAGCCCATCCATTTACAGTCAAGCATTAAAAAGCCAGTTAGATTCCTTCGTACTTCCTCGTGGTTCTGCTTTAGTACAGTATGTCGATGATCTTCTAGTGGCTGCCGATGACAAGGAAACTTGCAAAACAGCTACGATCTCTTTATTGCATCACTTGTCAGATTTGAATCACAAGGTGTCACCTTCAAAAATGCAATACTGCTGCCAAGAAGTGATCTACCTAGGTCATCTCTTGTCAAAGGAGGGAAGGAAGTTGACCCCAGAGAGAATAAAAGCAATTACACAGATGAACGTTCCTAGCACGCAGAGAGAAGTACGTGCCTTTTTGGGTATTACCTCATATTGTAGGCAATGGATCCCAAATTTTTCTCTTCTAGCAAAACCATTGGTAGCCTTGACTGGGAAAGGTGTCCCGAGTCCGGTACCATGGTCTGCTGAATGTCAACAGAGTTTTTCTGAGTTACGGAATGCACTGTGTTCAGCACCTGTATTGGGTACACCCGACTACAGTAAGCCATTCACGCTCTATGTCCACGAGAGAGAAGGTTGTGCATTGAGTGTTTTGACGCAGAAATTCGGTGATAAACAACGCCCTTGTGCGTATTTTTCATCAACATTAGATCCAGTAGCTAGAGCATTGCCTAGTTGCTTGAGAGCTACAGCCGCAGCTGCAGCTTCCATTCGACAATCTGCTGGTTTAGTAATGAACAACATGTTAGTAGTCATGGTTCCTCATGCTGTGGATACACTCATGAACCGAACCAAGACGCAACACCTTACCAGTGCTAGATTATCAGGTTATGAACTGACACTGTTAGCTAGTCATATTCAGATCAAAAGATGCAATGTATTGAATCCAGCAACATTGTTGCCGACTAGCGAAGAGTCGAGTGATTCCGAACCACACGACTGTTGTTTCAGAACTGAGGAAGAAACAAAAGGACGAATCGACCTAAAAGACACTCCGTTGTCAGAACCAGATGGCACGTTGTATGTTGACGGGTCTTGCTTCAAATTGGAGAATGGTGATGGGACTGCTGCTTATGCAGTAACGACCTTGAGTACGATTGTGGAGACTGCAAGAGTGAGTCAGAATTCTGCCCAGGCTGCAGAATTGATCGCGCTAACAAGAGCGTGCGTTTTAGCTAAGGGAAAGAGAGTGAACGTGTTCACAGATAGTCAGTACGCGTTCGGCGTGGCCCATAGTTTTGGCCGTTTGTGGAAAGAGAGAGGTTTCATTACGTCCCATGGGACTAAGATTCAACATGGTCAGCTAGTTAATGACTTGTTGGAATCTCTAACCTTACCGACTGAAGTTGCGATTGTGAAATGCAGTGCTCATAAAGCAATCACGGATAATGTTGGTCGTGGGAATGCTTTTGCTGATGAGACTGCAAAACAGACAGCCAGAAATATGACGAGTAGAATGTATCTTGCAACGTCTGCAAGATGGATTTCTGAGTCTGGAATATGTGAAGACACAGTGGAAAGCGTGAAAGAAATTCAGAAAGAGGCGACTGAGGAGGAAAAACTTGCATGGAAAGAGAGCACGGGTAAATTGGACTCGAGTGGGTGTTGGATTGACTTGTCGGAACAACAGCGTTGGATGTTGCCTGATGCGTATGTGCTTGCAGTAGTAACAATGGCACATGGAACAGCGCACATCAGTTCAAAAGGGATTTGTAAGATGTTGGCTCCGGTCTGGAAGAATGACGGGATTAGTAGGTGTGCAGAGAGAGTGGTGAGGAATTGTATGGTATGCTTGATGCATAATCCTGGCAAGGGAATCCCCACACCTGCAGGTCACTTCGCTCCTCCTTCCTGCCCCTTTGAAGTGATCCAGCTAGACTTCATTCACATGGATCGTTGTAATAACCTGAAATACGTCCTAGTGGTAGTTTGTGCTTTCTCCAGATGGATCGAAGCATACCCACTGAAGGACAATACTGCCTTATCCACTGCCAAAATTCTTCTTAAAGAATACTTCCCCAGATACGGAATGCCACGGATTGTATGGTCAGACAACGGAAGTGAGTTTGTAGGGAAAGTTATGCAGAGTGTGTGTGCCGGCCTAGGGATTAGACAGAAATTTCATAGTGCGAATCATCCCCAGTCCGCGGGTTTAGTCGAGGGTTACAATGGCACCCTTAAACTGAAACTCGCTAAGATACAAGCATCCACGGGTTTGTCCTGGCCAGACGCATTGCCTTTGGCTTTGCTATCAACAAGAACAACTGTACATTCTAGAGTAGGGCTTAGTCCCTATGAAATAGTTTTCGGTCGTCCTGCAAATGTTTGGGGGGTACCTAGACCGAAAGAATTTAAGCAGCTGGAATACCCAATGTTAATTGATTACCTTTTCGACTTGACTGCTAAATTGAGTCTTATTCACCAACAGGTTTTCGATGCATTGCCAAAGCCATCGGAGAGTCCAGGTCATCAGCTGAAACCGGGTGATCAGGTGGTCATCCGAAATTTTGCAAGAACGAAAAATCTTCAGCCCAGATTTATTGGCCCGTTCCAAGTCCTGCTAGCAACGAGAACTGCTATTCGTGTGGCCGGAAGAAGAAATTGGATCCATACGACTCATGCTAAACGTGTGCCTCTGCCACTTCCTTACGACAACTGGGTAAAGAAAGGAATCGGTGCCTCTGAAACGGAACAAATCCCTAGGTTCATACCTTTCAGTGATGCAGAACTGATCACGGATTCACCAAATTCTGACTCTCCTCCCGAAACTGCTCTTTTGAACCCTGAACATTTGTCATCTGTACCAAAAGAACATTTGTCATCTGCGAACGTGAACATTGCAACGTCAGCTGAAAATACATTGTTTCCAGATCAGACAGCTCCTGCAAAACTGAGATACAACTTACGTTCTCGCAATATGGACAAATAAAGCAGGAAACTGCCTATTTTCAGATTTGAATTTGCTATACATTGCCTCCAGCCAGGAAGTTTGCTAATACTATGTATTGTTTCTTTTTGTTTTAAAATTGCCTTGCCGTCTGGGTAGCCGTAGGGTCGTGGCTGTGTGCCTAGTTGAATCTGCGGGGGTCCGACACAAGGTCGATCTTTCTGTTAGTTCTGGGAACTCCCAGGGCTGATAGAGGCATTTTCATCTACGTGCACATCATCAGTGGTCGCGAACGGTCGTAGAAGATGGAGCTTCCTGAGCTACAACGAGAAAATGTAATTTATGTTCGCAGAAATAGACTGAACAGAATACTACACAGCAAATGCTTTCTAATGCAATGTGCAGTTACATTTTTAATTGTTTTAATAACGTTGGTGGGTGGAATCGTCTTTGGTGTACATTTGATTTTTATGCCAGTAACTACAGTACCTTCCCTTGATCCTGCTACTTCTACGGTTTCTTCTATGCATTCTTTTCACTCATTTCCTGAACACGAACAAGCTCGACGCTCAGAATTTATTAACAATACATTTGTACAGCTCTTGCATCAACACCAACTGATAGTTAATACTACAGACTGCTGGGTGTGTGGTTTGATACCTCACACTATGGATAAAGGCATTCCCTATCTAGTCTTGCCTTTTAGCTATAATGGATCATTTCAGGCCTTTCAGACCATTTTTTCATATGCCCTTGAGACCTATCCTCCGCGTCCACCACGGTCCACTAAATACAACTCAGCCAACAAAGCTTTAGTCCAGGGAATTATTGATATGATTAAAGACGTCAATAATACTCCATCTTATCCTAGAGATGAATTGCTGGTGTATTTGACTTGGAACTCTACAGAGTACCGCCTTGGTTTGGGAGAAAGCAAGCGTAAAAGCTCCACTTCAGTTTGGGTCGTGCCTCACCAAGGTCAGGTCTGTTTGCAAGGAAATGGGAGAAATCCGAGAGCTCAGCTAGGGAGCAGTGAGTGCGTTGAGACTTACGTATTTCCGTCTGACTCCTCCCCTGCCTTTCTGACTGCTAGGGGTACCTACTTCATTTGTCAGGACAGAGCATATACATGGCTGCCTGCTGACTTTTCAGGTTCATGTTATATTGCTCGATTGTTACCTCCGACATACACTGCTTCTTCAGATTATCACAAAACCAGAGTAGCAAGAGGTGTCTTCAGCAAGGAAGATACCGCTGGTCAAGAAGCTGGAGACTTCTTCAAAGGTTTCCTTCCGTTTTGGGGGCCTATGGCTAATAGTAGAAGTATACGTAAACTAACACGAGTAGTTGAATCTACTATTACAGAAACTGCTGGTGCCCTTAGTAACTTAACTGCTGAGCTTCAAGCGGATCGTCTCATGACGTTGCAGAACCGTATGGTTCTAGACGTAATACTTGCAGATCGAGGTGGGGTATGCAGAATGATCCAATCGAGCTGCTGTGTCTTTATTCCAAATAATGCTCCAACAGTCTATGAAGCAATCTCTAAGCTACATAAGATTTCCGACTCTATACACGTAGATAAGGGAAACTGGTCCTTCATGGAGTGGTTTTGGACTCTGGTATCAGAGTGGGGATGGAAGGTTCTGATGGTCATTGGTGTCATCCTAGTATTTCTGTTCTCGTGCTGTCTTATTATCCAATGTGGTCCCGCTCTGTGTAGCCTCTGTGCTGCAACCTGTTTCAGAAAACCACCTACATTAGGAGAAAAGACACGAGACAGGATGATGATACAACAACATGTCACTGACCTAATGAGCATAGAATTAGACTCTGACTCTGATATAGACTAAGTAATTGCCTATGTAAGGGCAAAAGGAGGGTCTGAGGTTCCGTGACGATTTTACTCATGTTTATAACATTGTCGGAAATACATAATTTTGGTATCAGTGAACCGCAAATGATCCATTTAGTATATCCTGGTGTTTTCGCTATGCTACGAGCAAGAGCACTCCAGTTACAAACACATTTCTGTTCTACCCGTGACATCCATCTTAGAACACGGAAGCCATTTTGTATTCCTTGCCCTCACATAGTCAATGGACACGCGATGATCTCTTTTTCATTAAAGGACACGTAGGCTTTAACCGGCAATTCACCTTGCTAGTGACACGTGCACCTTAGGCCAGCAACGCTGTAGCAGCATGACTCGGCAAGAACTGCCTCCCCAGCCTGAGGCCAGTCCTGCTATACTGGTTCTTGTGTTCGTTGGCCTGATCATGATTAGGCGGCCGAAGCTGGTAACCGTGCCCATTTACGACCCACAAACATTTCTTATCCTGTCTTTCTATCTTCTACACCTGGCTCTGCTCCTTTCCTTCTGGGCCTTTATTAGGGGGAGGTAACGAAATTTACGATGAGGCGGTCCGGGTCTTGAATGAAGAATTGACATGGGATTATGATGGACTAGTGGGAACCCCTCATTCGTAATGTTTTGACATCAGATACTGTTGACGATTCCTGTGCAACGCCAAATATTTATTGTTTAAGACACGAATGTTTAGAACTGTGGTAACATGTAAAGAATTTGCCTGAAGCCCAATATTTAGTATATAAGGAGCAATCCTCTTTGTACAAATCGAACAGGCTCCTAGATACTGCCCATGTGTAGTTTCTGTGACTTCTGTGTCCCTGCAGTAATAAACCTTTGGTCTTTGACGCCACCATCGAGAAGCCCGTGTTTCTGTTTGTTTGTGTACCAAGACAGGTTGAACTCCGGGGTCTTCGGGTGTTGTCCCTGACACCTCTGGACGGAAACTAAAAAGTCCAGAACTCCAGCATGCCTCTTTTATATCACCTGTGATCCTAGATTTTACTGCTTTAATTAAACCACTATGCGCGACCCTACAATTTTTGTTGTACCATTTTTCCTGACAACCCTGTGCCTTCGCCTTTCCTCGTCTTGATGGGAGGGTTAAAAGGGCCTTAAGTTTGTTAAAACACTGATCGTGAAGGTCACAGATCTGGTCAGTGGCAGCAGCGGTGGGGGGTAATTGCAAAATGTCGCTCAGAGTCGACGAAACTACCACCGTTATGCCGTCTAATAGGGAGGGATCCTCCACAACCCTTGACCATTTGAGCCTTCTTCTGTCATTAGTCAGGATAGCATCTCCCGTTAGATATGCATCTGGAGTAGTAGTAGACCTACCGGGGGCACCAGGGAGTCTTAAACTAAGAGACAAAGGGTTGTGGTCACTTTCAGGGCGAACCATGACTTCCATATCATCCAGAAAAGACCAATATTCCATTTTGAGCAGAATATAATCTATTCTGCTTTTGCTAACCCCATTGTCAAAAGTGGGCTTGCCGACCTTGTCAGAGGCAGTACGACCATTAGCAGCACGCAGACCCCAATCCAGACACAACCCCGCCCAATGTAAGGCCGCCTCTGTGGCCCTTTTAATGTTATTCAAGGACAGCATCTGGATATTCCACACGATGTCATCCTCCAGCCCCAGGTCCTCCCCCGCACTCAGCAAGGGTTCAAAGGTACAGTTAAGGTCCCCTGCTAAAACAAGTAACTTGTCTCTTCCAATCCCTTCAAGGTAAGAATCTAATACATTCAATATAGCAGGACAACGCCCCCCGGGTCAGCCACGGGCATAGATGTTAATGACTACAACGTCCTGGCAGTTTTCCTTACGTAATTTAATTCCCAGGAGATCCGGGTTATCCACATCAATTTCCACTGGCTTATAGCCAATAGACTGTTTGACCCAGATAACTAGGCCCCCTGAAGCTCTACCTTTGAGACCCTTCACTGCTGGTTTAAATATTTTTAAAAACCCTACCCTGTGGATTGGGTCAGGAGCCCAAAACAATAAATATCAAAAGTGTCGATAAAATCTACCCAATCCTCTGAACCCATGCGCCCCTTTAACCCCGCTATATTCCATGAAGCTAATTTGAGCGGCACAGCCTCACTGGGGGATACAGTGACATTCTGAGCACATTGAGCCACTCCCAAATTCTCACACTTGTTGAATTGAGGACCCACCTCCAGATTAGCGGCCGTATTACATATGGGGGCTGTCCCCTTCGCTATCTCCAGGGTGCCTCCCCCCAGACTCGATGCCGTGGTACAGACTACATCAGCCCCGCCAACATAATTTCTGGAGTCACTCCCACTCCCAGTTACAGGATTAAGTCAATCGATACCCTCCAGGCCAGAAAGGGATTCGAAGCGATTAAACAATATGGGATAGTGCGGGGTGGCGGGAGTTCTTTCCACTTGGAATCTCCTAATAGGTCTTCTTGGGATCATATGGGTAGGGGGAACTCACAGAATCGTTTGGGATATAAATACCCAAGACCCAGTGTCTGCACATCACCCAGTCTACCAAACCTTGCTTCCCTGCGTATGAAGTCCACTACCCAAGGGTCCTTTAAAGATATGATGATACAATCCCCTTCTAAGTCCTTAGTACAGTGGCCCACCCAACCAACTCTTCTCACATTCAATATATCTGTGGAAGAGGAGGGAGGGAGGGGACGATGTTTGTTTAGCCAAAAGACAACTTTATTTTTGAGGTCCCCATAGTATTCAGTTTGGCCCTCCCTAATGGGTGCGACACCTGTTAGGATAATCGTGTATGGGGTGGTTTCAGCAGGTAAATCTGTGCAGGGGGGTCCCCATTTTTTGGCCTTCGAGGAGAGAATGGAGGGATTGATACTTCTACTCCCCAATACCCCATTACTTATTTTTGGCTGTGTAGATGTGTTAGAATCACCCCTCACATGGGTATGGGCCAATGTGGCCACAAGGGGCTTGGGGATACTTGGCTGACACAAGGGGTTGGATTTGGAGCTAGCCTTCTTTGGGGCCTGGGAAGTCGTGGCCAATGTGGGGATGTTGTCATTATTCGCAATGCTGCCCCCTACCCCCATCCCATCAAGTTTATTTAAAGCAGGTCTTATGGGAGCTGGCTTAGCGGATACTGTAAATGACAACTTACACGTAGCCACTGCTCCCTGTGATTTGATATTACTAGGGAGGTTAGAATTCGCCATGGCACTTTGAGAATTAGCTAGTTTTTAAAAAAAAACAGTATTGATATTAACAAAATTCTCAAGAGCATCCAGTTTTGAGGTCATCAATCTAGTTCTTTCCAAAACGGGCAGTAGAAGAGTTTTAAATAAAGCTTCCATTTTACCCAGCAAACCATCATCACTATTATTACACGTAGGACAAGGATCTGAGCACCCAAAAGGGATGTAGGGAGGACGCAGGGGATCATTTAAAACCATGGCAGGGGGTAGATTAGAAATAACTTCGGGAGTAGTGGTTGGCTGGAGTAAGCCATTTGTTTTTAGGATCTTAGTGGCGCCTCCCCTCTGACGGCACCTACATCTTTTACTCTTCCGCGATAGGTTTCTCGTGGGGTCCTCATCTAAGGATGAGTCCGGCTTAGATTGACTAGCCAGAAGCACACTACCCTCAGCCCTACTTCCATGTGAAATACCAGAGTTTATATCACTATCAGAGGAGATCATTGACGAGCCCTCCCCCTCCGCCTCACAGTGCACGTCCACCGGTGCTATGACCAGAGGATGACTAGCACTCGGTGCCGGTGCCTCGGGACTAGGTATTGTAGCAATAGAGCCTAACGAAGAACGTTTCCCACTAACAAGGTCAATTGAGAGGCGTTTTCCGCCATAGCTATCTCTTTTTCCAAAATCCCTGTAGCCCTGGAGATAAAGGCGTCCAACGGGCCAGAGACCACCCCCTTAGTTGTCTGCAACTGAACAGTTCGTACCTTGCCAGAGTGTAAAGGTATAAATGGACCGGTAACAAAGTAATATATCTAATTGATACAACAGATCAGATCAAGGGGGGGTTGCCCAACCCAACCTCGCCCAACCACGGACGGCCACAGATGGCTCGCCCTTGTCCCGGGCTTCTCCCGGGACGCTCCCGCGCAGCGGTATGATGATCCTGTTAAGAAGGGTAGGGAGAGGACAGGGGGCGTGGCAAGCAGGGAGAGCGGACCAGGTGTAACAAATTGGTCGATGCAGGGACTCCTGGGATATGGAGTCCCTGTTGCACAGCTCGCAGCCCTGCTGCAGTTCAATCCGCGCCCCTCCCGCTCCACTCCAGGCACAGACAGTCACCCTCCTCACGCTGCAAAGCGGGACCCGCGGAGCGGGTCCGGCGAGCAGTCCTTGGCCCCAAGGGAAGACACAGCTATCAGCAATCCAACGGGCAGCTCCTCCTCACCAGGCAGAGACAAAGTTCTCAAAAAGTATCCCACGAAGGTTTCAGGTATCACTGATTTTCAGCGCTCGAGGGCGGGGGGCGTGGCAAGCAGGGAGAGCGGACCAGGTGTAACAAATTGGTCGATGCAGGGACTCCTGGGATATGGAGTCCCTGTAGCACAGCTCGCAGCCCTGCTGCAGTTCAATCCGCGCCCCTCCCGCTCCACTCCAGGCACAGACAGTCACCCTCCTCACGCTGCGTAGCGGGACCCGCGGAGCGGTTCCGGCGAGCAGTCCTCGGCCCCAAGGGAAGACACAGCTATCAGCAATCCAACGGGCAGCTCCTCCTCACCAGGCAGAGACAAAGTTCTCAAAAAGTATCCCACGAAGGTTTCAGGTATCACTGCTTTTCAGCGCTCGAGGGCGGGGGGCGTGGCAAGCAGGGAGAGCGGACCAGGTGTAACAAATTGGTCGATGCAGGGACTCCTGGGATATGGAGTCCCTGTTGCACAGCTCGCAGCCCTGCTGCAGTTCAATCCGCGCCCCTCCCGCTCCACTCCAGGCACAGACAGTCACCCTCCTCACGCTGCGAAGCGGGATCCGCGGAGCGGGTTCCGGCGAGCAGTCCTTGGCCCCAAGGGAAGACACAGCTATCAGCAATCCAACGGGCAGCTCCTCCTCACCAGGCAGAGACAAAGTTCTCAAAAAGTATCCCACGAAGGTTTCAGGTATCACTGCTTTTCAGCGCTCGAGGGCGGGGGGCGTGGCAAGCAGGGAGAGAGGACCAGGTGTAACAAATTGGTCGATGCAGGGACTCCTGGGATATGGAGTCCCTGTTGCACAGCTCGCAGCCCTGCTGCAGTTCAATCCGCGCCCCTCCCGCTCCACTCCAGGCACAGACAGTCACCCTCCTCACGCTGCGAAGCGGGAACCGCGGAGCGGGTCCGGCGAGCAGTCCTTGGCCCCAAGGGAAGACACAGCTATCAGCAATCCAACGGGCAGCTCCTCCTCACCAGGCAATCTTTTTGCCATCTTCTCACTATGTTTTTGCCATTCCTTTGGTTCAGAACAGATGCGACGTAATCTGAGGAATTCTCCATATGGGATGTTATCCTTTATTGATTTTTTATGGAAACTTCCTCCATGTAAGGTGGCATTTGTAGATGTCGTCTTCCTATGTGGTGTGGTTTCCACTTTATTGTTCATGATATAGATTTCCATATCAAGGAATAAACAGGCACATGCATCAACAGAAATTGCATTCGCAAATGGTGCGAATTGCAAAATTCGGCCGTTTGCGAATGCAATTTCTTATTTTTGGATGCATCATTTTAAAATGGTATTTTCACTAATCTAAGAATCGCAAATGGATTTGCGATTCCTTAAAAAATCGCAAACGTAAGGAATCGCAATTTTTCCTTAAAAATCTGCATGCATCAAAATTCGCTAATTGCGATTTTCTTAGAAATCGCTATTAAGAATTCTTAAATTTAGAAGAAGTGAGAGCAAGTGGTATTTTTGTTTTTTTTATCTAAACATGTGAAACTAATTGGGAGAGTATTTAAGGGGTTCCACAAATGTTCCAAAACTCTTTTAGGATGGCAGCAGTCATTGTCCTGGCACGTAGGTAGAGGGTGAGAGCAGCAGCAAGGAGGAGAAGGATGGTCAATGAAAGAATATTTAGATTGCGCATCACTTTGTTTGGGCAGACACAGGCTGAAATTTATGATAAGTATAGGCTAATTGCTGACTCCATTTTAGACCTGATAGCTGAATTAGACCCCATTTTGCATAGACAAACACGTAGGACCCAAGCCATACCCACCCATGTACAGGTATTATGTTCTCTTCACCTTCTATCCTCAGGGTCCTTCCAGGGTGTCATAGCCGTTGCTGGGGGGGTTTCACAGAGTGCACTATCAAGATTTTTCAATGATTTTCTCAATGCAATGCTTCAAAGGATAAGGCATCACATTATTTTTCCAAGCACACACCAGGAATTGCTTCAAACAAAGTTAGACTTCTTCAACATGGCTCTTTTCCCACATGTAATAGGCTGTGTAGATGGCACACATGTCCCCATTTGTCCCCCATCTGCAAATGAGTACATTTTCAGAAACAGGAAAAGTTACAATTCTTTGAACATTCAAGCAATTTGCAATTCCAAAACAATCATCACTGATTTAGTTGCAAGTTACCCTGGGAGTGCCCATGACTCCTACATTTTCAGACATAGTGCGATCCATGCTCGACTGCTTTCTGGAGAATTTGGAGATGGTTATTTGCTTGGTAAATATATTCAAAATATATGTTACTTCACTTTATACCATGCTGTGGCATTATATTGATACTTTCTTTCTCCCATTTCCCCACACCATAGGTGATAGTGCATATGCTGTGAGGTCATACATACTCACACCATATTTAACTCCAACAACCCACAAAGAACAGAAGTACAACCATGCCCACATAGCAACCCGCAATGTCATAGAGAGGACTTTTGGTGTCATGAAGTCTAGGTTTCGCATACTGCATAAGACTGGAGGAGCATTGCAATATCGTCCTGATGTATGCTGTAAGATAGTAGCAAAATGTGCAATGCTGCACAACCTAGCCACTAGGAGAGGCCTAGATTTGGATTTGGAGGATGTACTACCAAACATTGACAACCAGCCTCAACAACCCCATGCAAGACTACATGGACCAGACGCAGCTGAAGGGAGGAGAAGAAGGGCAGAAATTACTCAACGTTATTTTTAAAAGAGGTAAGAAGCATGTCATTTTAGTTCAAAAATCACTCATTTTTATTTTTTTAGACAATTAAATAAGGATCATGCAACTCAGAACACATTCATGCATGTCAATTTCAAACATAAAATGTATTTCTTTTGACTTTCTTCAGTCACAGCACAGTATTTTGTTTTTTAATCCTTCAAAAGGCAGACAAGTACTTTGCAAAATCATTTTTTCCGTCCTCGCACCCCTAAACCTTTGCTTTTGAGATTTCCCACACCCATGGATGTGCAAGTTTTATGTTCATGATGTCTGGAGCCACGGCGTTCACCTACTTGATTACGTTTTGCTTGGCTGCTGCTTTTTGCACAATCATCAGTAATCCCCCCTTGCACTGAATTTTCAATATTTACATCAGGTTGCATGTCATCCATAGCACTTTTGTGTGACTTCATTCCTTTTGAAAACTCCCAACAACATTGACTTAAATCCTTCTGCATGTCAAGTGTATGTGTAATTAGTTGAGCATTGCTGCTGGTCAAACGATTTAATACCCTGGTGTAAGCGTGCATGCTTGTCATTGATCTCATGTGCCTATTGCAATTGGCAATGTTCTGTGTCTGTATGGCTTCACACATTGTTTCCATGGCTCTTGCCATGCGGTCCAGTTTATCACAGGAAGCCATATGTGCTTTTTCAATAACCTTTGTCAATTGACACAGACTGTTATTCATGGCACTGATGTATTGACTGATATGATTCAGTTTGCCCTTCATTACCCTTATATCTTTCCCTTGCAGGCGTTGTACTTTGAGCAGCTTCAATTCAACAACACTGGCATGGCTGTCATCTTGTGAAGAAATTGATCTTTGGTTTGAAGAACGTGCCCTTCGTCTATAAAATTGTTGAATTCTATTACGACGACTTATCTGTGAATTTTGTGTGGCAGGGATTTCAGCACTCTGCTGTTCATGTTCATGTACATTGGGCTCTTCTTCATTATCTGAGTGCTCTAGTTGGCACACTCTATTCCTTGGTTTTCTTGTCTGCACAGTGGGTGAGGATGTCACTGAATCTTGTTCTACTGTGTTCTGCATTTCCAAATTAAAAGTGTCTTCAAAATCATTTGTATCAGTTTCCTTTTCTGCATCTATGAATAAAAGAGTGCATTCAGTGTGTAAATGTTCAATGTTAAATGTTTGTGTGCTAAAACAAAGTACATTTAAATTACAACAAACATGCGTCATGCATGGAATCCTACACTGACATTGCTGATGTGGAACTTTGATTTTGAAAGTTTTTTTTACATAATAAGAAATTTTTACTAATTGATTAAACTACAACTCCCATAATGCATTGCTTCATTCATATAAACTGACTTTCTGACCACCCTCTTTCTAGGCAGTAAAAGTAACATGTGGGGGATTGATCATGAGCATCTGTGATCAAAGTAATAGGCACCTACACTCTCAATTACATGTAAAAAAAACATTAAAAGCAAACACTTACCTTTTGATGTGGCAGCATGCTCAGAGGTGTCTATTTGAATCACTCCAATGACTGCTTCTGTGACAAGGGTCCCCTCAACCATGTCCTCAAGGGGGGTATTTGGTCTATCCCTGGGGGTGCCACCACCAGTCTTTTTTAATCCTGGTAGCAATTCTTTCTTTGGCACGACTGCGTAGGTCATACCAGCGTTTCTGCAGATTGGTGATATCACGGTAGGCAACCCCCACAGCATTCACTTTGGCTTGTATTGCCAACCAAAGTTTTCTTTTCACTCCTTCAGGGACCTTAAGGGATTGTTTTCCAAAAAGCTGGTCTTGCCTCAAAGTGACCTCTTCAATCAAAATCTCCAGCTCCTGCTCACTGAACTTTATTTACCTTTTCCTGGCATGCAGGTCTTCAACAGCACTTTCAGAAGCCATTTCTCTATCAACAGCACACAAAAAACACTCCTCCAGTTGCTGCAGGCAGAGCTCCAACTGCCAACTGCCACTCCTGCTGTTTAAACTAGGCTGCAGGTGTGTGTAATCAGCCTCCTGGCTTCCTGGGTGTGTCTTCATTGAAATGCATGAATATGCGAATTCGCATTTTGCGAATTCGCAAAATGTGAATTCGCAATTAAGAAATCGCATTTTTTATGTGATTCTGTAAAAATTTTGATTTTTACCGAATCGCAAAAAAATGCAAAAAAAATGATGTATTTCATTTTGCGATTCTTTATTTGCGATTCCTTATTTGTCGCAAATAAAGATTCGCAAAATGTAGCAATGATGCATGTGCCCGATTGTTCTTTCACTACTTATGTGATATGTGAATCTTAAATTGGTGTCTGTCGAATTTAAGATCTTAAAGTATTCCTCAAATTCCAGTGTTGTCCCGTCCCACAACATTAGGAGATCATCAGTGAATCGTAATCACTTCGTGATTTTGTTGACATATATATCATTGTTGGGGTGCCACGCTACCAGTTGTTCCCGCCATCCCATTGTGAGACAAGCGTATGCCGGGCTAATGCAAGAACCCCATCGCACATCCTTTTACCTATTGGTAAATCTCATTACCAAAGAGAAAGACATTCTGCATTAAGCACATTTCAATCAGGTCCATTATCATTTGATTGTGTTGGTTATAATGGATCTCTCATTCTTTTAAGAAAAAGGCACATGCGTTTAGACCGATGTTGTCAATATTTGTGTAGAGCGAGATTACATCCATCGTGATCAGCATGTATGATGGTTGCCATGGTAGTTCTTGGAGGTGCCGGAGGAGATCAGTAGTGTCTTTGATATATGAACTTAGATTTTATACGAAGGGCATTAGGCTCCATCAGTGACCCATTGGCAGATACGATCGGTCGTCCTGGTGGTTTTGATGGGTTCTTATGTACCTTGTATAAAGTATATTGTTGCTGTAATAGGGTGGTCTGTGCTTAGAATTATTATAATTTTTTTAATTTTCTTTCCTCATCATTAATTACGTTCTGTTGTTGCCACTGTAAAGTTTTGCGATCCAGATTTTCTTTATATAGCTGTGTGGGATTTCTTTCCAATCGCCTGTAATACTCTTTGTTTTTGAGTTGTGAATGGGCTTCCAGGACATAGTCGATGGTATTTACAATGACGATATTTCTGCCCTTATCAGCCATTTTTATGGTTATAGATTTGTCCTCCATTAGGTTTTTCAGAGCCAATCTTTCTTCTTCTTTCAGATTATCTTGATATTTATTTCCTTTGATCTTGTAGATGTCTTGTACCACAGCCTCCTGAAAGAAGTCAATCTTATTTCCCTGCGGGAGTTGTGGATCGAAACGTGAAGAGGGTTTTTTGCCACTTAAACCTGCTCCTTTTGGGGGGCAAGCCATTGTTTCCGTAATGATTTCTGCCTCTTTTGTTACATCCAGGTTCACGAGGGTGAGGAAGGCAGGCATGTCCGCAGTCCTATGTATAACTCAGTAGCAAGTAAACTTGCACCCACATGCCTTACTTACACTGTACACAGTCCTGGCTTCTAACCACATCAAACAAAACAAGCATCGCAAATGGGAAGAATACACGAAAGCCATATTTTGCTCCTCATTTTTGCATGATGACTTATGGTTCTGTGCTGAAGTGCTATAGCAGGGCTTTAAGTGTGCCGGGTCTGAGCACCAGCAGTTTTTTTTAAGGGGGGCCTCGAAACAGGTCTCTGTCGGGCTCCTGTTTTGTGCCCTGGCACAGGCAGTCCGTTTTCTTTTTCGGACTGCAGTGAGAGCAGGCACATTGATGTGCACGTGGTGAGCTTTGTAGGGGAAGGGAAATCCTTTAAAGATAGTAATTTTCTCTCTGGAGTTCCCTTCTCTTTTTGAAACTCAGGAACAGCAACATTGTTGTGGTGTCACCACCAGGGCTTTAAGTTTCAATATTGTATACAAGCCATAGTTGCTGCTTATTTATCTTATGCAACTAGCAACCACTGAGAAAGCCAATAGTCCTGACGTGTAGGTATGATGTTACTTGTTGTATCATATATCTGGACGCAATGACAGGAACAGCAAAATACAAGTCGGGCGGCACACTGTGCTAAACACAGATTTTTAGCTTAGGTGTTTTAAGCAATGCCCATAATTACATTGACCACGCCCCTTTGAGAGACCCCCCCCCCCCCCGTTTTTTCATCCCACTTAAAGCCCTGTGCTATAGAAAGTTTACTTAATTCCCACATATCCCTCAGCTGTTATTTTGGGGAAAATGCATGCAATGTAGATAGAAGCATGTCATGTAAAGGTCGCGTGCAAAGTGTGGCCCGGGTTGAAAGAAAGAAAACACTCCACTTTAACACATTCCCTAAAATATTGGAGAATGTAAAAGTTTATGCGAGGGGGGTGGAGCAAAGAAAAGGGATGAGTAAAAGAGTTACCCAAAAACAGATCTTCAACAGCAAGTACAAATAAAAACAAGCATTGGCATAGCCAATAGGTCTTGCCTTTGGAACCTTATAAGTATTTAAATATGCAGCACAATATCCTTGGTGCAACACCAACTGTTGCATGGCTAAACACTTATAATGTCCCAAAGGCGAGACCTATTGGCTATGCCAATGCTTGTTATTGCATGTTGTAGGCAGAATCCCAGTTTAAAAGTCAATAAAAAAAGTTGTGTGAAAGTAACATTAAAGTACAAACATATCTCAAGCATTTAAGGAGTTTCATACAGGTAGGAAGTTCAACAAATCAGTAGCCCTCCTTCCCCATGAGAAAAAAAAAACATTTCATTAATGTGTACGATGGTTAACAGTGCTCAATGGAGACCTGTTCATTTCTTAATTGGGAAGAGTTGTATTTCGGCACCATATAAATAAGTCCTGGTTTGCTATAAAGGAGGTGGTGGGAAACCTCACTTTTCCACTTTTTTGTGGAAAGTAACATCTTCCTTGCTGTGTGAAAATTGTCAAAGCATTTAACTGAAGCTACACATCTGTATTTTGCCTGCTGTTTAAGACGTTCATTTGCATAAAAATACTATTAGATTTTGAGGCTGATGGGAACACAATTTTAGTAGAGCAGCTTGTGGTTTCATACATGTGTTTACATACTGGTCAACGTAAGAAAGGGCATTCTCACTTCTCGTTGGGGCTGCCTTGTGGTGAGAGATCTTAGTGCCGTCAGCATTTTGATAGCACTTTAAACCATCTCTTTTGCTCATGTATTTAGGGGCGAGCATAGGCATCAAACAAAAACTCAATGATTCTTACTTCTTTGGGGACTTGTAAAGACATGTACTCACCTAAGACCTATGGGACTCCATAGCTGCCTGCTGGACCCCACCTTCCATTATGGCGGTTGTCAGTCATTGAGCAGTACTACCACTGCTTAATGTTTTGGTGCCTTAAAACATGGCAAGCCTAAAATAACCCCCAGTTCATGACACAAGGAAGTCGTTCACAGCAGGAATGAGGCCTACTTCTGAAGCATGATAAAACATATTTTATTGACATTTTGTTTATTACAATTACAAGCAATACTTGCAACAATTTCCAATGTTAATCGCTATTTATTGTTTAGATCGGGATACATACGCTTTCTTCTCGGGGTAGTGCCCGGCTGACAAATACAGGCTTCCAAATGCTGCTCTACAGTTGCAAGAAAACTATGTTCTCCGACATTGTATGTGGAAAGATGGGTTGGAGATTTAACAATTAATGGATGGAATAAAATATTTTCTTTGGAGTAAACGGACCAACACAATCTCCAAGAGTTAAAAAGCCACATGAGACAGAGGTTTAGGTCATAGCCGACTCATTCGTGACTGATGTGAGCTCCTACAAGATAGGCCAGAAATAGGATACACATGTTCTAGAAATAAAGGTGCAGGTGAATAAAGGCAGCTCACTGAATTCATGCCTCCAATTCATTCCTCAGCTGAACCGATTGATGCAAATCACTCCAACTCACTCAAAGGCAAGTAACTAGAATTGCTTTGCAGCTCTGGTGCACCAAGTTATTGAGCAATGTTGTAAAATCAAGTTTTTCGGCATTGTCACCCCAGATTTTTCACCTTTTTCTGAACCTAATTTTTGCTCACTATGGGCCACTGTGCACTTTGCCACAGCTAAGCCTTGAAAAAGTTGTCTACACGACGAAACACGTGTCGGCTGTCTGCGTCTACGCTGCACACTTCGCGTCAACAAAACCAAGATTCTTCTTGTCTATTGTATTAGAATTGTTTTATGATCTATTGTACATATCGCATGGTGCTATGTTTATTAAAAAACAATTGACAACAGGGTCGATTATTAAACTAATTTGCTGCTGTGCTCTGTATTATATGTTTTGGTTCTAAATGTATAGAGAAGTTTTTTTCCTATACATCGTAACACTGGTTAAGTGGCACAGTGTTTTGCATTGAGCACACTTTTACTCATTTACCCAAACTCATTGGAAGACACCACGGAGGTGCTGACTTGATCTATATTTCCACTGCCACTTGCTCTTAAACTGTTACCAATAAAGGTGAAACCTGGGGTAAAGGGAGCATAAACAGCCTCCAATGTAGGGTCTGATAGTCAGGGAGGAGCTTAGACGCTAAGTAGTGTCCACACACTTGCATCGAGGGGCCACGAGAGCAGGGCATAATGGCCCAGGGGAGTCTGGGCCGTTATGCCCACAATAGGGCCTACAATAGGGAGTGTTTCCTTTAGCAGAATGCCCATGCCATTGGAACCCAACGTATAACATGATTGGTATACACTGGTGTAACCATGTCTGCCCAGGAAGGAACAATTTGTACTCAGTAGGTGCGTTTCTTGAAGCAACAGGACTTCTGTCTGGAGCCTGTTGAAATAGAGCATAACCACTCCCCTTATTTATTGTTTTTTGTAAATACTTATTTTTGTAATAGATAACCGGCCATGTCCTAATTTGAAAGCTATACCATCTGCAGTAAACCTATCGGGAACACACACGATTCAGAATTTAACTTCCAGACCATGAAGATTATGTATGTACCTGTTTTATATCTGCCTAGAAAAAACATTTTGGTCCCTTAAGTATTGATTTGGAGGCGAAGGACCCAGAATAGGGAATTGAGTTACAATGCATGTACTGCCGCAACTAATGTGCTTTTTCATAGCCTATCCTATGCAATGAAACAATTTACATTAACCTGCTGCCGCCATATGCTGTAAACTGACTATTACCTGGGGGACAGACACTAAGTCAGCTCCTGCAAGTATATTTTACCCTGCTGTCTAACTCATGTATACTACGGTAACTGTATAGATATCAATCCTTTTTTCTGGTGGCAAAAATGTTATGTTTTGTAGAGGTAGCTGTTGTATCTTGTTTTTATGCTTTATGTCTTTCTTGACACTGTCCCTTTAACCTGTTCATTCCTTTTGGATCCTTCCTTACTCCTGTGTTCTTTCTCTTTGCTTGGTCTGGCAGTTGCCTGCTAGCCTGGAGAGGGACACCAGCTGTTACCTGGAGCTTATAATAAATATACCTTTTTATCAGTATTCTTGTATGGACTTCATAACTCCTTTCCCTACAACATTTTGGCGATGTCCGGCTAGCGTTACTTGGAAGAAGCTACTGAAGGTATTGTGTTCGGCTGGTGAAGAGAACCACGCGTGAATTTAGAAACGAAAGGGTTACTGCCAAGGAGGAATTTGCTTTCCTAACTGAACTACTGTGCTGTATGACTTAACCGGAACTGAGTTGAGACTGTGTTTGGCATACCCTGTATCTAATATTGAAAAGGAAAAAAAAAACGGAGTGTACTGCTGTGGAACACAAAGATCACGGAGTGAGTACCGTTCACGTATTTTCCACTCATTCGTGCATTGAGACTGCTATCCTTCTCGATGCGACCAAATGCATGTGTGATTTGATCAATCGACATACACTGTTATGCGCAGTGCAACATTGAAAAGTGGGATCCAACGCTTACCTTGAGACTCGTTCGTGCGACATTTGAAAAAGGCTGAAACGCTTTCCACGAGACGCTGTTCCTTTGAAGAACGCTGCCATTGTTGTCCCTTCGAGGAGAGGAAGCTGCGGCTCCTTCTGACTCATTCCGTTACGTTCTGACGTATTGACGTCTGTTCACTACGTGATAGCGGCCATTTTCTTTTTCAACAAAAAGGTTGCTAGGTAACGTGAAAGGAGCACGGAGGAGAGAGACGGCTCCGGGATATATCGGAGTAAATGCAGTTTTGATGGTAACGTTATATTATAATTATTTTTGGTAGCGTGTTGAGAGCCAGCGTAATTTGTGGAGAGACAGCCTTATTATTTGTTGAAGCACGGGAAAAGAATAACGTGGAAATTAAAGGCAGAAAGAGGAAGATGGAAAGCAACAGTGTAGTTATGCCTCCATTGTTTCTGCAGCAAAGTGGTGATCCTCCTATAGAATGGGAGGAATGGATTGAAGTATTCGAGAACTATATTGAGGCAATTGATGGCAAGGACTTCAGCGCTACAAGGAAAAGAGCGTTATTATTGAGTACCTTGGGGAAAGAGGGACAACATGCTTTTAAATTTTTGTCTCCAGGAACTAATGCTGAAGAAAGAGTTATATCTAATGTGTATTTGGAGGCAAAAGCTTGTTTAAAGAAAAGATACTCGAAAGAAGTCAACATTGTCATGGCTAGACACACATTTTACACGCAACCTGAGCGCCAAGGGGAGAGTGTGGATCAATTTGTTACTCGCCTACGGGAGTTATCGTTGAAATGCAACTTTGGAAACATCAGAGACGAAATGATTAGGGACCAGCTCATTGTCCAGTGTGGGAACAAGAAGATGCAAGAGAAGCTGTGGGCGGCGAAGAATCCTTCTTTGCAGAACGCTATTGACATTGCTAAGATAGTTGAAGAATCGGGTGCATGCATGAAGGAGATGGAACGCAAAGATAGTATAAAGGAGAATGTGTCGTCTGTAGATGTTGTTGAAGAAGTGGGAGCTGTGGGTGGAAAGAAATCCTATGAGAGGAGTGAGAAGAATGTGGGGAGGAAGTTTAATAATGCTTATGGTAATGGTGACTCATACAAAAGTAGAGATAAAATGTGTTCAAGGTGTGGCAGCACGTACCACACTGCTGATTATAAAAAATGCTTTGCATTGGACAAGGATTGTTTGAAATGTGGGAAGCGTAGGCACTTTTCAAGAATGTGCAAGTTGGTTCGCAGAGGGAAGATTGCTGTTGTTCAACAAGAACAGGCTGATGTTGCTACGGTTGATGGTGTTGAGGGAGCTAATACAATTTTGTGTGTGAGTGATGAGGGGTCAGACATGAATCCAAGGAGGAGGGTAAGACCTAAGGTGATGTTTGAGATTGATGGTGTGCAAGTTGAGTTGATGGTGGATTCAGGGTCATTCTGGACCATCATTCCTGTGTGCTTATTTAGCGTGAATTGGCCAAAGGTTGAGTTGGAACCGAAGGACATTAATCCTGGCGGGTTTCAAGGCGAAAGGATTGAGATCATGAGTTTATGTCTGCCAATATTTCGTTCAAGGGCAGAACAGTGAGAGGTAAGGTGTACGTTGCCCGGTCTGCTCCAGCCATATTAGGTTGGGGACACCAGTACGATCTACATATTGTGTTGAATCCGAGAGCGGAGGATCAAGTGATGGTTGTGGATGAAGTACCCACTTTGTCGATTGTTGATGGGATGCCTGAGTTGTTTAAGGAGGAGATTGGTGAGTTGAAAGGCTATGTACATAAGATCATGTTAAAACCGGATGCTGTTCCTTTGCAACATAAGGTCAGGAAGGTACCCATTGTAGCTAGGAGTGAGGTAAAGAGGATGTTGAGCGAAATGTTGGAACAAGGGGTCATTGAGCAGATAGAAACCTCAAGTTGGATTTCGCCAGTTGTGATTACGACCAAATCTGATGGCAAATACAGATTCTGTGTTGATTTGCGCACACTTAATCGCAATATTATCGTGGATGGGTTTCCTCTTCCCAATATTAATGAGTTGGTGCTTTTATTGAAAGGGGGGAATTTTTTCACGAAATTAGACTTGCGGAGTGCCTATCATCAGATCAAGCTGCATGAGGAGTCGAAACATCTGACAGCGTTTATCACATCTGAAGGCATTTTCCAATTTACTAGGATGCCGTTCGGGTTGGCATCGGCAGCTGGTGTGTTCCAGGGGATGATGGGTTCGGTGTTGAATGGGGTGGAAAATGTTGTTCATTTTCAAGATGACGTGTTGTTGTTCGGTAGGACGAAGGAGGAGCATGATGTGATCTTGAAAGAAGTGTTGAACAAGATGGAGTCGGCTGGGTTAACTTTGAGGAAAGATAAATGTAAGTTTGCGGTGGAAGAGGTGGAGTACTTGGGTTATACCCTGTCGGCGGATGGGGTGAGGCCTAAGCGTGACTTGTTAGAATCTATACGGAAGGCACCAGCACCTGTCGATAGGGATCAGTTGAGGTCATTTTTGGGCCTTATAGAATATTACGCGAAATTTGTTCGTAATTTTGCGGATAAGACGGAGAAAATAAGAGAATTGCTCAGGAAGGGTTGTAAGTTTAGTTGGGGCAAAGAGCAGGAGAGTGCGTTCGTTGGAATTAAGAAAGAGATATGTGAAGCTGGTATTTTGACACCTTTTGATACTAAAATGGAGTCTGTTCTGACTGTTGATGCAAGTGGTGTTGGCTTGGGCGCTGTGCTTGCCCAGGTTCATCCTTCTGGTTTGAAGACGGTGGCGTTTGCATCAAGGTCCCTTACTGTTTCGGAAAGGAACTACTCTATAATAGAGAGAGAGGCACTTGCTGCGGCATGGGGATGTGAGTACTTCAGGATGTATCTGTGGGGGGTCTCTTTTCAGATTACAGACTGATCACAAACCTTTGGTTAGGATATTGTCGCCGGGTGGGGCTGGGAAAGGCTCGGCGAGGTTGGCAAGGTTAGCAGCAAGATTACAAGAGTATTTGTACAGGGTGGATTATATTCCTGGTTGGAAGAATAACTTGGCAGATGGTTTGTCGAGACTTCCGCTACCCTGGCAGGAGGTTGATCGGGCTGGTGTTGAGTCATCGTTGTGTGAAGGTTCAGTAGCACCGGTGGGTGATGTAGTTGAGTTGTGTTCTGGTGCCGTAGGGAAGGAGAGATGGGATGAGAGCATGGCAAGTGATGGTGTGTTGCATAAGGTGAAGGAATTGATCGTTAAGGGGACTAGGCGAGAGAGTACTCTTGAGTGTGCAGTCAGACCCTTTTTGAAAGTGTTAGATGAACTGTCTATTTTGGACAAAGAGGAGAATATTGTAATGAAGGGTGACAAGTTTATACCACCACAAGATTTGAGATTCACTTTGTTCAAGTTGGCACATGAAGGCCATTTGGGTCAGTCGCTCACCAAAAAAAGGTTAAGGGAAAATTTTTGGTGGCCGTCAATGGATCAACATGTCTCTGATTGGGTTGAGAGGTGTTCTGACTGTTTTGAGAGTGAGAAAAGGTTAAAGTTAGGCACTCAGGCACCTCATGGCACTATTGAGGATCCTCTTGCTCCTTGGCATTCTGTTTGCATGGATTTTGTCGGCCCTTTCAATGGTCTAAGTGTGGATTTGAGGTTTGCCCTTGTACTGATTGATGTCTATTCTAGATGGTTAGTTGTGAAGTTTTGCAGGGAAATAACCACTAAGGTGACAATTCAATTGTTAACTGAAATTTTTAGTGAGGAAGGTTTTCCATTAAAATTAATAACGGATAATGGGACTCAGTTAACTTCTGAGGAAATGAGGAAGTTCCTGTGTGCTTGCGGGATTGTCCATAGTAGGACATCCTTTTACAACCCACAGGGGAATGGAATGGTTGAGAGTGCTAACCGCATGGTCAAAGGTGCGATCCAAATGGCTATGGCCACTGGCGGTTCTGTGAAATGCATGGTGGAGGAGTTGATCTGGGCATATCGCACGACTGAGAATTTTTCTTCTGGTATGATTCCTTTCACTGTGATGAGGGGTCGTCCCGCTGGCACCAAGTTAATTCCGGTTTGGATGAAAGAGTGTGCGGGTTTGGGGAATCCGAGTGGTGTGAAGAAGGCTGTGGAAGGAGTACGTGATGTCTCACAGAAAATCAGGGTGAACGATTTGGTCAAAGTGAAACCTGGGCGGATTTCAGGTGGTCTGACAAAATTCAGGGGGCCATTCAAGGTTAAATCTGTACATGATAGATATGTAATTTTGGAAAATGGTGAACACTGGAATCTTAGAAGGGTGGCTCTTTACAAAAGACATGTCAATGCGGATGTTGGCGATGTGGTTGTGAGGGGAAAGGATGTGGTTGATGTTTGTTCAGAAGAGCGTCGGTGCTCAACGAGTAGGGTCAGGAAACCTCCTTCTTACTTGCAGGATTATTATTGTGACGATTCTTAATTATTTTTTTTGTTTGTTTGGCTTATTTTCTTTATTCTTTTTTTACTACAACTGAAGGAATGAGGATATGTTGTATCTTGTTTTTATGCTTTATGTCTTTCTTGACACTGTCCCTTTAACCTGTTCATTCCTTTTGGATCCTTCCTTACTCCTGTGTTCTTTCTCTTTGCTTGGTCTGGCAGTTGCCTGCTAGCCTGGAGAGGGACACCAGCTTATAATAAATATACCTTTTTATCAGTACTCTTGTATGGACTTCATAATTCCTTTCCCTACAACAGTAGCCAGCTGTACAGAGGAATATTATCTGAACAATTCAGACAGGGGAGCTGTTTACTTGTTACAAGTGCTGCGTGGGAGTATGCTGGTATGTTTCTCCTTCCCATGGCTCATAAGTGTGATCCCAAATTCAACATGCACCAGCACTTGTCTTCATCAGAAGAAGTGAGCTACCAGATGACTCAACAGCAAAGTGGTGCAGTGTGACAACGTCAATACTCTGACAAGTGAAACACTTGGCCTGGAAAATAGATATTGTGACACAACAAAATTAAGCAGTCCACCCAGCTCTGTGCCGGATTTGAAATGGTCATGGGTACTGTAGGAGGCTAGGAGGAACCTCACCCTCACCCTCTCCTTGGGTTGAGTTTTCTGCTTGGGGACAGCAAAAAATGTTTTGATCCGGTCATGTTCCCACATTTAAAAACAACAGCTCAGAACATGTCACTGATGCAGCCCTGATGTGGTAATACAAAGCACATTCCACTATTCCAAGGAGAAATTGCTAGTACTCAAAAACACGAAAAATATTTCAGAGTTTAGGCAATAAATACACGTCTCCTAGTATGAGCAGACCAGGTCTCTACAAAAGTAAATTAGTTGCAGAGTCTGGCATACTGCTTTTTTTGTTGGTAGTATTTTATTTATTGCTTGCTATAGTAAATATTAAAGAGAACACAAGGAGAAAGGGGACGCTGAGCGCACGCCTATTTTATAAGGTAATCAGAGGTCAACACCCCCACACTTCAAATCCTCCAGAGATGCTCACTGGGTGACTAAACACGTTTTAATAACTACATATGGTCGTACTTGCAGGTGGAAATTAGACTTTTTTTGTGTGTAAAAAGCACGAGAGGGTGGGCTAATCACCACGTCAGTGAAATTCGAGACCACAGCGGCACTCGCCAAACCGCCTTAGAAATGCAGGGAGTGGTGTGGAATATAGAAGGGGCAGAAGGGAGCGAACCTGCGCCCAGAGTCCAGGGCAGGGCTGTAACGTCAGGCGTCAAGGTGGGTAGACGTCTTGTCTGACTCGCTTCATCGCTCGCCAATGGGCGTTGTTATGAAGTGTAGTAAAACTACTCGTGTTTTTTAATCTGTCATTGGCTTGGCAAAACCAACATTTACGTTTATATAAAGCTTTATCAGGCAAAATCGTCACAATTTTTCCATCCTGACCCAGATTTGCGCCGATTACGTCCGCTGTGACCGACATACCGAATGGACTAGGGTGGTTGTCAGTCGACCCTGCCCTACAGCAACACTCCAGCCGGTCCAGTAATAAATAAGTTCAAGAATGAAGAGAAAAGAAGTGTAGCGCTGTCTTAAATAAACAGAATGGTGACTGGGTTCATGTAGCTTGATGCGCAACCCCGCTATGACATAACATTAGTCCAAAAAACATGACATAACATATACTTCATCAGTCCAAAAACATTACATCACCCTTTCTGCCACACTTTGTTCCATCTTCCACCCGCAGCCTCGGGTTAAATTCAACAGCAAAGGTGATTGAGTGCTAACTATCATTCATTCTGTGGCTTCCATGTGCCTGCTGCTAGTGCCATTTCAATATCCGTAAAGCACTCACCCTTCGAAGAGCCAAAACCTGTATTAATTTTGTAACAACTGGGAGATAGGTCCTGGGACGTAGGGGCAGCTGGACCATATACTAATGTTTTAAAACACAAAGTGCTGGCTCTACACTGTATTTTTTAGTGCTCCTTAGTTAGAGTAACAAATCACACTTATTTCTGGTTTTGTACGGTATCATTTATTTATACCCTTTTACTTTTTCATTTTTTTCAATTCGGAATTCATTTGAATGAGAAAAACATTGCATACAAACTTTACATATACTTATTCAAAGACATTACACATGAAAAAACAAAACATTAATCCGAACACATCATATATACATTGCACGATTTTCATGCAGCAAAAATATTCAATATTTACATCATCTTTCATTAAGAGATAAAGTCACGTTCAAATGGAGAGAAGACAGATCTAATGAAAACTAAATATATGACTAGAAGAATTAATCAATGTTCTAGTCGTCCAAGGGACAATTCGCTCCTTGCTGTTATAAGTTAGTTGTCTCCATTTTGCCGACGCGTTTCGAACTCGCTATTTTATTTTACGGGTTCTCATCAGGGCTTTATCGCTTTTTATCTGCAAAATATGTGCAATAGAGAGAAATCAGTACGTCTCAGTTTTAGACTTTTTGCCATCCGCTTATTGCTATGTGCTATTAGTTGACTGCAAGGTGCATACCTTTAATATAAGTCATTGCAGTTCCCTTGGGTTCACTTTTTTCTTTTATAGTTTCTGCTACAGTTTCTAGAAAAATACCAATATTCTGGATTTAGTTATTAGATCCAATGCATCGCCTGCAGTTAGACACCAGCACCACTCTTAGATCCTACCTTTTGAGTGTAGTCACTCCTGTCTCGTGGTCACTTCATTTTCGGTGGACAACCGCCACTATAACGCTGTTGTGTTTTTATTTCATATGCCCGAAGGGGTCCTGCTTGTCTGCCTGAGGAGAGTATTTGATATAACAAAGTTCGTTCATTTACCTTATTTACACAAACAAACGGACACAAAACGTCCTGAGCCCAGTAGTGAGTATGTACCTTCTGTTTCAGGCTCAGCTCGCTCGCTCTCACTGCTCTTTTCTACGGCGTCTACTGTATTCTATTTCAGGAGGTCCGTGTCCTATCAGAGTAATAAGCGCTCGATTAGGTGACGCTTGCTACCCTCATTAAATCTAAATTGTTCGGCAAGGCATTTTGGTTTACCTACCCAAATTCGTGTAGTCAGAACTGCTATACTCGATCACCGTGGCTCTCCATCAGTGCGCCATCTTGGACAAGGCGTGGTATTTACTTACAAAACATGATTTTCGGAATTGTGGGATATGTAGTCCTTTTGGACTAGACGATCTCACGCGAGGGGCATTATACATGTTTGTTGTGATACATTTTATAGTCTAGAAATTTCTGACATGGAGTTTAAACCTGTCTGTATGCTATTAAATCGCAATATCAGATAGGCTTCCTTTTTTAGTAAGACATCATCAACATCTTTGATTAGTTTTGTATGGTTGATTGTATACAAGACTGTCCATTTAAAGTCAGTTTCGGTATGGCCCTTTTCTATGAAGTGTTGGACCATGGGGGCAGACACCACTTTATTTTTAATTCGTGATCTATGTTGTGTGATGCGAGTGTTGATCTGCTGATTAGTTTTTCCAATGTATAGTTTTTCGCAGCTACAAGTAATTGCGTACACCACATTCCTGGTTCTACAGTTAGAGAAACCCTCATTTTTCCACCTTATGTTCTTGTGGAGCAATTCAGTGCCCTCAATCGTTGTATCACAAGATACACAGTTTCCACATCTGTGGTGCCCCTTGATCTGTTTCATGCCCCATATCGAAAGCAAATCATGTTTAGGTTTTTCAACCATTACATCGGCACGAACAATCTGTTGGCCAATACTGCGGTTTTTCTTATACGCAAAGATTGGTCGGGGAAAGGGGCATTCTAGTCTTCTAATAGATGCCAATTTCTGAGTAGTGTTTGCCGAACTTGGTGGGTATGGGGACCAAACGTTGTAACACCAACCATTTTCTCCAATTCATGTTTTTCTTTACGTTGAAGTAAGCACTCCAGAGGGGTATATCGTGCTCTTTTGAAGGCATGTTTCAGTAGTTTTTTGGGGTAGCCTCTGGTGGTCATTTCTTCACAAAATCTGTGTGCATGTAGGGCATAATCCTCAACTTCTGAGCAGTTTCTTCGGATTCGAAGTAGCTGCCCATACGGTAGGTTAGTTTTCAGATTTCTCGGATGCGCACTTCGGTGGTGAAGGATGGTATTTTTATCTGTCTTCTTTTTGAAGAGAGATGATTTTAGATGACCGTCAACACAACTGATCTCTACGTCCAAGAAGGTCATCCTCGAGCTACTCTGCTCCATGGAGGATTTAATGTCCTGGTGTTTGTTGTTCAACCAGTGATAGAATTCTATCAATGCGGTGTGGCTCCCCTGCCACAGGACCCCCACGTCATCGATATACCTCAGCCATTGTTTTATGCATTTTTGTAGGGGTTGTTATTCTCTACGAATCTGTTCTCATATTCGGCCATAAATAATATGGCCATCTCCGGCGCATAAGGACAGCCCATGGCAGTCCCCTTGATTTGTACGAAAAACTCATCATTGAAGCGAAAATAGTTATTCTTCAATGTCAGTTCGGCAATTTCCAGAATGAATGTCGTTGGAACCCTGTGTGGTCTATCCCTTGTTTCCAAGTACAGCTTCATTACCTCTAACTCCTCACTTTGGGGAATTTGCGTGTACAGGGATGTCACATCCATGGTGACCATGATCTGAGTGAGTGGGTTAAACTTCATGTCCTCTATTTTAACCAAAAAGTCGGTCGTATCTTTAAGATAAGATTTCACATTATTCACAAAGGGTTTAAGAAAATAGTCCACGTATTTCGAAAGTGGCTCCAGGCACGAGTCACACCCTGAGACGATTGGTCGTCCAGGGGGCTCGGCTAGGTTTTTGTGAATTTTAGGCAGGAAGTATAGTAGTGGTGTACGTGGAAACTTCTTTATCAAAAAGTCACTTTCTTTCGGTCCCACATAACCACCATCACTGCCTGTTTGTACCAATGCAGCTATTGTCGCTTGTATTTCTTGGGTAGGGTCTACTTGTAATTTCCTGTACCAAATTTGGTTGTTGACTTGTGATTTGCCTTCCATCAAACATTTGTCCCTTGGCCAAAGCACAGTTGCTCCGCCCTTGTCGGCTAGTTTGACTATAATCATGGGATCCTCACTGAGTCCCTTCAGTGCTAAACGTTGGCCTTTGCTTATATTTGGCTTGGCAAACTTGCTGTTTTTTTCAAGCTTGTTTATTGATGAAAGGACAACTTGCTTGAATGCATAAATCTGTTTGGGGATATTCTGGTTGGGGATAAAAGTGGATTTATTTCTTAGTCCCGTTGTTTCATTATCAGTTGTTGGTAGCTGATTGGCAAAGAATGACTTTAGTCGTATCTTACGACAAAAAGCAATTATTTCCATCTTAGTTTTTGTGAAATCCGTATGTCGGTTAGGAACAAATTTCAGTCCCAGATTCAGCACAGACTCTTCGTCTGTTGTCAAGGTTTTTGACGACAAGTTAACTATGGTTGAAGGTGCCGCTACGATTTGTATGTGGTTTTCCGAGTGCGCATCTCCCATGGTATTTTTTGTCTTGGTTTTCCTTGCTGGCCCTTCTCTAAAAAAGAGACTTGTTTCTTGTTAGTGTTGCCTCTTATTTCGGAGCCAGATGAATCAGATGAGGATGATGTCTCTGAGAAGGTTTTAAACCTATTACGGGATCGCCCTTGGTAATTGTATAATGCTCCCCGTGAGTCAGCCTGTAAATAATAATCGTCTTTCAGAAAAGGATATGCCTTTTCTAGTGTGAAGGATTTAGAGTCCCTCTCATATTGTGTGGTTTTATTGTTTATTGCAGTGTCCTTAAAGGACAAAATTCGTAGAGAATAACAACCCCTACAAAAAATGCATAAAACAATGGCTGAGGTATATCGATGACGTGTGGCTCCTGTGGCAGGGGAGCCACACCGAATTGATAGAATTCTATCACTGGTTGAACAACAAACACCAGGACATTAAATTCTCCATGGAGCAGAGTAGCTCGAGGATGACCTTCTTGGACGTAGAGATCAGTTGTGTTGACGGTCATCTAAAATCATCTCTCTTCAAAAAGAAGACAGCTAAAAATACCATCCTTCACCACCGAAGTGCGCATCCGAGAAATCTGAAAACTAACCTACCGTATGGGCAGCTACTTCGAATCCGAAGAAACTGCTCAGAAGTTGAGGATTATGACCTACATGCACACAGATTTTATGAAGAAATGACCACCAGAGGCTACCCCAAAAAACTACTGAAACATGCCTTCAAAAGAGCACGATATACCCCTCTGGAGTGCTTACTTCAACGTAAAGAAAAACATGAATTGGAGAAAATGGTTTGTGTTACAACGTTTGGTCCCCATACCCACCAAGTTCGACAAACAATACTCAGAAATTGGCATCTATTAGAAGAACTAGAATGCCCCTTTCCCCGACCAATCTTTGCGTATAAGAAAAACCGCAGTATTGGCCAACAGATTGTTCGTGCCGATGTAATGGTTGAAAAACCTAAACATGATTTGCTTTCGATATGGGGCATGAAACAGATCAAGGGGCACCACAGATGTGGAAACTGTGTATCGTGTGATACAACGATTGAGGGCACTGAATTCCTCCACAAGAACATAAGGTGGAAAAATGAGGGTTTCTCTAACTGTAGAACCAGGAATGTGGTGTACGCAACTACTTGTAGCTGCGAAAAACTATACATTGGAAAAACTAATCAGCAGATCAACACTCGCATCACACAACATAGATCACGAATTAAAAATAAAGTGGTGTCTGCCCCCATGGTCCAACACTTCATAGAAAAGGGCCATACCGAAACTGACTTTAAATGGACAGTCTTGTATACAATCAACCATACAAAACGAATCAAAGATGTTGATGATGTCTTACTAAAAAAGGAAGCCTATCTGATATTGCGATTTAATAGCATACAGACAGGTTTAAACTCCATGTCAGAAATTTCTAGACTATAAAATGTATCACACCAAACATGTATAATGCCCCTCGCGTGAGATCGTCTAGTCCAAAAGGACCACATGTCCCACAATTCCGAAAATCACGTTTTGTAAGTAAATACCACGCCTTGTCCAAGATGGCGCACTGATGGAGAGCCACGGTGATCGAGTATAGCAGTTCTGACTACACGAATTTGGGTAGGTAAACCAAACTGCCTTGCCGAACAATTTAGATTTAATGAGGGTAGCAAGCGGCACCTAATCGAGCGCTTATTACTCTGACAGGACACCGACCTCCTGAAATAGAATACAGTAGACGCCGTAGAAAAGAGCAGTGAGAGCGAGCGAGCTGAGCCTGAAACAGAAGGTACATACTCACTACTGGGCTCAGGACGTTTTGTGTCTGTTTGTTTGTGTAAATAAGGTAAATGAACGAACTTTGTTATATCAAATACTCTCCTCAGGCAGACAAGCAGGACCCCTTCGGCCATATGAAATAAAAACACAACAGCGTTATAGTGGCGGTTGTCCACCAAAAATGAAGTGACCACGAGACAGGAGTGACTACACTCAAAAGGTAGGATCCAAGAGTGGTGCTGGTGTCTAACTGCAGGCGATACATTGGATCTAATAACTAAATCCAGAATATTGGTATTTTTCTAGAAACTGTAGCAGAAACTATAAAAGAAAAAAGTGGACCCAAGAGAACTGCAACGACTTATATTAAAGGTATGCACCTTGCAGTCAACTAATAGCACATAGCAATAAGCGGATAGCAAAAAGTCTAAAACTGAGACGTACTGATTTCTCTCTATTGCACATATTTTGCAGATAAAAAGCGATAAAGCCCTGATGACAACCCGTAAAATAAAATAGCGAGTTCGAAACGCGTCGGCAAAATGGAGACAACTAACTTATAACAGCAAGGAGCGAATTGTCCCTTGGACGACTAGAACATTGATTAATTCTTCTAGTCATATATTTAGTTTTCATTAGATCTGTCTTCTCTCCATTTGAACGTGACTTTATCTCATAATGAAAGATGATGTAAATATTGAATATTTTTGCTGCATGAAAATCGTGCAATGTATATATGATGTGTTCGGATTAATGTTTTGTTTTTTCATGTGTAATGTTTTAAAACCTGTATTAAGGCATTAGTCTGCCGCGCAACGGACCAGATCTGCCACGTCCACGAGTGCCTTCTAAAACGGACCTCAAATATTCAAATCTGCTAATGTCTGAATATGCGAGTCTTATCCCCCCCATCCCACCATGGCGGATACAGGGAGACTTTCCTTAGCTCCTCCCTAGACGCATCATAACATACTTCATATGCCATAAAGAAAAGGCTTGGCATACAAAGAATCAATCTCACATAGATCTGCCACGGGAAGAGGAGATACACAGGCCACCATCAGTCCCCTCTATGCCAATGGCCGCACTGTGTCCCACGAGTAGCTATAGTCACCTTGTCTATTTAATTTATACACGCAGCACTTGAAGGGCTTCCTACTGCATCGTGGCGTGAACGCTTACCAATTTGCTGATGACACTCAGAACCTACTTTAAGGGAAAAGTCCAAGAGGACTTATTCATTCAAACGTAAGCTAAATTTGTGAGAAAGGTCTTAGCAGCTCCATCACCTCAGAATTCAACAGCGCCTCACCCCTTTAAACAAGTGCATGCGCCTCGCGTGGCAGCAGGGGGAGGGGAGAGAGGAAGGGGCCTGCGCAGGTTTCCCTTGCAGGAGCTAGCAGCAAGGCGCGATAATTGCTAGCATGGCGCCCTTGCTCGCTCCCGCAAGGGAATCTCCAAACATGCACGCGTTGCCATTGGAAGCAATGCAACGCGTGCATGTTTTTGCCTGCAAAAGTGTAGCGATGGCTAAAGGTCTTTTTCTTATGTAGGGCATGCACGCTGCGTAGGCGAGACCTAAAAAAGGAGGTTGCAGAAACCAGACAGCATGTTGTGGAAATAAATACAAATTAAGCTTCCCGAGCGCTGAACAGCTTTTGTAGATAAACTAATGGTGGATCTCGGCAGAGGAGCCCTGGCTCTCTGAAACAGAGGCCGGGGAAGAGGAACTGCTGCTGATACTGCATGGAGCGGAGCCGGATGGAGGAGGGCAGGCAAACAGCTGATAAGATGTTGGGCTTTATTTTATGTTCATAAATGTATAACATAGTGTGTTCAACCACCAGGAGCTTCTTTTAAATAAATAAACTCTCAGCAATGATTGTTGTTTTGCTTTCAAATTATAAAGGTTCCTACAAATGCATGCAATGTAGGCAGAAGCACGTCACTTAAAGCATCGCGCCAAAACAAAGAAAACACTGCAGTTTAACCAGCGCATTAACTAAAATATTAGAGAATGGAAACGTTTACATGCATGGGAAGGCGAAGGGAAGGGATGAGGAAAGGAGCTGCCTCAAACACCCCCGCTTCACCTCCACACTCTGGCAGCTTCCAGTCCCTCCGAATCCTTGTCTGAGCAGGTGAGCGACACTGGGGAATGGCGGCCAGGTAAAATAATTTTGTTTACTCTGTACACGGAGGCATAGGGTCCTGCTTTTAAACTTTACTGAGAGAAAGTGCCGTCCGGAAGCCTGCGGTGTGGCACCCAGTATGGTCGCGAACAGAGGAGTTTGGCGAGGGGGGCACAAAAACGTATCAAACCTCTCTGAAAGCATGAAGGGAAAAGAGGAGTTTGACGGGGCTGGGAGGAGAGGGCAAAAACATAAAAACTCCGTAAGCAAGTACAAATAAATAAATAAAAAAAAGTGGCAAGGCAGAGGGACTAATAAGCCCACTAACGAATCAGAAGCCATCATTTATGAAGGACAATGACACATGCCAATGACAAATATGGGCGGAGAGCCGGAGGGGCTTCCTGTGCATACCCTAATCTAGCATGTCTTGCAGCGCATGCGTGCTGCCCTTAGGCTCGACCTAAAAAGGGGTCAGGCAAATCCAACTTCTGTATGGTAAAACACTTGCAAAGTATGTCCGACAAGTAATCGCTCTCTACGCACATAAATTCTGGCTTTATTCTATTCCACAGTTATCTACCTCCCCAGCATTCCACACAGATTTGTATCCTAAAAACAATCAAAGTTCTGAAATTGACAGAAACTCGTGCTACCTCTGAAAGGTCACCTAGTAACCACCATTTTAGTCGTATTTGTCCGATCTTTATTGGCAAAGTTCGGAGCACTGTCTCTCTATTGAATTTTAGGTACTCCAGAGTTAACCGACCCTACACCCAACCTTACTTGCCCAACCTATAACATTCCAGCTATAAAACAACCTTACCTTTTCAGCAGGGGTTGTAGCATTGAAGCAACTAATGCATAAATTTAGCATCTGGCCTTGACATATTTAAAGAGGAATTTCAGTGCACAATTAAATTTGTGTGCCCCTTCTCGTGTGGCTCAGTTGCCACGAACTGCAAGGCGAGGGTGGAGTTAGATGGCTGAGGATCCAGCAGGTAGACGATCAGCAGATGTAAACACATGTTTTTTTCTCCTGACAAAAATGCCAGGGCATCTTTGGTTTCCCAATCTGGCCCTGCTTACCAGCTTCCCTTTGTGCCAGTACATCATCTCTACTGTCCTCTTTCTCCACTTCATAGAGGTCCCGAAGTAACCACTGCAAAGAACCTTATGAAGGGTAGATATTTTCCCCATCAAAATAACTACGTACCCCTGTGGGTAACAAGAGTGCCATTTTCACCTATAACAAACAAGATAAATGCTCTATTGACCCTACCCACCAGTTACAGTAGTCAAACTCGTCTTTACTGAGGTTTAGAGCAGGCCCGGTTCTAGAGGGTGAGCCAGGCCCCCCCAAGATAGCTCTCTGGTGCCCCCCCCCCGGCCATTCACAAACAAAATAAATCTGTTCTTTTTCTTAACGAATCACACAGTCCTGGAGGCTCACAGTCACAGCCTAATTGTGTGACTTTCATCTAGAGCGCCAATTCCATGGGCTACTGTAAATGCCTGGGTACCAGTGGCGGCTCCTCCGCTAAGGCGGAGAAGTGTCGCCCCACTGCCTAGAAGCAGCAAAATAATTTTTTTTTTATTATAATAACCTAATGTTATTTTATTTTGACCTCCTGCTGCAGCAGCTTGCATGAGGGGTTGGGGAGGGGCTGCAGAGCATGGGAGGAGTGATCGAACACTCCTACGTGCGCAATGACTGTTTGGATGGCCCTCTTGAGACGCCCAAAACAGTCATGTGCACTTCTGTATTCTCCATGAAGGTTGCATTACAGCCTGCATGGAGAACATGCCCCCCCCTTCCAGCCCCTGGCTGACCGCCTTATCACGGCGCTCAGTTCAATCACAACGCTGCATTGTGGCATTGTGATTTGCTGGTGGGAGCCCTAGTGCTTCCTCCTTCCTGTTCCGCCCAAGAAGCCACGAAGAGGACGCAGGAGAGGCGGCAGCCGGTAGGTCGGCCGGTCAAGAGGTTTTTTTTTTCTTACCCGGTCACATCCCCTGCTTTTTCCCCATCATTCATCACAGCTCATCTTTAGAGAAGTGTCAATGTATCATTTACATCGACAGTTCATGTCAGTGCCTGGACATTTTTACGTGATACCACTGCCTCACACCTCATGAGGGTCATGCTGAAGCTTTCCAAACTCTTGTTGACAATAAAAGGCGATGTGTAAAGCCGAGGAACGAGCTGCCGACATTCAGTGCTCCGCCCCCCTACCTCTGAACAGTGCCGGCTGCTGCTGCTGGGCACAACGATAAAGTCACCAAGGGAGGGCATTGTTACTGTGCACGTGTAAACAGAAGAGGTACCAGAGACCCCCCCCCCCCGACTATATTGGGACTGCATGCTCCCGTCACACAGTAATTAAGACCTGATCTGTTTTTTTTTGCACAAACAGTGGGAAGGATTTTGCAATTGCAACTAAAGTAAGTGAAAATGAACATTCAGTCAACATCTGAAGTACTCCAGAAGGCCCCTCCCAGCCGCCCCGGACGTGCATCACTTACCAGCCTCCACCAACCAGGGGAGACTGCCTCGGGTGAGGAAACGCTGAGTCATGCGGGGGCGGGACAGCCCTCCGTGACTAGGGGCCCGCCCTCCTTATGGCCACTGCGTGGCCTCGGGCAGGCGCATTCTTAGTAGTGATTTCTTACATTTTTTACTGCTGTGCCGTTAGTCCTAATTTCTGTCCAGGGCCACTGGAATTATGCGGCGAGTATAAACCAAATTTTGTAGTTGGATTGACTAATTTATGTGTTTTTCTTGCCTGCTCCTGGTCCCATGCAGTGTTTCCTTGCCATGCAGCCGCATTCCTGGAAGCATCTTGATTGCCACTGGTGGGACAGCCTGAGCCTCACACTTTAAAGTGGACTGCAATCCCCAGAGTGCACCGCTGCCTCTACACACCTGCCGCGAGTGAGGGGGAGGCGGGGCTAACGCGCTCATATCGCAGCCTCTACCCCCGCGGCACGGGACGAAGCACGGACCAAGAGCGGGCCCGTCTGAGGCCGAAGGAGGCTGGGCCATATTATTTGGTTGTGGTATTGGCTTTGGCAGTATTCTATGTTGCTGTCCTGACCCCAGTCTTGGGAATACCTGGCCCAAGGTAACGTGAAGCACTCTGCTAGCTATCGACTTTACTAGATTTGACTTTACTTTTCTGTTTGGTGGGTTTATACCTGGGACAACTGGCAACCATCTGTATAAAATGAGTAAACAGAGAGGGGTAGCTGGGACTTTGGATGCTTTTATTGTAAGGGCTGAGTCACTCCACACGCATGAAATAAAACTGACGGAGAGACAGTTGTCATTAGACCCTGCCACGCTACAGTCTTGTCTGTCATTAGGGGGCCAAGTTGCTCCCAACATACTATGCCCAAATACAGTAAATACATCACCAGTGCGGGCTGATCCTGCTTCCCCTACCTCACCCCCACCACTCCTGGATTCTTCTAATACGTCCATTTCAGGTGCGCCCAGCACCAAATCCCGGGGACATGCCGCAAGGCCACATAGAAACACCAACCAAACCAGCTGTCCAACCTACTAAAAGGAAGAAAAACGCTGTCATTGCTAGGCCCAAACCTAAACCAAAATATTCCAAAAGTGGCCCATCCACCAGTAGCCTAAATGTTCATGAGGTTGTTAGCACAAATTCAGTTGCGACCCAGACAGATATCATCCCTGAGCCTAGGTGTAATGAGGTTGACATGGGCGGTGCTGGGGGAACTACACCCATAGGGCCTGTAACAGAAGCGCTTGAAACAATGCTGGTTAACATCAAGGATGCGCTTGCTAAAAATGTTGATTTGTTTTGGGGGAGACTAATGGATTTGAACTCCGCTATGGGCAAATTGAGTGGTGGGAAGTTAAATAATGTTTTTGATGATGTGGGGGTTGGAACTCTATAACATCTGGCCAATAACCATGTTTTCGAGTTGCAATTGACTGGTACTGCTCCTCCCATAGACATACCCTTTGTTAACCCCTGTGTATCCTGTCGCAATCGAGAAAACCATTCTGTGCCTAACCCCGCCCTTATCGGGAGCGAAAGCCAGGGCATGTCAAGAGCACACAACATAAATAATTTAAATCTGACCGCAGGGAGTGTGATTCGTAATCAGCCCCAGTTGGGTATCATTGTGGCTGACTCTAATAACGACGCTGGAGATCGCCTTAGGGACACATGCTTAAGACCAAATACTGATGTTCTGAACCTACCGCCTGCCTCTAGTCCACATGTTTTAGTTTTGGCCGGCGCTCCAAACCTTGCTGGGGTTCAGAGGGAATCTTGGTCAGACCTCCACAACAAATCAGTAGACTGGCTATGCAAACACAAAGGTCTCCACCCCTCCTCAATGGATGAAATTATTATGGCCAGGAGAGTAGGGTGGGTTGGCCAATCGAATAAGAATATCAATGGCAATTGCATCGTTCTTAATTTTCGGAGACCGCAAATGGTCCGTCGTATATTATCCACCAGAGAGCAGTCTTTTGCCCAAAACACTGTTATTTGTGCACTTCCCTTAGGCTATTTTTACAAACCATCAGCCGTACCGGTTAGGGATCCTGACGCATTCCCCTTGGTAGTAAATAGATTCCATGCAATGTCCAACTTGGATAGTCAGGACTGACGACCACTGTCGATGCCCAAAATACAGGACTATGAGGAGGACCGTCCAGGTACTACATCCCTACCTCACAAAGATAGGGCAGTCACTACTAGGGCTAGCAGGGGGGCTGATCTGAGCATTCTAAGTTGGAATGTGGCAGGGCTTCAAATCAGGCTTGATTTTCAGGACTGGCTGCGTATAATAAAGGAACATGATATAGTCATGTTCCAGGAGACCTGGGCCACTGAAGATTTGTATATTGAAGGGTTCCACTGTTTAGTGTGGTAGCCCAAAGTTCCAAAATGGGCAGATCGTCGGGGGGATTAATGTGGCCGCTGGAGGCAGTGTTAAGGCCATCCCAACGAATAGCCAAAACTATCAAGTTGTGTTTTTTAAAAAGGAGAGTCTGTTTTCACCTGGTACATTTTTATAACAATGATTTTTATTCTATTCCCAATAGGAACTTCATTGGGCTTTTTGATTTTATTTCAAATTTAGATACCAATCCTAATATGGAGGAACGTACTGGGATTCTGCTTGGGGGCAATTGTAATGCCAAACTTACTAATATGGAGCATGCTGCAGGTATAAGTAATTCTGGACCCTCCATTCGCAGGGGCGCAGAGCTAACAATGTTTCTAAGATCATATAAGTTGCCCAATGTTATGGGCTTGGTGGGAGACTCCAATGCCATTAACCACATACCACCAACATTCAGGGGAAGGGGATGTTGTTCAACCATTGATTTCATTTGTATCTCCCCCTCTCTTGAAGATCAATTAAAGGCCGCAGAGGTCATTGCTACGGATCATGGGGATCATAACCCTTCAAAATATGCTGAGCTCCGCACCTAGACCCGGGTTTTCTCGTGAACGCGGGGCTACGAATCTTACACCCTCAACTGACAACTTAAGATTAATATGGAAGGGTGTTGATAGTGGAGAAGTGTTCAGAAAATTACTTAAGGGGAATATGCATCTTATTAACTCTTGCGTGTCATACCAACCTATACATACTGAGGTAATCCAGGACTTTTCTAAGCTTTGCCAGGCCACGAAAACCCTCCTGTTAAAACCTGCATCTTTGGCAGGAAGTACACCTAGATGGTTTGATCGAGACTGTACATTGGAAAATAGGAATCTTTGCAGGGCTTTTTCATCTAACCTGAGGTGTACCACAGACCTTCAGTTGGCAAGTAGGGAATATAACACAGCGATTTCGAATAGGAAGAAAGTTCTAACAGAACGCTGGGAAACCCTTTCAGAGGCCGCCAGTATAAAAAAGGGCAACATATTTTGGTCTGCAGTAAAGGACCTCCGATTGATGGGCCAGTCATTAACCCCCATCAGTTGCAACATCTCTAGTGAATCTTGGGAAAATCATTTCTCAAAAATGTGCGCCACCCCCCAATTAGAGACAGACCATTATGAGCCTGGTCAATTGGCTACCATAGAGCTACCTATCTCTGAAGTGGAAGAGGCTATCCACCAGAGTATAGAGAATAAGGCACCTGGGTCAGATGGGCTGCCAATTGACTTAATAAAATGGAATCCAGATTTTTGGGCCCCGCTACTTTTGAATGTTTTTAATAGTTTAACTCATGCCATGGTTCCCGAAACATGGGCTAAGAGTATTATAGTTACAATTTTTTAAAAAGGAGACAGGTCCCAGCCCAGTAATTATAGACCAATATCATTAATTGGCAATACCCTAAAAATATTGTGGAGAGTTCTCTACAATAAAATTTTAACCTGGACAGAACAAAATGGTATTCTAGAGCCATGCCAGCTAGGCTTCCATAGGTGGGTACAACTGAACAATGCCTTAACCTTAATTTGGTTATTGGGAAATACACCATTGCACGGAAGTCTCCGGTTTATCTGGCCTTCATGGATTTGTTCTCTGTATTTGACCTTGTCAACAGGTCAAAGCTGTGGACAATCTTCTTGGCATACGGGCTGGATGAGCCGCTGGTACATTTTTTAGCGTACCTCCATAAAGATCTCCAGGCACAGGTGAGGATCAGCATGGGTGGAGTGGTCTCGGGTCCTATTAAGGTAGGAAGGGGGGTCAGACAGGGTTGTGTCCTGGCCCCCCTTCCCTTCATCATTTACATCAACGGGTTGAATAGTTAATTGAAAACTGCAACTCATGATGTCCCCTTAATTAACGGAATCCTCTCCCCGTGCTATTCTACGCTGATGATGCGGTTCTCATAGGCCGCACCCCAAATTCTCTGCGTACCCTAGTGCAAACTTTTGTAGGGTATATGGATGGTTTGGATCTGTGTGTCAATTTAAAAAAAATCTTTTTTAATGTCTTTTGGTCCTGGGAAGCGACAGATAAGCTCTTTTGCAGTGGATAGTCCGAGATTGACATGCACTTGCAAATTTCCTTACCTTGGGTTGGTCTTTGCTGCGAACAGCTCCTGGACTGAGCATCTCGCTCACTCCAGGAGCAAGTTCTCAAAGGTCTCCAACTCAATTCTTAGCCTTCCCCGTCCTAAGACCACTGGAGCTATTTTAGCCATTCAAAAAATCAATAAATTACAGTGCATTCCTGTGGCCACATATGGGGCTGAGATTTGGGACATTGTAAATAGTTCATGTATCCAGCAGGAAGAAAATGGGTTTTGCAGGAAACTGCTGGGCATCCCAATCTCTACCCCACAATATATTTACCACAGAGAACTTAATCTTAATTTCATATCAGACTTCATATGTGCTCGACCTGCTCTTTTCTGGCTATCAGTATGGAAGAACCAGGCTGCCTCCCTTACTAGAGAGATCATCAATGACTGTGTTATGTGTGAGAAAGGGATGGATATCCCTTGGTTGAGTGAAGTGCAACAAAGCCTACGCAGTGTCAATAAGGAAGGTATTTTCTTAGATCCAAGTACAGCTGAAACTGTGCCCAAACAGGAACTAAGAGACTCCCTCTATTCCCTATATAACACAGAAAGGATTGTTTTGGAATCCAAGAAATCCTCTGTTCTCAGTTACATGTCAATTGAACAGTATTACCATCCTTTACCTATATATCTCACCTTACCTATGAGCCATTGGGAAAGGAGCCTAGTATTCCGTTTAAGAGCAGGAACTGTTAGATGTGCACTGTGCTTTCCTCTTGGTTACCACGCTAACCTCGATCACACACCATGTCCCTGCGATGAGAAGAGTGGTCAATTAATTTTACACTTCTTATTTTTTTGTAAATATTACATAACATACTCAAAGTGGCTTTTAAATCCATTTTTTTTTAAAAAAAGACAAGGCCTATTAGCCTGGATAAGGCTTATTCATGCATAGTAACTCTGGTGGATGAAGAGTTGATTTTTCGTATAAGTACATTCCTCAGAATTGCTACTAGAGCACGTAAGTCCATGTCTGATCCCTGAGATTTTATTTTTGTATAATTGTAGGATGATACAATGGTTTATATATCAGTAATTTATTTACTTATTAATTACCAAGGAAGTTATTCCTAACTTGTAAATTAACTTATCAAAATGTGGTGGCTATATTGCTGTAAAACTGTATATTACCATGTGTTCTCAAACTCTCTGATTGTCATTTAACTGGTTATGATATTGTGCTTTTATCAGTACCAAGTTACCCGGATAAAGTTTTATGAATGAATGAATGGACTAATTTATTTGGCAATATAACCCAAATTATTGGGTGTAATGTGGCACATTTTGTGATAGTACAATTTAATTCTTTTTTATATTTTTACATGTTAACACTGTCTTGGAAAAGGCTATACATCTTGTTAGTACAACTTTAACACTGAAATACAGCAATAGGTACTGGAAGGTCACCCGTCGACCTTTATGAAGGGCCTTCCAAGTTGCAGCTTTTTAAGTAACTTTCGATGCATTTGAGCTAGAAACATTTTATTTTCTTTAAATCTGCAAACTAAGCAGCAGATGATGATTATGTGAAAAATGTGGCAATACATAATTATGTGGAATACGCTGCAGCCACAGAAGCACATAATTCCAGTGGCCCTGCTTATGGCACTGTATTAAGCAAAAAACATTGATAATGGCAAAGTTTTCATTCCTTAATTGAAAAGACTGGTCAAGTTTCACTAATACAACATAGATGCAGAATGGAGAGGAGCAGTCCATGTGCCGATTATACAAAGAAAAGCACTGGCAACAATTCCTTGGCAACACTGACAACATTGCTGCCACTATCCTGCCTACACTCAATCTCCCGAGGTGCTCACAGAAGAAGCTCGCTAATATAATTAGAAGGAATTTAAAGAACAGACACCCAACTTCGGGGCACTGGTGACTGTGCATTTATCCTCGCCCAACAAAATGCTCTCATTTTGGCACATGAATAAACAGAAATCATAGTCAGGGCCACTGGAATTTTGTGACTCTGCAGCCCTACCATTTGTAACAGATTTTTCAAAAGTTGCATCAATATAAACATTTTAAAATTCTGAGCTGCTAGGTGTCCCTGATCTGGATTAAAAAAAAACATATTTAAGCTTCAAATAAATGTGGTGTTTTGGGGCATTTTGAAAGGTAGCGTGCATAGCTTACCTATCACACTAACGATATTTACTAAAGATTCATTCATAGCTTTGGCAGCGGTGGTATCCTTTCATCAGAAGACCCGAAAACACCACAGCCACTTTAGGAACTCTGGCTCCACTGGGTAACCATCAAAGATTTTAGAATCTTGACAAGAGGACAAGTTGATGACGTACATAGATGAGAGATGGAGGTTGATCAGAGGAAAGCATGAGGATAGAAACGATGAGTAAGACCAGCATTTGCAATGCAATAGGTCTCGCATTAGGAAAGTTTGAGCTATTGTTATTGTAAATGACACATTTTTTATTTATGTGTTGGTTTTGAAAATAGCGAAATTAATAGCTTTGTCATTTACAATGCCAATAATTTTAACTTTCACTTGTAATGCAATATGTGTTGTTTTTACATGACTTAGATGTATTAATATTACAAATAACAATGGCTTTTATTTATTTTTAATAATTAATACTTAAATAAAAGTTATTGTAATTTATAATGGCAATAACTTAAACTTTTGGGAAGATTATGTTCAGTGTATTTTATTGTGATGAAAATCCAAGAACAGAAGTGGAATATTAACATCTTTTTGTGACATTTGTAATAAAGCTTGAAACATTGACAGAACATATTAGAACCAGTTGTTGAATGGTTGCACAGAGTGATGCTGTGGCGTTCAGTGGTGCTGAGTGATGCTGTGGCATTCAGTGGTGCTGAGTGATGCTGTGGCGTTCAGTGGTGCTGTGGCGTTCAGTGGTGCTGAGTGATGCTGTGGTGCTGAGGGATGCTGTGGCATTGAGTGATGCTGTGGCTTTGAGTAATGCTGTGGCGTTGAGGGATGCTGTGCGTTGAGTGGTGCTGTGGCATTGAGTGGTGCTGTGGCATTGAGTGGTGGTGTGGCGTTGAGGGGTGCTGTGGCATTCAGTGGTGCGGAGTGATTCTGTGGCGCTGAGTGATGCTGTGGTGTTGAGTGGTGCTGTGACTTTGAGTGGTGCTGTGGCTTTGAGTGGTGCTGTGGCGTTGAGTGATGCTGTGGCGTTGAGTAATGCTGTGGCGTTGAGTGATACTGTGGCGTTGAGGGATGCTGTGCACTGAGTGGTGCTGTGGTGTTCAGTGGTGTTGTGGCATTGAGTGGTGCTGTGGCGTTGAGGGTTGCTGTGGCATTCAGTGGTGCTGCGTGATTCTGTGGTGCTGAGCGATGCTGTGGCGTTGAGTGGTGCTGTGTCGTTGAGTGGTGCTGTGGCATTGAGTGGTGCTGTGGCGTTGAGTGGTGCTGAGTGATGCTGTGGTGCTGAGTGATGCTGTGGCGTTGAGTGATGCTGTGGCGTTGAGTGATGGTGTGGCGTTGAGTGATGCTGTGTTGTTGAGTGATGCTGTGGCGTTGAGTGATGCTGTGGCGTTGAGTGATGCTGTGGCGTTGAGGGATGCTGTGGCGTTGAGGGATGCTGTGCGCTGAGTGGTGCTGTGGCATTGAGTGGTGCTGTGGCATTGAGTGTTGCTGTGGCATTGAGGGGTGCTGTGGCATTCAGTGGCGGTGAGTGATGCTGTGACGTTGAGGGATGCTGTGGCGTTGAGTGATGCTGTGGCATTGAGTGATGCTGTGGCGTTGAGTGATGCTGTGGCTTTGAGTGGTGCTGTGGCGTTGAGTGATGCTGTGGCGTTGAGTGATGCTGTGGCATTGAGTGATGCTGTGGTGTTGAGTGATGCTGTGGCGTTGAGTGATGCTGTGGCGTTGAGTAATGCTGTTGCGTTGAGTGATACTGTGGCGTCGAGGGATGCTGTGCACTGAGTGGTGCTGTGACGTTCAGTGGTGTTGTGGCATTGAGTGGTGCTGTGGCGTTGAGGGTTGCTGTGGCATTCAGTGGTGCTGCATGATTCTGTGGCGCTGAGCGATGCTGTTGCGTTGAGTGGTGCTGTGTCGTTGAGTGGTGCTGTGGGGTTGAGTGGTGCTGTGTCGTTGAGTGGTGCTGTGTCGTTGAGTGGTGCTGTGGCGTTGAGTGGTGCTGAGTGATGCTGTGGTGCTGAGTGATGCTGTGGCATTGAGTGATGCTGTGGCATTGAGTGATGCTGTGGCGTTGAGTGATGCTGTGGCGTTGAGTGATGCTATGGCGTTGAGGGATGCTGTGCGCTGAGTGGTGCTGTGCGCTGAGTGGTGCTGTGGCGTTGAGTGGTGCTGTGGCATTGAGTGTTGCTGTGGCGTTGAGGGGTGCTGTGGCATTCAATGGCGGTGAGTGATGCTGTGATGTTGAGGGATGCTGTGCGCTGAGTGGTGCTGTGGCATTGAGTGGTGTTGTGGCATTGAGTGGTGCTGTGGCGTTGAGGGGTGCTGTGGCATTCAGTGGCGCTGAGTGATTCTGTGGCGCTGAGTGATGCTGTGGTATTGCCCTGGTCCGATCATTTCCTGGTCCCGTTTTCATGGCAAACCAGTATAGATTCATGTCGAGCTCCGGTCATACGCACGCTAGAAAGAGTCTGGTCCAAGCTCTCTCTTGAGAATTGGACGCACAGACTGGAGCAGACTGCCCCGGTACACAACCCCGACCCTTTGGTAGCCGACAAAAATCTAGCGAGCTGGCTTGACAGCTCAATTGACTTTGTCCTTCCTAGAAAAAGAGTTGAAAAGAAAAGTAGAGCTTTTAAATCTCCATGGTACACGCCTGAACTTAGAGACCAGAGGAAAGGATGTAAAAAATTAGAACGTGCATGGAGGAAAGATTGGGCCAGTCACAACAAGGCCGCATATAGATCAGCTATCAGGTCTTATAAAAGGTCTCTTAAAACAGCCCAGGCTGCATTCTTCGAGGAGAAAATTAGAATTTCCTCTAACTCTTCCAGGGAAACCTTCCGGATAGTGAAGGAACTCTTGAAAGTTCCTAACCCTCCTCCCGTCTCGGACACCTCTGGGGCCAAATGCAATCAGCTTGCGGACTTCTTTGACAGTAAAATTCAAAACATCCTAAAAACTCTACCTCAAAGTGACTGTCCTTTCCATCTTCGCACTCCCAGGGCCCCCACATCTGGCCCTCATCTGGATTCCTTTGCCCTGGTCTCCAGGGAAGAATTTCACAAAGTCCTGGCATCTATGAAAAGTGGATCTCCCAGCGATCCCGCTCCCATGCACATCCTAAAACTTATTACATCTACCTTCACCCCCTTGGCCACCGACTTAATAAACGCCTCCCTCTCTCGAGGTATCGTCCCTCCTAGCTGGAAGACAGCTATTGTAAAAGCACTATTAAAAAAGCCACAGTTGGACTCTTCCGAGTTGGCCAACTTTCGGCCCATTTCATTACTGCCGGGACTCAGTAAGATTGCTGAGAAAATAGTGAACCAGCAACTAGGCATCTTTCCTGGAAACTAATGAGCTACTGTGGAGCTCTCAAACAGGCTTCCGCCCAGGTCAGGGCACAGACACCGCCCTCATAGCAGTTGTCGAAGAGGCGAGGCGCATATTGGATTCAGGAGGGTCAGCAGTCGTGATCCTCCTGGATCTAAGTGCAGCCTTTGATACGGTCAACCACCGTATCCTAATCCAGCGCCTCAGTAATTTGGGAGTCTCAGGCACAGCCCTGTCATGGCTAACATCTTTTCAAAATTACAGAACTTACCAGGTTTGGGAAGGCAACCACGGTCTAACCTGATCCATCTCCAGTGTGGTGTACTGCAGGGCTCCTCGTTGAGCCCTACTCTGTTCAACATGTATATGTCCCCACTGGAAGATGTGGTCACCCCTTTTGGGATCAAACTAGTCACCTACGCGGACGACACACAATTAGTCGTCTCGCTCACCCAATTAGACCAGTGCTCTGGAAATCTTCAATATTGTCTGTCAGAAATCCATGCCTGGATGAGTAAATCCTTGCTCAGACTAAACTGAGCTAAAACGGAGATTATGCTCCTAGGACACAAGTCGACACCCTTAGCTGACTCCATCTGGCCCGTCAGTATGGGGGCTTTTCCTACCCCAAAAAATGAAATTAAAAGTCTTGGGGTTTGGCTCAAACAGGACCTCTCTTTTAGAATTCAAGCTAAAAAAACGGCCGGCATATGCTTTGGCCTACTCCGTTCAGCCCGTAAAGTCCTCCCCCTCTTACCTCCTCACTCTAGAAAGCTCCTTATCCAAGGTTTAATTCTCTCAAAGTTGGATTACAGTAACGCCCTTTATTTGGGCGCCCCAGAGGCCACCATTAACAAACTTTAATTGATCCGAAATTCTGCAGCTAGGTTGTTGACAGGTTCATCTGCAAAGCTCTCAGCCAGACCTGCTCTGAGATCCCTCCACTGGTTGCCAATATGTGAGAGGATTAAGTTTAAATCACTGTGCATTGTCTACAAATCCCTACAGGGCAAAGGACCCCCTATCTTGAGGAGTCTAGTGCGCCCTTACAAGGCCAACAGGACACTCCGCTCTGACCTTGGGCACCTTGCCAATGTTCCAAGAGTGAAGAGGGCTCGAACGGGAGGACGTCGGTTCTCCGTTAACGCAGCGACTCTGTGGAATGCACTTCCTTTCAAGACCCGAATCGAACCTAGCTATTTGAAGTTTTGGAAGCTCCTCAAAACTTTCCTCTTCCCCCAGGATCCTTAAAACACGGTTTTTCACTCACAGTAATCTCTGCTCTACAGCACTGGGACGCTCCTGGGTAACAATGCGCTTTATATATTCACTTCCATTCCATTCAAGTGGTGCTGTGGTGTTGAGTGGTTCTGTGGTGTTGAGTGGCGTTGAGTGATGCTGTGGCGTTGAGTGATGCTGTATGCTGAGTGGTGCTGTGGCGTTGAGTGGTGCTGTGGCGTTTAGTGGTGCTGTGGCATTGAGTGGTGCTGTGGCGTTGAGGGGTGCTGTGGGATTCTGTGGCGCTGAGTGATGCTGTTGCATGGTAATCTATAAGAGTAAGAGTTGTCCGAACATATGGACTAAAATATAGGGTAAATGGAACGCGTATTGGGGAGAGTTATGTGTGCCTATGTCTGATACTGACAGTGATGCTCAGGGCCAAAGACATCTGGACTTTGTTACTAATTTGTGAATGGTTGCGGAGGGGGATGGGTGAGGGGGGCTTCAGGGATCAGATGGAAATTTGCCAATGTATGCTTGTGTTTTAACATTGCACAGCAAGCTGCTGTCTCAACGTTTTTCTTTGTTTTCTGTGCAATAAAAAGATCTTTTAACAAATAAAACGGAGTACATTAGTATTTAAATCATTAAATAAATGTTCCCCAGCAAACCGAGTAACAGACTGCAGTCTGTTTCCATCCACATTACCTGCAGCATTGCATGCCTATTCACAAGAAGTTGCTATATATGCATGCAATCTTAACTGAAGTGCAAGTAAAAACATAGGTTTTTATTTAGGTCAATTACCAGCTACAAGTACTAGCTTCTGCCAAGGGGTCTTATTTTGTGTGAGACACAATAATCCAGCCTCAACTTTACAGTCAACAAAACGCAGAATGTTGGCATTTGAAGTTCTATTTTCACGTTATAAACTTTGGACCTACATATCCTAGCATGCAAAATGCCACTGTAAAACAAGCTGGCAAAGGAAAGGCAGTGCTGGGAGGGGGGTTGAGCAACCATGCCAGCATCCCGATTCACGAGCAGATGGTCCTGTTTATGACCTGCGGAGCGCGTGAAGTGGATGGTGGCAAATGGACTCAAAGCGGCCGGTCGCTTTGATGTTCTTGGCTTGCTTTGTGGGATGGCGGGGGGGGGGCAGGGGAGCAGCTTGGGAGGCTCATCACGTCGGTAACATAACATTTAAACAATTATATGTACATTTATAAGCAAGCCCCTAATAAGGATAATCACGGTCTTAACTTTTGTTGATGACCAGGTGATTCTAGTATTTGGCATCCATGCAAAGCAGCCGTTGTGTGACTAATGATTTTTTGCATTTTGGGAAGCCAAAATATTCCTTGCAAATATGAATATCATACAGTTTATGTAGAGTGTCAATTATTTATGTACGGATATTTAAGAAATAGTTCATATTGGTTTTGGTGCAAGTAATTTTCAAAATGTTGATCGGTTATCTGTGTGAATAATTACTATTATGTAATTTCATGGAATACTGTGTCCATGTTGTTGAGCAGCTTTGATTGAACTGACCCGGTTGGAATGTAATAATAGTTCAGTTATCGGTGGCTACGAACTAAAGAATCCTCACATTAACTTACCAGGCTAAATTAGCAAATAAGATGCACCATTTGATATGTGACAAAGAACTCTGCACCCTGAAATGTATCACTACCCTTTCATCGCTGCCTCCTGTCAAGTATTGGAAATCACAGCTAAGTTAACGGAGAAGTACATCCCATGAGTCATAGATGTCTATGTTATGTTATCACGTCTTGACTGCTATGAATGGGGTCTGATGCAATGATGCGAGGCACAGACTGGGGGGAGCGGGAGGCGGGGGCGAGGGTGAGAGCGAGTGGGAGGGAAGGAGCATGGTGGTGTGCGAGGCCGATGGGGGAGGAGGGGCGGGGGAGCAGGGGAGCGAGCGAGCGATGAGTCATAGATGTCTATGTTATGTTATCACGTCTTGACTGCAATGAATGGGGCCTGATGTGATGAGGCGAGGGACAGACTGGAGGGAGCGGGGGGCGTGGGAGCGAGCGAGTGGGAGGGAAGGAGCTTGGTGGTGTGCGAGGCGGATGGGGGTGGGGGTGCGGGGGAGCAGGTTTTGTCACTTCCTAAAGTATTCTGGTAGCACCTAGCCACGGGCTATTCTATAAATCCCGCCTGGGAGCAGCAGAAATACTGCATGTATGTACTGGGGAACAAGAGAGAGGGGCTCCTGTCAGAATCCGCTGATTGCCGCAGCTTGCCCAGAGCGAAACTCATTGTAATACAAGTCGGATGGGGGCGGGCGTTTAGATGGAGGCGGGGGAGCGAGCGAGTGGGAGGGAAGGAGCATGGTGGTGTGCGAGGCGGGTGGGGGGGCGGGGGAGCAGGGGAGCGAGCGAGTGGGAGGGAACGAACATATGGGGTGTGAGTGAGGCCAAGCGCGCGCTGGCAAAGCGTCACGGGCGGGGGAGCAGCTTGGTAGGCATTCCATTGAAGTCTGGTGCTGCGAGGCTTATGGGTTTGACGTGTACGCGTGTCTCCCACGACTGGGTCACATGAACTGCACGTAATCCGCTTGGTCAAGAGTTTGTTTCAACAACTATACACTCGCCTATTAATCCCTGCGGGATATAATAGTCGAGACCTAAAAGAAAAGGAAAGATAAGATAAAAAATCGTAAGGAAACAGGTGCATGAAACATGAGCAAAGGAGTGAATGAAAGGGGAGAAAAGAAATATGACAGATTGACATAGGTTGATTAGTGAGAAGTAGTGACATCCTAAAGTACAAAAGGTGAAGATGGTGTGGGAGAAGGGCACAAGTCGGGGGTCCATGTGGGTGGACGGCGTCCCTCCACTTCTTTCACAGGGTGGATGCCATCCACCCTGCCCCACTAAAAAAGATGCTGAATTCCTCCCGGTGTAATTCCCAAACACCGGGACACATTCAGCAGCGCCTGTACGTTGTTGTCTGCTTTTGATCACAACAACGTTCAGGCGTGGACGGGGCTCTCTTTTTTCTGACTCCTGCTGGGATACTTGGCCATAACAAAGGCCGAGTCTCAGGGGTCATCAAGCCTCCTTTTGTTGGAGTTTCCTGGCTGGCAGCAGTCAGGAGCCTCGCACCTGGATGCAAATGTAGCAGAGGGGAAACAAAGTCTCGCACCTTGTTAGCACTTCACACATACTTAGGCGAGGGAGCTTTTCACTTTCTACAGGCCTTGTTTAGGAGATTTACATGCACTGTTAGAACGTCAGATGTGTTGATCTTTCCCAGTATTTGCACAAAAAAATTGCATTTATATACGCTTTTTACCCTTGAGGAGGCGTTGTAATAATTTAAATATCACTATTTCTTTTAAAGCACTATGGCTATAGAAAGCTTAACGCTGACAAAAGGTAACATTTTTTTTATATATTTAGTGTACAAAAGTGTGAATCTTATGCCCAAATCAGGAGGGTTTGCAAGTATACTCAAAATGTGCTCAAATGTACTCACAATACACCTGCTAAACATATATGTGAGGGCTTAAGATCTGACATCACTTCTTGTGATGCCAATTCCTGTGATATCACGTGCTGTGATGCCACACGCTGCGATGCCACACGCTGCGATGCCACACGCTGCGATGCCACACGCTGCGATGCCACACGCTGCGATGTCACATGCTGCGATGCCACACGCTGCGATGCCACACGCTGCGATGCCACACGCTGCGATGCCACACGCTGCGTTGCCACACGCTGCGATGCCACTTGCATACCGATTAACTAGGTTAGTCCCCCCACTTCTTTTTTTAGGACTTGTGCCCTGTGTGGGAGGTGGATGCAGTAGGAAGAAAAAGCAGCCTGAGGAAGAAGGATGGATGGAGCAGAATACTGATGAGCAAAATGAATGATGCAAGTAGGTGAATGGTAAGCATGTACTGAGTTGGGGTCCATAAAAGGTGAACAGAGGGAGAGGAATACAGAAGGGTGAAAGTGGAAGATGATGCTTGTGAAGGATGGAGAGGATGAAAAGGGAAGGTGGTCACATAGGAGGATCATGAGCAAAGGATACCTGGTGGAAGATGGACCAGAGAAGGAGTGTGAAGGGACTGGAGGGTAGTGCTAAAACAAGAGGGAGGAGAGATTGATGGGCAGGGAGGGTGGTGGGTAAAGTGGGGGGCATGTGAATGGGAGACAGAATAGGAAAGACGATGAAGCATACTACTGTTTAGGATTGAAAGTACAATTTTGAGACACTTACTTGAGCTGTGTTTCCTCGTTGTTCCCCTTAAGATACATTCTGCTAATATAACTGACAACAAAATAAATGTTGAGAAACTAGCCATCAGGTTACAAGTCCAGTCATCAACCTCGGAAGATGTTCTTATGGCACGGTGGGCAGACGGGGGTAGAAGCAGGCACGCATTTGATGTTTGTTTGGGTTTTTTCCTCAGGTTGCCCCATTTGATTGCTCCTCCAATTGTTACTGTGCCTTTTCGTTAAAATATGCATTACCCAGGGTCTTTGCTGACCTCATGTGTGCTCATGTGTATGCGCTATATCATGTAAGTCTTGGTGCTGACACTGTTTAGACTGTGGAGAGCGATCAGAGAAGAAAAGATCCCAAAACAGGCCCGATTACACACACCCATGCACCAACACAAGCTCGTGCACAGCGATCATTTGCATACACAAAAGCATTACCCACATAGGCAGCAGCAGTGAGAGTGGTCTAACAGAAGAGTTTGAGGTGGAGAGTAAAGGGTGAGGGGGAGCGAAAGAAGGGTGAGGTGAAGAGAGGGGACAGTGACACAGAGAGACGGAAGGGTAATGGGGGAGGCTGAGGCACAATGAAGGATAGTGAGGAGGAGAGAAGGTGAGTCAGGAAGACAAAGAAGGGCAAGCAAGATTAGGATGAGTGTAAAAAAGAGAGAGAAGGGTGAGGAAGCGAGAAAAAGGTGAGGGAAACAAGATCTTGAGGACAAGAGAGAAAGGTGAGGTGGAAAGAGAAGGGTGAAGTGGAGTGAGTAAGTCGATGCACAGTGAGAGAAGAGAGTGAAAGTCTGAAAATGCACAAAGAGCAGAGTGTGAGGTGAGCGAAATATGAGTGTGAAGTTGAGAAAAAGAAGGGAACAGGGTCGATATGGTGGAAAGTAGGAGCAGGAGAAAAGGGTGAGGTAGGAGGAAGTAGAGGGTGTGGTGAGTGGGAAAGCAGGATGAAGTCAGGAAAGGCGAGGGACAGACAGAGAGAAGGGTGAGGCGGAGAGAGCAGAAGAGATACAGCCCCTCGTTTTAAACCTCAAGAAATACACAGTTTAAACTAGTAGACAAAATCTGGCAGTTGGTGTGGTGTGCAACTCTCCGTTCAAGGGCATCTGGTAGGCCCATACCCAGCTTTTAGACACCTGGGAAAAAGTAATACCTACTTATCTTTCTGGCCTACCAACGCTTCCCCTCCCAACATCCCACTTCCTTGAACCAGGCCTGGTTTAGAGGGTCCCTTACATCCACATGATCTGTGACTACCGGCCACCCCCCGCCTTCACATTCAGACTACAGTTACACATTTAACAGCCAACAACAGAATTCTTTGGAAGGCAGGGGGTCTCGAGCCCGAGACCCCCCGGCCGTATTTATTAAAATATGAAACAAAATTGAAAATTTTAATAAAATTAACATTTACATAATTATTAAATGCAAACTTCAGAACATTAGATGTACACCCATTTTGACATGATATGATGGGCTAACCTTAATAAGTATCTAATACAGCGTGGTTCCTAACCGAATCTACCACCCTGATATTAAATTTGCATTCTAAGATTTCTGGTCCTACGGCAAGGTCGCTAACCGGTGTCAGATCCTTTTACCAGCTACGCTCTCACGTCCGAGATGCGCATGCGCAACCAGGGCCCGTTTACCCGCGTGCGCTCCCTGAACTCCATTTAACCATAACAGGAGGGCCCTTACACTCGCGCACCTTGATGACGTCATAGTGTATGTGAGGGGTGGCTACCAGCCTGAGGAGAGCGTGGACTCCCCTCCCCCGCACCCTTCTAAGCGATGGATATCCTGCCCCTGAAGTTCTGGGAGAGACCAGTGGCCCCTCCCCCTGGGCGGCCCCTTTCGTGATTGGGACCGCCCCCCCTAAGGACCTTAAATTGCTGCTCACCGATTATGACCTTACCGCCAGACCCCTATAATAAATACGACATTACTAAATTAAGAGGGAAAAAGGCCTAAGGAAAAAAGGGGGTTAATGCAACAGTAAGACAAACACAGAAAACATGTACATATTAACTTTGCCTGTAACGTGGAAAAAAGGCCTAAGGAGGCAAAACATTAATCCTAAGATATTGCATAGCATTACACCATGTACCTAACAGTGTCCTTACCAGAATTCTGCTACCAGGGGATGGAGGGTGGGGAAAATTAAAAGGCCCCACGGCTGGGCAAGGAGCGAGCCTGGGAAGCGCGGGCACAAAGAGGCCGCTTCCCGCGCTCCCCAGGCTCTTAACCCCTCCTAAGCCGCGGTCCCGCCCCCTTGACCCGGAAGCGCAAAACTGCTTCCGGGGCAAGGGCGGGATGCGCAAAACCAATCGGGATCGGCCAAAGGGGGGGGGGGGGGGCTGGGCCCAGCCATGTGTGCGTGGGGGCCGATTGGCCCCCCCTTTTCTCGTGGTCTGTGACTACCGGCCACCCCCGCCTTCACATGCAGACTACAGTTACACATTTAACAGCCAACAACAGAATTCTTTGGAAGGCAGGGGGTCTCGAGCCCGAGACCCCCCGGCCGTATTTATTAAAATATGAAACAAAATTGAAAATTTTAATAAAATTAACATTTACATAATTATTAAATGCAAACTTCAGAACATTAGATGTACACCCATTTTGACATGATATGATGGGATAACCTTAACAAGTATCTAATACAGCGTGGTTCCTGACCGAATCTAACATCCTGATATTAAATTTGCATTCTAAGATTTCTGGTCCTACGGCAAGGTCGCTAACCGGTGTCAGATCCTTTTACCAGCTACGCTCTCACGTCCGAGATGCGCATGCGCAACCAGGGCCCGTTTACCCGCGTGCGCTCCCTGAACTCCATTTAACCATAACAGGAGGGCCCTTACACTCGCGCACCTTGATGACGTCATAGTGTATGTGAGGGGTGGCTACCAGCCTGAGGAGAGCGTGGACTCCCCTCCCCCGCACCCTTCTAAGCGATGGATATCCTGCCCCTGAAGTTCTGGGAGAGACCAGTGGCCCCTCCCCCTGGGCGGCCCCTTTCGTGAATGGGACCGCTCCCCCCTAAGGACCTTAAATTGCTGCTCACCGATTATGACCTTACCGCCACAGGCCAGCATAGTTGACCGACTATCTGGCCCCCCCCCCAACCGCCTACACTGAAAGGTCATATCTTCCTAATCCAAACCCTCTACCCCTGCTAGTTTGCTCCCTATCCATAGGGCATTCCCTGACTCTGTCAAATGGACCTCTAACCTGCAAGTAGAGAGAACCCCTCCAACAATTGCCAACCCTTTGTGTCAGCCGACTGCTAATCTAAATTGTCCCTCTCAGATGCACCCCTGTGTGATATACTGCAATTGAGGTGTTTGCAATAATTCCTCAAACCAAGTGTTGATCCTCTTTACCGAGTGATCCTTTACCGAGTGCTTCAGAGCCCCAAGAGAGTCCCCCTCCCTTTTCTGCAGCCTAGGAAACACCGAGCCCCCCTATGGTGCAGTCTGGGTTTTATACTTGCTAACCTGCCTGCTACTGCGATTATCCCTTCCACCAGGACCCCCTTGCCCAATTAAACCCAATCGTTGCTACCCGTATGTCAGATAATGACTGAGTGTGGTGGGGTGTGCCTTCGAATACCTCCCCTTCCCCACACTGGACGGACTTCCTTGGGGTCTCTGTAGTTGCTGTGACCGGGGGTATCCTGGCCCTAGACGTGTACACCCAACCTACCTCAGTATCCTGTTCACGATGCAGGGTCTTATGCCGGGGCTGGCCTACTCATAGGCACTTAACACCCCTTCCCGGTACCGCCACCTGGCCCGGTGTCCGCCTCACGGTACGCCGGGCTTAACACTTCCCACATCCATGCTAACTGCTGTTGATGCGACCCTGTCATTATTAGGCTGAGCCCTGCGCCGGCCTACCTTCTTATCATGGAGCCTCCTAACCCCACGCAGTTATTTATGACAACAAAGGAGCCTGTGAGCCCAAGCGCCCCCTCCGTGATTTGTGTTCCAGGTCAAACTGCGACGGTATACACCTGACATGCATTCAGCCCTCCACACTCGACGAGTGCTGCGTGGAGCCCTTCTGCTCCATTTGGCTCAACGCGTTGGCCCGGGCACTTGCCAGCTGGCTAGTGGTCCCTGTGCCGACGAAACTACAAAGAAGACTCGTGAATCTGGTTGCTCCAGATCCACACCAGCTCCCCTGAAAAGGAGCCCCGACTCTGACCTTCCTGGTCCGAGTGAGAAGCAATCTTCCGATCCCGCGTGGATTGCTCTTGCCAAGTGTTGTTTGCTCCAAACTTGAAGCCGACTGCACCGACGGTGAGAGCCTGCGTGGGACAGATCGTGACCTGCTCCTGGACGTCGCAGATGCCCCAGAGCCCACGTGACAGCGGAGAGAAGCTCCTCGACGACCACCTGATTGCGCCCGACATTGCCTGGTTCCGTCCTGGTTCCACCCTGGTCACTGCTGAGTGACCCAGACTCTGTCCCCTCTGCTTTCAGGTACCCTTCGACTTGAGTCCACCCTTGGACTCCACCGGACACTTCATCTTTAACCCGCCTGCAGCCCTTTCAGCTTCAAGCACCAAGAGCCTGCGTGTCAGAACCTGACGCCACTTCGACCCTGTGCACCCACTTCCTGTGGGTGAGGTAACTTTGCTCCGCCGGTGTTCCCACACTGGTGCACACCTCTAGGGTCTGTGTGTTAAGTTTTGTTCCTCTAGGTTCAGCGGAAGTGTCCTTTAACTTTAACTTTACAACTTTTACGCACCATTGGTTAACATTGGTGCGTGCGTGCGCTTTCCGCACATCTCCCGAATCCCGAGGGCCATTCCCGACTTCAGCATTGCTTGTCCTGACTGCTCCCAGCGATTCCCTAGGCCCTAGGCCTAACCACTGCTCGAGTGGCATCTCTTATACCACTTGTTTAGTATATGGTTTGAGTGGCCCCCTGCCCTCATCCATAATTGTGCAGCTTTGTATGTTTAAACAGTGCTTTTGATTTAACGCTTGTGCCCCTTTATTCATAAAGAATACTGGGGATTGTTTTTAGTAATAAATACATATATTTTTATAATATATACTTGTGTGGTGTCCTTTCATTTGGTACTACAGGATTGTATGTGGTAAAACAGCTCGCTTAACACGACCTCTTAAGTTAAGCCTTTAGGCTGCTTAGTCCATGCTACCCCTAGGATAGCTTGTCTAATAAGGTTGACTTACAACCAGACACCATAAGGGATTGTTTGGTCTGATAACAGGTGGTTCCAGAATTGGAAACATCACCTATCAGGCCAACTTCTCACATTGGTGAGCAGCGGTGCGGATTTGAGCTTGCTGTTGTTTTACCATTGCAATCTTTGTATCAAATTGAAAGATCACATCAAGTACCTCTAGGTACATATAAATCAAAAGCTTAGCATATTAAGTTCTACTGAACTTAGTAGTTGTAGATTAAAGGGATTAGCACACCCTGACTACAACTCACTAGCAAGGTACAGTAGGAAAACACTTAGTGTAGGTAAGTGCACCACTTACACCTCACTAGCAGTCATGTCTGACACAGGAAAAGCCTCAGGGTCTACTCCTGTGACAGTTGACCTTACCCAGGCAACTTTCGGATATGACAAACTAACCCGAAGAGACTTGATTGCCTTGTGCAAAGCAAGAGGGTTAAAAAGGGGCAGAAGCCCCACCTGCCAAATCCTGGTAGAAATCTTAGAGCAGGATGACTTAGAAAGGGCAAAGGAAGCTTCCCTAGAAACAGGAAATGGATGGAACCCCCCTGTAACTGACCCCCCTCAGGAGGAAGATGAGGAAGAAGAAGAGGAGGAGGAGGACTCAGAAGTTGAGGACTTAGAAGATCAGGATCAGAGGGGTAGCCAGGTCCCAGTTGCCAGGCTTAGCCAGGCCAACTTGGATCTACTGGGGAATGGAGAGGGCCAGCACCTCCCCAGAACCCACCATGTTATTCTCCCAGGCAACAGAAGAGTGAGATCTCCCTCAGGGGACTCTCATATTTCTAGTGCCTCCAGAGAATCACAGAGAGGCATGAGTGCTTCTCAAAAGCTAGAGCATAGGGCCAGAATGAGGGCTGTAAAACTCCAGATAGAGAGGGAGGAGGTAGCCTTGGCAAGAGAGCAAAAATTGTGTGGCTTAGATGCCACTGGTGGCAGCAATATTCCTAAAGAGAAACCCAGGTCCTATGATAGTAGAAACCTGACAGAGATTGTGCCCCCCTACAAGGAAGGGGATGACATCCACAAATGGATAACTGCTCTTGAGAGAGCCTGCATGGTACAGCAGGTTCCTGAGGAACAGTGGGCAGCAATCTTATGGTATTCCTTTTCAGAGAAAGGGAGAGATAAGCTCCTCACTGTTAGACATGAGGATGCAAACAATTACAAAGTCCTGAAGAGTGTTCTGATAGATGGGTTTTGCTTAACCACTGAACAGTACAGGTTGAAGTTCAGAGACACCCAGAAGACACAGACTCAGGACTGGACTGATTTTGTTGATTGTGCAACTAAGGCTCTGGAGGGTTGGCTACATGGCAGCAAAGTACATGACTTTACAGGATTGTATAATTTGATTATGAGGGAGCAGATCCTAAGTAATTGTCAGAACCAGCTCTTACACCAGCACCTGGTGGACTCTGATCTGACCTCTCCCCAAGAATTGGGAAAGAAGGCAGACAAATGGGTCAGAACCAGAATTAGACCTAAGAATCAGGACAGTAACCAGAAGAAGGAGTCTACCAAGCCTCAAGATAAAGGTGGGGATAAAAGTAAGGAAAAGACTTCCCCAGGGCCCCAAAACTCCAAGGATGGGGGTGGGTCCCAAGACACTTCTTCAACTGAGAAAAAGCCTTATTGTTATGCCTGTAAACAGGTTGGGCATTACAAAACAGACAACTGTTGTCCCAAGAATAACAATAATGAAAATATACCTCCAAAGCCAGCTTCAACACCTCCTGTTACTGTCAGCAGTAATCCCCCAGGAAGTGGAAGCACACCCAGGAATCTGGGTGGGTTTACTGTTGGAGCTCAGGTGGACCCTGGCCTATCCAGGTCCCCATCACCCAATGATCTTGTTTATGAGACTGGCATGGGGTTTGCCAACTTCTCTGCTTGCCCAAATACTTTGAGCAAGTATAGACAAGAACCCATCATCAATGGTTTGAAAGTTGAAGCTTTTAGAGACACAGGGGCTAGCATCACCATGGTGGCTGATAGCATAGTCCCCTCTAAGCAACTTTTACCTGGTGCCACATACCAGGTTACAAACATTGATGGAATCCAAACAAATCATCCCATGGCAGTAGTAAGTCTCAGCTGGGGAGGTGTCATTGGCCCAAAGAGAGTGGCAGTGTCACCAAACTTGCCTGTAGACTGCCTACTTGGTAATGATTTGGAAATCTCAGCCTGGGCTGAGGTTGAACAGGAAACCCATTCTAGAATGGTGAATTCCAATGGAAAGGTTAGTGGGGCTGTAATGGCTACAGCCCCAATTCAAGATGTCCTTCCTGAAAAGGTTGGTAGGGCTGAGAAACTCTCTGCCCCATCTTTAGCAAAAGCTCTTCCTGAACAGAATAGCAAAGCTGTTATGATAACAGCAGAAACCCAAACTGAGTCTCCTCCTGAAAAGGTTGGTGGGGCTGTGATGGCCACAGCCCAAACTCAAACTGACATGTGTGTTGTGAAACCTGAAATGATGGATAACTCCACACAAACTGAGAGCATGGAGGAGGAAGAGAAATCTCCCCCTCACCAGACTTTAGGACAGGATCAGCATCCTCAGGGAACTGATCTTACCCCTGATGAAGGAACTGCCCCAGAGGTGGTTAGGCCTAGCCTGACAGAGCCTCTGATGTCAGTGGACCCTTCTCAGGTGGGACCCAGTCTGGAGCAGGTAACCTGCCCCTCTCTCCCTTGCCTTAGCCAGCCCAGGGCTGCAGAGGACAAGAAGGACAGTGAGACCCAGAGGGCCCCCTGTCAAATAAAGCACCCCCATCAAAAGATTAGGTGCACCAAAACTAGTAGCCCTAGTAAGGTGAAAACTTTAAAAACTCCTGAGGGAGCCCCCTTAAATACAGTTAGGGACCTCCCACAGATGACTTCTGTTGGGCACAGCCAAACCTGGGACCCAAAGGGCCCAAACCTGAACTGTCCCTCCAGCAAGCCAAACAGAGGGACCCAGCCTCTAGGTAGCCAGAGGTTGACCCTGAGAGCACAGTGCAACTCAGTTAAAGAAAGAAAGGCACACATGGTGGAAGATAATTGGAGGAAGCCAAGCCCTAACTTAGTAGGGCCTCACTTCAATACTCCATATCCAAACCAGCCTTTAACTTTGCATAAACACACCCAAGGTAGTGATTCCCTATGGTGGAGACCCTCTAATACCCCAAGGGTGAGGGACTGCTTAGTGGACCATGAGACAGGGGGTACCCATGCTAGTGCAGGTACTTCCTTATATGGCCACTCAGGCAATATAGGCTTACCTGGCCAAGGATAGCCTTATCTCCTTTCGTTTGGGGGGGGGGGTTATGTAGGAAGGTGGCTACCTGACTATGGTTACCCCGGATTTTTTGCCTGTGTTTAGCTGGTTTTTTGACTTAGTTGACCTGGTTCCCTGCTAATCGGGCCCCAGGCCATCTGCTCTCTCTGTACAATGGATTCCATGTACCCTAGGTACATACCACAATTGGAAATGGACTCCTTGTCAGCCCCTGTATAATGCACTATAGGTACCCAGGGCATAGGGGCCACCAAGGCCTACCAGGGGCTGCAGCATATCTTTTGCCACCCCTGGCTGGTTCTTAAATTGACACAACTGGCTGATCACTCAGCTGGGGTAAGGTGGTGTAATCACCCCTTGCTTAGATATAGTATACCTATATCTAAACCTATATCTGGACACATGTAAACCTGTGAGCCACTCCTATGGAAGGCCTCATCAATCCTGGAGGCAGAGTGCGTGGTTTTATGTGAGATGGAGCTCTAGCATGAGCTGAGCCTGTCTGCAGCTGTCGGGAACAACTCCCTAAGCTGTTTCAGGATAATGCCATACCATATACTCTTAAGTGCCTTATAATCCTCGCGGTTATATAGCAACTTTGGTTTGGCTTTATCAAAACATGTCGTGTAAGGTGTCATACGATTTGGAATACTATCCCCTCGCCAGTTCTGGCGACGGGGATAGCATTCCACCCCTCTAGAGGGGTAAGACATGTTACTTTACTTAAATGCGGTCAATTTCTCCAAAGACCTTAGATCCACAAAATGGATGCCTCTGCCACAGACAAATGTCTGGACCCTGCAGCTGACCGAAACTCAGCCAAAGGGGTCCTGGACAAAGGGTTTCCTGTCACAGGAGGGTGTCACCGCCCTCCAGACAGGAGATAGTGGATTGTAGCAGGGAGGTTTGAAAGAAACCAGACACTGCTTGGGGCGCACAAGGCTGCCCCTTGCATAATCCGGCCAAACCGGTTCTGGGGCACTCCAGCCCTCGTGCCAGGGCGGCCTGGATCAAAGGAAGGGGGTGTATCCACCCACTTCCTGGGTCCCACCCATAGGGGGGGACCTAGCAGGTAATCACGCCCCCCAGATTCGAATAAGAGAGTGGGAGCAGTGCCAATGCACATCAGATTTCCTGGAAGAAACATTTGAAACGAAATTCTGGACCCTTCGCCCTCCATCTCAACGTGGAAGCCCGAAGAATCTCCCTTGTGGTCAAGGAGTGACCACCCTGCAGCAGCAGGCACCATCCAGCCCTCGACGTCTACTTAGTTGCAGTTCCCACCGGAACTCGAGCGACTGAGCGACTGAGATCGACGAGATCAAGCCTGCCTGCCTTCCAACAGCCCGATCCACAGTCCCTGCAAAGCTGAGACCCGTGGAGGCGACCGGAAGCGTGGGGCACGCCATCTTGAATTGACCACGAGACGCTGACCGTGCAGCCCACGAGTGACCCTCGAAGCTGTACACCGGGGTTTGAGAAGCCCCCACCCTGAGCTACTCCTGAGCCAAAGTTCAGCCCTCCACACTCGACGAGTGCTGCGTGGGGCCCTTCTGCTCCATTTGGCTCAACGCGTTGGCCCGGGCACTTGCCAGCTGGCTAGTGGTCCCTGTGCCGACGAAACTACAAAGAAGACTCGTGAATCTGGTTGCTCCAGATCCACACCAGCTCCCCTGAAAAGGAGCCCCGACTCTGACCTTCCTGGTCCGAGTGAGAAGCAATCTTCCGATCCCGCGTGGATTGCTCTTGCCAAGTGTTGTTTGCTCCAAACTTGAAGCCGACTGCACAGATGGTGAGAGCCTGCGTGGGAAAGATCGTGACCTGCTCCTGGACATCGCAGATGCCCCAGAACCCACGTGACAGCGGAGAGAAGCTCCTCGACGACCACCTGATTGCGCCCGACATTGCCTGGTTCCGTCCTGGTTCCACCCTGGTCACTGCTGAGTGACCCAGACTCTGTCCCCTCTGCTTTCAGGTACCCTTCGACTTGAGTCCACCCTTGGACTCCACCGGACACTTCATCTTTAACCCGCCTGCAGCCCTTTCATCTTCAAGCACCAAGAGCCTGCGTGCCAGAACCCGACGCCACTTCGACCCTGTGCACCCACATCCTGTGGGTGAGGTAACTTTGCTCCGCCGGTGTTCCCACACTGGTGCACACCTCTAGGGTCTGTGTGTTAAGTTTTGTTCCTCTAGGTTCAGCGGAAGTGTCCTTTAACTTTAACTTTACAACTTTTACGCACCATTGGTTAACATTGGTGCGTGCGTGCGCTTTCCGCAAATCTCCCGAATCCCGAGGGCCATTCCCGACTTCAGCATTGCTTGTCCTGACTGCTCCCAGCGATTCCCTAGGCCCTAGGCCTAACCACTGCTCGAGTGGCATCTCTTATACCACTTGTTTAGTATATGGTTTGAGTGGCCCCCTGCCCTCATCCATAATTGTGCAGCTTTGTATGTTTAAACAGTGCTTTTGATTTAACGCTTGTGCCCCTTTATTCATAAAGAATACTGGGGATTGTTTTTAGTAATAAATACATATATTTTTATAATATATACTTGTGTGGTGTCCTTTCATTTGGTACTACAGGATTGTATGTGGTAAAACAGCTCGCTTAACACGACCTCTTAAGTTAAGCCTTTAGGCTGCTTAGTCCATGCTACCCCTAGGATAGCTTGTCTAATAAGGTTGACTTACAACCAGACACCATAAGGGATTGTTTGGTCTGATAACAGGTGGTTCCAGAATTGGAAACATCACCTATCAGGCCAACTTCTCACAATGACCTTCATGAAAGCCTAGACCTGTAGTCCACAGCGAATGCCATAGCCCATCCATGATTACTTCAGGGCAATACACCATGAAATGCCGTGCAATGTGCTGTATGGTTAGATAAAGGTTTCCGGCTTCCTAACGAAAGCTGCCCCACATGTGTCTGCAATCATCATCATCCTCAAGAGCTACTCCTCAGCTGAGATTAACCCCAGAAGCATTTCCCTCATAACTCGCCTCTGCGAGTGGTCAGCATAGCATCAGTTTGTGACATGTAGCGCATTCAACTCAATGCTACCGTGGGGTGCCTCTTAGTATAACCTTGCCTAAGAAAAGACTGCAGGCCCCAGTGAGTGCCATTGCCCCTCTATGGTTACTTACTGTCAATACTAAAGCACACTACCAGCACATGGAGCCTAGGGCTTCAGACACCGTCCCACCACTGCCTATGTGGTGCCGCGACTGGGCCCCGGGACAACTTTGAAGGTATGACAACAGGGGCCAGGGTGTGTCGGAATATCAGCACCCCAAGAAAGAGGTCATTAGCGTGGAGAAGTTCCCACGCTTGTTGTAACCATCCGTTCGGTTGATGCCATTGATAAGAGTTCTAAAATGAGATGAACTTGTGAGATAAAAGCTTTTCTTACGCGTGGGTCCCCATGTGTCACTACCTTGGGTGATTCCTGGTGGCCCCCGCAGTTCTACCGGCTCTAGGCCTGGTCTGTATGCCCGTCGTGGTTCTTATACCACTTTCTTGCTATATGGTTTGGTACGCCCCCAACGTGTATTGTGCTAATTTACTTGTGTGTTAAATAAGTTTACTGACTGTAATTTTCTGCCTCTAGCCTCATACCGGGACTAGAGGAATGTGTTTAGAATAAATACATATATTTGTTATACACCTGTTGTGGTGTCTTTTCATTCACTCATTCATGAGATTATAGACTGGTAAAACAAGCTGCTCTACATTCCTTCAAGACTCAGGGCTCAAACGTATATTGTGCTAATTTATTTGTGTGTTAAATAAGTTTACTGACTGTAATTGTTTGCCTCTAGCCTCATAAAGGGACTAGAGGGATGTGTTTAGAACAAATACATATATTTGTTATACACCTGTTGAGGTTTTCTTTTCATTTACTCATTTATGAGATTATAGACTGGTGAAGGATGGGGATATTTGCAGCTGTTAACAATGCTTTGCATTAGGGCTGTTCTTGACTGAAACACCCAAATATATAATGCTTTCACAGTGCCATTTTCTGACACCTTACCTAGACCATACTTGTAGAGTGCATCAGGACGGCTGTTGAAAGTTAGAAATGCTACTATAATGTGGGTGATCTGCCATGCACAATGATGTAGTTATCCATAGTGCGTCAAGTGCAGTGGCGCCAGCCCCATGGTTGTGAAAGACGCACAGCACGCCCAATTGAGTCACTACTAACCATGGGTAATAGAGGCTTGTTCTTATTGCTTGCATCAAGACCTATGGCTCACTTGCTTACACAAGACCCTTCAAAATGACCAACTAGAGCAAGATATCACTCTAACCTACACAAAACAGTCATGTGCAAAGACAGACACCACGGCGTTACCTTATACAATACCACTAGTAAGGTTAATGTTCCCTGGTCAGTGCGTCCCAGTCTTACCAGGCCGGACCCAATTAAGAGCGCCTAGAGTAGCCTCAGTTCCACTACATGAAGAACATTGAAATCTGATTGTTAAAGAGACTTTGACAGCTCTAACACATAGTATCGTATCAGTTGCATCACACGAGGAACATTACAATCAAACTTCCCACTAAAAGTGCCTAGCATCATTTGCATTACATGATGGACATTTGACATTAGATTTCTAGAGAGACTTCGAGAGCGCTAAGCCTAGTACCCTTTTCATTACATGAGGAACATTAAAATCGTACTTTCGAATGAGAGCACTTACGATTAGTGTAAGAGTGTGTCGACTCCTTTCAGGGCTGGCTGACGCAAGCTAAGGGACTCGGAGTGATTTAAATATAGCATAGTTGAAATAAGCCATGATGTTGAGGGCACTTAGCATATCCCAATCGCATCACCTGAGGACACTATTGTAATTGTTAGGCACAGGGATATTAAGTGATCTCCCGCCTTACTCCTGCGTATCATGCGATGTAGTCATGCTAAGGGGTAACACCCATGCGGTCCATGCGGGTTAACAGTCACCGCAAAATACGTAACACCTAAGTGGTAACCCTTACACGGTAATAACACACCTGTTGCCACCTTCGTGGTAACACACGGCAACAGTGACGCCTTAACGTTCACGCGACTGCACATTGTGCATCTACACGGAAAACGCAATTTAAGATTTTTGATGCACACAGGGCCACAACCTTTCACGGTACAGGGGAACTGTTTGTACGCTTTTCCTCTCAACATATCAACTACACTGTTAGAAACTGCATACTGTTGCATATTAATTTGTCATTCAAAAAAATAAAAAACTTGAGAGCTCTGCTAATGCAATTCGATGAAAACACCAACCTAAGCTATGTGGAGAACATTCCCAGAAGAAACTCTTGGCGTTGTAGCAGGTTTTAAAACATTACCCTCCCGGTAATGCCCTCCAAAGAATAGAGCTATTCTTAAAAAACCACCTTCCTTAGGAGGGACGCGCCGTTCCGCTGCCATGCGCGTATATTAAAATCTGTGGGCCGATGGCATAAGACACTGCTGATCCATGCAGGTTGACGGATATTTATTTCTTAACCCGAATGGGGAAGACCTGCGCCATGCCATCAATTGACCGAAGATGAGGGACTTCTGGCGCATGCCTAGACACTCTATGACCTCGCTAGTGCTTACTGGTCACCACCAAGAAGTGATCGGCACTGTACCAGCATCCAAGAGTAATACTTTTCTTTCGATAGTCCCCCAGGCAAGTAGTATGTCCTACAAACTATCAATAGGTGGGTCATCTATGCGCAGGAAACCAATCCTTCCAGCGGGGCGATCTTCCATACCCAGGCAGTCCCATGGCCCCTTCAGAATTCTACATAGATCACACTGCGCCCTGTGGTCCCTGCACTATGGTGCCTTAACCCCTCATGTAAGCCTGCTTTCTGAAATAGTCACTAGCAAACCGCTGTCAGCTGCGCATGCCTGTGAGAGAGTGACATTAGTGCCGCCAAACTTCATCACACGAGTGCTGATCAACTCCAGTTGCGCACCAACCGCCCCCCCCGCAACGTTAGAACATATGCTCTATTAAAGCCCCATCTGCCTCTATTGACGCAGTAAGTGGTCCTCGAATAGGCGAGCAGAGGCCATGGCCTCTAGTGGCGTGTCATACAGGCTGGCTGTGCGCCCGGGTCTAAATAACTCCCATGTTTTGGCCATGAGCATCACTGCATGTTATGTTATGTTATGTTACTTGTTTTTTTTGAGCGCACAGATGCCCCAGCAAAGGGGCGTCCCGGCGCTATAGCTGAAAAGGCAACATAACTCACAGATTGAAAAGGTCAGGGAATATTAATAAGATAAGGGAAAAAGATAAGTTTTAACTGCCTTCCTGAAAACTAAGAGATCTTCTAAGGCTCGGATGTGCGCAGGAAGCGCATTCCACAGCCTAGCGGCCAACACAGTAAAAGAGCGACCAACGCAAATGCAAATAATGCTCATCCTTTTCCTTTCCCCTGGAATTTCAGGTTCCCGCTGTAACTAGATGGTAAGAGGGTAAGGTCCTTACTTCCATATGCGATGCAAATTAGCATGAATCACAAACTACGGAAGACCAATGGGCCCCGGCTCCTGCAGCTCATCTCGAAATACCTCACTTGCTAATGCAAATGTAAGGCGTTGCGCAAACAGACATTTTTTAAACTTCTACCTTGGAAAGTGTTGTGTAAATTAAATGTATTTCGCTTTCATCTATCCATAAAAAGTGCTTAACCGAAAAGCAATTTAGCAGATTTACAGTGCGTGTATATTTAAATAGCGTGCGCATTATGATGTCAATCAATACCCTTAATCATTGCTTTTATTTCTTTTTAAAGAAAATAGCTCATTTCACTTTGAAAATGCTTCAGCCGAAACACCCAAAATGCGCAGCTCCTGCGCTGAATCTTTCACGTTCATTGCAATTTGTAATAGTTTATCGTCTATAATGATACTGTTGCTCTTTAAAGCCTGCCCACTCTCTACATTTTTCCCCCGGCCTCCACAAGCCAGACACAACTCCAGAACCCTCCACGTTGTGAACGGGAGATGAACAGGCCCAGCAAGATAATTGTTCCAAACCTGGCCGGGGAACTTACGTCGTAACTCTCGCCGCCTGCAACCGAAGGCCGCCTCCAGCAAATGACGGTGTGCCACGGGTCTGCAACAGAGAGCCCTGGGCAACGGAACTGCCGTGATGAAAATTGCTCCCACGTTGTCACTCTATGTCGTGGAGCTTCAGGCTGTGCTCCCCCTCCGTTTTCGGATCACGCTTCAGACCGCCGATCTCCCGTAGGTGAGAGCGCCAACCTGCAGACAAGACAAAGAGGGAAAGCAAATTACGGGCCACTATTGGCCCACGGCCCTCTCTGCGCCTCTTCATTTCGCCGAGCGTTCACGCCGGCTTCTTTGCTTATAGCACCGCCGGGACTCGCGACACCTGTAGAGAGAAAATTAAAAGGCCCCACGGCGGGGCAAGGAGCGAGCCTGGGAAGCGCGCGCACAAAGAGGCCGCTTCCCGCGCTCCCCATGCTCTTAACCCCTCCTAAGCCGCGGTCACGCCCCCTTGACCCGGAAGCGCAAAACTGCTTCCGGGGCAAGGGTGGGACGCGCAAAACCAATTGGGATCGGCCAAAGGGGGGGCCGGGCCCAGCCATGTGTGCATGGGGGCTGATTGGCCCCCCCTTTTCTTGAGTACGGGTGTCTCCGCACCTGCTGCCCGCGTTAGCTTCATCTCTCCAGTCTTTTGTGTGAAGTATGCAATTTGATGTATTTTGTCAGACAGGTGAAGCAGGCAGGCAACGCTCTTCTAAAAGCTATACCATTAAAATGAGTGCATTTAATACGCGCCTAGAGGCCCAGTAGACTGCACAATGACTGGATTGTAATCTACGTCTCTATTCCAAACTTTACATATTTAATAATTTACAAATACAAATCTGTGTGATGATAGACCCTTAAAGCAGGCTGAAGCTCGTATGTACAAAGCGTTAACAAGCATGAGTGTTTTTATTAAATTGTGAAGAGGATTGCTCGTGATTTTGTGGAACCGAGCCGTCCCCTTTGGCCCAGTTCCCATGCATGTCCATTTAAATGCAAATGCATTCTTCCCCAGGAAGAGCTAATAAGATAGCGGAGCGGCTGGTGGGAGACTTACATGTACTACTTCAGAGTCATTGCAAGCCTCTCGGAACTCGGTGTGCTCATTAGCGTGTCGGGCTGGCAAGCCTTCCGAGCAGCAATGTCTGCGAGACGCTCCGGCCTGGGCTGGAAAGAGCTTAGAAGAATCCAATACCGCTTCAGTGCAGGGATTCTAAAACTCGCGTGACGTGTCAGGGCAGGCAGTGGTTCCCCAACTTTTGACTCCTGAGGACCCCCATTGAGTCACCACTGGAAGCCGGGGACCCCCAAGCAATTTGTATGAGTAAATTTCAAACATTAAAACAGTAATTCGAAAAAAGTACACACGTGTGCACACAAAACAAATACTCAAAGTACTAAGGATTTTGGGGCCAGATGTACGACCATTTCATTTAGCGCCTCGCAATTGGCGACACATTGCGAGTGGCGAATTGCGAGTTGCTAAATGAAATGTACAACAGTGTGTTTAACACTGTTTGGGATTCCCAATGGGGTCGCAAATTGCGAGGTTCATTAATATTAATGAGCCTCTCGCAATTTGCGAGCCCATTGGGAATGCCAGCCCTCCCAGCGATGGTGGCCTGCTGGGCTCTGCAGGCCACCATGTCTCGGACTGCTTTTTAATTAAGCAGTTTAAAAAAAAAATGAAGCCTGTTTACCATGCATTTAAAAACAAAAGAAAATGAAACGTTTTCGTTTCATTTTCTAAGGGCTGGCAGAGGTCCCTGGGACCACTGCCTGCCTTTAAAAAATAATTTTGCATGCATTTGCAAAGGGGAAGGGGTCCCCAGGGGACCCCTTCCCATTTGCGAATGCATTACCATCTACTTTAAGTAGGTGGTAATTGTGACTGTTTGGCAACCGCAAAACATTTGAACATGGTTTTGAGACTCGCTATTTGGAAGGGAATGCCCCTTCCAAATAGCAAGTTGCAAAACCTATTTAGAGAGTCGCAAACAAATTGCGACTCACGAAATAGGCTATGTACATGGCCCAATAGGTTTTTGCATGCGCAAACGGGTTCGCAAACCCGTTCACACATATATAAAAACAGATCCTACATCTGGCCCCTAGTATTTTATATTGAAGTAATAGCCCCTCTGTCACATGTATTTAATTTGTTTTATAGCATCTCTCATACCATTGAAGGATGTCAGAGCACTTTACATCACACACATATAGAGACATTGAATCATACATGTAAATCAGTGTGTATATAAAATGTTTAAAGAGTGCTTGGTCTGGAAAAGCACAAACTCAGGATTCAGAACATAACACAGTGGCTAGCATTGACTTTAACATTAAAAATGTATTTCCACCCAAATATATCTTTTTAGCAGCATCAGGATAATGAATAACTGGGACAAAATATAAGTTACTAACTGGTACCATGCAGTTTGCAAGCAGCTCTTTGATGACAGTTTATAGGTCCCTCTGCTAGATTACGATTGTCACTTATGAAGTGCACAGTAACAAAATAATCTCTGTGACAAAAGCAGCAACCACGAACCTAGGCACATAAAATACTGCTTTTAAGATGCATGTTACACATTCTTTGCAGTAGGCACATTAACCCTCTGTGCTACATTAGTTAAATCAAAGCTGCCACTGAACAAAACTCTCCTCACACTCCAGCAGGTACATTAATCACTGGCATTCTCTTGACACATTTATTGTTGCTGGAAAGCTGCTAATTATACAAGAAATGTTTCTGTGCTTTTAAAACTGTTGCCTAAGGACCCCCTGGGAATGTGTCACGGACCCCTGGGTGTCTGAGGACCACAGTTTGGGAAACACTGAGGGCAGGTATTTATCACCGTGCCCGCCACGTGCCACCGGGAAGGCGGCCGCCTTCAGTTCCACGAGGTATTCAGGGCATGTCTACTCCCACCTGATGTTCCAGTAGCATTAAGGCATCGATTGTAATAACAATTATGTTTTTAAAACGAGCAAACCTAGGCCTGTACCCCTCTTTCTTTTGCTGATTATTGGACTCCAGTTTAGGTTAAAGGCCTTTAGCTCAGTCTCTCATACACAGAAACACCTTTTAATTTTCCTATGTGCCTTGAGGTGGGCGAGCCATTGGAGGCTGGAGAAAGATGCCTGGCTCTTGCTCCGCTCGAGATCCTCTTAGACCCACGAGCCCGAAACGAGCCGAGCCTTCATGAGGCTTGTGCCTGCCACACATATACAGACTTCATGCTCCAGGGATTAAAGACCGCATTCATCTTTGATGAGAGAGAAAGAGATACCCATCTGGTGAGTGAACGGCATCATGCCAAAGCAAACATCCTGGAATTAATCCTGGATTTCCCATTTGACCAAATTGTGTGAGCATAAACAATTTATTTCACTATGCTTCATTGTTTCATTATGGCATGAGAGCACATTGTTTGTAAAACATTAGGTCAAGAAGTGCGCTGTACAAAAAACTCTCCTGTACTTGGTTTATTGGACTATGATGTTCTAGGTCTACTGCAATCTATTCCATGTATGGAGTGCATGTGATGTGGGCGCTGTGTGCCCCTAAAATCTTACTCCCCAAAAGACATCCAGTATCACACCTATGGGGTAGATCTGGGACAGTGTTAAACCACAATTTCATGAGGCAATGTGTCTCAAGATAAGGTGCAGATCAGAATATCAAAAATACAGTTGTTGGAAAGAACTGACTCCAGTGAATTCTAGTGAAGAATTAGAACATTTATGAAAGATTTATTACAAAAATTCAAAAGATACCATACAGAAATTGTAAAGTACAGACACATACATCATTGTCATAAAGGCTGTCCGTAATAGGGTAATACGGAAATATAAGCGAAATCAAAAATAATGTAAGTCCCAAATGAGCTGCACAATAGAATGTATGACGTTTCTACGCATACATTCACCACTCATGGCTTTGCAACGCGGTTGTTATAATGACCGCTTTGTTACAATGACAGCGTTGTTGCAACGCAAGCCATTATATCGCAAGTCATATCAGCGACTTGCTGCCGGGGGCACGCCGGACTTAGGAATAGTATTAATTACTATTCCTACTCCAGTTTGCGCAACAGCAGGGAAGGTGTTGGCTTTATAAACCAACACATTCCCTGGTGTTGCACGCCCCCTACAGCAAGTCCTTGATATGACTTGCGATGTAATAGAACACGTGGTTACAAGTAGCATTTAATCAGAGGCTAACTCAAAACTTAATACATGTTAGTGGCACTCAACAATTATTGTCCAACCAGGACTTAGAAAGAGAAATACTGGAGTCTGCTCACAGCTTACTATTGCACCTGCAATGACTACAGCTCGAGGTATTATTACAGAAAAGGTGGTCCTAGACATCAATTTCACACACAATGTTTGATATTAATTCAAAAACATTATTCCATTCTTTTACCATGCGAAATAGATCCTGCAATGAACAAAAAACAAAAACACAAATAGCCCAACAAACAAGCAAACAGATGTCCAATGTACACACAAAAGGTCAATTTAAACGTTTTAAAAGTAGAGGAAAGAAGACTCTACTGTTTATTCTCAGTAAAAAATAAATTTTAAATTTCTCTTCAAGGTATAATACATAAATATACAATCATTGCAAAACCAAATGGGGTTACCAGAAGAAAGGTAAAGTATATAGGGTGAGAAATTCAGTGCTCGTGTGAAAAGAGAAAGGAGACCAACCGGTCAGGGAACAATGAATCATGGAATTGTTATTGAGTTATTGATTTGGTTCAAACAGAGCCTGCCCTCAATAATTGTTGCAAAGAAATGTCAATCTTTTTGTCTTTGCGACGGTCAGTTTACTCAAAACGTTGTATCTTCAGCGGGGGATGAAGTGGGCCAGGGCAAGAGAGATGCAGGCTCAAAAGTGGGGAGGTTGTCGACGTTTCGACCCAAGGATATGGAGGGCAATTTGTATCCTCATGGACGGGTCTTCATCAGGACGGGAAAAGGATAAAGGGAAGAGCTAAGTTACATTGTGTGCATGTAACCCCAGCAGTGTGGCCGGACACCTGTAACAAAAAGAATTGAAGGGCTCAATATTTGAAACCAACAAACATGAAGGTTTTTGACCAAAGGTCAGTACTCCCAAGGCACTCACCCTTTAATGGTGTGCCACTGTGTAGAAATCAATACGGTATAGTGAAAGCCGTCCAAGCGTGCTCTCGAGTACTAGAGACAAAAATGAAAACACATGGCCATCAGTGCTGTGTTTCAATCCAATATAAAAGACAAGGACTGGACTTAGACAATACTATATACAATGACATTACATAGAAAGCGCTAAAACACGCTAGTAGCACTCACCCTCGCTGTGTAGGGCGACCGATGCTGATCGAGTAATCCGTCGCGTAATATACACGCTGTGTCTGTAGACAATAATGTGTATTTGAGTAAACGGATCACCAGTCCAAAAGTTAAAAAAACAAGAGAAGCTCATTTGCCAAAGTGTACCTGCTCAGTAGCACTGCGTGGCCTATCTCTGGGGGTCTGTTTGTCAGCGACTGTTGAGCGGGGCTCGAACGGCGCCAAATTAAGCGGTGGACGCGACGAGAACGTGCGCGCCACTGAGAATCACGCTAGAGCCACGGCCGTTGCCTAGCAACATGTGTAGTTTGAAAAGAAGACAGACTACGAGCGTAGGGAAGATTTAAAAACAGGAGTGTATGTCAACAAAAATAATAGATAACACAATTCATTTTATACAGTACATAATTCCAGAATGTAAAACGGATCTGTATATAAGCAGATGACAAATTCACATACACTATTCCCATGTTTGCCCGCATCATACGATGGCAAATTCACATACAATTTCCCATGTTTGCCCGCATCATGAGTAAAAACAGCAAGAATACATTAACCTTAATACAAGGTAGCCATTTGCCTTGTTGTTTCCTCATATTCATTAAGACCCCGGTTTGCCTGTAAATATTGAGTCAATACATGGCCATGTAGCCTAGGTTATGGCTGAAAAAGACACTCTATCTTACAGTGAGGATTATATCAACAAACTTATTGAGGCCCAGAAGGGTGGCAGTTTTTTGGGGCGCTCTACAACTCCCATTGACCTCACGTTGAATGATAAAATCAATAAAGTTGAAAGATTAGAGAAAAAGCTAATCCGTACTAGGCTACATGGCCATGTATTGACTCAATATTTACAGGCAAATGTGATTCCCATAGGTCTACAGGTGAGAAACGAACCGGCAATATTTATTGACAATCCCAACTTCAAGGGCAAATTCAGTTTCATCAGTAACAATTGCTCCAGGCACTGGATGGTGCTTGGCGTTGAGACTGCCCTTGAAGAAGTGGAACGCCTGATAAAAGAAATTGCAGACCTTAGGAAGGAGATAATAGACGACAAGGCCTTGAACAACGCCAAAGAAGCGTTGGAACGTCTAGAAAAAACATTAAAAGACTTCGATACTTTCACCCAGTCGACTAAATTGGACAAATTAGCGAAGGATCTTAAGTTCTATGATAAGAAAACGGTCTACCCTTATCTGGCGGAGGGGTACTATAAGCAAGAGTCCCAGGGGAGGTTTTCAACAAGGGGGAGGGGTGGCTACAGGAAGTACACCACTTTTTCCGACTCCTCTGCCACCAGCAATTCAGAAAACGAGCAGGAAAGACCAGGCACCAGCAGCAATCCATACCCTGACTACTCAAATACTTTTTTAGAGGAGGAACAATGGGGAGGGTACCAAGGCAGAGGCCGTCCCTGGGGGAGACCCAGGGGTCGTGGACAATCGAACTGGAATCAAGGGAGGGGTGGAACAGGAAAGAAACAGGTCCACTTCAGACAGGAACAACATGGGGACATCAGAACACGGCAGAAACATTACAGGTGGTAGCTTTTCAACCCGAGACTAAACAAAGCAGCTCGATAATCAATTTGTCCACCTATGTCCTGAAACCAGATGAGGCAAAAATACTTGAAAAGGGCCTCTCTTTTGTCCCCACCAGCATTCCCAACACATTCAATTTGAAGACTGAGTTATACCAGTTTTTCAGAAAGGTGAGACTGAAACACCATTTTAATAAAGTCCCTTTCAAACCAGTTTTTAGCAACACTGGTCTACGGCCTCCCTCCACTTTTACACCATCGGCGCAAATGATATCCAATAAAATTCTTACATTTGAGCAGGTAGTGATGAGGGACATTAACCAGGTGCTAGCCGAAAAGAAATACACGAAATTTCACATTAGCAAACAAGAGAGACTGGCTCTGGAAACACTGAAACAAAACCCTGATATTGTGATCAAACCAGCCGACAAGGGTGGGGCGATCGTTATACAGAGCAGGGATGATTACAAGGTTGAGATAATCTCACAGCTTGGGGTGGAAGGCAATTATAAAAAACTCCAAGCAGATCCAACGAATGAGATAAGCTCTAACATTAAATCGATCACTAGCAAGGCCTTAGAGGATGGTTTTCTGACCAAACACGAATACCAGTACCTCAATAATAGCCACCCCAGGCTACCGACGATTTACACGCTCCCTAAGGTGCACAAACAGCTAGAAAAACCCCCGGGACGACCGATCGTTTCCGGTTGTGGTTCAGTGTTAGAACCTCTCTGTAAGTACGTGGATATATTTATAAAACCTATTGCAGAGGCAACCACGGCTTATTTAAGAGATACTATGCAGGTGATACAACTGGTGGATGAGTACCCATTTGACCGTAATAACAACTTATTGGTAACAATGGATGTAACTTCGCTTTACACCAATATCCCGCAAGAGGCTGCACTTGAAGTCATTAAAGGGGTTCTGGAAGAAAGGCCGAGACCTTGCCAGGTCCCGACAACCTTTATTCTGTATCTTCTAGAAATTGCCATGAAGAAGAACTTCTTCTATTTTGATGGAGACTACTATGTTCAAACAAAGGGCGTAGCCATGGGGGCAAGCTTTGCCCCGGACCTAGCTATAATCTTCATGAACGCCTATGAACATAACTTTATACTCAATGAGACCAACCCTTTCCATGGCAACATCGTCCTATATCGACGCTATATAGACGACGTTTTGATGATATGGCAGGGCAGTGAGGAACTTTTGAAGAACTTTCACGTTTGGCTTAATAGCCGATCCGAAGATATTCAATTCTCACTTGACTTCAGTGATAACCAGATTAACTTTCTCGACATCAGTATAGTTGAAGATGAGGGACACCTTAGAACCACACTCTATAGAAAACCTAGCGAAAGGAACACCCTTCTTCGTTACACGAGCCATCATCCTCGCAACCTCAGGGATAATCTCCCGTTCGGGCAATTCCTGAGGTTGCATAGGAATTGTAGCCGTAAGGTTGATTTCTTCAATGAATCTTCGCTACTAATTGAGCGCCTAGCTGACAGGGGATATCCACGCAGATTGCTCAAGAAGGCCCGAAAAAAAGCCTGGTTCTGCCACAGGGAATTCCTCCTCGAACCCAAAGCAAGAGAGAAGGATACTAACAGCAGAATGACCTGTGTCACTACATTTAACACCAGGAGTAGTGACATTAAGAGAATCATAAATGGCCATTGGCATCTAGTGGCAGACGACATAGGGATCCCTGACCCTCCGATGCATGCATTTAGAAGAGGAAGGAGTGTGAGGGACCATGTAGTCCGATCCCTCCTGCACAGTAAACCCAGCAACATACAAACGACCCTTTGGAACACCCCACCAGTAATCGGCCACTATAAATGTGGCTCGTGTAAAGCCTGTCCCATGACTTTGGAAATTAAACAGTGTACGTATAACAACTACACCCACACCATGCGCCAACAAACTAACTGCAACTCAGCTGGCGTGATTTATGCGATCAGATGCCCTTGCGGGTTTCTATATGTTGGTCAGACCATACAGAAGGTTAAAGCCCGTATTCTGCAACATGCAAGCAGGATCCGCTGTAAGGTACAAGGGGCCCCCTTGGTGGAGCATTTTCTGACTTTTGGACATCCACCAGAAAGCATCCGTTGGTGGGTTCTGGAGAAAGTCCAAGTAAATGTAAGGGGTGGTAATTTTGCCAGTACACTGAGCCTTCGAGAATGCAAATGGATGCATATTTTTGATACGGTCAACCGGGGTCTTAATGAATATGAGGAAACAACAAGGCAAATGGCTACCTTGTATTAAGGTTAATGTATTCTTGCTGTTTTTACTCATGATGCGGGCAAACATGGGAAATTGTATGTGAATTTGCCATCGTATGATGCGGGCAAACATGGGAATAGTGTATGTGAATTTGTCATCTGCTTATATACAGATCCGTTTTACATTCTGGAATTATGTACTGTATAAAATGAATTGTGTTATCTATTATTTTTGTTGACATACACTCCTGTTTTTAAATCTTCCCTACGCTCGTAGTCTGTCTTCTTTTCAAACTACACATGTTGCTAGGCAACGGCCGCGGCTCTAGCGTGATTCTCAGTGGCGCGCACGTTCTCATCGCGTCCACCGCTTAATTTGGCGCCGTTCGAGCCCCGCTCAACAGTCGCTGACAAACAGACCCCCAGAGATAGGCCACGCAGTGCTACTGAGCAGGTACACTTTGGCAAATGAGCTTCTCTTGTTTTTTTAACTTTTGGACTGGTGATCCGTTTACTCAAATACACATTATTGTCTACAGACACAGCGTGTATATTACGCGACGGATTACTCGATCAGCATCGGTCGCCCTACACAGCGAGGGTGAGTGCTACTAGCGTGTTTTAGCGCTTTCTATGTAATGTCATTGTATATAGTATTGTCTAAGTCCAGTCCTTGTCTTTTATATTGGATTGAAACACAGCACTGATGGCCATGTGTTTTCATTTTTGTCTCTAGTACTCGAGAGCACGCTTGGACGGCTTTCACTATACCGTATTGATTTGTACACAGTGGCACACCATTAAAGGGTGAGTGCCTTGGGAGTACTGACCTTTGGTCAAAAACCTTCATGTTTGTTGGTTTCAAATATTGAGCCCTTCAATTCTTTTTGTTACAGGTGTCCGGCCACACTGCTGGGGTTACATGCACACAATGTAACTTAGCTCTTCCCTTTATCCTTTTCCCGTCCTGATGAAGACCCGTCCATGAGGATACAAATTGCCCTCCATATCCTTGGGTCGAAACGTCGACAACCTCCCCACTTTTGAGCCTGCATCTCTCTTGCCCTGGCCCACTTCATCCCCCGCTGAAGATACAACGTTTTGAGTAAACTGACCGTCGCAAAGACAAAAAGATTGACATTTCTTTGCAACAATTATTGAGGGCAGGCTCTGTTTGAACCAAATCAATAACTCAATAACAATTCCATGATTCATTGTTCCCTGACCGGTTGGTCTCCTTTCTCTTTTCACACGAGCACTGAATTTCTCACCCTATATACTTTACCTTTCTTCTGGTAACCCCATTTGGTTTTGCAATGATTGTATATTTATGTATTATACCTTGAAGAGAAATTTAAAATTTATTTTTTACTGAGAATAAACAGTAGAGTCTTCTTTCCTCTACTTTTAAAACGTTTAAATTGACCTTTTGTGTGTACATTGGACATCTGTTTGCTTGTTTGTTGGGCTATTTGTGTTTTTGTTTTTTGTTCATTGCAGGATCTATTTCGCATGGTAAAAGAATGGAATAATGTTTTTGAATTAATATCAAACATTGTGTGTGAAATTGATGTCTAGGACCACCTTTTCTGTAATAACCAGTACCCAGGTCCTAGGACTTTAAGTGGGTTACCCCGTATATCATAACGTACAGCTCGAGGTAAGCGTATACAAGAACAAAGGGGGGGGGACTCAGAACTCTGTGATTATTGGTGCAATTGTCCTCAATGGTATAGAGAATTTCATTTCTCTATAGGGGGAAGTCGCCATTCCCACAGCCACTTTCTGCTTAGTATGAGCTGCACTTGTATACCATTGACCTTGTCTCATTGCAGAGAGTCCAAATGGGCACAGGTGCTCATTCACAATGACAACCCTCACTTAAGAAATCTCAGCTGTTCAAGTGCATTCAAAGTCACGGTATTGGTAAGTCTTTCAAGTGTTCAAGGATGTTTGTCTCATTTCACTGGTCCCTGGCAGCGGCCTCGCTCCTCCTTGCGTGACTTTGTATTCTCAGCTGGCTCCACCAGCCAGTGCACCTTTGCACACCATTCTCTTCAGTGTGCAGTTACTCATCCTTTGAGTGGGAGGCAAATGTGGTACTGGCATGAGGAAATGCTGCCCGCCGTTTTCTCCAGCTCCCCGGAAACAAGCTGGCTGTGAGATCTTCAAAGAGGTACCTCAGATACAACAAAATCCACTAACCAAACTCTGAGAGCCGTTCCACAATCAGATCTCATTGCCATGATAGTGATGGGTTCACAGGATTCAAATGTGGGGGGAAGGGGGGAAGGGGGGGGGACCAGAATTGCGGTTTTGTCCCTATTCACCAAGATTACTGGACCATGACATATTTAGGTATGAGGGACAAGTTCATAACTCCTTATCGTGTGGCAACAGGGGACGACCAGATGTGAAAAATAAAAGGCACAAAGAAGAGAGGCAGTAGATGGGTTTGTAGTCCTTTGGGGAAGTTTTAGTAACAGTTAACAGCACCGAGGCTAGGCGGCAGGACTTTTGAAGCCTGAACAGCAAGATCCAGGAAGACTCAACCATACAAATGAGCTTTTTGAACCTTCAGCACAAGACGGGCTAAACCGAAATGTAGATCTCGGGCAAGCACATAACAAGTGAAGTGGGCCTTCATTTCTTTAGCAGTGGTTCCATTTGGAGCAGTAAGGCATAAACACAGCCCCCTAAGGGTGCATCACTTATTAATTGGAAGCCAGTGCAAGGATTTCAGATGACACAAAATGTGTGTACGCCAGTAAAGCCCTAGAACCAGGTGTATGGTAACATTTCAGATTCACTGCAATCTGGCTTGACTATGGAGAATACGACGATAGACTTAAGTAGATCAAGTTGCAGTAGTCCTAGTTACAAAGAATCATTGCCTGGACTACTGATTTACAAAAGTCAGCTAGGAGAGAGGGAATAATATTCCTAATTATATGAAGGGCAGAAACACAAAAGGAAGATCTTCTAACCACCATGTAGAGGACCGAACGGAAAGGTTGCCAAACCAAAGACCAAGATCTCAGGCTTGTCTGGGTAAAGGCACAAATAATTTATATTCATCCGGATGACAATAGCACACATGCAACTGTCCTTGCATGAAAGTTTGAGTTACATCTAGTCAGGCGATTTGTGTTATATTTTGTGGGCATATCCATAGAAATTTAAGCCAAAACAATGGTTCAAGGCACAGCTGCCAAAGAAGCAACATACAGTTTAAACAGGGTGGAGCTGAGTCCAGAGCAATGGGGAACTCAAAATTAGAGACTGTTAAAGTTGGAGTGATAATGGTCTAAGGAAACTGCTTGACTGCGGCCTTCCAGAAACAATAAAAGCCAATTGAGGGCACTGTCTTTCACCCCAGCGTAACACAGATAATCTGTCAAGATGGTGTGGGAAACCTATCAAAACAGCTAACAAAAATGATGGCAATTTTCCTCCAGTATTCCTTCATCCAAATGTTTTTTGCTACAACCATAAGAACTGTCTCTACATTATGTGATGGCCAGAAACCATTTTTGATGAATATCAAGCACTGAAGTGGATTCAGGTAAGGTTGAAAGTTGTTGATTGACTATACTTTCTGTGATATTAAATGGAAAGCAGAGACGCGAAATAGGCCTTTTGTTGCCCATTGCGTTGGGATTAGCTGTAGGCTTTTTAGGAATGGAAGGACAAGCACCTTTTCAAGTCATTCAGTATTACTTATGCCTCTAAGGAACCATTACAGAGCTTGATCAAGCCAGGAGTGATGGGATCGGCTAGAGCTTTGATTGTCTTGAATGGCAAATGGTCTAAAAGTGAGCCCAAAGAAACTGAATTAATTTTCGCTAAGGCAAGTTCATCAGGAGCTGGTAAGAAAGAGCCTAAGGTGAGGCCACTACTGTGACTTTTATCCCCCCCCCAAAAAAAAAAATTGCTCCTAAACAATAGTAACAGAGGATGAAGACGAAAAAGTGTCAAAAATATTGTTATGTGAGCATGGAAAGACATGGTAAAGATCTGTACATCCAAAGGAGTATCTAAAATGTGTTGCACCAGGATGAGCAAAATTGTCATAAATAGAAAAACACCCTCAGCAGGACCTGGTGGTGGATATAATCCCGGTTTGGAAACAGCTCGCCATCGCCAATCTACTTGCTTATCTCCATAGAATAAGTCAGTCTGTCTTGATTTGAGTATTAACAGTGCAAAAAGTGTTAACATTTATTGACATTCCTTTTTGCTGTGATTTCTTCGGGGTGAATCTGGGTGCCAAAGAATTTCAATGAAACGACTGAGCAGACTTTTCTGGGCTACAAGAATCCAGTTCTTCTCTGATCCAGTAATAAAGTTCTTGGCATAACTAGATATTTCATCCTCTATAATAGGCGTAGGGCTGTCTAAAGCGGATGCTACCCATTCATTTTAAGATTTTGCCAATGTCTTCTAAGCTGAGGGGGGTGAGTAGGGACAAATGATTGTCTGGCCTAAGACTTTAAAATACTGCCTTGTGGTCCATCCAGAGAAGATTTAGGGGGTCATTAGGATGATGGGCGGACTAACCATCCTATCGGATAATGGGACCGCCTGCCATAAGGGCGGGGGTCACGTGGGGGTATTAGGATGCGCCCGCCCTAGTGGCGGGTGCATCATGCATTTTTAACATTGTGATGGACGGTGCTCTCAACACCGCCCGGGCAATGCTAAAAATGCATGTATTCATTTGCATACACAAAGCGGCAGGCACCGCGCGGTGCCTGCCGCATTGCATATGCAAATGCAGGGGGGTACCTGTGCCCCCCCATGTGCACCCCCCCAACTCGCCTTCACCATGGGGGCCCGCAGGGGGCCCCCGAAGTGAAGACCGCCTGCCCAATGCCGCCATGGAAAGGCATCTGTTTTGGCCCATGCTAATATGGACGGCAGTGTCTGACAGACACCGCCACCATATTAAACCTTTTCCGCCCTAGTCGCAAGGCAACCGGGGCGGAAAAGCGGCGGACGGTCTTTCCGTCCGCCGCGGTCCCCCTGCCATAGTAATATGGCGGGGGGAAATGGGTGGCGGTGGCGATCCGCCAGACATCCTAATGGGCCCCTTGGTGTTGTGAGTTAACACAATTAGAATCCGCAAGCAAAAGATTCAGCATATGGCCCCTCCAGTGAGTAGGTCAGTGACTGATTGTTCCATGTTTTAAGGTGGCAGAAGAATTCATACATCTGAATGCCTCGCTGGTGGATTCATCGTCTACCCAGGTGTTAAAAGATGTCTTTACCAAGTTTAATTTTCAGTAACACAGCAAGCTTCAAAAAGAAATCCGTGAGCAAATAGAACAGTTCAGGCGGAGGGTAAACTAAGATTTATTTTATAATGCATTAGGCAGTAACTGAGAGATTTAGAGGTCAGTGCTCTGCATGCAATTAAGTGCCGGCAGAGTGCTGTGAAAGTTGGCGGGTGGCTCGAAATAATTTTTCACATTTGGGATTAGCAAGAGCTATTTTAAAGCCTAGCAGTCTTTGAGCCAGGTCTGTGACGCACAAAGGTCAAGATGCTAATCTATAATCGGGCCCTGAATTTCTACTGCATGCTTGGCCAAGGAGCGGATATTTAGCAGTGATCAATACTAGGTATGACCAGAGTCAGGACAAAAGTAGGAGCTTAAAGGCCTAGGCTTGCCTATATAGTAATTACAAGCAAAAGGGATCAATCATCAAGCAGGCAGGTGGTTTGGGATGAGACACCTATTATCTGGATTAAATCCGAAGTGGAAGAGGCTGTGTTTTTAATCCTCAGCTTGCCGATGAACTGTCGGGCTTGCTCCCTGTCCACTACACAAACCTTTCTGCAGCGTCAGTCATGGAAAGTAGAAACACGAAGATACATTGTTGGTCTGTAAATTTAGAAGGGAGATCACCAACTCCTGCCTCCCCTGTCCCCCACCACCATGGTGGCATGGTCACTTTAAAATCCAGACTGTGAATCATTCACAGGCTTCCCTCATCCAAAAAGAACCTAAGTGACTCCTATCCAGCCCACATCTTGTGATTCACTGATACAGGGGAGGATGGGCACATTTTCTCAACAAGTGAAGCACACACACTCCATCCACACCCTACCACCTACATACAGATTGTTATGTACAAGCATGGGTTTCTCCATCCATACCTGACATGGATGGAGCACAGAAGCCCAGTCGCAGGGGACTAGACAGACCTTTTACTCAGAGGCCACTAGGAATTTCTCCTGCGAAGGCAATAGGCAAAAAATGCTCAGGAAAGACTAATGGTAAAAAGTTCTGATAGAATTTCTTATGATAGGGCTTCTCCATCCTCACATATTTCAATGTGTTTAGCTCATCTCTTAGGTCCATGCCTATGCGGGTTCACTGTCAAAATATTGAATAACAAAATATCGTGTTCCCAAAATATCTAAATAAACATATAGGGGGCCCATTAGGATGGCAGGCGGATTACCCCCGCCAGGCTGGCGGTAGCCACCGCCGGCCTTGCGGGGGTAATCCGCCCGGCATCCTCACTGAAATGACCCCCCGCCACATTAGGATGGCTGGGGGGTCCGTGTCGGACGGAAAGACCGTCCGCCGCTTTTCCGCCCCGGTCGCAAGGCTTAATATGGTGGCGGTGTCTATCAGACACCGCCAGCCATATTACAATGGGCATTTGTCAATGCCTTTCCGTGGCGGCAATGCCCGCCGCAATGGTAAAGATACAGGATGCGCCCGCCACTGTGGCGGGCACATCCTAATCCCATGCACGGGACCCCCGCCCTTATGGCGGGCGGTCCCTAATACCGCGAGGATGGCGGGCAGGCAAAGTCCGCCCCCATCCTAATGGGGGCCATAGTTGTTAAAAATATAATTATGTGTAAAAACTAATGTAAAATAAAATAAATAATATATATAACAAATTTTTTTTTTTGAATTATTAGAAAATGTTAACAATTATAAGTAATAGATGTAATGTATAAATAAATTAAACATACATATATAAAATGTTATATATATTTACTTAATAATTAATGCATAATTATTTTAATACATTGTAAAATGTTAGAAATATATAAAAAAAAATATAAATACATATATCTATATACACATACCTGTTACATAAAATATATATATATATATATATATATAAATTATAAATTTAATTATTAAAATATTTATTAATTTTTACATTTAAATTTTACACTACATTAACTGCAACAGTAGAGAAAGTTTTGGATAGCGGAGGGGAATAATTTACTATGTCCACTCCAATGAATGCAACAGTAGGGAAAGTGTTGGATAGCGGAGGGGAATAATTTACTATTCCCACTCCAATGAGTGCAACAGTAGGGAAAGTGTTGGATAGCGAAGGGGAAATAATTACTATTCCCACTCCAGCAAGTGCAACAGTAGGGAAATTGTTGGATAGCGGTGACATAAAAATTACTATTCCCACTGCAGCGAATGCAACAGTAGGGAAAGTGTTGGATAGCGGAGGTGAATACATTATTATTCCCACTCCAGTAAGTGCAACAGTAGGGGAAGTTTTGGATAGCGGAGGGATAAAAATTACTATTCCCACTCCAGCGAGTGCAACAGTAGGGAAAGTGTTGGATGGTGGAGGGGAATAATTTACTATTCCAACTCCAATAAGTGCAACAGTAGGGAAAGTGTTGGATAGCGTAGGGGATTAAATTACTATTCCCACCCAAGGGAGTGCAACAGTAGGGGAAGTGTTGGATAGTGGAGGGGTAAATATAACTATTCCCACTCCAATGAGTGGAACAGTAGGGAAAGTGTTGGATAGCGTAGGGGTAAAAATTACTATTCCTACTCTAGTGGGTGCAACAGTAGGGAAAGTGTTGGATAGCAGGGGGGAATAATTTGCTACTCTCAATCGAGAAAGTGCAACAGTAGGGAAAGTGTAGGATAGCAAAGGGATAAAAATTACTATTCCCACTCCAGCAAGTGCAACAGTAGGGAAAGTGTTAGATAGCGGAGGGGAATAAATTACTATTCCCATTCCATTGAGTGAAAGTGTTGGATAGCGGAGGGGATAAAACCAGGGATTACAGCTATTGAACCTAAATCCCCAAACAAAATAAAAACAAAACAATTACCAAAAATATTTATCAATTATTAAATGTATATTAATGATCAACTAATGATTCATTTATTTAAACTAAATTACTTTCCACCCTCAACCCCAATGAACACCAAAACACACACCTAAAAATATTTACACAATTTCCATAACTAATTTTACATTAATAAATTAATAACAATTAACAAGAAATCATTAAATAATTAAAAAAAATTCTTCCCAACATTTACTACTATAAACCCCACAACTCACACATCAACATTATTCCACAATTACCTTATTTAATTAATTAATTAGCATTAATTAACAAAAAATAAATTATAAATTATTTACCTCCCACCATATTCCCCTATAAATGACACCACCAATGTTGTAAAACGTGACACAATCAATTAATTAACAATTAATTTATTGATAACAATTAACTAAAATAAATACAATTAATAATAAATTAATTCACACAATTTAACGCTATAAAATAACATTAAGTAAATATTATATTAAAAAATGTATTAAAATTAAATTACTTTCCACCGTACTCCCACAACCCACTTCTATAAAATGACACAATTAACATATTTACCAATTAATAATAAACAACTCATTCATAAATAATTAATATTAAATTAATTAGCACAAATAACAATAACAATATTGAATACATAAATATTAATTAATAATTAAAAAAAAAAATTATAATGAAATTACTTCCCACCCTACTCCACAACCCGCTCCTAAAAAAAGAACACAACATATTTACCAATTAATAATAATTAGCCAGTTAATACATATTTAATAATACATTAATTAGCATAATTAACCATACAGAATATTAAATACATAAATATTAATTAATACAACATATTAATTAACTATAATTAAATTACTTTCCACCCTACTCCCCTATCAACCCACAACCCACTCCTAAAACAATAACACAATTTACATAAATATCAATTAATAATAATTAACAACCGATGCATACATAATTAATAATAGATTAACTACCACAATTAACAATAAAAAACATTAAATACAAAAATAATAAGTAATACAAAATATTAAATAATTCATTAAAATTACATTACTTCCCATCCTATTCCCCTATAAACCCACAACCTGCTACGGAACTAAAATGCTAAATTAAATTAAAATGAAATTAATAACTTCTAAACATTATTAATACATTTATTATCATTAAGTTACTTCCCACCCTATTCCCCTATAAACCCACAACCCGCTACGGAACTAAAACACAAAATTTACTTAAAATAAAATTAATAACATCTAAAAATTTAACACATATATTCAAAAACAAATGCAATATTTAGAGAAAAAAATAGAACACATACATTTAAAATACATACACTAAAACACTAACTAAAAAAATATATATATTTTTAACAACTATATTTTTGCAAACATTATTGACTTAGATATTTTTTTAACGATAATAATGACTTCGATATTGTTAAAAACTATATTACTTACCTTAGACTCGATATTCTTTACCATGATATTCTGACAGTCAACATTTTTGTATCCCGATATTTTGCTCTCGATGTTAGTGCAAGTCGACAATAAAAACTCAATATTCTGACTGTTTACCTCCTATGCCTTAAGGCTCCTAACGGAACCACCACAAAATACACCAAGGTCAACTTCACTCTTTATGTGCTGACAAGAGACCCCAATTCTGGCTGAGCCAATCTTGTGCTAAAGATTCAAAAAGCTAATTTGAGCAGGAGAGCCTTCACGGGGCTTGCTGTTCGGGCTTCAAAGTCCTTGTTGCCTCGCCTTTGTGCTGTTAACAGTCAGTGGAGCTTCCCTAACTTATTACAAACCCATCTTTTGCCTCTTTTCTTTGTGCCTTTTATGTTTCACTTCTGGTCACCCTCGTTTGCCACACTGACAATGAGTTATGATCTTGTCCCTCATACCTGAATATGTCACAGTGCTCTTGGGAATAGGCAAGGAACAGCAATTTTGGTCCACCCATTTAACTCTTGTGAACCCCATCACTATCATAGCATTAAGATCTGATTGTGGGACGGCTCTCTGAGTTTGGTTGGTGAATTTTTCTTGTATTTGAGGGCACTCTAGAAGCTCTCACAGCCAGCATGTTTCCGGACAGCTGGAGAGAACCGCAGGCAGCATTTCCACACCTTTTGCCAGCACCATATGAGCCGCTGTACTCTGAAGAGATTGGCATGCACACATGCACTGGCTGGTGGAGCCACCTGAGAATACAAAGTTACGCCAGGAGGAGCATGGCCACCACACCGCCAGCAAACGGATGAGACAGAAAAATCCTAGAACACTTGAAACCTATGTGGTGTGTTGAGAGGCTCACGGATGCGGCGTCTCTTCCTTGACAAATGTGTTACAACAGGGAGACCCTCCCACTCGCACACCAGGTCACGAGGATTAGTACATGAAACTTAGAATAACTGCAGTCTGACTAGAAGATATCAGACCCAATTTGGTCAGGCCTCAGTCTAATAACTAAGAAAGGTAGGAGCATAGGGGCTATATGGAATCAATTAGTCCTGACGAAGGCTGAACGACCCTTATGGGCAACAGATAACGGCTGAAACATATTGACAATTTTGCAGATAGGAGGGATGTAGGGATAATAACGTTCCCTATCGTCCGTATCCTAATAGTATATATTTTTAATACTGACCAGGAAATCAAATCCATGAATAAAAGATATAGGGGATATTCCTGAGAGCGTTTTATACTTTGTTTCTGCACATTAATGACCCCTGAGACTTTTTGGTTTGTATTGTCTTCCCCACCCTTATACTCCATACAGGCGTTGGCATGCACAGGGATGTTGTTAGCAAGCCCAATGATGAAGCATGCCATAAATTGTGTTTGCCCCACATTCATCTTTTGAAACTTTTCTTTCCTCCTTTTTCTTTGTGTGTGTGTTTGGGTGTTCGGTTAGGAGGGTGGTTTAGGAGAGGTACCTCTTTCCCCCTTTATTTTTGTGTGGTATAGCACTTACCAATACCTTGACTGTGAATGCACTTGAACAGCTGAGATTTTTTAAGTGAGGGTTGTCATTGTGAATGAGTACTCATGCTCATAGGGAAAACCTGCTATGAAACAAGATCCATGGTGCACCAGTGCAGCTCAAACTAAGCAAAATGTGACTGTGGTAACGACAGCTTCCCTCAATGGAGAAAGGAAATTCTCAATACCATTTGGGTCTATTGCACCAATAGCTTCTAGTTTCCCCCACTTATTTTTGTATATGCTTACCTCAATCTGTGTTCATTGTATGTGTAATATCAGGTTGTGAGCAGACTCCGGTATTTCTCTTTCTAAGTGGAAGTTCTGGTTGGACATTAATTATTAACTATTATAACAGTGGTCCCAGGACAACAGCGGCAAAAGTCCCCTGTTGACACCCTTGGAGCCAAGTAAGCCCTGATTGCCTTGTGACACTTCTCCCAACTAGTTCCAAGAGAGGGATAGGAAAATAGACATTTCAAGTGTTTGCTCATAGTTGGGATTTAATGTTTGTGGTTATGCGTTCTTACCTTCTAGTGCAAGGGGGTACTCCTGAATACAGGCCAGAAGGCTGCACAGCATCTAGGGTCACAAGGACAACGCACAGTCATGAAGGGTACAGCATCTAGTATTTGTATTTGGAAAGAGCATAAAATCAGAAAGGTGTCAAAGTGCTATAACCAGCAAGAGCAAACAGGGGAGAAAAGCAGAAGCAATTATAGTTGAGAGAAAAGCTAAGTTTTCACATGCCTATGAAACATGAAGTAAGAATTAAGACTCACAATCTGTGCAGGGAGAGTGTTTCATAGTCTGGCTGCTGCCACATAAAAGGCACGCTCACCCCATCTGGCCTTCCTGAATCTGGGAACAATCTTTTTTCTCTGACCTGCCGATCCCAACTGGCTGTTTGGAAGCTGCCATTTGAAGATGGTTCTCAGATAGCAAGAGCCCTGCTGGTTGAGGGCCTTATAGACTAAACACAGGGCCATAAAAAGCAACTGCTTCCTCACTGGGAGCGAGTTAAGGGTTCACAGTCCCTCCCTCACCGAGAGGTATTGGAACACCCAACACCAACCGAGGGGCCACATTCTGGATGACCTGTAGTTTGTTAAGCGAATACTGGTTGGCATTAAATACAGGGCATTACAGTAGTCAAGTCGAGATGTTATGAGGGGAATTTGGTTTCTCTTCAGGAAGACAGGGAAAAATCTTCTTAAAGGCACTTAATAATCCAGAAAGAGGAGCTCACTATTCTCTTGACCTGAGAGTCAAATGTCGGAGTATTATCGAAGATTGCCCCCAGTTGGTGTATAGAACATGGAAGAGTTGCTGGAAGGACATTTGCATAGGCACACGCTGGTTCCAGCATGGACGAACCACCTGCTCACTCTGCTTGCTAGGAACGAGGGGAGCATGATCCCACTCTTGAAAGTCCACTTTTGTTTTCTGTGGTGTCTAAAGAAAGTGGCTTAACGATTCAGAGTGTAAAGGGATCCCTGGCTTTTCCTTTAGTCAGAGCCCGAATCCCCAACTACCACTGGAGCTCATTCCTTAATCCTCAACCTTCCACTGTCTAGGGAAGTTGTACCCCAATTTGGACCATATTTAACCAAGGGTAGTCCAAAATGGGCCAGCTGGACCCAACGCCCATAGTCTGAATACTGTATAATGCAGAATCATGCCAAAATCCATCTCTCACACATACACACACAACACGCACAAGGGATGTCAGTGCAAGGGTGTGAATGTTACCTCTAAACAGAACTTTACACAATTAGGACCAGCTCAGTCTACTAAATGTTGGAAATAGTTATGCTCAGTATCATCAATCCCCAAACATCAGTATGCTGCCAACACTGCTTCAATTCAACAACCCTGGGCATAGACTGCAATCTCATGTCATCACAGAGGCCACACTTGGGGGCCGATTCCGATCCTGGAAAAACGCTGTACAAATCGTGGCATGGAGCGTTTTCCCCATACAACTCGTACTTGTAAGGAAGCCCCTACAACCTAGGAAGTACGATCCGTACAAATAGACGCACTCCATACAAATTGTAAAAAAGACCATACAACTTGTATTACAAGCGATTCCGATTCTGATTGCCCTGTACGCGACGTTCCCATGTATTCCCGGCAGCAGTTCACAACCTAATACGCCCTGAAAACAGTACGAGACAGGCCCCCCCATGTACGCGTCGTACACCCCATGAATACAGGGGTACGGTGCTTATGTACGGTGCGTATGGATGACACGGAAAGTGGGGTACAGTGCGTACATACGCGATGAAGGGGTACTGGTCGTGTACGCACCATACAAGCCCCGTACCCCGAAATCGCCTGTGTACGCACCCTACCCCAAAATCGCCTGTGTACACACCGTACCCCAAAATTGCCTGTGTACGCACCGTACCCCAAAATCGCGTAGGTATGCACCGTACCCCAAAATCGTGTACGTACGGTGTGTACCCCAAATTCGCGTACGTACGCACCGTACCCCAAAATCGTGTACGTACGGTGCGTACCCCAAAATCGCATACGTACGGTGCGTACATACGTGATGTTGGGGTACGCACCATACACACGCCTCGCATGTGGGGGGGACCCCTATATGCCTCATACCCCTATACGACCCGTACCCCGGTATGAGTTGTACCCCCAGAACGAGTCATACCAGAGTACGAGGCGTATAGGGGTTCACTTCGTTGCACGGTACAAGTCATTCCCCGTATATAGGTCATTTTCCATACAAATCGTATGCTGACAACCTGGTACGAATCGTACTTGACGGGTTGGACAGCCTTTTTACACATTGTATGGTCTTTTTTACAAGTCTGTGTCGTACAGCTTTTCCCGATCCGATTTGTAAGGATCGGGCCGATCTGTATGTATTTTTCCCGTACGAATCGTACTACATGGGTTGGAAGGGACTTTTACAATTTGTATGGAAAAAAATACAAATCCTATTTGTATGGAAAATAAAAATCCAGGATCAGAATCGGCCCCTTGGTGTGCCCCTGCAGGTCACAGAACAGGTTATCGACCTTGGAATTGCCATGGACAGGCTTAGGCCTCAGTGCACATTATAGATTGCCATGCCAGTTGGGCCAACAAAAGGTCAGGATACTAGTTTCACAGGCAGTTGGGTCAATCAGGCCAGTGGCACACATCCGTTTGTCATGCAGGGGACATTCACCACCTTTAATAAACTTTTTTCAGTAAATTTCTTCAGTAGTGTCATAATGACCCGGCCTCTCACCAGGCCGGGTCACCCCCTTGCTCCTCCTGCCGCCTCTTGCTCCTGCCAGCCAGCCTTGCTCCTGCCAGCCAGCCTTGCCGCATTTTTTCCGCCGCCGCCGACGCCCCCCTGGTCCCCCGAGCAGCCCAGCCACAGCAGAGCCGCCCGCTCGCCAGTTCCCGCCGCTGCTCGCCACAGGCCCCGCCCACCACCGGCCCATTGGCCGAGCCGCTCCCGCCGCTCAGCTGACCCGCCCTCACGTCCCCCTTCTTAAGGGGACAGCTAGGAGTGCTCGGGAGTGACCGCTGCGCCTCTCACCAGGCCGGGACACCCCCTTGCTCCTCCTGCCACCTCCTGCTCCTGCCAGCCAGCCTTGCTCCTGCCAGCCAGCCTTGCCGCATTTTTTCCGCCGCCGCCGATGCCCCCCTGGTCCCCCGAGCGGCCCAGCCACAGCAGAGCCGCCCGCTCGCCAGTTCCCGCCGCTGCTCGCCACAGGCCACGCCCACCACCGGCCCATTGGCCGAGCCGCTCCCGCCGCCCAGCTGACCCGCCCTCACGTCCCCCTTCGTAAGGGGACAGCTAGGAGTGCTCGGGAGTGACCGCTGCGCCTCTCACCAGGCCGGGTCACCCCCTTGCTCCTCCTGCCGCCTCCTGCTCCTGCCAGCCAGCCTTGCTCCTGCCAGCCAGCCTTGCCGCATTTTTTCCGCCGCCGCCGACGCCCCCCTGGTCCCCCGAGCGGCCCAGCCACAGCAGAGCCGCCCGCTCGCCAGTTCCCGTCGCTGCTCGCCACAGGCCCCGCCCACCACCGGCCCATTGGCCGAGCCGCTCCCGCCGCCCAGCTGACCCGCCCCCACGTCCCCCTTCTTAAGGGGGCAGCTAGGAGTGCTCGGGAATGACCGCTGCGCCTCTCACCAGGCCGGGTCACCCCCTTGCTCTTCCTGCCGCCTCCTGCTCCTGCCAGCCAGCCTTGCTCCTGCCAGCCAGCCTTGCCGCATTTTTTCTGCCGCCGCCGACGCCCCCCTGGTCCCCCGAGCGGCCCAGCCACAGCAGAGCCGCCCGCTCGCCAGTTCCCGCCGCTGCTCGCCACAGGCCCCGCCCACCACCGGCCCATTGGCCGAGCCGCTTCTGCCGCCCAGCTGACCCGCCCTCACGTCCCCCTTCTTAAGGGGACAGCTAGGAGTGCTCGGGAGTGACCGCTGCGCCTCTCACCAGGCTGGGTCACCCCCTTGCTCCTCCTGCCGCCTCCTGCTCCTGCCAGTCAGCCTTGCTCCTGCCAGCCAGCCTTGCCGCATTTTTTCCGCCGCCGCCGCCGCCCCCTGGTCCCCTGAGCGGCCCAGCCACAGCAGAGCCGCCCGCTCGCCAGTTCCCGCCGCTGCTCGCCACAGGCCCCGCCCACCACCGGCCCATTGGCCGAGCCGCTCCCGCCGCCCAGCTGAACCGCCCTCACGTCCCCCTTCTTAAGGGGACAGCTAGGAGTGCTCGGGAGTGACCGCTGCGCCTCTCACCAGGCTGGGTCACCCCCTTGCTCCTCTTGCCGCCTCCTGCTCCTGCCAGTCAGCCTTGCTCCTGCCAGCCAGCCTTGCCGCAATTTTTCCGCCGCCGACGCCCCCTGGTCTCCTGAGCGGCCCAGCCACAGCAGAGCCGCCCGCTCGCCAGTTCCCGCCGCTGCTCGCCACAGGCCCCGCCCACCACCGGCCCATTGGCCGAGCCGCTCCCGCCGCCCAGCTGAACCGCCCTCACGTCCCCCTTCTTAAGGGGACAGCTAGGAGTGCTCAGGAGTGACCGCTGCGCCTCTCCCCAGGCCGGGTCACCCCCTTGCTCCTCCTGCCACCTCCTGCTCCTGCCAGCCAGCCTTGCCGCATTTTTTCCGCCGCCGCCGACGCCCCCCTGGTCCCCCGAGCGGCCCAGCCACAGCAGAGCCGCCCGCTCGCCAGTTCCCGCCGCTGCTCGCCACAGGCCCCGCCCACCACCGGCCCATTGGCCGAGCCGCTCCCAACGCCCAGCTGACCCGCCCTCACGTCCCCCTTCTTAAGGGGACAGTTAGGAGTGCTCGGGAGTGACCGCTGCACCTCTCACCAGGCCGGGTCACCCCCTTGCTCCTCCTGCCGCCTCCTGCTCCTGCCAGTCAGCCTTGCTCCTACCAGCCAGCCTTGCCGCATTTTTTCCGCCGCCGCCGACGCCCCCCTGGTCCCCCGAGCGGCCCAGCCACAGCAGAGCCGCCCGCTCGCCAGTTCCCGCCGCTGCTCGCCACAGGCCCCGCCCACCACCGGCCCATTGGCCGAGCCGCTCCCGCCGCCCAGCTGACCCGCCCTCACGTCCCCCTTCTTAAGGGGACAGCTAGGAGTGCTCGGGAGTGACCGCTGCGCCTCTCACCAGGCCGGGTCACCCCCTTGCTCCTCCTCCCGCCTCCTGCTCCTGCCAGCCAGCCTTGCTCCTGCCAGCCAGCCTTGCCGCATTTTTTCCGCCGACGCCGACGCCCCCCTGGTCCCCCGAGCGGCCCAGCCACAGCAGAGCCGCCCGCTCGCCAGTTCCCGCCGCTGCTCGCCACAGGCCCCGCCCACCACCGGCCCATTGGCCGAGCCGCTCCCGCCGCCCAGCTGACCTGCCCTCACGTCCCCCTTCTTATGACGTCCCCAGAGCGACCGCGCAGCGGACGCGCGCAGCGGGAGCACCGACTGAGCGCCGAAGGTGCGCCAAAGGTAAGCCCGTCTGCGCCCGTCCGCGCCTGGACCACGCCCAGTGCCAGGACCCCTGGCCCTCGCAGACCCCAGCCCACCCGCCGGACGTACGACGCCGCCACCCTCAACACACTCAACACCGGCCGAATCCCGGGATGCTACCGAGCCACCCCGAGACGCACCCACAGACCCTTCTGCTGCAACGCCTGCAAGTTCACCTGCATCCGGACCTGCACTACTCCAGCACCGACCAAGACCAAGCCGAGCAACAGCAGCAGCCACCTGAAATGCATCCTGCTCAACACCTGCTCCGTCCACAGACACGCCGTCGAGCTCTGGAACCTGCTCGACACAACCTCACCAGACGTCGCCTTCCTCACGGAAACCTGGATGAACGCCTCTTCAGCGCCCAACATCGCCATTGCTATCCCAGACGGCTACAAGATCATCCGGAGGGACCGCATCAACCAGACCGGAGGAGGCATCGCCATCATCCACAGGAACACCATCCGCATTACGACCAACACCGACGACACCCTCGCACCCGCCGAACACCTGCACTTCCAGGTCCACGTCAACCCCAAGACCACCCTCAGAGGCACCCTCATCTACAGACCCCCGGGACCACGCACACAATTCAGCGAAGACATCGCCGACTTCATCAGCCCGCACGCCCTCCTCTCCGCTGACTACATCCTCCTCGGGGACCTCAACTTCCACCTGGAGAACAACAACGACCGCAACACCACCACCCTGCTGGACAACCTCGCCAACCTCGGTCTCAAGCAGCTGGTGACCACCCCCACCCACTACGCCGGACACACACTCGACCCCGTGTTCTCATCCAGCAAGGACATCGCCTTCAGCCACGCCACCGGACTCCACTGGACGGACCACAGCTGCGTCCACTTCAGCTTCAGTAGGACCACGATCCACCACCACCAGGAACAGGTTGCACGCAGGAGCTGGAACAAGATCACAGCCGACCAGCTTGTGACCTCCCTGAGCATGAACCCTCCCACCAGCGCAACGAACCCAAGCCAGGCGGCCACCAACCTCACGAAGTGGATCAGCAACTGCGCAGACGACCTCGCCCCCCTGAAGACCCCGCCCAGCAGACCCGGTAGCAAGAAAGCCCCATGGTTCACCGACGAACTCAAGAGCTCCAAGAAGAACTGCCGAGCCCTCGAGAGAACCTGGCGCAGAGACCCAACACCGGACAACATGACTGCCCTCAAGCTGGCCACCCGAAAACACCACCAACTCATCCACGCCACCAAGAAAACCGCATTCAAGGAACGACTGGACAACAACGCACACAACAGCAAGGAACTCTTCAACATCGTTAAAGAGCTCTCCAACCCCAACGCCGGAAACAACGACATCACCCCTTCGCAAGACCTCTGCAACTCCCACGCCTCCTACTTCCACAACAAGATCGCGGACATACACAACAACTTCAGCACTCAACCGACGCTCGCCACGACCGAACCACCGCCACCCACAACCACCCTCCGCGCCTGGACCCCGATCAGCACCGAAGACACCGTCCGCACGATGAACTCCATCCACTCCGGATCTCCTACTGACCCCTGCCCTCACCACGTCCTCAACAAGGCCGACGCTGTCATCGCACCCCACCTGCGGGACATCATCAACACCTCCTTCGGCACCGCTACCTTCCCGGAGAGCTGGAAGCACGCCGAACTCAGCGCTCTACTAAAAAAGCCATCAGCCGACCCCACCGACCTCAAGAACTACCGCCCCATCTCGCTGCTCCCGTTTCCTGCAAAAGTCATCGAGAAGACCGTCAACAAGCAGCTGGCCGCCTTCCTCGAGACGAACGGATCCCTCGACATCTCGCAGTCTGGCTTCCGGGCCAACCACAGCACCGAGACCGCCCTGATCGCAGCCACCGATGACATCCGAGCACTGCTTGACAACGGAGAAACAGCAGCCCTCATCCTCCTAGACCTCTCCGCGGCCTTCGACACTGTCTGCCACCGAACACTAGTGCAGCGACTCAGCAACGTCGGAATTCAGGAGAAGGCACTGGAGTGGATCATCTCCTTCCTCGCCGGAAGGACACAGAGAGTCCGCCTCCCCCTTTCAGATCTGAAGCCACCGAAGTCATCTGCGGCGTCCCTCAAGGCTCCTCGCTCAGTCCAACCCTCTTCAACGTCTACATGAGCCCCCTCGCAGACATCGCACGCCAGCACAACCTCAACATCATCTCCTACGCCGACGACACCCAGCTGATTCTCTCCCTCACCGACGACCCCGCCACTGCCAGAGCCAACCTTCACGAAGGGATGAAAGAGGTAGCCGAATGGATGAAGAACAGCCGCCTGAAGCTGAACTCGGACAAGACGGAAGTCCTCATCCTGGGATCCTCACCCTCCGCCTGGGACGACTCCTGGTGGCCCTCCGCCCTAGGCAGCGCACCCAAACCAACAGACCACGCACGCAACCTGTGCTTCATCCTGGACTCCTCCCTCTCCATGACCAGACAAGTCAACGCCGTCGCCTCGTCGTGCTTCAACATCCTGCGCATGCTACGGAAGATCTTCCGGTGGATCCCCACCGAGTCCAGGAAGACGGTCACCCAGGCCCTTGTCACCAGCCGCCTGGACTACGGCAACTCCCTCTACGCCGGAACCACCGCCAAACTCCAGAAGAGACTCCAGCGGATCCAGAACGCCTCAGCACGACTCATCCTGGACATCCCCCGTCGCAGCCACATCTCCGGACACCTGAGAGACCTGCACTGGCTCCCGGTCAACAAGAGAATCACCTTCCGACTCCTCGCCCACGCACACAAAGCCCTACACAACCAGGGCCCAGGATACCTCAGCAGCCGCCTCAACTCCTACGCTCCCAAACGCCAGCTTCGATCGACCAGCCACGCCCTCGCCGCCGTCCCCCGCATCCGAAGAGCCACCACAGGGGGACGGTCTTTCTCCTACCTCGCCGCCAAGACATGGAACTCCCTCCCGAACCACCTCCGCCTGACCCAGGAACACCTCGCCTTCAGGAAGCAACTGAAGACCTGGCTGTTCGAGCAGTAGCGGACCCCCCCCCCCAGCTCCTTGAGGCCCTCTGGGTGAGTAGTGCGCTATATAAATGCATTGAATGAATGTTCTTAGACCCATGCACAAAGTCCTGGGTACAATGCATAGCCTTTTTCTACTTTTACTGTGTCCATTCTGCTTGCCGTCAGATCATGATGTTTGGGCACGCTATGTAGGATCTGAGTAGCGCTTTGTGCTTGGACCACTCCCTGTGCCCAGACCCCCATTCATAGTTCATTTGTCCCCAAAGCCGGCAGAGCACAGCCTTCAACGTGGCCAAGTGGGCTTTGAAAAGTTTGCAGTGCGACCCAAGAGCACAAAGAACACCATCTCCAGTGCTCCTATGCAGACTGACTCTGGAAGCTGTGCATTATGTTATTTATCCTATTTCAACATCTAACTTTTGTGTTCAGTTCCTTCACACCAGACAGTAAATACACGTAAATAATTTATATCCTTGGAAAGTGACTTAGTGAATGGTATACGTATTGGGTCGCATCCCTTAGTACAAATTTTTCTCGAATGTATTCATCTATCCTTCCTCGTCCTATATTTTCTTCAATGTGGGAAACCAATTTGGTTTTTCAGAAGCTAAATAACTGGATTGAGAATGAGTTTCTGACTTTAAATGCTTTGTCTGCGAAATGTACCATTTTATTAGATCTTACCTCTTATTAAAGAGTTTAAAATATCAAGACTTCGGACAACTATGCCAGACACTTTACTCCTTCAGGATGACTTTTGAGGCATGCAAGACTATAATAATAATACCATAATCTATAAAGCGCATGGTTACGCCCAGATGCGTGTCCTCGTGCTGAAGAAAGCCCCAATAGCCTACAACCCAAATCTACGTACATACTAACAGACACGAGGACAGCAAGCTTTCTACCACCCTAACTACCCAAAATGACCCCGTTCCAGAGCCGATTGGTTTAGTCACATTTTAAGCCTCTAATGAAAAGCTATTTCCAAAGGTTCCAACCTCAGTTGAAGGGGCAGAGAATTCTAGAACTCACAGCTGGAAAACCAAAAGAGCAGCCACCCATCCTGGCTTTACTCACCTGAGGAACCGCCGCCATTGGGTACCCGAAGAACTGAGACTGCGGCTTGAATGGTGGCCTTTCACTATTGATGCCAAATATTGTGGAACCCTGCCACTGAACATTCTATGGCAGACCTCCATAGCTTTGAACAGAATTCTCTCATTGAGTGGCAGCCAATGCAAGGTGGCAGGGGCTGGACCTGCGGGTGCCCATCTAGGTAAATTCAGCACCAGAAGTGATGCCGCATTTTACACCCTCTGTTACTTCTGTAGTCTCCATTTAGTTGCCCCCAGGTAAAGCACATTGCAATAATCTAACTGTGAAGTCACCAATAGTTTTCTTACTAATCAAAGGGAGGCGGTCCATGATTTTTCTTAGCATTTTGAGAATGTTAAAACACTTTCCTGCAACACAAGCTATCTGTAATTCAAAAGACAGCTTCGGGTCGGACCAAACTATGCCTGCACATTATTCATTCCTTCTGATCATGAAAAACTCTGTGATGTGAGATGTTTACAGGAATATGAACTTTGTGCAAGCTCTCTTAGAACGTCCTAGTCCCAGCTAGGAAATTCTGCCAGGAAATCGTATGGTCCCGTTTGCTTCCCAACTTTGCTGATATGGGTTAAACGGATAATGAGCTTGGCTGGTGTTAACCATTCTTCCATTGAGAAGAGGAGCCATGTCTTCTAAAGCCTTCTAGCTGGCGCCTGTTTTGAGAACATCCTAAGAGCAGCTGATGAGCTCTTCTCACTTTCTATTGTAAATCAATCCTCACTCTTCACGGTCACTTATTAATACAACATAGCAGGAGCCTCCATTTATTTCTCTGAATATATCACAGGAAACTCTAATTTTCTTAAAGAAACATAAGTGAGCACTAGTCATCCTCTAAAAAAATGTTGATGCAACATCATTATTGTGTATTTTTTTACCCTCGCTTGCTTACGTGATGGATCGTCTTTTTCATTAAATGTTTCATCACCTCTTTCTAATCTTCTCCACCACCGGCATCAACCACAAATCCAGCTTCCGGAGGACAAAGAAAGATCTGCAGTCGTCCTCTTGCTTTCGATCTGCATATTTTTCTTTGCTCCTCTTTTACGGAGACTATTTTAGTGTACATCTTTGGATGTCCATTCTAAAGCTTTAGTGTGGACTTGATTATTGCATCTATGTCCCCCTAATTAGTAGTTCCCGTCCCAAAAGATATTGGGAATTTGTGAATTTTATAATTTAATTGCTTTGATGTTCAGGCTGCTCTAGAAAATAAATAGAAAGAAAGTAAATCATAATGGCCGCCTCCAACGTTTTACAAGAAGTGTGGCTTTCTTTCAGAGACCCAAGGAAAAATCCCCATTCAGTCGTCATTCCTTTCCTTTCTGTAGTAGAGCAGAAATGTGTTTAAATGAGTTGTAGCAGGACTTCTCAGCAACACTGCGCTACTGAAATAGCACATTACTGGCACCTCTTATTGGGACAACTATACGTTTATTTAGAAAATAAAGACACGTTAGCAGGGCCTCTAATCTTTAAAGAGGCATTGATTTAATGGGAGATTACAGGCACTTTTGAGCAGGACATAATCTACTTTCAATAGGAAAGTACCAGCACCTCTATGGGGGCTACTAAACTTTAAATGGAACTCTACGCCCACCTCTCAGTAAGGTGTGCCCGCTTTTATGCAGAAGGCAGTAGTCTCTGAACTTCTCAGAAGTGCTGCCATAATTCGAAAAAAAGATATGCTGCAAAGTAGAATCTGTCCTAAAACAGGAGATGCATTAGAAAAGTAGCACCTCTTCTGGATCAGTAGGGACACCATGGTTGAGCGTGTCCCTACACTGACCACTGCTCCTGAGAAGAGGCGCTGCAGGATTCGATCTGTCCTCTTCTGGATTAAGAAGATTTAACCCTTCGCAAATCCTTTCACAGTGTCATGGGGCTGCACTGAGAGGGAAATGTGGCAATTCAAGGAGCTAAGGAGAGACAGAAGGCAATGGAAGGGAAAACAACAGCCAGACAGAAGAGAGAAACAGGGGCGGCTCCTCCATGTGGGCGGAGGAGCTTCGTCTCACTGCTTTCTCACAGTGCAAGAAGCAGTTACATGAAATGGTATTATAAATACCATTCTGCTTCTCGCACTGCAAGAAAGCAGAAGTGTTTGGTGGGGGTTGGGGGGTGGATGGTCCTGCTCTAGGACCTGCCCACTCTGAGGGCGCTGACTTTGCCGACCAAACCAGTCATATGCATTCTGCCTTTTCTCCATGTAGGCTGCATGCAGCCTACATGGAGAAAATGGCCTCCCCCTAGACGCCTGTGTGGTCTTCGTCCCAACCAATCACAGCGCTGACATTGCAGCATTGTGATTGGCTATGGGGAGGGAGGCTGCCTGCTTCCTTTGAGGAGCAAAGAAGCAGAGACGACGCAAGACCAGACTGGACCGGCGAAGGTAAGTTAACTTTTTTTACATTTATAATTAAATCTCCCCCCCGCGCTCCCCCTCCCTCTGCCCTCCCCACCCCCGACTACTGCCGGCCGCGACTGGATAGAAAACAGGGGAGAAGACACTGACATATAAGGACAGTAGGGAGGGAAAGAGGAAAAAGATAAGTGGAAGACAGCGGTTCCCCAGGCTTCCCCTTAAATATGTTCTGAAGTTCCATTCAGTTTGAAGAAATTTTAATAACCTAAAGTGACTAAAAACACATTATTTGCCATTAATTGTCCATAAAGTTCCTTCTGGTGTGGTTCCTAAAACTAAATACAAATATCACTACATTTTCCATCATGACCAACGTTCTGGTCCAGCCTGCTTAAAAACATCACATTTATGATGGACTTAACAAGCATTGGCAAAGCCAATATGTCTCGCCTATGGGCGAGCTATTGGCTTTGGCAATTGAGTGGGGATGGGTAATGGGGATGGCGGGTGTGAGTGGATAACGGGTTGATTTAAAAAGGTGCTATGAAGCCGCCAGGGCTTGCCAATTCATAGAGTTTTTTTCCTTTTTGTCAGAAGGGGGAGAATAAACCGAAATGGGGCAAGTGGGAGGGGAGAAGAAACAAGAAAGGGAGGGCAGGTGGAAGGAGAAACAGAGATCAGGTGGGGAGAGGACAAAACAAAACCCTATGACACCACTTTTTTTTCAGAAGAAATGCCTGAATCATAAGGGAGCAGCGGAGGGACACTAATCAAACATAATTCATCTGTGCTTGGTTCGTGTGCTACAGAAAACAAGCATTGAAAATGCAGTAGGTCTCACCTTTTATTAAGTTAAAGCCATTTGCTTTACTAATGGTATTGTATAGCAAAGCAAATTGCTTAAACTTAATTAAAGGCAAGACCTATTGCATTTTGAATGCTCGTTTGTCACTTTTCGCCTTTTACGTTTAGTTGGGGAGCACTATTACTCTGGGAAGGTACAGGATTGCTGGTATTATATCCTCCCTCTCTGGCTGGAACAAGCCTCACTGGTGTCTCTTGAACTACCACTGTTAAAACATAATCGACAATCATGAACTTCACCGGCACCACCTTGCCTAACAAGAGCCACCGTCCGCACGTAAACGGCATCCATTTTAGGTGCCGCGGCCATCTCGCGCTTTCCGAGTCACCTATGATTCACCCTGACCTCGCAACCATCCCTGGTGCCCTGATTCAGCATGACCAAATGCACTGAGGTCATAAAACCTTGTCAGCCTGACAAAGCCCCGGACCCACTTCCCACCCTAAAACACATTTGTCCTTTCATCCCCTGCACATGAGCAAGGCCTTCTGATAACCCCCAACTGCACCTGGCCACTTTATCCGGTCCCAGGCTGTAAACCAAGCCTTGCGGACGTACTTTATTGCCCCCACACAGCAAGACTTGTTGCACGAACAGAAATGCTTGATCTTATCACTTGTATAACCTTTAGATCTGACCGATCCCACACACTTTTATGTCCTGTCGGAAAGTCCAGCTGCAAGATGGCAACCATCTGTTAGATTTTGGAGGGGGAACGACAGCTGGTGGGTCTGTGTGGGAACAGGCTGGAGGCAGGAATTCCTAGGATGTTTGACCACCAATAAAGTCACTGTAAATTGTATAAAAAGGGGAGCAGCAGAGAAGTTGTTAAGCATCTCCCAAAGACATTCTGTGTGTCTGCGTCGACATGTTCTCCTCTGGAGTAAAAAACCTGTTCTTGCCTTCCAGTTCCCAGCGCCTGCCTCTTTATTTTGGTAACTATCGATATTGGGAATTAGAGGCGCCTTGAACCAAACAGCCTTGGTATTCGTTAGTGATTGGCTGTTTTCCCACAAATTGGCGTCCCAATGTGGCGCCCATCAGAGACATATGGGTCCGGTGGAGAGGTCCTAACGGCGGAGTGAACGACTGCAACGATTGGGAAAGTGCACCTGCCCAAAAGAGACCCTTGTCTGGGCAGCCGATCATCCGAACTTCGCCGGTTCTGAACGGACCTCTCTTGAGTGACCTGTGGTCCTGACTGGGATCCCACAGGAGTGCTGCAGTAAAATTGGAGTAAGAGGACGATCGGGCACTGGAAGGGGAAGGCGAAGAACTGTCCACGTGGTCCAGGTAAGGTTAAGTAGGACGTTTTTACGTCTGATTGGTAGGATGGTTTATCCATCTGATTGATTGATTGTTTGTATTGGAATTGTTTGGATTGAATACTAGTATTACGCTTTATTGGTTAGTTTAGCTCGTTAGCTATTTAGTACGTTGTTTCTCTTTGAGATATTCCCTGCTTCCAAACAACGAAGAATAGGAATATTCTCTCTCTTTGCAGACAGCGAAGGATAGGTAGTGCGGACCTTTGTCCACAATTGTTTGAGATCTTCATTTGTCCGATTATAGGTCATGCATATCTTCTCCCCACTGATTGGTAATTGGTTCAACCCAGACCGTTTATTAGAGGTCGGTCATCCGGCTCCACCGGAGGGCACCCCAAATAAAAAGCACATGTATGTGAAATACAGATTAATCGCTGTAGCTTTTAGCAAACTATGGCATAAAACTCACTAGGAAAAATCGAGAAAATCAGTAGGCCACTGATGGGCTCTTTTGACCCCGCTAAAATAGAAACGCTAGGAATAGCCCTTCACAAGAAACATGGAATTAGCATCGTACATATTGATTGAGTGGTAGTTTTTCAATAATGGTTACTATTTGCAAATAGTAAAGGACAGGTAATGCAGACTTCTTGTCTGTATTTAGGATTAATTGAGAGCTTTGTTTTGACCGAATATCCATCATGCCTGTCTTTTCTGAAGTTATTAGAAAATGGTTGTTTTAGCTTGAATTGTTTGTCGAATAAAAAGTATGGTATTTGCCCCATAATGCATGACTCATTGTGGAACAAACACGCAAAGAAGAAACTCGAATTTAAATGGCCAGTAAAATTAAGTAACTCGATTCTAAAAAGTTAAAAAGATAGAGTACGCAGAAACAATGTCAAGAGAATAGTCAAGATCTGTTGTATTTTGCACTCTTACAACGTTAACAATCGGTAAAGATCCTGACATTTAGATATATCTATGAAGAGGATAGTAGATCGAACCTCTTTTTACTTAGCAGCTCCCTCGGAGGAGCAAAAGCGCGCCTTTTTCAAATTAGGAATTTTTGTTGTAAGGTCCCCAAAGAAGTACATTAGCCCGAAATTAGTTAGCTATGAACTCCAAGTGCATTCTGGTCCTTGGAGTCCTAAACATCGTAATCTTTGTCTTGCACACCACGTTTTTCAGAGTAGTTCTTCAATCGCTCCTAAGCCTCACCAAAGGAATGCCATCCAGTCTAACATTAGGCAGAAGTAAGTAATAAACGTATTAAGTAAAAAGGAGAGAGAAATCTTCTCTAAACATATTTGCCTGCATGGCCAAAGCCTGGGCTCGAAAAACATCGCAAGAAAGCTCGTTTCAATTGTTAGCGTTTGATGTCCTTGCACAAGTTATATGATTAGAATGAACATTTTTAGGAAAAGTCCTGCTCTGTTTTAGCCTTTTCGTAATCTCCTAATGCAATGATCATCTGTTTAGATTTCTAGGCACTGTATTTTGGCAGTCGGGCACAAATGCATATTACCGGTTTTTAGAAAGGCACAGTTTCTTTTGTGTGTTCTAGATTGGTATGCCTTGCACAAACACTTCAGGCATGGCCTAGTCCGTGTTTATGGACCCCATGAATAGGTCTGCCAGCCTTGGCAAACACGAATCTGTGATTTTCTGGCACAACTGTGCTCCCGCGTTATCAAACTAGAACTGCGCTGTGTCCTCCACCCGCCCGCAAAACTGATCTCCATGCAGACATTAGACAAGTCTGTTAGTGGTCTTACCGTATAGCAAAAATGCATACCATTGAAAGCACGAATGCACCCAGTGAAACTAGCTACCTCCTATAGTTTCCATGCTCCACGAATAGGAACGGCCCCAGGCCACTGTAGATCGTTTTTCTTCGATGAAAACAATGATCCATCACCCCCCCTTATCCTTATACTGAGTACCTCTGACCTCTGACCCTTTCCTACATGCGGTCCGTAATACCAGACTCGAATGATCTATGTAGTAATCAATCAATCAGTGACACTTATAGAGCGCGCTACATACCCGTAGGGTCTCAAGGCGCTGGGGGGGGGGGGGGGGGGCTGCCGCTACTGCTCGAACAGCCAGGTCTTCAGCTTCTTCCTGAAGGAGAGGTGGTCTTGGGTCAGGCGCAGGTCGGTCGGGAGGGAGTTCCAGGTCTTGGCGGCCAGGTAGGAGAAGGACCTTCCTCCTGTAGTCGCTCTTCGGATGCGGGGGACGGCGGCGAGGGCGTGGTTGGCTGATCGGAGGTGGCGTTTGGGAGCGTAGAAGTTGACTCGGCTGTTGAGGTAACTCGGGCCTTGGTCGTGTAGGGCTTTGTGTGCGTGGGTGAGGAGGCGGAAGGTGATTCTTTTGTTGACGGGGAGCCAGTGAAGGTCTCTCAGATGTCCGGAGATGTGGCTGGTTCGTGGGATGTCGAGGATGAGTCTGGCTGAGGCGTTCTGGATCCGCTGGAGTCTCTTCTGGAGCTTGGCGGTGGTACCGGCGTATAGGGCGTTGCCGTAGTCCAGACGGCTGGTGACGAGGGCCTGGGTGACGGTCTTCCTGGTCTCGGTGGGGATCCACCAGAAGATCTTCCGTAGCATGCGTAGGATGTTGAAGCACGCCGAGGAGACGTTGTTAACTTGCCTGGTCATGGAGAGGGAGGAGTCCAGGATGAAGCCCAGGTTGCGTGCATGGTCTGTCGGTTTGGGTGCGGTGCCCAGGGCGGGAGGCCACCAGGAGTCGTCCCAGGCGGAGGGTGAGGAGCCCAGGATGAGGACCTCCGTCTTGTCCGAGTTCAGTTTCAGGCGGCTGATCGTCATCCACTCGGCTACCTCTTTCATCCCTTCGTGCAGGTTGGCTCTGGCGGCGGCGGGGTCGTTGGTCAGGGAGAGGATCAGCTGGGTGTCGTCGGCGTAGGAGATTATGCTGAGGTTGTGTTTGCGTACGATGGCCGCGAGGGGGCTCATGTAGACGTTGAAGAGGGTGGGGCTCAGAGATGATCCTTGGGGGACGCCGCAGATGACTTCGGAGGCCTCTGACTTGTACGGTGGTAGGCGGTGGTAGGCGGTAGTAAGCATCCTATCATTGGTTATCTTTGCCGCACTAACAGTTCTTCTGGGCTTCAATGCCGAGATGCCAAGGACTGCATCCCAAGAGGGATGTACTTTGTTACAACGCATGCTTTTACTACGCATGCCTTTACACCGCAGGTTTTTCAACGCAAGTCGTTACAACGACTTGCATTGGGGGGTGCTGGATAGTGAATAGTTTAATTTACTATTCCAACTCCAGTCCCCGTGGATAGTAGGGAAGGTGTTGGATAGTAAATTAAACTATTACCTATCCTAGAGTGCCCCCCAACGCAATTCGTTGTAATGACTTGCTTTGAAAAACCTGCGTTGTAAAGGCACTGCTTGGTAAAAGTTGCGTCGTAAAGGATGTTTCCCTACCAAGAGATAAGTCAGGTACATGGTAAGTAAAAATATTTTCGTTATCACGCGCGTTGATGTGCTTTGAATCCTTTCTTTTTCTTTAGGTTACATCGGAGTTTCAGCTGAAGAATGGAGAATGGAGAAGGCCTAAATGCACCGTATTCCATGCAACAACAAAAAAATAGGCTAGTGCTGTAAGATGGTATGTTGTATGCAGAGCTATCTCTGGGGGCGTGAAAAATTTGTATGGTATGAATACGTGTGTGTCATGATTTGTATGGTATGAATGCGTGTGTATCATGATGTGTATGGTATGAATGCGTATGTATCATGTGCGCCTGGGTCGATACGAGAATGCTTTTTGTATGACTGAGGTGTTGATCGACCAGTCAATGGGATGAGAAAAATAGGCCTGAATATGGTGCCAACATGCACAGTAACAAATGGCATTTTTGAAATATAGCACATTCCTTACTTAGAAACGAGTCTCTCTCTGAAGCCAGTGAATGGGAGGGTAGCCTACATCAAGAGCTTGAAGGACTATTGCAGTACAACAGGCCGACTCCAACCGATATCCCAAGTATGTGACAGTTTTCCAAGAACACCTCCCCACCCTGTATAGACCAAAATAATGCGCACCAGTGAGCTGATTTATGTACTGACCAAATAGAGAAAAGAAGAGTCCCCTGGGTTGAAATTCATCCAAATCCTCCTCCACCCAGAAGTTAGAGATATTGTCATGTTTTAGATTTACCCCTTCTTCTTCCATCCACATAGAAAGATAAGAACAATACCGTTGCACGTCTGACTGGCATCCCTCCTTTACCTCAGCTTGGACCATCGTTGCTAGATGTTGGGGGACCCCACCGTGAGTATCAGTACGACTGGGCTAGTGTCCGACCAATTAAAGGGACTAAGTATTTTCAAAATAAGTCACCTGCTAAAATTATCGACTATTAGGAAGAAGGGAAAGATGGAGCCTGACCCCCGAGTAAAATTAAGTGAAATTTTGGGATGCGCAACGTGCATGGAAAAGTCCTCTTTGTCCAAAATAACTCTGTGTTTTGTCTTCGTTTTTTTCGTACTTGATGCATGTACTGTCGCGTCCTATTCGATATTTGTGTGTATGTAAACTATGCATTTATGTTTTTCCTCCGCTTGTGTATTTTATATGTAAATCGTCCTATACTGTTCTATGTTGTACGTGTACTGAATAGCCTATTATTGTACACGCACTCTCTCTCTCTCTCTCTCTATGTTGTACGTGTACTGAATAGCCTATTGTTGTGCACAACGCTCTCTCGCTCTCTCTGAGAGCTCACTTTTGAATAAATGACGACACTGTACCTCACCAGTACACGTCTAATTGGCTTTAAACACAACAGTGTTTGAACAAATTGACAGGAATAAAATATCATATTTTGCCATATTACTACCTCTCCTTTCTGTAAAATGATGGAACTTAATTGGCTGAGAATGAAAGGACAGGCAGGACGACTGATGTGCCCTAATCTGGCCCTTAAAAGGGAGCTATATGTCAGTGGCTTTTGTTTTAGTGCCTTAATGACACAGCCTTCATCGTTCATATTACCCGCCCATTGCACATAAGTAGAGTGACCAAAACGTCCCTGTTTTTCCAGAATGGTCCCAGTTTTGTACCAGCTGTTCCAGGAAATTTTAAGAAATGTAGCTCATGTCCCGGTTTTTAAAGATAAATGGACTAAAACTGGTAGAAGTTAGCCGTTGTTTCCAGAAAAGATTTAATTGACAAGCAAGCCGCCAGGTTTAAAATTCGCAATTTATGTAAGTTCTTACTGATCGTTCTGTAGCTCTCTGCTAAGGAACGCACTCGTAGCTTGCAGTAAGGTCGTAGTCCTTCTCCCAATTTTGTGAAATGTCCCTAGTTGTTTTTACTTTAAGATTCCGGTCACCCTAGATATAAGTTGTATGGACATCGCAAGTCCCTCATTAACTAATGAAGTAGCTAGGTTGTAAAGGATGATGCAGAAAAAAAAGAATAATGTTTATAAAAAATGATTCAGACCAAAGTGAAAGGAATGTTGTAGTAAGCCCTGCTGAATGAGTACTGAAACCAAAATGTTTAGCTAAAAGTAAGGAACATTGACAGGATGGAACAATGCTTAGCCTGTGTACTTTATGGTAAACAATAGCTAGGAAGGGTACCTATATGCCCACGATAATAGCACATCACACTTTTTGTAATTAACAGACCTTGGAGAAAAATATAGCTCAACAGGAGTTAGTTTATAACGACAAGTCTCTGCCGGAGGAGCCGGTTCGAATTTGACAGACTATATGACTGATAGATACTAGATTTCTTGCCACAATCAAGAATGTAAAAGGAATAAACACCGAACATAAAAAAAATTATGGTAGAAATTCGTAGAAATGCTTGCAGGCCTGCACAACAGTAATGGATCATGAGTAAATAATATGCACAGATGTAAGGATTAACAGCCACATGCATCAAGCGATTTAGGAATCGCAAACGGTGCGAATCGCAAAAATCGGCCGTTTGCGATTCCTAAATCACTATTTGGGATGCATCAATCCAAAATACAAGAAATCGCTATTTTTTGCGATTTCTAAAAATGCGATTGCATTTAAGGAATCGCAATTTGCGATTCCTTAAATGCAATGCATGACACCTAAAACAAATTGCGAATTCGCAATTAGGAGGGAAAAATTACCATGAGGTTGGACCTTGCAATTTTGTGCATTTTTCAAACTGTCATGTTGTGCACACACATGCCCTTAGGGCATGTGTGTGCACAACATATGTGCATAGATTGATTTCAGGGGTGCAACAGGGTGTCCTTTGGACACCCCTACACCCTTGAAATCGCAATCTCAATTTGCGATTAGCTAATTGCGAATCGCAAATTGAGATTGTCTTCCTATTCATTCCTATGAGCCTTTTGGCCTTTTGGCCCATAGGAATCAATGGAAAGGGATTCCTTAATCGCGATTCGCAATTTGTGAATCGCAATTAAGGAAAAATAAGGAATCGCTAAAAAAATTGCGATTTTTTTGATGCATTGCCGTTTGCGATTCCTTAATTGCGATTCCTTAATTTTTGCAATTAAGGAATCGCAAACGGCAACAATGATGCATGTACCTGTAAGAGTATCCATGCTATCGTCATTTTTAAGTAACCGATGAATGTTTCCCCAGCTACTTGGGGTTGGGAGAGAAATTGAATTGTGTAAACGTCTCCCCCTGCCAGTTCTCTAAAAATCGTTTTTGTACTTATTTAAAGATATCATCCAGTCGGCGGAGGAGAGGGGCCGGACGTGACGCACAGCCTGGCTGCAGATCATGAAACACCTATGACCACGACCAAGGTGGAGCCGCAGAGCAAAGCGATGCTGGATGAGGCACCATTCCCAACATGGAAAATGAAAGAAAGAAGGGCTGTCCAGAAGCCCCCAACCTGTTGATCCACCTGTGCCGGAGGTCCTAGCCCATTGAGCCTAATTGATGGGCCCACTTGCGTGAAATTTCTGCCCCCCTTGGTCCATTTCGGATCTGACCCCACTCCGCCCTCTCTTCCCTCGACTTCCCAAACACACCCCCCTTTTCATATGGAGTTTTCTGAAATTGACTTGATGAAGAAACACAGCGCACAGATAGAATAGGGATAGTAGGGATGGACTTCACGGATCAAGAATAGAGTGCGGGTACCCTGTCTAAAGTACCTATGATAGATTAGTTAGGGAACACGGCAAAAAGGACTGTGGTCCGAGAGCAAAGAATGGCCACGCCCTGCAACTTGGAAACTGGATCCGAGCCGGAAGCATGGCTCCACCGCCGGTGCTCAACAGCGCCAACAAAAGAAGAGAACAATGGGAGCCTACCAGTGATGGCTCGCTGTAAAAAGACACTGGAAAGTAAAGCCTTTGAACATTATCACTCCCTGACCATCACTTATATTAGGTTGAATTTCTTTCCCAATCACTTTGTATTGATTATGCCCCAATTGGACAAGAAAAAGATTTTCCTTTGAAACCTTACATCGGTCGCTTTTACAGTATATGAATAAGTATAATTGTAGAACACAAGTTGTCCGCATGAATATACTTTCTAGTTTGGATCCCCATGGAGTGTAGACCTCAAATAATGCACTTAATGGTCCTTATCCTACCAGAACAATTTGTATGATTACATGTTTGTATTTGAATATACTTACTGCATCATGTAAATGTAAATGTAAATGTAGTTGAGCTTATATAGCGCACAGCTACCCGCAGTGGGTGTCCCGGCGCTTGCTTAGGGAACCCTTCCTGGTATTCCCCTGTGAGATAGCAGGGTATCCACAAGGTGAAAGTCAGGCATCCCGCCGCGAGGGGCCGTTGTGGAGATTAAGCAAGCTATTGCCCAGAGTCGCAGAATGTGAACCCGTGAGTCGAGGAGGCACCGGGGCGAGAATTATCGAGTCCGTGGAATTTTTAGCCCAAGACCCGCCGAGGCGGGGAATTGAACCCTGGTCCAGGACCGATCTCAGCTTCCGGGTCTGCTGCCTCTAACCCCTGAGCCACACTTCTCCAATCATCTAAGAATTATGCCCATCTCCAGGTCATAATGTAGGACACGACAAATGTCATTCTGTATGCACTGCCTCCTCGGCTGTCACATTGACTGCATAAGGTTATTGCCACCAAAGATTGCAATGGACAGCCCACTGCACACCGCCCTTGTGTTCCCTATGTCTGAACCCGTTGTGCCCTCATACTGTAGCAATATATGACACTGATTGAAAATAGACTAGCAAGATGTCTTGGGAATGTTCAAAGGGGCGACTGTTAAAACATAATCGACAATCATGAACATCACCGGCGCCATCTTGCCTAACAAGAGCCACCATCCGCACGTAAACAGCATCCATTTTAGGTGCCGCGGCCATCTCGCGCTTTGCAAGTCACCTATGATTCACCCTGACCTCGCAACCATCCCCGGTGCCCTGATTCAGCATGACCAAATGCACTAAGGTCATAAAACCTTGTCAGCCTGACAAAGCCCCGGAGCCACTTCCCACCCTAAAACACATTTGTTCTTTCATCCCCTGCACATGAGCAAGGCAGGCCTTCTGATAACCCCCAACTGCACCTGGCCACTTGATCCGGTCCCAGGCTGTAAACCAAGCCTTGCGGACGCACTTTATTGCCCCCACACAGCAAGACTTGTTGCACAAACAGAAATGCTTGATCTTATCACTTGCATAACCTTTAGATCTGACCGATCCCACACACTTTTATGTCCTGTCGGAATGTCCAGCTGCAAGATGGAAATCATCGGTTAGATTTGGGAGGGGAACGACAGCTGGTGGGTCTGTGTGGGAACCGGCTGGAGGCAGGAATTCCTAGGATGTTTGACCACCAATAAAGGCACTGTAAATTGTATAAAAAGGGGAGCAGCAGAGAAGTTGTTAGAGCATCTCCCAAAGACATTCTGTGTGTCTGTGTCGACATGTTCTCCTCTGGAGTAATAAACCTGTTCTTGCCTTCCAGTTCCCAGCGCCTGCCTCTTTATTTTGGTAACGATCGATATATGGGAATTAGAGGCGCCTTGCGCCAAACAGCCTTGGGATTCGTTAGAGATTGGCTGTTTTCCCACACCACTTGGCCATGTAGCTAGCATTCCAGTAGCAGATTGTGCTGGGGCCTCAGGAGCTGCAGCTATAGTAGCTGATAGATGGTGCTCCGCCTGTTCAATCCCTTTGTTTGGAGCCCCCAATGCACATTTAATATATACATCCAGTGATGCAGTGTTTTGGCCGGGTTGGGCAGAAATGGGGGCTTTGCGTTTAGTCATGGTGCACAGCCACGGGAGGGTGCTCAGGATAGGCTCAGATGTAAATTCACTCTGTAACTGTAAGCGCTCAGACATTAGATTAATTAATAGCGCTACAACCCCCTGTGCATAAATAAAGCACCTGCCAGTAACCGGAACAAAGGTGCGGTCGCCAAAATGAATAAAGCGATGGAAAATACAAGAATGATAAGAGGGTAGGCCCAGTGGTAAGCGTGCAGTGCTTATAGCGATACTTGCTGATGTGATGGAGTTCGTGCCTACCCACGCAAGTTCTCCTGTGACTCCAAAGTCCCTTCTAGAGTGTTGCCAGCAAAAAGATTATGTTCCTGCTTCAGGCGACATAGCTGCCAAACTTGACGAGGAAGGATTTAATTGCAGAATCAAAGTGGTTTTCTCAGGACTTCGGCCAAGAGGGAGTCTGCCTTTGGCCTGGGCTTTGCCGGGGTGAGGCCTGCACGCCTCCCACGGGAGTGCTGTCTGTGCTATATACCGTCACACAGGGAGAACGGCTACAGGTGTGCTAGGGTCCTCCTTCTGACCCATGGCGCTCTTGGGACATGTAGTCCCCGAACTGGCACCTTAGATGTCTCCATCATGATACAAGAAGAACTCTAGGCAAGTGTAGGCTGAGGTAACAAAGAGTAGAGAGTGTGTTACATGTAACTTGGTTGGTATACATAAAAAGTGCAGTTGTGTTTTGTTTTTGGCAGAGGACTGGACATTTACTTCAGGGGAAGAAAGAAAATGGCGTCTCTTCTAACTGTTCGGCATTCCAGTTTTAAAAAAAAAACCTTCATACTCTATTCAAACATAATTTAATGTATACAGAGGAAAATCACATGTTAAGATGTTCTATTATATTAGACAAGGAACTAGACTTCCCCAAATGCTGTAGCTTATTGTTGCTCAGTAGCCAGCATGTTTGTCTCCGTTATATTTCCAATCAAGAACGCAATAGAACACATCAATACAGGTCATTGTTTCATAAAGTAGCACACTAATCAAGGAGCGACTTGGACATGGAAGGGTTGATCTTCATTCCTTTAGCAGACGCACTATTCTCCAATAATGCAAAAAGAAAAAGGCACGAGTAGATGAAGGAGCAAAGAAAAACAGACACGAGAGCGGATCTTGAGCACGGCACGGCCCGAGGCAAAGAGCAGCGGAGAGGAAGCCTTGCGCCGCCTGCTGCCCTCCACCACCACGCCTTACTCCAACTCATCCGGAATACATTCACGGAGGGATCCACGCGACACTCGCCCCCCCAACTCCCTCACCTCGCAGCCACAAGTCCTCCAGGCAAATAAGTAAAGTAGCACACTAATCAAGGAGCGACTTGAACATGGAAGTGTTGATCTTGATTCCTGTAGCAGACGCAATATTCACCAACAATGCAAAAAAAACCAAGAAAAAGGCACGAGCAAATGGGGGATCAAAGAAAAACAGACACGAGAGTGGATCTTGAGCACGGCACGGCACGGCCCGAGGCAAAGAGCAGCGGAGGGGGAGCCTTACGCCGCCCTCTGTCCTCCTCCACCACGCCACTTCCAACTCACCCGGAAACACTCGCCCCCCACCGCGCAGCCACAAGTCCTACAGGCAAATAAGTAAATAAATGGAGCGTGGTGTGCCTGAAGCGGTCGCCGCGCTCTGAAATACAGTAAACAAGGCACATATCGGTTTGACTGCACTTCAACAAAAAGCTGTCGGCGTTGTGTGGGAAACATAGTGCGTCCCAGCTAATGAAGCAGAGTGTGTCACGCTGCAAGTGAGATATTGAATCCCGGTGGGCGGGGCCAAAAGGAGACAAGGCGGCAACAAGGAGGGACTAAGAAGCCTCCTTTACAATCACAAGCCAGTGTTTTGCATAGATGATGATGCCAGCGAATGAGAAAGATGGGTGAGGCTTCAACTCCGCCTCTGAGAGCATTGGAATATGTATTGATTCCAAGAAGCTCTCGTATGACGAGTGCAGCGCATGCGCGCTGCTTTTGCCAGCTGAGACCTAAAAAAGTGACGCATGGTAAGTGCTGTCTAATTAGAAGGCAGCAAAGAAGAGTGACAATGGTGTCAATGAGTGGTGAGCAATGGGTGGGTGTTCAAGCCCATTAGTGAACACAAGAGTCTTGTAAGCGATAACACATGTGCTGGGCAGGCTCACGCAGGCAACACCTAAAAACATAAAATATCACGTAAATCCTGATTTCCTGAAATCAGGATTTACGTGACATTTTATTAGCGGGGTTGGCTCGTGTTTTGTCTCCTACAGTCAAGCCAGACCCCTAGCTTGGTGTGGGCTCAGCCCTCCCCCAAATTCTCTGGCTTTCCCACCTCTAGAGGGCACAGACATACCCCACCTTGGTGCACCAAAAAGCGGCCCACAGGTGGGCTTCAGACACTAGTTCATTGCCTGGTGTCCAACTGCCCACCTTACCAATCCGACCTTGTCTCAAAGTGTAACCATTGTAACTGCTTGCTGTGGGCAACACTCAACAATGCACCTACTCACACCAACTCAACCGCATACACCTTTGTGTCACAAATCAAACAGTTAATTTGTGCCACCACGTTCTACCGTTAAAATGTGTGTGACATACATTGCCATGTATTATGTGGCAAAATATTTGTCCTCTCTCTGTCATGAGAGGCACCTCTTTTGGGACTTCAACATAAAACTATACAGCCTCATTTATGAGTGCATTGTGAAACTGGGGCACTCGTACAAAGCGCTGTTTGCATAGGAGTCTTCATGATGGTGGGTGGGAGTTTATTTTTAACACCTCAGAGTTTTCTGCTGGTAAATATCAGCAGGACAAATCTGCAGATATTTACAAGGGGTAAAAAGCCCAGAAAATACCAAAACATGCGGATTTTGATGCAGTAAGCACCAAAGCCTCATGATGTTCACTGCCACAGCGAAACAAAATTGTCATGGGTGTTATCCCCCAGGGTATAGTTGTTAATAACTTGAATTAACTAATGCACCAGTACTGGGGCATGTGTAAATGAGGCCTCAGTGGATGCGGGAGTTAACTTTAAACTGTGCGCATATTCTACTCATGGAAAAATTAGGATTACTCTAGTTAGGTATTCATGATTACTTCAGTAATTTATTGAGAAACTCAGCGGGTCGATGTTTTGACATTTCAAAGGTGATCATGTTAGGCTCAAAGTACTGATGCATAACAACTGCTTGAAGATGCAAAGTGTTCTACTGTGGCACTATTTTGTTTAACTTTAGAGAAATGAAATTACACAGCTGAAGTAGAAGCCTATCCAGATTATGACTCAGAATTTGGTGAATGTCTTTGGGAATTCAACTGATAAGTATTTTATTTTAAAAAATGAAACACTTATCTGTGTGCCATCGCTGCCTCTTGCTCCTCTTCGCCCACTTCCAGGACTCCAGGGAAGGAAGCAGGAAGCACCCGGCTCCCAGCGTCCCCAAAGCCAATCACACCGCTGCAATGTAGCGTTGTGATTTGTCTGAGCGCCGTGATTCAGCGCTCAGCCAGGGAATGGAAGCCTGGGCATGTTCTCCACCCGGATTTGTGAAAAGAAGCGAGTCTTCTAAGACCCCCAATGCTGTCCGTCGCAGGGTCCCACCTCTAATTCACTTTGGGTTCGTTACCAAAATAATGAGGCAAGCGCTGGATACTGGAAGACAAGAAAAAGGTTTATTACTCTCAAGAGGAGACCACGTCAACTGCAGACACCGGGATGTCTCAGGGAGGTGTTCTGCTGGCAAATCCTTTAGCAATTCCTTTTATACAGGTTTGACACAATGCATTTGTGTCATTATCATGGTTACACAAACCCAACATTGTTTCATCAACATGGTTACACAAGCCCAACATTAATTCTCCTCCCACCCAGGTCAAAACAGACAATCTAATCTTGCAGCTGGACCTTGCTTCAGGGTCTAAAACATGTGAGACCGGCCAGATCTAAGAGTCCGTTCTGTTGATAAAAACAGGTCACATTGTTGGCAAAAACAAGTCTTGCTGTGTGCTGTGCAATCAACCATGTTTGCAAGAGTCTGTTTGGTATTTGGAACCTGTTTGTGTAGGTGTATCCATGGGTTTGCCTGTAAACAGAGATGAGAGGAAAAACAAGTTTGTGGTAGCAGGTGGTGTTGATGTTTGTCGTGGCAATAGTTTATAGCCCCCAGCACACATATCAGGTTTGGTCAGAGAGTCAGAAGGATGCTAGCAAGGACAGGGTGAAACGAAGGTGACCAACAGAGTACAAAATGGCTGCGGTCGGTCAGAATGACTGCAGTTTATGTGCACGTAGGAACTTCCATCAGACAAGATGGCGCAAATAATGTTCATGATTGTCGTTTTGCTTTTAACAAGCTGTAATGCAACTTGGGTGGAGAACATGCAAAGTGCGCATGGCGGTTTGGCCAGCCCAAGACAGCCAGCCAAGGCCTCATGCGCACTTGGAGTGGGCAAACCACTCCTCCCCTGTCCTGCTGTATGAGCAGAGCAGCCGCGCCCATACCTAGCTGAACAGGGACAGAAAAATTAATTGAACATTGAGTTATCATTTCATTTTTCCCTTTTTGACCTGCTCAGTGGGGCGACGCTCCTCTGCCTTAGCGGACGAGCTGGTTTGATTAGGAAATTCCTTGCATCATTCTGTGCCCTTTTAAGCCCTGTGGCATGCTCTCTGCAAGACTGGAAGTCTGACAAAATGTACAAGTGCTTGAGACCTAATCTGGTCCTGGTCCCCTCCTCCCGCTCCCAAAGCACACACAGGCATACACTGGAAAAGGTAAGAGAGAACAGGAGGGAACATGTCGCATGTGTGGTAGTCACAACCAACAAGTGCTGCGACAGGGGAGGGCAGATGACATCAGAGGCTCCAAAAGGAAACCACTCTTGCTTGCTGGCGGCTTTGGTGGTGTTATCACCAATGTACAGAAGGTCCCTTACTTGCTTTGCCTCTCGTGGTGTAACATCGAACTGGCAGCATGGTTCTCTCTGTTTCTCACTCCTCCGGCCTCATCACTTTATGTCCTTGTGAAGGAGTGAGTAATCCTTCAGAGTCGCTGCCTGATGCCTCCCAGACACATGACCTGCTGCAGCATCTGAGCTTTAGCAGACTGTGACTGACAGTCTGTTCGGCTCTGGCCCGGAGGGAGGGGGGGTTGGCGCTCAGCATGTGGGGCGCAGGAGGAGGCATTCTTAAACTTAGGCGCTGGCTGCTACCCAGCATGCAAAATATATCGCCTTTCCCTTGCAGTGTTTACTCTGAACAGGACAGTACAAAAGCACAGGGCCAAACCGGTGCGAGCATCTGTAGCTCATGAGACCAGCTTAGAAAGAAACATCTGCAAACATGCCAAGAGACAGGATTCAGGAGGGAGACTCCAGATTTTAAAAGCCAAAAATGGCTTGATTTTGTCTCACTCCCACCTGAAATTGTCTCTGCTTCAATAGTGTATGGTCCAGGGCCCTAGGAAATCGTGCAGGATTAATAACCACTCAGACATATGGTTACTGGAACTAGAACTGGCCCAGGGCATGTGCACCCGGTCCCTTATATTTGCAGGGTCATCTGACCGGTGACGCCTGTGATGGATGGGTGTAGAGTGAGTGTCGAGGCCAGCCCTTTGGGAGTGGCTGGTAAATAGGGTATATGCTGGAATACTAGGCCATGTCCAGCAGATCACCACATCCATAAGCAAATGGAAGAAATACATTCTCCCGATAACTTTTTTAAATCTCCCACTTTCCTCCTTTAAAATATTGGCATGTATGCATCTGCAACCCTCCCAAGGCAATACAGCTTTCTGCAGATGCGGCAATGCTTATCTGGCAGGAAATCAGACCATAGCCAAAAAGAGCTATGAATCACAGCGCAAGCACTAGATGGCCAGCGAAGGGGCTCTAATCAAAACCAATTAATCCGTACATCGTCCGTGCGCCACGGTGTGTAAAGGAAGCGAGGTAGGCCAAGCGCTGACCAATGAGAGGGCAGCAATGAAGAGTGGCAATGATGATAACTAATGGTAAGCTATGGGCGTGTTCCAAGCCCATTATTGAATACAAGAATCTTGCGACCGAGAGCGCATGCTCGACCTAAAAAGGTGACGATTTCCTCATCTCCCTGTAGGACTCTATCTTGTTCCGACCAATGACCAATGTGGCTGAGTTTCACACGTGAGAATCAGGAATAACATGCAACTTTTTGTTTTAAAAGGTCACATTTTTCCTTTTTCCAACCTGTTTTCCTATGCAAATTCCTCCAAGGTAATAATACCTACCTGGTGGGATTTACACTTGGAAATCGTCTTGGTTTTAGCACAATTAGCGCCAAGCTCGGAAAGTCAAAGCAGACCAAATTGACACTTAACACTGTTCTCTGATGAGCTCATAAATCTTTCAAAGAACCCTAGGATTAGAATAACACAATAATAAAAAAACTCACAAAAAATGTTCTGTATGCTCTTAAGTCTCACCGTTGTGTAGCATTTTCTCCTGAGTAAAACCAATTCACCCCGCTTTCCGAATGACACTCCTTTATCACTAGTCTCTCTGTTAGTCACTACTGAAGGCCTATTCCCCAGACATACTCTTAGCTGCTGGCCTGGTTGACTGTAGACCTCTCGGTCTAAAACTAGCAGTAACCCCAAGGCGACTGTAGAGCCTAATGAAAGGAGTGAGGCCAAGGGAACACAGGGACAACCCCACTAAGATATATCTGGGATAATTTACCCAGGGGATATGACTTTATTATTGTTAGAATAAAGGATGTTAGCGTGGTACTGTCTGGAGACCCAATAATCACAAGTGGCCTTGATTTAGTCGCCAAGACCCAGTACATTACCCACTGGAGGGTCGACGGCTTTTGGGGGTGGGTCAGGCTACAGATGGGAAGGTCTTTTTCTTCTTTGGTCTCTTATGTTATAAATAGCTCACTTAGACCTTCTGTGGTGCCTAGACTTTGGCCCATGGACGCCCCGAAATCCGAGCATCTGCTGTTGTGTGGCTCCTGTTTGGTTGTCGCTGTGCACATTGCCTGTAACTGGGTTGGCTTGGTGCACATTATCTGTGGCCTGGTTGTTAAAGTGCACAATACCTGTACACATTACTTACAGATTGTTTGGCCTGGTGCACGTAAATTATAGCTTGGACGCCCTAGTACACAATACTTGTGTGATGGTTGTCGTCGTGCCAATTACTTGTGGTATGATTTTCGTGGTGCACATTACCAAGGATGTGCAGGTCTGGTAAACATAAAATGTGACCTAGTTGTTACGATGAAGGGGGTGGGGGGTGGGAGAAGTGTTTGTCTTTCTGTCTGTCGTCTGGTTAGCGCATTGCTGCCAAATGTCTTTCATTTATCTCCTGCTTTGCTGCTGCACAGACACTGCACAGATGTGGTGAGTTTATATGCAATTCTCATTTGCAAACATAATAAATCTTCTAAAAATAGGCTAAAATGTAAACCGTCCATTCTTTCACCAGAAACGGCCGCCTTCACTTTAGAGTATTAATCTGTGTCCTCCGGAGTTTCACACTCGTTTCTGTAAAGGGCCTTGGTACCACCAGGGGCGCAATACAGGGGACCCCAAAGCCTTCAGGCGGCAGCCATACCTTTATTTATTTATTTATGCGATTTTATATAGCGCGAACTTTACCCGAAGGTGTCAGAGCGCTTTACACAAGAACCAGTTGAGAAACATAAGGATTTAGGATTACATGCGTTACATAAAGGATACAAACAGAAAAAATTGCAAATGTACAAGATGTAAAGTCACACACGGAGGAGATACAAATGGATATACTCCAAGAGACACATAGGAATGGTAGATAGTACAAAGGTCTACTGCATATACTAGTGATTAGAGTTATCTCTATATACATAGGCAAGGGATATGACTGGATATACTCTAAGAGTCACATAGGAATGGTGGGTAGTACCTTCAGAGGCCCCCTTTCAGGCCAAGGCCAAACATATTGGTGGGATATGGGAGCATCGGGACCGTCATCACATATTATGAGGGGGTTCCATAATTTCACTTTACGTCACTGTGTAGCACTTAAATCCGTGTGTATGTATTTCACCTGATTACCGCTCACCCCTACTACAAGTCTGTCCATGTCCAATAAGCAATAATGGTGGTGTGTTAATGCTATTTAGCGTGCACGTCACTAAATCGCCCTACCATAATCCTGTCTTTTTTGCCATCTATTTCAGTCCAACAACAACATTCCGTCTAGTCCCATCGATAGAAATATGTTTAGATATCTCACCAGTAATCCACATGAAAAACACAGCCATGGTATAAACCACATATGCAGGTTCATAGAGCATAATATGCTAATTATTACCATTGTTGATGTAGGGGTAGCGCATTTTGACCCACTGGAAGCTTCTCCACTCATGAGTCTTGGCACCTACCCACACTTTGTATATAGATATAATATATATATATATATATATATATATATATATATATATATATTCACTGAAAAAACCATAGGTTATAGACCATATATAGTTAGGAATTAGCATTTAAAAAACCTTATTTTACTCACACAAAACCATTGAAATTCCATATATAGTTAGTTGTACTAACTATATATCGCGCACCCGCAATCCACTGCTGATGATGTCACATATTACATCATTCATGACATGGTCAGTGACATCACTGATGACATCACTGATGACATCTCAAATGACATCACTGATGACATCACTGATGACATCACTGATGATAACATCCAGTGACTGTATGTTTCTGTAAAGTTAAAATATGTCTTATATATTGAAGAATGAGTGGATGTATAAGTGTCTGGATGATGTATTTAGTAGGTGCATGACTGACTGTATAAGTGAGTGATTAAATGTGTCTCACTGAGTGCATGGGTTAGTGACTAAACTGTTTTAAATTGTGCACCATTGTGTCTGTTGTTTTGTAATCTGATGCAATTGTTGAGCATTAGCTATATGACTAACTATATGGGTTATTGATTAGTTGGCCAAGTATTTGTATGGGAGACTGAGTGTGTGTGTGGGTGTCTGGGAGGTGTATGACTCTGTGCATAGATGTGTGAGCAGTTGATTCACTAGATGTATGGGTTCAAAAGTGCATGTGGAAACAGCTGTATGGGCGGTTTACTGTGTGCATGAGTGTATTGGTGAGTGAATGGATATCTCAGTGCTACATGTCAAAGTAAGTACATATGTAAAACACAGTACATGTGGTAGTTGACATATATAAATAACTGTGCATAAGAGCCAGTGAATGTATCAGGGATTGTATAACAGAGTAAATATGTGTTATTATATGTTTCAATAAGTAAGGTGTGTTTAACTATATAGTTGAGGAAATGGAGGTGTGATTGATTCTTTGCAAGACTGATTAGGTGTGTGAGTAACTCCATGGATGAGTGACAGTCTGTGAGTGTCTGTTTACACTAAGTGTATCTAAGGTTATATTAGAGTCTGAAGAGGTTCATCGTATCATCACATGAATGATGTCATGAGTAATGTCAAATGAGATGTCATCAGTGATGTCATCAGTGATGTCATTTGAGATGTCATCAGTGATGTCATCAGTGATGTCACTGACCATGTCATGAATGATGTAATATGTGACATCATCAGCAGTGGATTGCGGGTGCGCGATATATAGTTAGTACAACTAACTATATATGGAATTTCAATGGTTTTGTGTGAGTAAAATAAGGTTTTTTAAATGCTAATTCCTAACTATATATGGTCTATAACCTATGGTTTTTTCAGTGAATTTTCAAGGTTTTGTAAATGCTAATTCCTAACTATATATGGTCTATAACCTATGGTTTTTTCAGTGAATTTCATTGGTTTTTTAAAAGCTAATATCTGTAGCTGTAAAATGTATTCTTCTTTAAATCCAAACATATATTTTATATGTTTATTAATAATTTTTTTTGTAATACTTTTTTTTTGTAAGCTCCCGGGGCGCGGACAGGTGAACGCACGGGTAAGCGCAATCTTGCGGCGCGCCCCGGGGCGCGTACTAATACGCGTCCCGGAAGCGCTATTGCCGCGAACGAAAACAACATCGTGACGTATCGCGTAGCCGCCACGCCTTGCGTCATAAGACACGTATCGCTTAGCCGCGAGATGCGTCTTATGACGCACCGCGTAAGCGCACCCGGAAGCGCATACGATCGCGCAACGTAAGCGCCCCGATGCGCTTATGATACACGCCCGGGACGCGCCCCGGGGCGCGTAGCGTAAGCGCGTCAAACCATGTGACTTTAAAATAACACTTTTCATTGGTTCAGAACTTTTTTTTTCCAAATTGTGTGAAACCCACCCATTTCTCTCACTATTGCTTTGTACTTGGAGAGAGCAAGAGCTGTTCTGTCTACTCTATCTCCTACTTTTCTGATCTCCAGCAATGGCTGCAAGAGAGTCATCCAGCAGTGATTCAGATGGATTTTTAGATGAGGACCCTCCTCAGCAAAAGAAAAAAACCCATGTCATCTGGAAATTTTACGACATCCCTGAAGGACAGAAAAAAGTCAACGCTCCCAAAGTAACCTGCAAAATATGTGGGAGTAGTTTATCCAGAGGCAATCCTCTGAAAAAATATAGTTTTGGGAATGCTAATTTGATCAGGCATGTGAAAAGAAGACACCCTAACAACTTTGCCAGGGAGAGTGTCAGAGAGCTGGCACGGAATGTACCAACAGATGGCGGCAGCACCTCCACTGGTGGAGCAACACCTTCGGGACCACCCCGTGGAAGAATGGTCCCTAACATTCAGCCGGTGTTTGCAGGCATCAAATTTTTGTGCACGGAGTGTGACGAACTGCTCTGCTATGGGGAGCAGAGTGTTGAACTCATTGCCCTAAAGAAACAGCAACACCGCTGCTCTGCCAGTCCCTAAATTTTCAATTTTTTTTGCTCCTGTTGAGCAGTTTTGGAATCCCTGTTTTTGTTTTTCCCTTGACAAAAATCCCAAAAAAATATAAAATTGTTTTAAAAAGTCTAAAAAAAATATAAAACAACAAAAACAAAAAAATATATATAAAACAACAAAATCAAAAAAAAAGTTCTTTTCAGAACTACCTCCAATTTATAAAAAGAAGCTTTTTTTTTTTTTAAAAAGTCTGTCATTTTTAATCTCCATGGTACGCTCCCCCGTAAGCTCCCCGGTGCGCGTACCGGGCGCTCCCCCCCCGCGAAAATCGATTTTTTTTAAATTTATTTTTTCACCCGCGGGAGCCTTTTATGGCCCCCACATCAAAAGTATGGGGTCAGGGGGGTGTACCCTGCCCCCTTTTGCTCATTTCCCCCCTTTGATTCTTGCCACCTCTTGTGTCTCAATCCCACCGAGACACAAGATGGCGGCCGCTGCGGACTGTTTCGAATGTTTACAGACACCCGAGAACCAATCAGCTTGCCATGCGCAAGTCGCGTGGCGCGCCCGAAGCGCTCCCCGGTACGCGTACCGGTGCGCGGCTCTAGATATATATCTTTTTTTAAACCTAATTTACTCAAAATTCACAGGACCACATATCTTGAGACCTAGCAAAGGCACATCGGGCAAACAATATCTACAATTTTGCCAAGTTTTGTGGAAATCCATTCAGCCGTTCGAGCTAAAAGTGAGGCCAACCGCCCTATGGAAAATTGCATGGCAAAAACACGTTTTGGGACCCCCCTTTTTTCTCGGCCCCCCCTTGACGACCCCCCCCCCAAATTTTCAGGGGCTGCTCAGAAACAAAATGTTCCATTTTCCTGAAAATTTCAGCCAATTCCGTCCACAAACGCCAAAGTTATTAGACATAGAATTTTCAAAAATCCCATAGAGAAAAAATCCTAACTATGGGCCCGATTCACAGAATGAACTTAAGACTCAATCCTAAACTTACTACTATTTTGGTATTCACAGAATGCACTTACTACTTTTGGCATTCAAAGAATGAACTTACTACTTTTGGTATTCACAGAAGTTAGGATTTTGTCTTAAGTTTGTCTTAAGACAAACTTAAGACAGACTTAACACAGACTTAAGACAACATCCTAACTTCTGTGAATACCAAAAGTAGTAAGTTAATTCTGTGAATGCCAAAAGTAGTAAGTGCATTCTGTGAATACCAAAATAGTAGTAAGTTTAGGATTGAGTCTTAAGTTCATTCTGTGAATCGGGCCCTATATATACCTACTGGCGACCGCCAGTAGGTAATATATATATATATATATATATATATATATATATATATATATATATATAATCAAACAGGAAAACCTCTACTCCCCATCAGGAAAAGAGCACGCACACGAGGACCATTTGGGTTAAGGCCTTTTTATTAAATGAGCCTCCTCCAACCCAGCATAGATAAGCGTTTCAGCTGACTCAGCAGCCTTCTTCAGTCTAGTGTGCGCCATTTTGGTATCAACCTTTATACATACTTAAAATCATAGACATAGAAAAGTTCATGACGTTTTAAAAAAAAATATTTGAAATTTAAATATTAAATGTAAATATTTTGAAGAACAGTAAATATTGCACGTTTCATTAGTACTGTGTATTAGATGGTTATTATTATCGGCATTTCTATAATGCATAATGCATGCAAGATTGTTCATAAATAAAGTGCATAGTGCACAGACCAAACCATTCTAATACAAATTTATACTAAATCACTGATCCTGAACAGTAGATATCTTCATGTTATTCTACATCTGGTAATGTCCATAAGCCATTTAAAAGAATCCCATCGCGCTCGTCATATGGTTATAAGTGTAAAACCATCGTGCTGCTCAAAATTAAAATTAGAATTCGAGGGAGACACGCTGCATTACATTGCCATTATACTGCATTCAAAAACATTGTTGGGGAATGTGCGTATGATCACGTCCGGCTCATGGTGAACAATGCTGAAATTGTGTGCTGTTGTATGCCATCGGAGATTGAAACATATTTAAATTGTAGCACTGACTGACAACACGCTGCATGTTTACTGAAGCATATAAATGATAGAGTGCACGCCTTATTGCAGCACTCTCATTATACTATATATATATATATACAGGAAACTCTCCCTGAACTTCACTTCTTTTGCGAAAGAAAGAGCACGGACCACAAAGACTTGATCAGCTGCAAGATTTATTGGTATTCCTTTCGCGATGCAGCGGCAGCCATGATGCGTTTCGTCCCTCACAGGCGACTTTATCACACACATATATATATATATATATATATATATATATATATATATATATATATATATATATATATATATATTCACACACACACACACACACACACACCACCCTCTGGCCATCAGTTGACTCTTTGTGGCTTCACGAATTTCTAAAGTTGTGTAATATCAATTCCTGTGAGGTCATCTCATTAATTCTCCCCCCTACGAATTTTGACAACTTGGGTTGAAAGTTTGAATTGACTATATTGACAAATGAACCTAAGACTTGCAGGTACACACTGTGGTTAACACACTTGGAGAGCAGGGCTCGCTTCGGGGGTACACGCAGGTACACAGCGTCCCCCCACTCTTTTCATAGGGCGGACGCCGTCCCCCCTGCCAAGAAGCTGGGCCCCACAGAAATATGCTGAACGTGTCCCGGTGTAATTACATGTTCAGCACATGACGTCATGGGGTCATTTGCATTTTGTCAGTCCCCCGACTTCTTATTAAAGGAGTTGTTCCCTGCTTTGGAGCATATTTAAAATAAAAGTGACAGAGCACAGCGTTAGCCTCCTTGGCTTAACGCTACGCTCCGGCACTTCTGAAATGCAGGGCTGCACCATATTTACAACAATATGGTGCAGCCCTGCATTTCCCCTGGTGCTAAATTTTGCTTCATAGCACCAACGCAGGCACCCTTGCACTGTAGTGCAAGGGTGCCTGCGTTGCAGGGGAAGATTGTTCCTACATATAAACAATCTTTAAATGGCGGTTTGTAACTTCTGTGTGCTGAAGAATGCAACACACATAGAAGTTGCAAAATGTCATTTTTTTAATGATTGTTATATGTGCAGGAAGGGACACCTTCCTGCACATAAATAATCAATGGCGTTTGCTGTTTCCATGTGTGGTGGACAACGGAGCAAACATAGAAACAGCAAAAACTAGGATAAAATTAAACATTTCTCCTCATTGCGACAGGGTAAGACCAGGTTTTCCCAGGTCTTCATTTTGGCACAGCCCCATATTTACACCACTCATGTAAATATATGGCACCGCCAAAATCAATGGCTGTTGCGCTGGAACGCCCACGCAACATCCATTGCCCTCCCCTTTCACGCTACATATAGCATGAAAGGGGGCCTTTAAGCCATGTTAAGTGGCTTACCTCTGCCTTGTAAAAAGGCGAAGCCCCTATCACCTCCCCATCATAGTGAAAAGTGACGTTATTGTGGTGATAGGGGCTTGTAAATATGCATCCGGGTTTTATTAAAACTTGCGTACATGGTTTCAATGCTACGACCTAAAAAAGAAGTGACAAATAAGGAGACCTAAAGATACCATCACATTTTTCATAAGTAGTTTTAAACAGAGCAAGGGGTTATATTTATGTAATATGTAAACACATAGAGGGGTAGGAGGAAAGAAAACACATGACGCAGAAACAATATAAATGTAAAGTGACAAAACTAATATGTTTTGAAAACTGCCCTCACTTACACACAAATATGTGGGACATGCTTCATCATCGGGTCTGCTTACAAAACGCCCTGGCGTAGCCATGCACAGGACAGAGCATAGGGGAGGGGAAACAAAAACATACACAAAACAACACAAACGTGACAGAACAGTGATAACACAGTGAGTATCACCCTGTGACTGGGTATCGTGATAGAACAAAGTGCAGCATAGGAAAGTGCTTTAAAACTGGCTCATGGATACCATCAGGACCTTTATTCATAGGTTCCATGACCAGGATTAAAATAGTGAAGGATGGGCAGTGTTTGAAGAGAATGTTAAGTTCCCAAAACACCCCTCCTTAAACTGCTAGTGCCAACATGTTTCGACCGACTTATTGTGCCCTTAATAAGCTGGTCACCCCGGTCTTCTTCAGGACGTCTATCTGTCCCAGTCCTATTGATAACCTTACCGTAGTCAGGCAAATAGATGGAGTAAAAAGGATCGTAATCGATCAAAAATGTGTGGAGGATAGTGCCGCCATCACGGGATTCAGAGACTGAAAAAAAGCACATCAAATCATATGCTTTAATATATTGTGCATGTTGTTACAACCCTCTACTCAAGTCTACATTTATCTTAATATATCCCCATCAGCTTCAAAGTATCTGGGACTGTTATAATAAACAGACCATTTGTGCGGTTCGTAGATACACCCACCGCCCTTCATGCCATAGTACGGTATCAACAGAAAGAGATTAAAATATACTGCTGCATAAGAGGCACCACACTCCTACAGCACGACCAGCTGTCATTGTGATTTAAAGTATAAACCGTCTGCACCCCTATCTTGCAGCGAACTTACCGAGTTTATCAATGAATTAAACTCAAAAGGGTGCCCGGCAGTGAGGATTCCAAAGAACACAACCTGTGTTCGGGAGAAGAAAAGAGGGAACCCATCTATACTACTATTATAAAGAGAGAACTTGCACCTTTTGGCAAGGTAATCTCGGGAACCACAGCGCCAATCTACACACCCGATACATCTTTGAAAATGTCAGGGTGTGTAGATGGACATAGGCTATATACATTTTTAAAAAAAAGCAAAATAAAAAAATTATTTACAAAACAAAGTAGTCCCCTGAAAGTAGCGCCGGCCGGGACCTAGCGCTGGCCGCGACGAGACGTGCGTCATGACGAAGGAGGAAGGGCGGCGTCATGGAGGAGCGGCGGCGTCATGGAGGGGCGGTGGCGTCATGGAGGGGCGGTGGTGCAGTGGTGGCGACATGAAGAGGAGGAGCGGCGGGTCAGGTAAGAAAAGTAAATAGTCAGGGGCGGAGGGAGTCGGGCGGTACTCGGGAGGCTGGAGGCGGGGAGGCTGGAGTCTGGAGGCAGGTGGGGGATCTGGAGGCGGGGGGGGAGTCTGGAGGCGGGGGGGGAGACTGTCGGCGGGTGCACCGCTCGACAACATGCTGCCCCAGCCACTTTCTGGCCCCGGGCTAAAAATGCAGCCCCAGCCCCCTTCTGCCCCAGGCAACGCTGGGGCGGGCTGCTAGTTAGTTATGTAGCCGAAGGGCGCCAAGGAATCATTTACTGCGTCTAACCAAAGGTTCCCTACAATCAACGTGTATTATACTCTCAAAGTTTACTTAACATGTTATCCAACAGCCTAAGTCATGCCCCCCCCATATACTCCTTACTGTTTCGAAGGACATCCACACTAGTCGTGCCTGCTCCTGGACCGCCACGTAGGATAACAGACACGAACCGGCTCCGTCAATATATGAGAGTCTCTTCCGCATATGCCCCCTTGTACTCGCTCGGGAGCGTGTGCGTGTCAGTGCGTCTTCGTGTATGGGTCTGCTAGGACGTGTAGAACCTCCAGAGTGTTGTCATAGCAACCCGCCCATCGCGTACCACTACATGTTAAATACTCGAACCAACTAGTTTGTAAGTAATGTTCTGGTGTGGCATTTAAAGTGCAAGCCTGCTATATTCACAGAGATGGTAATATTATTGTCATTAAGGGATGTTCCGAGCTAAATTCATTCTACCACTACGCCACGTGTTGAATGGGGGACTCTAATCCGTTGCACAAACAGTGGACGCAAACAGATAAAACTATAATGCAAGGTGGGTACCTGTATCTCACCTCTCTAAAGATTTAAAAACAAATCATCCAAAGCAAAAGAGGAGGGGGTATACTAGTAGTAAAAGGAGGCCAGAGCCATTCAGAAATTTGAAAATAGCCACTTATCAAGTTGTATCAAAAGGTATTGCCAATACATTTTAGCAAACAAGAACAATCCTCATTGTCAACAACTCACATACAAACACCTGATATCTGTGATCAAAGTGAAAGGTGATCACAACTCACCTACTAAGAGCTTGCCACGGTATGTCATCATTCAGTCCCACAATATGGCTCTTGAGCCGATAGACCCATTTCTGTTCATGAAGCAGTAATGTTCTATTGTCATCCGCAGCATGCATTTGTAGCTGAAGTTTCTAGATAACAGTCCACTTCAAATCTTCCGAGGTGTGCCCTACCTCTAGGAAGTGTGAAGTCAGCCTAGTATTAGATCTGCCACATCTAATAGTGCTGCGGTGTTCTGTGATTCGAGTCTTCACCTTCCTGCTGGTCATGCCTGCATACTGTTTGTGACATGGGCACGTGATCGGATAAATGACCCCCTGTGAATTGCAATTAGTATGGGATCTCTGTTCCCAAGGGGAATGAAGCCCCAAGTCACTATGCTTGGTGTTAGAGGTTAGGTGGCAGACACCGCATGAGCCACAACAGCTAATGGGCCACACTCGTTATAGATTGTAGTTTCATAGCAATAGGCATATGATTCCACAGTTTGGCTGCACAGTGTGATAGACTCCTACCTCTACTAAGAAGTGGCAGGACCCCTTGCCTGCCCCCCAGTATCCTGTGGTAGGTAGAACTCCCGCCAACCACAGTGTGTAGATAGTTACTCCTTAAAGGTCCTGATGAATTGCACTGTATCCTTGTGAACAAATAGCATGAAACATGTTGACCAATAACACTAAGTAGAGCGTACTCTCCTGGGTCACTGCACCAGCGAGCATTCTCTCTTCACGTATTTTAATAAGGTAGATGACCACACCATTAAATTCATCCAGTGGATTATCTAACCTTTTTTATTTCACCATCCCCCTACGTCTACACTCTCCATAGGGCCCTCACACCCTCAGCACCAACGGCAGGAACAAAAGATCTCTGGTAAAGAGCCCCTCTATGGGTGCCTGTCAGGCATTGCACCGCCAGCCTGGCGAGGAGCAAACCCATATGATGAAGCACGACACCTAGCTTGCTGGGTGTGTGAGGGTTTTAGTTCCGAAAGGGAGGATTCCCCTCCCTTTCCTCCTTTGTTGGGACCTTCACCCATTGCTTGGTTCATCCACTCCTTTTTCACTTTGTCACCCTGGGGAACAGCGTACCCTTCATTGTTTACACTGTATCTGGGCTTGACGCTGGACCCCGTTAAATAGAGCCCTCATTGTCCCTCTCTTTGTTTGCAGACTCCTACCTCCCCATCTTGCTCTGCGAATTTTGGAGATATGAATGAGATCTGCATTTGTGGATCTAACATTTCTCATGGGAGTGTACCATGAAAACAATTTCTGAATATCAACCGAACCACCTCCATATAGTGCCTTATGAACCAAACAAAGGGCCTTAAATTCTACTTGTTGCTGGATGGGGAGCTAATGTAGTAACCCTATGCCGGCAGAGGTGGGATGGCCTTTAGGAATGTTTAATAACAAACGTGCAGCAGCATTTTGTAACAATTGTAATTTAGTCCTCTGTGCCTTGTCAATGCCCATAAAAAGTGCATTGCAGTAGTCTATTTTCAAGAGAATAAGAGCTACTACCACTGTTTTCCTGAGTTGCTAAGGAATGAAGGGGGAAATCTTCTGTAAGATCTTCAGTAAAAAGAAGCAGGAAGAAGTTAGATGGTTAATCTGAGTTGATCATCAAGGATCACTCCTAGATTCTTGGCCTTAGCTGTTGGACGGGGATATTTAGGAGTTTCAATTGGCCACCAAGTTTGATTCCACAGGGTTTGGCCCTTGCCAAACTCCACTACCTCCGTTTTATCATTGTAGATCTTAAGAAACTTTTGACTCATCCAGCTCATCATTTCTGTCAGGCAGGCATGAAAGTTAATGGAGGTGGTCTCTGGCTGTTTAGATACAGATATGAAAAGCTGTGAATCATCTGCATATGAGACCAAAGTAAAGCCATGCTCTCCGATGAGTCTAGCCAGTGGAGTGACATAGATATTAAATAGGGTCGGTGACAAGGCTGATCCCTGCGGCACGGAAGATGAAATGTGTCGGATTGTAGATTTTCCCAGTGTATATTCTGCTCTCTTGAGGCTAGAAAGGAGGAGATAAGGGCCAGAGCCATATCTCCAATCCTCACAGCCTTCAGCCGCCACGCTAACACTGATGATTTACAGTGTCAAATGCTGCTGATAGGTCTAAGAGGATAAGGACAGCTCGCCCCCCCCATTCACCTGTCTGCAAATCTCTTGAGTCGCCATAATCAGAGCAATCTCTGTAGAATGACATGACCGAAAACCATGCTGACTTGAGTCAAGCAGATTATTGGAGTCTATATATTGAGTTAATCCCTGTTGACTGATTTTTCAAGGAATTTGGCTGCTAAAGGCAGGCATGAAATAGGTCGATATTTTTTTACCTCAGTTGGATCCAGTTTACTTTCTCATTCTCTCAAACCACTTAATCTCAATCTTCCTGGAAACTCAAAATGTCGAGAGGAATAGATCCTCTCTTCCTAGAGCCCACCGAAGTCCCCAGGGTGAGTCCTAAAACCGCAAACGGCAACGCGTTCTAGGTAAAGCAGCTACAGAAAAGAGGGGCACCCTCAGACTTTGCACAGTTTCGCCCTGTGAATGCAAATGCACAAGTGTCCTTTTGTGGGTTAAAAAATTCTAAACGGACTTGGGAGTTGGGGATAGCAGAGGTCACTATGGAGATGGCCAATTGTTATAGCATGAAAATTATGAAGATTAAAAGTGCTTTACTTAACCAAATCATGGAGCCGAGCAGCATTGCAACACCAGCCTCACTGGTAAGTAGCAACTCACTCTTGACTGCCAGTACAAGTGTTGGTGCAGGATGAGATATGAGGCTTGATAAATGTCATCAGACGGCATCACGAGGACAAACAGGAAACATAACACAAATCTATGTAAAAGCTGAGCTATTTTGGGAGTCATTTGCACAAGCTAGTCCATGTCCCTTAAATGCATGAGCTGCTAGTATTGCTTTTGGTGAAAAGAGGGTTTAACATTGACTTCTAAATTGTACAGGCGATAGCGGGAATCACAGAGCCTTGCTCTTTACATTGGTCTACCCTTGCCTAAGAAGAACTGTGAACTATAAAAGGTGTGCACATAAGTGTGGCAGGGTATGCTCAGACGTGAGTCCCTTGCTTACTTTACCCCGCTTTTGGCTGCCATAAGTGTGGCAGGGTATGCTCAGACGTGAGTCCCTTGCTCACTTTGCCACTGGATTCAAGCAAGCCGGGCTGAAGACGGCTATAATGCCAGAAACCGGTCCTCGGAAGCTTGTTTCCGGTCCAGGGAAGGCATGGCTTGGCAGTTCGGGCTGGACTGTTCCCATGAGGTACAGGGTCAGACTGATTTGCATATAGCCATGTCTTAACTGGGGTGGCAGAGTGGGCTAAAGAACGGTGATGGATCAAACCCAGATCTTTTGACTGGGTGTGAGTGTTTGATTGGTTCAGATGCTTCGTCCATCACCACCCCCTTTTGTACCGTGGACATAAAATGTCCAGATGCCCGACCTGCGATAGTTTTGGTCCTATTGGAGCTCGTCTGATGGAGCCAGTGAGTATTTTTGCATGATAAGCAGAGTTTTATCTATATGGCATGGTGACCGGGCGATGCTGTGTTATACCAAGATGTCTATGTTTATTCTGGGTATTGATGGTAAGTTACTGATGTTGGAGAGCCTGTGAAATCTCTGTGCATCCCACTGCTTGATGACAGATACTAGTCTGACATGGCGTTTTGGATGTGATGTGCACATTTAAATTATGGAAAATGTGAATCATTGCATTGATCTGCTCAAAGGTTCGACTCAGTACTGGAAGATATTCTAATAGTGGGCCATATCTTGATTTGGGCAAATGGCTTATCTGCCACTATCTCCACTGGCCTCCAACAAAAGATTATATTGAATGGATGTTGTGCCCTCATGAGACAGACCCTTGGTTTTTGTAAACCCACTCCGAATATCTCAAGATGTGTACCTACTGAACAAATGTTTAGGTCAGCTCCTTTAGTGGTTCTCAAAGTCATAGGAGAGAGATGACACTGTTAAAGCAAGTGATCGTCATGCAGTGGTACTGCTTGTCGCTCAGTGTCTCTCATGCTTGTGGATGTGGTAGTCCAAATCTGCTCATGCTAGGTACCTTTCAGCAAAGGAAACGCTGGTGATCATCATGGAGTGCTGGTGCTGTTTAATTTGAAGCTGTGCATGCGTAGCACGTCTCCTTCAGCCACTCCACCGGACTACACTGTACCAACCACAGCTGCATCCATTTCACCTACAAGAAGACTACAACACACCACCGCACGCTACAGATCCCCCGCAAATGCTGGAGCAAAGTCACCACAGACCAGCTTACCACATCACTGAGCCAGAACCCATCAGCCAACACCTCCGACACCAACGTCGCAGCTCACAATCTCACACAGTGGATCACCAACTGCGCCGACAACCTCACTCCGCTGAATAACCCCCCAAGCAAGACCAGCAACAGAAAAACTACATGGTTCACCAACGCCCTCAAAGACTCAAAGAAATCATGCCGCACGCTCGAAAAAATCTGGGGCAAAGAACAGACGACAGAAAACATGATAGCCCTCAAGAACGCCACTCGCGATCACCACCAGCTGATCTGCATCACCAAAAGGACATCGTTCAAAGAGCGGCTGGACAGCAACACCCACAACAGCAAGGAACTCTTCAGCATGGTAAAAGAGCTCTCCAACCCCAATGTCAGCAACAACGACATCACACCATCACAAGACCTCTGCAACTCCCTCGCCACCTTCTTCTACCGCAAGATTGCAGATATACACAACAGCTTTGACGCCCCGGCGCCGCCCCCAGTCACCAAACCAATGACCCCCACCACCACCCTAAGCAACTGGACCCCCATCAGCACAGAAAACACCACCCACGTCATGAACACCATCCACTCCGGCTCTCCCTCTGACCTATGCCCCCACCACATCTACAACAAAGCAGACGCCATCATCGCACCCCACCTCCGTAACGTCATAAACAACTCCTTCGCTTCAGCCACCTTCCCAGAGAGCTGGAAGAGCACAGAGATCAATGCCCTTCTGAAAAAACCCACAGCTGACCCTAAAGACCTCAAGAACTTCTGCCCCATCTCTCTTCTTCCCTTCCCGGCTAAGGTCATCGAGAAGACCGTCAACAAACAGCTGACTGCATTCCTCGAGACAAACAACTCGCTCGACCCATCCCAATCCGGACTCCGAGCAAACCACAGCACCGAGACAGCCCTCATCGCAGCCACTGACGACATCAGGACCCTGATGGACAACGGGGAGACAACCGCACTCATCCTCCTAGACCTCTCAGCCGCCTTTGATACCGTCTGCTACCGCACCCTAATAACCCGCCGCTACAACACTGGGATCCAAGGATAAGCGCTGGACTGGATCACCTCGTTCCTCTCCAACAGAATCCGGAGAGTCCGCCTCCCGGTGTTCCGCTCCACGGCCACCAGGATCATCTGCGGCGTACCCCAAGGCTCCTCGCTCAGCCCAACCCTCTTCAATATCTACATGACCCCCCTCGCCGCCATCGCACGCAAACACAACCTCAACATCATCTCCTACGCCGACGACACTCAGCTGATACTCTCCCTCACCAAAGACCCAACCACCACCAAAACCAACCTCCAGGAAGGAATGAAGGATGTCGCGGAATGGATGAAGCTCAGTCGGCTGAAACTGAACTCAGACAAAATGGAGGTCCTCATCCTCCGACAATCCCCATCCGCCTGGGACGACTCCTGGTGGTCCACAGCGCTGGGCTCCGCACCGTCTCCCAAGGACCACGCACGCAAACTGGGATTCATCCTGGACTCCTCGCTCACGATGACCAAACAAGTCAACTCCATCTCATCCTCCTGCTTCAACACCCTGTGCATGCTCCGAAAGATCTTCCGGTGGATCCCCACAGAAACCAGAAAGACGGTCACGCAGGCCCTTGTCACCAGCCGACTGGACTACTGGAAAGCCCTTTACACAGGAACCACAACCAAACTTCAGAAACGACTTCAGCGCATACAGAACGCCCCCGCACGACTCATCCTCAACATCCCTCGCCACAGCCACATATCGGCCCACCTGAGAAATCTGTACTGTCTCCCCGTCAGCAAGAGGATCACGTTCAGGCTCCTCACCCACGCACACAAAGCCCTCCACGACATGGGCCCGAATACCTCAACAACCGACTCTCGTTCTACTCTCCTACCCGCCAGCTCCGCTCCGCCAGCCTCGCCCTCGCAAACGTCCCACGGATCTGCAGAGCCACCACCGGAGGAAGATCGTTCTCCTACCTGGCCGCCAAGACATGGAACTCCCTCCCCGCACACCTATGACTGACCCAGGACCATCTCACCTTCAGGAAACACCTCAAGACCTGGCTATTTGAGCAGTAGCGCACCCCCCGCTCCCTTCAGCACCTTGAGACCCTCGTGGGTGAGTAGCGCGCTCTATAAATGTATTGATTGATTGATTGATGCACAGCGGAACACATACTGGCAATGAACTTCCATTCCCAGCAGACCACAAACTCTTGTGTGTTCTATAGAATCCTTGTTATTATCCTTGGCCATATTAGAGTATCAGGGTAATGCTCAGGGATGTTCATGGTGTTTTTCATAAGCAATCTGCCTGCAAAATTGCTGCAGCCCGGACCTTGCTGCATGGAAACCTGAATTACTTGCAAAGCCATTGCGTCCTTGAGGAGGGCTTTGAATGAATTTTGGACATGGCCCTTCTTAGGGGATTTCCCTAAAACGTATTGGGCCAGATGTATCATAGGGTTTTACCCTTTGATACATCTGATACAGTCTGTGGGGAAATGTGTTCCTACATATGGTTCTTTGTTTTTTCTCCTCCTGGTTTTTGCTGGTTCTCTTTCTGTGGCCTCAAGACTCTGGGCGCTTTCAGGGCCGGTCCTAGCCATGGGCGGTATGGGCAGCTGCCCAGGGCCTCGCGCTCAGGGGGGCCCCGCCACCGGCCCCGCAGTTGCGGGCAGCGGGAATAAATAAATTATAATCATGGGAAAAGCGCTGCGCAGTGCGCACAGCACTCTCGTTGCGCTCGCGCAGGGGCCCGGGCCGGGCCGCAGGCAGTAAAAGTAAGGCAGGGAAGGAGGCCGGGAACTAAACACTGTCTGCGCAAGCACCGCACGCACTGTGACGCACGCACCCCACCAACTAGCTTGGTGGTGGTGGTGGTGCCTTAGTGGTGGTGACGTGACGCCGGCCTTGCTCATGATGCGGGTGACAGTGGGTCCCAGGGCCGTCAATATGGTAGCGCGCGAAAGCGCTACCAATGATGGCCCTGGACATGATTTTATGGCCAGCCCCCACTCAGTGTGACGCACTCAGCATGCGCACACGCCATTCGTGAGCAGTCAGTCACTACTCCGATCGGGCCGCGTGGGCAGGGCTGCAGGCAGGAGTCGGTCGGGCCCCGGCCTCCTCGTTGAGTCGTCGTTAAGCAGTTACGGTAAGAGACCTGCTTCGTATTTACATTATAATACTTAGAATGTTTCAGACATACGATTCAAGATGCTTAGTCACCTTTGGCACAACATTAGCAGGAACCTGGAGACATTAAGTGCAAAAATGCATTTAGGTGCAAAAAACAGAGTTAGGAGACTAGTCACCTTTGGTACTTCATCAACTAGAATGTGGGGACACTTTAAGGTACAAAAACATATTCAGGAGTAAAAAATCAATACAGGTACACAGACACATGTGCATGCAAAATTAGCAGAATCGTGCTGTAATATTTAGGGGGGAAAGCACAATTAGGAGCAAAAATCACTTCTAGGAACAGAAGCACGTTTAGACACAAAAGATGCAGAAGTGTGGTATCCAATTTAGGTGCAAATGAAAATCATGCACAGTCCCGATCAGTCCAAAACCACCAAGATGTGAATGACACTGTCTTAAAAAAAGGTCCAAAGCAACCAATATCTGAAGAAGGCTGACCCAAAAGCCCTCTCTGTGTCATTTGTCACAAACAAAAGGGCTTCACGGTGTCTCACCTAAAAGAAGTTTGGAGGAGCTGTTCTTCCCTGACATGGGAGGACTCTAACACCAACATGAACCCACCTGCTTCTTACATCAGTGTGCCCTTATAGTACATTTCCATAGGCCACTACTTTACATAACTCTTTTCCCTCTGATTCGCATCATTGTAGGCAGCGCGTGTCTTATGGAGGCGTATCAATTAGTGGTGGCCGGAGTTGCATCACTCAGTACCACCCGAGGCACATCACCCTGAGCCTTCAGCTGTATAGTGTTATGTGTGACTGTTGGGGTGTGTGGATTAGTGAATGTGTGTCTTTAGGCTCTTGGGAAAAATTCTGTGTGTGTGTGTTTTGGCGTGTCTGTGCATAAGTGTGTGCTTTATGTGTGCATGTGCCAATAACTGCGTGCTTTATGTGTGCTTGTGCCAATATTTTTCATGTTTTATGTGTGCATGTGCCAATATGCAAGCCTACTTGGTTTGTCAATTCTTAGTTTCTTTATCATGATATTTAAAATGTTTCATGTTTTTTTTTGATAGACATATGTATTCTGGTGCCAGAGCCTCCGGGGGAACTCATGTTCCCTTTCAAAAGTGGAAACCAGACTCTCACAATCTGTTGGTCGAGAGTATAGTTAATTGAGTGGTAGTTGGTGATTTGCCGTACGTTCTCACCAATTAATTTGCGAAATCACTTTCTGTGATGTCACTTAGGGGGGCCTCACATCTTCCCTTTCGCCCAGGGTCTCAGAAGGCCTAGGACCGGCGCTGGGCGCTTTCCCACTGTAATGCAATGGGAAAGCGTGCACACCCTTCCCACACATGCTAAGAAGTGTTGCTTACTTGATTGGTTTAGGTGTTGTACCTGTGAGTGCCATGTAAAAAGGTACACCACATACCCAGGGCAGGTACTGCACTGGCTGATAGTGGGATACAACACTGATTGTGCCTCCCACCAGAATAGCCTTATAAACGGGTATTAAGCCTGCCATTGCAGGTCAGTGGTTGCACAGTTGCGCCTTTGCTCAGGTTGGCATTTTTAACTTATTAGCCAACCCTGATTGAGCCCTCCACTATCACTAGAGCACCTTTAATGTAAGACCTGAGGGGTGGAGCAAGTGGAAGTTGAAAGGCAGGGCAGGTACACGAGTGTTCCATGCCCAGATAGTGAAGAACACCCATGTGGGTTTTCCCTACCTAGGAGGTTGGCTCTTCCCATGTGGCAATGCATGGATTTTGCTAATCCTTTTTTAGTGGCCTTAGGGCCCTGGGTACTTTCCCACTGTAAATGCAGATTGAAAGTGCACGTGCCATTCCAACACACGTTAGGAAGTGGTGCTTATCTGATGTGCCATTACATTTGATGTTTTTAAAACATGTCCCCAGCCTGCCTTTGCAGGCCGGTGTGTGTGCATTTGCACCTATGATGTGTTTAAACATGTGTCAAAGCCTACCATTGCAGGCCTGTGTGTGCCCAATTGCATTTATGCTCAAGTTGGCCTTTCTAAATCACAGGCCAATCCTGAGGGGACCTTTCACTACCACAAGGTCACCCTTGGGGTAAGTCTTGAGGGGTGAAGCGAGAAGTAGGTAAAAGGGCAGGTACACATGTCTTCCCTGCCCAGGTAGTGAAGAATACCCATGTGTGTTTTTACTACCTATGAGATTTGCTCTTACCATAGGTTAACAGGGGGGAATGGTTAAAATTCCTTCCACCTGCAATAGTAGCTTACAGTGGAGCAGCCTCCTAATGTTTCCTATGATTGGATTGTTGTGGTAGACAGGGATTTGTCATTAATAGTTTAGAAATGCCTCTTCTAGAAAATGGGCCTTTCTTTGCTCTAAAACTATTTTGGGTGCTTTTTTGTTTGATCCCAGTCCACACTGGAGGGTGGGGGAGCACATCTATTAACATTGGGCATGCAACGGGATCGGGATCGACAGCCCTCTGCCATTTGAGGGCCTGGCTGAAATAGATTGGACATTTGGCCTCTGGGAGCCAGATCTGGCCACATTAAAGATTAAGATCTGCATTCCATGGCCCCATGGCAGGGAGGACTGAAATTTAGGGGAGACATCTGTGGTTCAAAGGGAAACCCTCTGAACCACCCCCAACTTTAGAGGCACACACAGTATAACTGCTGGTGCCATACTTCAGCAAGGGAGAGATACATTTATGGGACCGGAGATCCTGAAACAACACCGTGCACACTGCCAGAAGAATCTGTTGTGCACAAGGAGGATTTCTGCCATTGGAAGGGACCATGCACCCTTTCTGAACAGTGGCTGGCCTGGGCTCTGATGACCTACTGTTGTGTGGCACCCTGATGTGTGCTCTCCAAGGGCTTGTTGGCTTTCCCCTGTTCTCAGGGACATTAAAGACCTCCCGTGAGGGACCCACACCATCTACCTGTGACACCTGGAGAGTGGTGTGCTCTTAAGTGCTCACATATTCTGCTATATCCCAAGTGGTAGTACAGTGTGAGCGTGGAACTAATAATTGTGCCTGGAGACCGTATTGCCTTGGCGGAACCCCAAAAAGTACTGCCTGCATCTACAGAGTGTGGCCCTGCATGATGGAGCCTTAACGTGCATAAGGGCCTTGTTGGTAGTAAGCGGATTACCTGGTTGTGGGACATTGGGTGGCCTGCTTCGTCAATCGTGCTGCAGCTCTCTCGTGCGACACACCAACATCATGCTCATTGTGTGTGGTGTCCGATTCACAGGTTATGATACTCTGAGGTGGGGCATACCCATAGTTGTGCTTCATTCTACTTCATGCCACACTGCTGAACTTGCGCCTGTGTGTGTGCCCGGAATTGTCTGGTGTGACTCAGAACAACGTGCACCAGATATAGAGCCTCACTTCCAGGGAGGTATGGAATTTGAAACTCTTCGTTGTATGTGACTGGAATTGTCTGCTGCGACTCAACATCGCACACCAGGCGTTATGCCTCATTTCCAGGGAGGTACGGAATTTGCAACTCTTCATGCGTGTAACCAGAATTGTCTGGTGCGACTCGTACCAACGCACACCAGACATTGTGCCTCATTTCCAGGGAGGTGCAGATTCGTGTTTCGTGATGCCCGGATGCTACATTAATCGACGTGTGTCTGACGAGGTGCCTCTTTCTTCCGAGAGGCTCCCCACTTCATCCCCCCATTCATCGATTGTTCCTTTTGTGCCCTCAGTGTATCTGACCAACTGCCCCCTCCTCACTTGGCCCAACGACTTTGTGTTATCAGAGAGCAATCGGAAGAGGGTCAAAAGACTGCATGACCCCTCTGTGCTATGCAGAACTTAGCTGGTGCCGGGAGGCACAGTGTGGAATCCCTTGAGTGAACAACTATTGCCCTATGCCCACTTCTGCTCCGCATGCTGTGGGTGAACTTCCCAAGTAGTATCCAAACCCCCATTTGTCGACTGTCAATTAGCCCTGCTACCTACCCCAACATTCTTCCCCTGGACCGTGAATAAGTGCAACTCCAGTCGCCAACAGCCTAGGATCTGTGGTAAGGTTTTCTTTATCTCCAGCGCTTGGATGTAGGGTGGTTGGGGTTCGCTGCCTGGTGGAGGAGGGCTTGGGCAACGGGGACTGCATGTGCATTATCAGCTGACCTGCTGGTTATCATTGCACTGCATTAGGGTGTTGTGTGCATGTGTCAGAGTGCGTTCCTTAAGGGCCTGCCTGATATCCATGGCATTGTGAGTCAGTGCTGAGTGAGTGTGTGGATGTGACTGTCTGTCATTACACTGCCCGATGGTATTGCTTTACACGTTGAATCTGTGTCAAAAGAATATTACATTTGACATTGGTTTTTACCTGTGCAGCCTTGGCTGATGTGCTGCTTAAGTGTTGTAATTATCTGTGTGTACACATTTCTGTTATCGTTGTGATCTGGGGTGCGCCTTTTAACTGTGTGGTATTGAATTATAATAATTTCCTGGGTGGGCTTCGGTCTGACAATGTTTTGCCCTGCATAATGTGGAGAAGTGTGGCTCACTGGTTAGAAGCGGCAATCCCTGATGCAGAGGTCGTCTGGCCTGGGACCAGGGTTCAGTTCCCGACGCGGCAGGTTCTTGGGCTCAATGTCCGTGGACTCGATAATTCTCCCCTCGGTGACTACTCTAATCATGGGTCCCACTCTGCAACTCTGGGCAATAGCTTGCTTAATCTCCACAACGGCCCCAATAGCGCTGGGATTCCTGGATTCACCTTGGGGTTGCCCAGTAGGGAGCATCTCATAGGGAAAGCCAGGAAGGGTTCCACAGCGGTATACAGCGCCAGGATGCCCTGAGATGGGGCGGCAGTGCGCTTTACAAGTATACACACATTTACATAATGGAGCTGGGGGGGTACAGTAAGTTCTTTTTCCAAGTGTGCATATAACTGATGTCATTTTAACAGGTGGGTCTATTACTCCTAGAGATATTTCCTAATGTGATTTATGCCCAGAAATACATAATGTTCATGTAGTGTTAATGTGTGTGTTGAATACAAACTTTATTTACATACACCACGCATGAAGTCTCTTTTGTGACGCTCAGTGTATTTGTTGTGTGAGAGTGCGGTGCCAACGCTTTACACATTGCCTCTGTGATAAGCCTGACTGCTCTATGCCCAGCTACCCAAGTGTGAGCACAGGTTACACAGTGTGTGTAATCACTCACCCCTGATGGGAGTGGTAGGTGCAGCCAACTAGAACGTGCCAGTTCCAACATTGGACAATTGTATTACAGAGAAGTATCATGAAGTGGTGTTGTTCATGAAAACAAACGTTCACTATTCTATTGAATATGCATGTGAGCTGTTAAGATTGGTCTTATATTTTACAAAATTTTACTAATTTTAGCAAGTACATATAATTGCTAAACATATGGGGCCTCATTTATGAAAGCCTTGCGCCACCGGTGCGTCACTTTTTTCCATGTTAAAAGTGACGCACCGGCGGCGCAAGGCCTTCATAAATAAGGCCCATGGAACGGAATATTACCAATATTGGAAATTTTGCTTTGCTACAGAAGTCAAGTAGAAACCATAACTCATTTTCCACAAGACAGTTTGTAGTGGCAGAGCTTGAGGTAGTTATCCAATCAATACATAGGGAGAAATACTAGTGCACATGTATATTTGATATACTTATTATTATATGTTTAGTTGTCACAAGCTGCCAGCTTCATATCGAAGTATGGAGAGTTGATTACACAGAGGTGATAAGGTACATCCATTCAAATTGAAGTCATAGTCACTACTTTACATGCAAGTCACTTATGATGTCTCCTTGTCCTGTAGGGGTCCTAGTTCTTCAGCCAGCGGAAGCAAACATATATACCTGAGCTGCTATGATACATCTACCTCTAGTCCTAGTTCCTTTTGCAACTGTCTTCAAAGAGTGCAGATCAGCGACTCTGCATCAATGCCGCATAGGTCATACACATAGTGCACTAAACAACTACTTGTAGGTGAACTGGATCACAAACAACAAAACGGGGTGCTGCTGGTAGGCGAAGGGCATCTGGATGAATCTCAAGTTGCTGCGGTGTTGAAAATACTGCTAACTGCAGGCTCTGGGGGTCAAGGGTGCCAACTGGTCCCTAGAGAGGGACTGTACCTTGTAGACAGTGCCTACTAGGCCGTCCCAAACTTCAGGGAATGTTTCTCAGTAAAGGCTGGCTGTGATCAAATATTTTCCTGAGCTTAAAGTGTCAACGCCACTATAGATTTATCACCATCAGGTACAATGGTGTAGAGGTGGGATGCAACTTGGCTTTCGAACTGTGATGGCACAATACAGTGGCTCCAGTAGTTTTGATTTCAAGTGACCAGCCTCAGCCATGGGACACACCTCAGGAACGTAATAGGGATATGGAGAAATGAAGGGACCTGTAGACCCACTTCCAGAGGCACAGTGAAACCATCTGCCACCAATCTCCCCAAAGCCTGGTGAGGGCCACTAGCCATCCTTGTCTATAGGCAAGGGCTTCTCCTTGAGAACATCCCAAGTCCAGCAGATGCCCGGGCTCTGCTGAGGGTGGCGAGCGGGAAGGGGAGGAGAGCAAAAGTATAGGATTTGCGATGTTGAGACCAATGAGGAAACCAGACGGTAAAATGGTAGAGATTATCATACAATTATGACTTTCCTGCCTATACCACATCTCTTATATCAAGCTCAAACAAAGGCATAAAAGACTCCCACAAATTCAAATGCAGTTCATTACATTTCTACCTTCCTCTTGTCCACTGCTCATTACCAGCAGCAAGAGCAAGCCACAAACTTCCCTACAGAATAGAGTTACATTTTATAAGCCTACGTGGGATCTTCGTTTAGCTAATCATGCCCTAATATTCTCTAGAAGAATCAAGTAATCTGGAATGGGTGGCCACTCTTTTAACTTTATGACAGCAGCCCACTGGAATAATCTTCTCCGAATTCTATATGTGATGCTGGATTTGTTAGTCTTTCGGAGAATTTTGAAGACTTGTATTTTTTCAGTTCTAGGGTCTTGATTAGAGTGGCACATATGAGTCCTAGCGCTGGGATATCCCTTTGGGGATGAGGGTGTTCTTTATAAATACTTTTAACATACATATAAAGTTCACGGAGGGCAGGTCACAAGGCTCAGCAGGCTCGCATGCAAGTCAGTTCTAAGGTGTCTTGGGCATGTGCTTGAGCCTTTTGTGATGCAGATGTCTTTGAAGTGCCTCAGACTTTGTCCTTATGGGGCCTGGATATCTCTCTTGGGGTCTTCCTCTTTGCAGGCCTCAGTATGATTGGCCTAGTTCTTTCTACCAACCAGGGTACAAGGTCTCTTCATCTGGAGCTATTCATTGTGCCAGCCTAAGGGAAAGGAGCAAAAACAGCAACTCCATGTTTTGGCTATATTTTCTGCACTCACCTTCAAATGAAGTCAAGTTTAATACAAAGTATTCATTCTGGAGGAAGGAAGCCAGTGTTCAGTACTGTGTTCCCTTTTCCAAATCCTAACCTTAGCAAAACAGAGCAGAGGATAGGCTCACTGTCTTATTCCCAAGCATATTTGATTGAAGGGAGTAGGCAGTACAACTGTCAGTAGGAGGTTTGTGGGTGCCATTTATCTCAGATGGAGTCGAGATGTTGCTGAGTAGATTTGGAGGAAGGCGTACAATAGTTCAGTCATGTCTTTTAAGTTACTGAACATTGCTGCCCAGAAAAAAAGACAAACTAAAAACACCAACAAGTTTTCCGAGGTGCAGTCCCACATGGCTCCTACAAAAACAGGAAAGATTTAGCCTCCACCATAATGCTGAGAGCTACCAGCTTCTGTGAAATGCAATGTTTCTTTACAGAGGACATCATTCACTACGCACACAATCTCCATACCTAACACACACAAGCACAATCACACAACCACCACTTGGTGGGAATGAAGCACATATTCTAAAGTGGTGAATCATTATGCCATTCCCCAGGGGTACAGGTAAAATGGCCTGAACCCTAGCATAGTCAGATCAGCAGACACCACATGTCAGTCTCCCGAAAAGGCTGGTGTTGGAGCTCACAGACACTTCGCGTCCTTGGCCTTTCATCAATTTTCAGATTTAACATTGACATCTTGGTACAAGATGACACACACTGCCCCCACTTACAGACAGAGAAACCTCCTTACAATGTAAATCTTCTCACTGGTTCCATTAGACTAACTACATTAGGACCAACATTAGTTCAGAGGTGAGGATCAGAAGCCATCATCTACTAAATCAATGGGCATACTTTATCTGCACTCCCAGACCCTTGTGCTGTGCTGGCGAGGAAAGAAGTGAAATGCATCTACAGGACTCACAAATGTTGAACTCACTAGTAGAGAGCACAGGGTTTGTGAGAAACAGGTAAGTATAGGCAGGATGTTATTGTATTATAATTTCATGATGAGGCACCAAAGCACACGAGGATGGATAGAAGACTACTCCCTGGGAGTCATATATGAGTAGTGTATAAATCTGAAATACTTTTGTTGTGTTCCCCGTAATTGTGAATTTGAAGTTGCAATGTGAAGGTAATACACTTAAGCATAAAGTGGATTGATAAGAAAGTGTATAAGTGCAATATGGCCGGTGGTGTTTGTGTATAGCAGACATAGCACAAGTGTACATTTGTGCCTAAGCATGGATTTAGCAGACATCTGACGAGACCTGGTCATGAATGCCAGTACCTATTAGCTGTAGAGCAGTCTGCGTCAGTCTCTAGCCTACTGGCTATGGCCTTTACTAAGCTGACTAGTGACATTCTCTGAGCTGTTGGGTGCTACCTTTGGAGTTACGCTCTTGCTTCAACTGCGGTATATGCTGAGGCGTCAACGTTAAGAAAGGTCGAGGAGTAACATATAGCAATGTGTAACATCCAATGTGCAAGCGATGGTGGCAGTGGGTACTGATGTTATCCCAACCCTCCATTGTATGGCGCGATCTGTACCTGGGCTGAGAAGCAGCGCACTAATAGACTCCAGGCGGGTAGAAAAGGAAAAGAGAGAACAGGGAGGTCACCATCATCTCTCAGACCTGGCAACACCATCTACGAGGATGGGCAGCAGCATCACAGGTTGTGTATGGTACCTGTAAATTATTGCATACATTTACACATCAAATATTAATACATTGCTATAATAATATCAGGTATAAATGGTAATATGCAGCTTACCAGAAGGAGTTTGGGGAAAAAAAGAAAAATAAATCGCCTCTGAATCGTTGGTCCAGCCGGCTAGAGTTTTCTCTGTTGTTACAGTTACACTTATGAAAATGACTTCATCATCACACCTCACGAGAGTCAGAGAAGGTTGATTCAATATTCGGAAAGGGACACAACACTCACCATGTCTCATAAAGATACTGGAGTTTCAAATTTCACAAGCCAGGCCATAAGCAGTGACCACAAGTTGGATTGCAGGTGGCAAAATCCGTGGAAAAGGCAGGTGCGGGTATTTGTTTGAGAGTGGAACAGGCATGGTCACATTCAGGAATGAAATGTACTTGTGTGTGCAGTTAGTGACACTGTTCTTCACTGAAGGGCTCTGGAACATAAGGAAAGCTTTATATTCTACTTGCAATGTTCCAAAAAGTGCAGGAATGTGTTGTTCATATAGCTGAAACATTTGTTCTGGAGGTGGGAAGGAGGCTCGGTACAGTGGGCAGCGCAAGGGGGTGAATTCAGATGACGTTGGTGCAGCACAATGGCAGGAGCAGGGCCACTATGAGCTGTGGTCAGCCTGCAAATCCCCCAGAGCAGATGAAAGCGCACCTATGGTTTCAGGTTCTGTGTTCCTTCAAGCATCAGGTGCAGGAGCACACTAGGTCACAGGCTGAGGTGTGAGTTGCAGGCCCAGTGTCTCTCGGCTCCGTCGTCCCCTTGCAGCGTGATGCGTGGATTCAAACCGGTAGTCCTTGGCATTTCACAATAGCCTTTGTGGTGAACAGGATCTGGGATAGGCCTTGACACCAGATTGCGTGTCAAATTTTATTGAGGAACCCTTACACGAGCCCATCAGGCTTCTGTCGGTCTGTTGCGGGCAGTACAGCTTTAACTTGGGAACAGAAGCTGTTTTGAAAGCAAACCAGTTGTTTGCGGTACCCTCAGTCAGAGTCACATCATCATTTTATAGTACATTTGTAGTGCTACAATAGTACTACAAATGCTCCACAAAATGCAATACAAAAACCTATTTGTGGACATCCCGCCTCTCCTATGTTTTTCTTGTCACACTTACATTTGTAAGTTTGACCAAAATGCCACAGATAGGCTCCTAAAGCACCGTTCATGCACACATCTTTGGATGTTTTGTTTGTCTGAGTTCCATTGTAATGTGCAGTCAAATTCAAATTTCAAAGCTTTATTCGATTATTTGATAATCATAAAAGCATACAGCGATAAAAGTAATACGATAAAATACACAATAAAACATGAGTCTCATCAATGGGACAGCTCATTTGGAGACAAATATTAGACCCTAGGGGTGTTTTTACAGATAGATCATACATTAAAAAAACAGGCTTTTCCTATGGGACACAGCTTTTAGGATAAAAGTAGCGGTAAAAAAACAGATATCCAAAGTGTCAAGTGCAAATAACAAATTCATGGCATGGGCAGTAGTGGATACAAAATATTTCTTAAATACAGGTTTAAGGTAACAAAGTCGAATGTGCAAATATAGTGGGCAAATCAGCATAAAGTGCATTGTGCTTTGCTTGGTGGTACCATCACACGGGCAAGGACTTGAACTATGAATTTTCATCCGTGGAAATGCCAGCAAGTTATGGACAATACCTAGTCTCAGCCTGGTGAGGACAAACTGGTGCGATTGTTTGGTAATTTCTTTTAGATACATAGGCATGTCCCTGCCAACCTCTTTGTTAGAATGGTAAAAAACATGGGTTGAAAAGTGGCTACGTTGGATTCTATGCAAATTTGATTTGGCTCCTAAATAAGCTTTTTTAACCTCCTGCTTGGGAATGTTAGCGGCACTTGACGGGTCAACAAGGATGTCCAGATTAAAAGTTTCTTTATAGAACATAAGGACATATTTTAACCAGGGGATCTTACAGACATTATCCAACCGGAAACAATCTAGGATAATTCGCCTAGTGAATTCTAATTCGTCCGTTACCCAGATTGACCTCCAAACCATAAGTGGTCTCATGCTCGTTAGATCTGTCAGATAGTCTAACCCAACCTCATTATGTATCAGTTCGGTGGATGTCGAAGAGGGGAGACACAAGAGTCTCTTAAGGAACTGATTCTCTGTCACTAGCAGATCCCCGTGGTTACAGTGTCCCCATACACCTGAGCCATAGAGAGCAATAGAGGCGCATCTATGCTTATAAATATTTAACATGTCTGGAATGCGGCGACTGCCCAACTTTGTAGCAAAGCGGAATACTCCCGAGGAGCTTTTGCCCATCTTAGCTTTCACATTTAAAATCTCGGAAGCCCATGACCCACTACTATTAAAAGTTACGCCTAGATAGCAAAATGTATCCACAACCTCTATTCTGTGTTCTTTAAATTTAAATGGCCTGAGTTGTTTCATCTTTTTCCCACAGGCCATAATAAAAGTCTTGGAGTTATTAATTTTTAATTTTCTCCCCTGGATAAAATCATAAAAGTGATTCATAAGGTTTTGGAGGCCGTTTGGGGTTCTTGAGAGAAGGACCGTATCATCGGCATATAACAATACCGGAACTGAGTGGCCATCAATCTGCGGTGAATCAGCTTGAACCCTTTTAAGTTCGGACTCCATAGAGTTTATAAAAAGGGAGAAAAGTAGCGGGGCCAGAACACAGGCCTGCCTTATGCCAGATTTGACCCTGATCTTATTGGTGCATTCCCCTGCCCGTCGCAAGCGGATCTGGCCTGAAAGCTTAGTATAAAGTCTGGCCAGGAAATAAATTATTGCAGTTGGGGCTCCCATTTCAAGTAGGGTGGACCATAACAGAGTGTGGTCCACCAGGTCAAATGCGCTTGAGAGATCACCGAAGCAGAGGAATAAAGAGCCCTGCTTCGCTTTGGTATATTTCCCTATGATAAGGTCAAGGTTGATGCACTGCTCTATGGTCCCAAGGCCCTTGCGGAAACCATATTGAGAATCCGCAAGGATCTTGTTGTCCTCAGCCCAATCCTCCAATCGCGCTAGTAAGACCCTGCTCATGATTTTAAGCGAGGAATCCAGAAGGGAGATAGGGCGGTAGTTCTTGGCCTCTCCTCTATCTCCCTTCTTGTAGATCGGCAGGATTATAGATTCACCCCATGTAGATGGTGTACTATCACTAACAGATGCGTTAAACACCTGGGTCAGGAGTGGACTCCAAAGTGCCTGGTTAGTTTTATATAGGTCAACCGGGACCCCATCCTGTCCCGGTGCCTTCCCACCTTTGCTCTTACTAATGGCAATTTCAACTTCTTGAATTGTTATCCCCAAAGGTAGCTTAGGATTAGTAGGGGTGGCAAAAAAGATGTTGTGGGCCCCCCTAACCGGGTCAAAAATTCCGGTAAAATATTGTACCCTGTTTTCCTTGCTAACTTGGGCTGTAAGTGTAGGAAAATCTTCCTTAAGGAGGAAAGGGCTATTGACCGTGCTCCAAAAAAGCTTGCTATCACGCAAGGCTGCTGCTTTTGTCAGGTTATCCCAAGCTTGTTCCCTCAACTCTGTTTTTCTACAAGTAAGTTGTTTTTTGTAGGTCGACCTGAGGTGTGCAATAACATCCCTGTCTCTAGGATGTTTTGACAGTGCGTGCTTAAGTTCTTGAAGAGATTTGGTGCAAGCACTGTCAAACCATCCAGCCGTAGCCCTCTTTGATATGTCCTTAGTGATGGTGAGGGACCTTTTTATTATAGCACTCAATTCCTCAAAACCAGCGATGATGCACCGGGCGGTAGCATCATGGTCCAGACATTTAAATATCACTTCCGACCCTGCTTCCACAATTTTATGCAACAGTTTTTCCGAATTGTCTCCACACTATTTGATACGGATGCCGTTTTGCCTACTGGGGATTATGTCTTCAATTATCATGCGCCGATCACAAGGGGGGGGGGCCCCAGATAGAGGTCGACATAGTGATGGCGTTATGGTCACTGTTGCCAAAGTCTAAAACATTTGGAACTGAGCAAGATGAAGCGATATATGCAGATACCAATATGTGGTCAATAATGGATGGTGTATTCCTACCTACAAAGGTTGGGATGGTATTACCCTCGTTATCTGTAGCCGGGTAATGAATCAGTAAATCATATCTAAGCATAAGGGAATTAAGTGAGTCACCATAGGGCAAGTGGGTAAAGTGTGCCCGATTTTCCCCGGTTATCCCCATCAAACCCACATACATTCGAAAAGGAATGAGGACAGGTACGGATGTTAAAATCCCCCCCCCAAATGATATTGTAAATCTTATGAGTATCTCTACAAATTTTCCTCACTGCTGAATCGAGCTCATCCACAACAGAGGTGTTTGTAGCATCAAACATGTTATTATAATGATTAATCAACAATGTTTCATGACCCCTTTTATATTCCAAGATTAAAATTTGTGAATGAAAACCCACGGTCAGATGCAATTTCACACGTATAGGAAAGTTCACAGAAAGTAAAATTACAAGCTCACCTTTAGCCCTGCCCATATTAGACCTTTCAGCAGGATTATTATAGGACACAAAACCATCATAGGAGATGTCAGTTGCTACCCAGGTCTCCTGTAAACATAAAACGTCGAACTGGGACAGGGATTCACTCCAACCCAGCGACAACGTTTATCGGTTCCATCCTGCGATATTCCAACTAGCAAATTTAAAACCAGTGGGACACGTTGTATGATCGATAAACTTGGGAGCGCTATTAGGCCCAGTAAACGGGATAGATTCGTCGGGAGTAACCACTAGTGTAGGTGAGGGGTGGGTAGCATATGGATCTGGATCCCCGGGTACAGAATGGTTATCGGTAGGGTAAATTACAGAGACTGAGTCCTTTGACATGCCATTACCCATAGCCTCTAGTAAACTAAGACCAGAATCAGGGAGGAGAGGGCTTGAAACATGAGACATAGGTAGTCAGCCAACTCCATCTAAACCATCTAGACAACTGAACCGGTTATAGTCACAGAATGGGGTAGCCGGGGGCATCATAACCGGTCTTGCATTAAATCTTCTATAAGTGCCCCTCCGCTCAACCCTGGACCAGTCGTCTCTACCTCGGTCGTGATACAGATGGTTAGGGGGAAAGAAAAAGGATACTGGTAACGTCTGGATGGTAGAATCAGAGGATCTGTTAGAGCCTACACAGATATATGAGACAGTTCTGGGATCTCTGAAGCTGACCGTTATACAGTCCCCATTTATAGACTTCCTGGTTTTACCAAGCCAAGGTACCCTTCTACCATGATAATTTCATTATGGAGGTGAGCCGGAAGGGGTCTGTTCCAGTTCAGCCATCTAACTACTTGGCTCTTGAGAGATTGATAACTCTCGGCTTCCCCAACTTCCAGCGGGGGTGCTCCAGCCAGGACTACCGTAAAGCGATTGGCCTCAGGCGGCAGATCAGGCAGTCGCGGTCTAGGGGCTATCTGATCAGGGACTAAGGAGGCTGTTTGGCCATCAGCTTTAACCCCGTTAGTATTGGCCATAGAGTGTGCTGGCCCTGGAGGTAACAAGGGAGGAGGTTTTTTAATATTGTGTTGGGTGGGGGTGGGAACTAAAAGACCTGTAGGAGGACATAGCAGGTTAGAGGCGTCTTTCGCTAGGGCGGAGCCTGGGATATTATGGGTGGATTGAGGGTTACACTGGGTATTGGACTTGGTGGATTTAGCCAAAGTGGCATCTATGCGTTTCTCTATATTAGCAAGTCGGAGTTCTATCCGTTCCATTTTGGACTCTAGGGGGAAAAAAATAGATTTAAAAAGAGCTCCCAAGTTATCGAGTGTTAACTCCGTTCTGGGTGATAGTTGAGTATGGCCTAATGTAGGGTAGGGGATATCGTGTATGTGCTTAGCTGATTTGGTTTTTCTACCCGCTTTAGCGTGGTAGGGTCTCTTACGTTTGGTTGCGGCCCCTTTATTGACCACATTTTAGATATTACTACAATTGACTTCTGGCTCCGAGGAGACAGACATATTATTAACAAGAACAGAATCGATTACTGGGATTATTTCATTAACCAGGATATCCAAATCAAGAACCCCCGTATTAGCCTCCTTGAGTGTTAAAGTTTGGCCCGTCGCATCATTGTCAGTAATGTCAGTGGCAGTGGGCCTTTCAGGAGTTTTGGCGTTGGCTAATGTTCCAAGGGAGGATCTCTTTCTAGCCGTTAGTTCCTTAGATAAGCGCTTTTCCAGAACATTTATTTCAGTGTCGATTAGGGTATTGGCTCTGATCAAAAAAAATGCCATACCTCCGGCTATATTGCCTCCAGCTGAAGACGACTTGCTTTTAGATTCACGGCAGGACATCTCCCCACTCTAAAATCACAGGGATGACAGATGCAAGAGGGGTGGCCCGGTCCGGTCAGGCCCGGTCACGAACGGGCACAAACGGGCCCGCCCTTGGCCCGGGCTTCACCCGGCGATGCTCCCGCGCAGCGGGATGCTGGGTCCAATAAGTAGGGAGTGTTACGGGCTGTAGGCGGAGCAACAGGGAGAGCGGACCAGGTGATGGCTCTAGGTCAGGCAGGGACTCCTGGGAGATGGAGTCCCTGCAACAACGCTCGCAGCCCTGATGTGACCTTCCAACAAACAGCCACGGTCCTCAGCTCCTTCCAGCTGTCCTGAGAGCCTCTGCCCCAAATCACGAAGCGGCACCCGCGGAGCGGGTTCGGCGATGTGGGGAAAGTAAATGCAGCAGCAGCAGTTGTCCCAGCACACAGAGCTCCTCGCGGGACCACGTCATCCAGAGTAAACCCACCTGCAGTCTTCCAAGGGGGTTCTGGGTGTGAAGTGCAATGAGTGTGCTGTTTAACCCCTAAAGCTTTACGCAGTTCCTGAACTTCAGAGGACATCAGGTGCTCATTATGATTTGGGGTATTACACCTGGAGCGGTCACTGTGGGTGAAATGGCACCTCTCACAGTTCAGAGTGTCTCTGGGCCCCCAAGATTTTGTCTGCAAATTATGGACCCTATGATTTGGAGCCTGGAGACACCATGCCTCATTTTGTTGCTGCAGGAGTTGCAGGCAACAGCCCGCAGGAGTGGGTTTTGGCACCAGAACCACCGGACTGGACCAGTGGCTGCTAGAGGACTCCATGACCCCCAATTCCAGCATCTTAGACACCTCTGCCTTGATGCTAGACCTCACCTAATCCTACAACCAGTAAGATTTGTTCTTGGCAGGGAGGTTGTCACCTGTGTCCACATTATGGGTGCACAGGTGGGTAATCCCCGGGATAAGAGAGAACAGAGAAGGAAACTGCCCAAAAACCTAGTGACAGTCTCTCTGTAGCCGCGCTTTTGTTTAATCTGGGTGTTTGGGCACTGCTGGGATCGCTTTTAACTTTTTTAGAAAAAACAGTTTTGCACTTTGTGACCTGACAGACTTACCTGTTTTATTTCTTCAAGCCTGCTTAAAGTTCCGCTCGCTGCTCGCTCCGACCCCGGTCCACCACAGCTGTTGCTGCTTGTGTGGAGGGCGGACCGGCAGAGCGCGACACACCTCCCTCGCAATCCCAAGTCAGGAGCACATAAAAAGAACCCGATGCTCAGAACGCACAGCAGATGCGCGCAGCGGGCGCGCTGATGGCACGCCAAAGGCGCGCCAAAGGCAAGCCCGTCTGCGCCCGTCCGTGCCACGACTGGGCCTAGGGCTAGGTACTCTGCCCAAATAGAGCCAAATCAACCGCTCACGAGAAACTTTATATTGTCACTCAATCCGGGCCCTAGAGCATGCAGCCAGACCCTGACCATGGCAAATTGGGAGGCGTCTCTAGGTTGTAACCAATGTAAGGTAATGCTTGGCTCCTGTGAAATAGCACAGGAAGACGATCATTCAAAAGGCCTACAATGCGGGCCCATCAATGCAAAATCAATTAGCAAGCATGCCTTGCACATTTTTGATCTAATAGCGGAAGGGGATTTAGACTGCCTCTTTATAACGGAGACATGGCTGAAACCCTGGTGCAACCCGGATATTGCGAACGCCCTCCCCCCTGGTTACCTTATCTCAAGGGTAGATAGACCTAACCAACGCGGAGGAGGCCTTGCAATAATCTATTGGGACACCATGAAGTGCTTAACATACGATCTTCCGGACCTCAAAGGAGCAGAAAGTATGGGCTTTTCAATAAAAGTCCATGACTCGTTCACCTTTGCAGGAGCATTAATGTACCGACCACCAGGACAGCAAAATGAGTTCTTGGAGAGCATTGGGGAAGTACTTAGTAACCTAGCGCTCAGGTCCGCTAATTTCACACTCTTAGGGGACATAAATTTGCACCTGGACTCTTCTACAGACCCAGCGGCAAACTGCTTTAAGGACATAATGACCGTCCTAGGCTTATCCCAGCTCACAATAGATACCACACATAGGGCAGGTCGTATCCTTGACTGCATTTACTCCAACCTAGAAACACTTAATGTAAAACGGCCACTGATACCAACATGGACAGACCACAACTTTATCCCTTTCGAACTCCCACTTAAGGGTCGTCTAGTGGGTAAGAGTAAGAGTACAGTAAAAGCAACAGCACTGCCACAGAGGAAACCCTGCTGGAAGACCATCATATGACATCCTGACTTTATGAATAAAGCCCTTAAGAAGAGACCCTCCCTGACAGGAGATCTGAATAGAGACACCCAGCTATTTGGGGAATGGATAATGAAACTTAAAATAGAGACAGGTCCTACTGGCCCTAGAAGAGTCCCCAGAAAGGAAGCACGGAATAAGAAGACATCTGCACCCTGGTTCTCACTGACCCTAAAAGAAAAACAAGGGGAAGTAAGGATTTTAGAGCGAAAATGGCGCTGAAAGTATGGAAAAAATGACCTGAAAATGTATAAAACGGCACGGCGAGAATATCACGCCTTGATTAAAATTGCGAAAACTAATTATTACTCGGAAGCTATAAACAATAACAGTAATAAACAAAAAGAAATCTTTAAGATAGTAAATACTTTTATGAATCCCAAATCCTTGCAGAAAGAAATTCCCCCTTCCCAAACACTCTGCAATACCATAACAGATTTCTTTGAGGAAAAAATCCATACCCTCATTAAAGATTTCCCTCTCCCTATGTCATTGACTGAATATGGGGATATTAGGATTGGGACAGGTGTAGCCACTATGAGTAGGTTCTCTCCGATTAATTTAGAGGATACCCAGGCAGCCATACTGGCCACAAAATCAGGCTCTCCGTTTGACCCTTGTCCGCCTCTGGTCCTACAGTACATGGTGGATATTGTCAATCCCACCATAAACAACATAATAAACTCCTCCCTTGACCACGCCTTAATCCCTGCAGAATGGAAACTAGCAGCAGTAAAACCTCTACAAAAAAAGCAGATAGCAGACCCCACAACTCTCTCAAATCTGCGACCTATCTCACTGCTTCCAGTTCTCTGTAAATTAACAGAGAAGTTTGTAAATAAACAGTTAACCGCCTTCCTAGAGGAAAATAATGCCTGGCATCCAAATCAGGCAGGTTTTAGGGCCCAACATTCAACAGAGTCTGCCCTCCTTTTTACTACGAAGACATTGCGAGCCGCAATGTACCAGGGAAAGAATGCCGTCCTGGTACTGCTGGACCTGTCCGCGGCTTTTGATACGGTCTCACATACCATCCTTGTTGACCGTTTAGCCGCGGCAGGTGTTGAAGGGAATGTACTAGGTTGGATTAAAAATTTCCTAGCAGACAGGCGGCAAGTAGTAACTTAGGCCAATTCAGATCAGAGGAAAAACATCTGACCTCAGGGGTACCGCAGGGCTCTTGTTTGAGCCCCACGCTCTTTAACGTATATATGGCCCCCCTGATCGCACTGATATCATCCTTTGAGATCAACACCATCTCGTACGCAGATGATACTTAGCTCATCCTGGTGTTAGATGATGATACCACAGAGGCTGAAAACAACCTGAAAAATTGTCTCAAAGCCACCTTCGAATGGATGAGCAATAACCACCTGAGGTGCAACACAGGGAAAACTGAAATCCTGCCCTTTGGCCAACATAATGATTTCAATCCCTCGCAATGGTGGCCAGAAGATGCCACCGTGCCCCCAAACACCATTAACTCAGTTAGAAATCTGGGGATTAAATTTGATGCTACCCTGTCTTTCAAACAACAGGCCCTGGTAGTGGCGGGAACCTATTTTAGAATGATAAAAGGTCTGAAGACATTTTTTGACCTAATACCACTCTCAGCTAAAAAAAATGGTTGCGGTAGCACTGATAATATCTCGCTTAGGCTATTGCAACAGTGTATATGCAGGGACAAACAGGGCGGTTGTTCATAAGCTGCAGATGGTCCAGCATGCAGCAGCTAGATTGGTGCTGAGATGGCATAGGAGGACATCGGCCACAGCAGCAATGAATACCCTTCACTGGCTCCGATCCACAAGAGGGTGCTGTTTAAAGTCCTATTGATCACGTTTAGGGCTTATCATTTACGAGGGCCCAGCTACCTACTGAGAAAGTTTAAACGATACTTACCCTTGCATAACCTGAGGTCCTCAAATGCAAATCTGCTCACCATCCCCATCTTTAGGCTTAAAACCAGGGGAGGAAAAGCACTGGCGGTTTTGGGATCAAAGGCCTGGAACAAACTCCCCCTGTCTCTTCGTCAAATCACCCTTGAATCAGCCTTTAGGAAGTCGCTGAAAACCTGGGTCTTTAGCCTTCCGGACACATTATGCAAAAGTTTAATCTGAAGTGGAAAGTCCCCCAAGATTAGCAGTTGAACCCTTTTCTTGCTAATTTTTCTCAAAGCGCCAAGATGCTCCGTGGAGTGATAGTTGCGCTATATAAAACAACACTTACATTACATTACATTAGGAGTTAGGGTGGGGGACAGGATGACTCCTTCCACGGACCCATCCATCTCCTTAGAGTCCAGGAGGTCAGGGAAAGGTTCACTCTCCTCTTCCTCCTCCCCATCCATCACCATTAGCATGGTGATCTTAGACCTCTCAAAGTGTGGCTTGAGGCAAATAATGTGCAGTACCGGGGTCTTGAGATTGACCAGGTAGGTGGTCTCTCCCTTCCTCTCAATCACCTCATAGGGCCTGGTTCATCGGTCCTGGAGGGCCCCCAGCTCTACTGCCTCCATCTCCCTCACTTTCTGTCCAGATGTCAAGTCAACATAAGTGGCTTTCCTGTTGTACCACTCCTTTATGGCCTTCTGTCTTGTGAGTTGTGGGAGGCTTGCTTCCACAACTTGGCCATTTGGTTCCGGAAGCCCAGCATGTAGCTTTCTACATCTCTTGATCTCTTGGAGTACTCTTGGGAGACTGCTCCCAGCCCTTCTTGACCAAACTCAGGGGTCCCCTGACCAGGTGTCGGAAAAAGCGTTTGAAGGGGATATAACCCACCCCCTTCTGAGGGACCTTCCGGTAGGCAAACAACAAGCATGGAAAGAACTCGTCCCACTTTTCCCTCTGGGCCCTCTGATCATGCTTTTCAGTGTCTTGTTGAATCTCTCCACAAGCCCAATACTTTGGAAGTGGTAAGGCATGGAGAACTTACATGTCACTTCACACTCCTTGTACATAGCCTGCATGAACACAGGTATGAAGTTTGTGTTCCTGTCAGGCACCACCTTCTTGGAGAATCCCAATCAGGTAAAAATCCCCATCAAGGCCTTCACCACGGCAGGTGCAGTTGTGGCCCTCAGAGGGATCGCCTCTGGGTACCGAGTGTCATGATCCACCAGAACCAGGATGAATCTGCGCCATGCATCCATCTGGGCATCCACAGGCCTGCTATGTTGCGGCCCACCCTCTCAAAGGGGGTATCCACAATGGGCAAGGGATTAAGGGGAGCTTTGAGTTTCTTCCCCGCCTTGTCACTGGCCTGGCAGGTCACAAAGGTCCTGCAGAATGCATCTGAGGACACCTTGAGTGTGGGCCAAAATAAATGAGGAGCAAGCCGGGCTAATGTCTTGTCCTGGTCCAAATATCCTGCCAAGAGAATGTCATGGGCCAATGCCAATAGGAAGGCTCGATAACTCTAGATGACCACCAGTGCCCAGCTGGTTCTCTGGCCAGGAGCCATAAACTCACTGTTCAGAAGGTTGTCCTCCCAGTAAAGGTGATGAGTTTGGTTTCTTGGGCCTCAGCTTGCCGCCTCAGGTCCTCGAGGGTGGGGCTCTCTCTCTTTGCCCTACAGAACTCCTCCCTGGTGGGGCCTCCTTCCACTTGCCAACTGGCAAGCGCTGGCAGGGCACCAGGAGGAGAAATCTCCTCATCATTGGACTCTGTGGTGGCCTCAGCCAGTTTCCTATTCATCTCCTCGGAGGTACATTCCGGAGCGGGTTTCCCCCCATACTCATCCTCACCCCTTCTTACCAGTGGGCTGGACCATTGTTCCAAACTTCAGCCCCTTTTGACTCCCTTCTCGGGAAGCCATGGACCGTTGCACATATCCAGTCAGGCAAACCCAACAACTCTACATGAGCCCGGAGCTCTACTTCTTTCCAGATAGTACGCTCAGGGTCGTTACCCAACAGACAAGCCACTGGCATGGCGGGACACATAGCGACCTTCAACAGGCCCAAACCCCACCCCCATCAAAATGGCACCTGTGCCACCAGGAAAAGACCACCTCTGTTGTCAGCCTCCACCACCTGGTGGGTGGCTTGGAAATTACCTGCTTTGGGGGGACCAGCTGACTCCTTACCATAGTCATGATATCCCTGTATCCATCAGAGCCTCTGCCCCCTGCTCTTTGATGGTGACCCTTTACCTATACTTTGCTGTATTATCAGGGACTTGGATCCTGGAAACTATCTCACTGTCACCCAAAGACACTAGGGTGACACCACTAAACTCCCCCCATTACCTGGGACCTCCTCCTTCCCCATTACTATGCTTGCCATGCCTGGAGCCTTTTCTCCAGTGGCGGGAGCACTTGCTTTGTATCACCTTTGTGGTGTTCGTACCGGTATCACTCGTAGCACTTAGTGGTCCTTGGCAGTGGACTCTTGTCCTGGTAAATTTTCTTCGAGGGACCGGATTGGGAATTTGGGCCAGACCCTTTTCCTGGGGAATGTTTGTGAAGGCTGGCAGAACACTCCTTTTTGTTACCCCTCCTTTTGGTGGGGACGCTGGCCCCCCTTTTGGGAGTATCCCCATTTATATTTTTGGACACTCTAGTGCTGGCCCAGAGGCCCGCTTTCTCGGCAAGTTTCCAGCAATCCACTAACTCGCTATTTACCAGGTGTTGGCACACATCGATGAAACATGTCTCAAGGAGGTGCTTCTCAAGACCAAGTTGTACAATCCCTCTTAATCATTGAGCTTACTGCCCAACACCCAAACCTTCAGTGCCTTACCCGCCGTAGTCTAAGAAGTCTTGTGTGGTCAGCTTGTGGTTCTCCCTAAACCTCTGGTGGTATTTCTCCAGTCAGTCCAAATTTATTGACCATCATGGTCTTTATGGCCGGGTAATTAGTCTGGTCCCCCACATCCAGTGTAAGGAGAGTGTCCCTTCCAACTGTGGGGAATGTACTGCCATAAACTACCTCCCCAGCTCCCTTCAGGGAGCCGGTGTACCTTCAGAGCCATCGAATAGGCTGCCAACCATTTGTCAATGTTGTTCCCACCTGGTAAGCCTGTACCATATCCTTTGGGATTCAACCTCTACTCTCACTGTTAGACACTCCAGGGGCGCTGCACCATTACTGTTGTTGGACCCTATTTGCAGGGCTTTCAGGTCCAACTCTCTGAGGCTAAGCTCATGGGCCACCCTTTTCTCTTCCATGGCCAGTCTCTTTTAAGCCAGAGCTTTCTCTTTGTCCAATGTGATCAGGGCTTGCTCCTTTTCCAATTTAGCAAGGGCTAGTGCCTGCTCCTTGGCAGCCCTGGCAATCTCTAACTTTAACTTCCTTTCTTCCCTCCTGTCCCCCAGCTCCTCGGAGGACAGGCTCCTTGAGGTGATACTGCTGCTGGTTCAAGAGTGGCCCCCAGGTCTGATAGAAGAGGGTCCATCCCCTCTGTAAGTTGTCCATAAGGGCCTCTCTGGACCTGCTCTGACTCTTCCCCACACTCAGATTTCCCTCCACTATTCACGTCCCCCTCGGGTTGGGCCTCTGCCCAGGCCCTCAAGGCTTCCTGCAACTCCGCCTTTTTGGCTCTTCCCTTCCAAGCCAACCCCTTTGCCTGGCAGACATATTTAAACTGTGCCACCATATAGGTTTTCAGCTCAGCCAGCTCAAACTCTACCTCAGGTAGGCCCTCAGACATGTTAGCGAACTAGTGGAAGTAGAAATAGAAATCTATGAGGAACACAAAATAATCTCCACTCCCTAGCTACATCTCTTTGTTGCTTTTAGAGACATCTTAGGAAACAAAGGAACACTTTGTCTGTGTGAATTTGTGGCTCACAATTAGTTAACAGGCGATGCTGTGCAAATGAAGTCCTGTCCCACTGCTACCACAAACGTTGGAACTGGCACTTTCTGGTTGGCTAAGGCAATGCCCCAGCCAGGCAGAACCTACCACTCCCGTCAGGGGAGGGCGATTACACCCACTTCATAACCTGTGCTGACCCTTGCGTCCTAATGTGTGTAGGCAGGGCGTGCACGCTTTCATGCTGCATTTACTGTAGGAAAGTGTCCTAATGCCACTATAAGAGAATCAGCAAAACCTAGGAGGAAAAAGCTAAAGGTTTAGGAAAACACTACCTGAAGAGTATCGGGTCTAACAGCACAAATTTAAGGACAAGGTAGTGCAGTAAGTCTTAAGCCCTAACTCTGTCCCTCAAGTGACTAATATGATACTTTAGTTTCTAGTGTGAGTCTTTGAAACTTCCTAGCTTCTTCATACCAATTTAGAAAGAAAGATTGTTGTTCTGGACTAGATTTATACTTAGGCGCTATCAATCATTTTTTATGGTTATTCACGTATTTAATGGCTAAGGCATCTTCTTCCAGAAAAACATATCTTCACTGCTAGTGCACTTTACACAGCCTTCAATATACCTGCACGTTACCTTACTGGCGATACATCACATGGGCAGGAAGGAGCGAGCCCCTTTTATGGGGATCTCATATTTTAAGTATCTGCTCTAATTTTCCATCCTGCACCTTCACTCTCAATTATGTACATGATTAGGTGGCTGCCAGCCTTGCGCTACAGCTCATCCTGTGTAGGGTTTGGGTTACAATGGTAAGAAGAGAAAGGGTGGGTCTAACTCAAATTCTCATCTGTATCTTGTGGAGGGAGGTAGGAAAGTGAATTCATGCTTATACACTGACCCTCTTGAATTCAGAAACCCCCTTTCCGGGTTTTTGTGGCCTGCTGAGCTTCTGGGGCATCTAGATCAGTGCATCACATTCAACCAAACATCCATCCACTAGGGGTTCTAAGCAGGGCACAAGTCCTAAAAAAAGAAGTGGGGGGACGCTGTCAGCGGAAGTGACGTCACAACCGGAAGTGACATCATGAAAGGTGGCTTGCATCATCGAGATCATTGCCTCCCCTCGCTCACCCCTTAGATGCGATTGCATCTGAGAAGCCAGCGAGTGAGCAGGGTGCTGTGAGCTCCGATCTCACCCCAGAGAGGCCAAGGAGTTAAGTCCAGCTGTTTGGCATGGGGTCCACCCGGTAAAATAAGTGGGGGGACGTCGTCCACCCGCGTGGTACCCCGACTCGAGCCCTGGTTCTAAGTAACCCTTGCCTCCCATATTTTTCTAGAGATTTTTGCTCTTACACCATGAATTTCATACACACATCTACCTCCTAGAATCACAGATCTTGCCCCTTAACTCACCAAAGCGGTTAACCCTTCATCACTTACCAAGACAACAACATTTCAATTTCAAACATAAAATACCTCCCAAATTGTAGATAAGCACAATCAGACTTTGCATTTTATAATGTTGAAAACGCACTGACGCGGTCTGGCCTGATAAAGTCAAGCACTGAGTCATTCTACACCCAATCTGCCCATGGAGAATCCTCTGCCTAACTTGTGGTGCATGGAGCTACTGTGGAGTCTGATCTGACCTCAAACACAAAAACTGGTGAAGCATAGGCGTTTTCTGGCAAAGCAAGCAGGACGGTAAAGGGAAATCTGCTGGCATATCAGGTGTAGTATGAAAGGGTTTACTGACAAAAAAAAGTGAATAGCCTGTAAATTACAGGACCAGCCAGACATATTTTTCCCTGGGAAGTTGGGATTTAGCATGCTCAATATGTCTGGGCAAGCTACAGAATTATAGAACTTTCTAAATAGTTCTGTTTTAAGGATCGCATGGTAAACTTAAACAAGGAGAGCATACATGTCTCTGAAGACTGAGATGATGAGAAAAGGAGGAAGGTGTACTTCAGTTTGGAAAAAGAATGTTAACGTTTTGGGCTGAGCAAGTAAACCAACACTTTCCATTCTCAGAAACTAAGCATTGAAAGACAGGTTACAAACACCAGAGATGGGGCCTTCCATTAGGTATTTATTAGCATGAGCAGAAAAACATAGCTGAAGCAAGTTACAGATACGATAATGGAAATTATTTCACAGGAGCATTGCTATGAGCCGTAATATTCACTTTGAGGAGTCCATCCAAGAGTTGCATTGATTAACCCACTGAATGATTGCAAAGTTTTAGAAATAGGTGCACACAAAAACAGTACAAATGTCTTGTCGGCCCCAAAAAGCCTTAAGATGACACTGCACAAAGACAGATACAGTCAGAGATGGAGGAAGGCAGAGAGAGGAGAGGTTGAAATAAAGAAATAAATGAGCTACAGAGAAAATGATCCCTTTGCCTGGGGACGCATAGGAATGTGGGGACCCTGGGCAATTGGCCACTCTGCATATGCCTTAAAACGAGTCTACCTTCACACCACCTCTCATCAGCTAGGCATGGACTGTTAGACCATAGCTATCAGAGAAGAGTGTAGACGGCTAGGAGGTCCAACCCAGCCATAGCAATCATAAAATCCACAGTTTTGGACACTGCACAGGACACGCAGTCCCATCTTATAAACGGTTAGATGCTTGTGCTCTCTGCAAACTAACAGTCAGAGCCATAGCTTCAGAGGCGGTTTGGGTTGTGACCCACCCCCCCAAATAAATGCATTCTTGGTGGCTTGGTAATTAAGACTGGAGGGCTCAGTTGTGTCTGCTGTGTCTGTTGATTTTTATTGTTCTCATTTCACTGAGGGATTTTAACTTCTTCGTTTTTTGGAAGGTAACAAATATAGTGACTGGATTACAAAAAGAGTAGCCAATCTGTATTTATCGAATGGGCGCAAATTAATTACTTTTTAGAATTCACAAACTTTTGCAGTTGTTGACTTGGAAAGCTGTGCCATTCTCTGACTTCCAGACATACTATTTGCGATCAAGCACCCAAAAAGTGATGGGCTGAATGCTTGGAAATCATATAACCACTGGCAATCGCTCGGGTTAGTATTCCTACTAGGCTTGGGCGCAATTTAAATTACACTGGTATCATTCTGGGATTTTGATGTTACTCTTATTACGTGAAATTCCTAAAATGACGCCATTATGCCACTTTGCATGAATATGCTCCATTCACAGTAAAGGTTTGAGGGGAATGGTGCAAATTGCAGTATAAATGTATTGCAAACGCACGGGAACAACAGAACATAAGTGGCTATTATTTGCTGTACTTTTGGTTAAAAGTAGTCTGGCACCCAAAATTGACATGAGGATGAATGCGTATAGCACAAAATGACGGATTTGTATTTCGTGAATTTACACTTAATTTTGCAGTAATTTCACACTATTACGCTAACGCACATTGCGTTAATTTTGCATACCTCAACTTCCAACCCATTGTTTTTTCACCCACTATGCCATTTTAGACAGAGGTCCACCTAATGCCAACCAGCACAGACTCTTTTGCTCAAATTAACAATCCATCCCGATCGGGGTCATCTGAAAACCCCGCCCTGTGGCCAATACCATCCTTTTTTTGGGAAATGTGCAATTCATCCCCCCCCCCCAACCCCCTCCCAAAAAAATAGTATTCACCAACCCCCACATGCATCAATCTAGGATTTTGCATTTCTTAAATAGCGAAAATTAAGGAATCGCTATTTAGGAAATGCAAAATCCTATGCATCAAGAAATCCTAAACGTTTTTAGGATTTCTTAATTTTCGGAAATTGCGATTCCTTAATTGCGAATCGCAATTAAGGAATGCCCATAGGAATCAATGCCGTTTTGCATTTTTTTTTTTTTGCACTCGCAATTTGTTGATGCATTGCAAGGGTGCACCCCTGAAATGTGTTTTCAAGTGCATGTTTCACACACACATGTCCTAAGGACATGTGTGTCTGTAACATGCAAGTTTAAAAAATGCATTTTTTTGCTTTTTTATAAATTTTCGCAAATTAACATGAGGGTCAACCTCGTGTTAATTTGCACTTCCAATTTCTAAATTCGCAATTTTTTAAAAAATTATGCATTGCAATTAAGGAATCGCACAAATGCGATTCCTTAATTGCATTTGCATTTTTAAGAAATGCAAAAAATAGCGAAATATGGCACTCTGTTTGATGCATCCCAAAAACGTATTTAGGAAGTGCAAACGGCCGAATTTACCGATTTGCACCGTTTGCACTTCCTAAATAGGTTGATGCATGTGGGGGTAAGCTACGTCCCTAAGAATACCGTATGGTGGGGAAAAAAAGATGCCTTGGTTGACTTTTAGGTGATTTGTCATGCAGTGCGAACCTGACGACAGGATCTGAAAACAACATTCGAAATTAGGCCAGTCTTCAAGCAGAAGGTGTGTGTCATCCAGCTTGATAACAAGACTGATTGAGACATTGATTATGTTTCCTACTGGCCGTTGCCATACATTCTAGTCCTGGGTCTGGAAGAACATTCCAGGAGGTTTACTCGCTCTTATGGAACGTTCGCAGAAGCCGAGCAATCGGCCTGATTGATCAAGCCGAAATCGGCTCGCAAAGGGCCAGATTCTGAGAATCTGGCCCTTTGCGAGCGCTATTTTTGCGTTTCTTCATCATCCCAAATGCAAAAATCGGTAATAGCGATTTCGCTATTTTGCGAGGAATTACATTTAAGGAATCTCTATTTGAGATTCCTTAAATGCAATTCATCATCCATTTAAAAACTGCGAATTCGCAATTTCGGCCCGCTATTTACCGCGAGGTCAAACCTTGTGGTAAATAGCGAAAACTTAGAAAAATGCTTTTAAAAGCATTTTTCTAAGTTGCATGTTGCACACACACATGTCCTTTGGACATGTGTGTGCGCAACACCTGTTTCAATTTGCATTTCAGGGGTGCTACAGGGTATCCTTTGGACACCCCTGGCACCCTTTAAATCGCTATCTAATTTGGCCCATAGGAATGAATGGGAAGTTATTCCTTATTTGCGATTAGCAATTTGCTAATCGCAAATAAGGAATGTGTAGGAATTGCATTTCTTTATGCAATTTCTACATGAATCCCGTTTTGCAAGTCCTTAATAGCGATTCGTTATGAATCGCTATTAGGGGCTCGCAAAACGGGAGAATGATGAATCAGGCTGTTGGTCCTTCTCTTGTACCGTGTGAGCGCGCGCTCTGCAGAGCGAGAGAGGCAGCTGCCGCGCGCACTGAAGTAGGCCATGGTCTGCACCGATGAGCAACGCGCATCCTGCCCGAAGACCCGGATCACTGACGTCCCAATCCATTAGTAGGACGGAAAATAGGACAAGGCGATAGATATAGCCCCCGTGTGGCCCACTTTCCTCTGAGAAATGTTTTTCACAGCCCCAACCTGTTCGTCGGCGAATGATGTTGAAGTATCTCAGCCCGTAGCTGTCAAGAGGATGAAGAGACGTCGGTTCGGGAGAAGGAGGGGTGACCTCGAGCTCTGACTTTCGAGAATCTTCGCTCGCGGCTGGAAGTTACCTTCATTCTCCTCTCCCGTGTTTTAACTCTTCGGTGGTGTGAGAGCAGTAGTGCAGAGAAACATGTGGGAGTGGGAACGTGGTACAGAAGGGTATGAGGTCGAGAGATGGGCTGGGAAGGGCGAAGAGCAGGCAAGGGGGAAAGGAGAAGTTTGGAGTGAAAGGTGGATGGAAAAGAGGTCTTTGGACAGAGAGAAAAGATTTTTTTTAAAGGGGGGTAGAAATAGGATCTCAACCTTTCTTAGGAAAAAATACCAGCCATTTGTTTACGTTTTGGTATCCTGAAACGGCCGGGAAAGAGTTGGTAGGTCAAAAATAATTTGTGTAAAATTGTCAGGATTATTGTGCAACATGCAGTTATGTCTCAGTAGGCTCTAATAATTATTCTGAAACCAAGTAGACAACTTCCAAATACTTTGTAACAGATTTCCTTTTGTGTTTACTGCTTTAGCTTTATGTTTCAGAAAGGTAACAAATACTGGATTTCACTTCTTTTCTCAATATTTTCCTAGTCTGGACTTGAAAATAGAGGCAGTAAAACAAAAAAGCGTTGCAGTTGCAACTCCAGGGCAGTGCTTTAAATGGAAAAAATAAGTGCAGGTACTCACCAAAAGGAGCATTGGGCGGAGTTTAGGGCCGGCACAAGGGCGGTGCTAAGGCGGAACAAGGGACGGGGTTAGCCTTTTGACCGTGCCAAGGTTGTATGCACGAAGTCTGAATGCATAGTTAGAATGTGGGATGTATCTGTCCATTAGTTATCTCACATATAACTATATACATGGCACTTACTAATAAGTGTTTATTACTACCCAAAGTAACCTTATCTTTTTAGCAACTTTAAAATAAAAAAAGATTAAGGAAAAAACAGCAAGTTCTAAATATATGCCTTCTTGTTTGCACGCAGGTCTTTGCTGCAGGTTCATAACTCCCTAAGCTATAATACAGGGATGTTAACTTTTGACCTGCAGGTAAAACAAGGCTCTATGCAACAAAAATAGTAATCAACTAAACTATCTACATAAAACAACTAATTTGTGAATTATATGTTGCATACTGTGCTTTCCAGCAGACACATTGATCCTCTATGCAATATTATGGTGAGTTGAACCTTTGTTTAGAATGTACACAGATCTTTCTAGCAAGTGGATTACCTCCAGAGTTATCCACTTTATTGTTAACTTATGATGGCCCAGGCTCACTTACTTATGGGATATGCCTCAGCTTTCTGGTTCTCATGATTGGTGAAGGAGCAACTGCAAAAAGCAAGGAATTCATCAGGCAGTCTTTCATTCTCGCCACTAGTGGGTGTTTCTGTCAAACCTGGAAACCAGAGTTGCTTTTGAAGAGGCATAGTTTGTATAACTTTAGTGAGCAGCATATTCACTCTCCCTCTCTGCCACTAGATGAGAAATGCTGACACACAGACAATAGCGATATTGCTGTTGGTGGCTCAGCTTTTCAACATTCAGTTTTATGTGGTTGAAAGGAGTGGTGGAAGGAGTAAACAAGCTGCACATGTGATATCAGAAAGAATAAAGAATCTACTGGGCTGATCTGGCTGCACTAAGTGTAATAAAAATACACACCATGATCCCACATGTGTTAATTCAGCTAATAATTGATAGTATATGCCTTTTATACTTACTATAATAAATGTCAAATACATTCTTGCATTTGCAATGCTCGATGAAATAAATATTAAAAAGAAAAGGAACAGGCTTTCAAGTAACATTTTAAATGGCAGGATGGTCATTCTGAATCAAAACATGACCAATGACAAGAAGTCCTAATTAGGAGATGGGGCTTATTACAAATTAAATATGTTTTCTGTGATTACACCACACAACTTGTACAGACGACCACCTGAGAGCGCTAAATCAATGAAAAATTTATATTTTCCTGCTTTTGGCATTCGTTCACAGTGTGCAATAAATTGCCACCATGAGTGTGAATATCACGCACATACCAAGCCATGCAACACATTTACTGGCTTTTGATAAAAATACAGCCGTGTACATCCATGTGGCATGTAGGCCCAGGTGGTTTAACACTGACAGGGAATATCTCTGTTCAGAGAGCATTCCACATTTTTCTTTGGACTTACAGTCTGTCCAAGGTCGATAAAATTGGGACAGCAAGTTTGGTAACAAGATCCCTTCTTATTTACTCATGCGAGAAGGCAATTCAGATGCGTTGCGGTGAGGAAAGCATTAGCAAATGTTCTTTTGTTCTGCTCTGAACAGTGCGTCTACTGCCATCCGTTACATTTTACATCCCCCTCTCTGCCCCACTGTGAAAGATCAATGGATAAGCTAATCACTCTGCAGACACACCCCTGCTCAGATGACTTCCAATGTCGAGCTGTGTCTTGGTGACAAGAGCACCTGTGATTAATTCTGTGCAGTGCTGGTTAAAGGTGCTGCCTGGTATCAGTTGAGGGATGAATGGAGCGCTGCCTAGGTTAAAGTCAGGTCCCCATGAGTAGCTGTACTCTCTTCATTCTAGAAAAAGTGCCGGTACTCAAGAGGAGAAAATGAAAAAGTGCTGGTACTCAGTACCAGTGAGTACCAGCCCATTTAAAGCATTGCTACAGGGAGAAAGTTATAAAGGGTAGACCTCAGTTAGATGAGGTATAATAGATTTATTTTACCTACTTACATGGGGTACTTTCTTCAGGTGCAGTTTATCGTAGACTCAAACTCTACAGGAGCCTACTCACTAGTACTCCCTGCCCCAGTGGGCTGGTTGAAGTTGGATTCATTATTATGGTATTTTTTGGGGGGCCTGTGATTGCCTACAGACTTGTTATTATTGTAATTGCTGCACACCAGCCAGGATCTGATCAGGTAAAATAGTACATGGAAACAGGAGGCAAGAAAACACTGGGTTGCTATTACAAGATCATAAATGCATCACATTCAGATCTAAGTTAACGCTTATTAAATAGTTGGGCAGTTGAACTGTCATAGATGCAAAATTACATTCAAGAGCATTCCAGAAGTTTTTTCCACCACTCTCAAAATTTAAGAAGGTCATTCAAACGTCATGTATGTGCAAAATTAATTGTCATCTACCACATAAAAGAGCAAGCTCTCTGAACATGTGTGGTAATCCGAGAAATAATTGAATGGGCATTGGGTATCAAATCTTGACCTGACACATAGCATGTTAAAATTTTCGCCCAATGTGGTGAAACATATGTAGTTAGTTTGTCATGGGGGTGGAGGGCATAGAGAGGGTATGGAGTGGTTCTAGACTGTCAAAACCCATCTAACAGTTGCATGCAGAGATACTTCTATAAGTCTATCTTAACCTGATAAAAAAGGCAAGAAGGATCTTAAAACCTCTTTTTAAAAAAACAGGTGCCACCCTATTTAGTCAATGTACCGTGTTGCACCACTGACTTTTAAATGCTATTGAGTTATTAGCGGTGCATGTTGTGCTTCTACCACATGGGTTAACATATTGGGTATTCGCTGTTCCATAGAACACTGTGTACTCTACAAAGTGAGATGTGCTAACAATCCATGAATGTATCATCTTTGACATTATCCTTTTTTAAGGGGGTAACTCTGACTGCCACTGTGTATGCTACCTTCACTGTTCGGACTTGTTCATTCTTTGTCAGGTTACTCACCTTTCTCATTTTTACGACCAGTTGCCCATATAGGTAGCTTAAGAGCACGGATGTAGCTAGAGAGCAACAGAGCACTGAACAAGAGCAACAGCCCAATTCAGATCTGTCTACATAAAAGCAGGACTTTCATGGGTGGTGACTCCTATTGTGTGAAGATGCCCTGCTCTCTGAAGAGGTGGGTGTTCAGCTCTGTTCTGAAATGTGGTAGGGTTGAAGCAGTTTTGAGTTGATTGGGATGTTATTTCTGATCTTAGGAGAATAGATGGAGACGACGTGCCTTATAGTTCTCTAATTTCTTCCATTTTATTTGTTTCCTGTCTGGTGTTGTCCTGGCTTATTTGGTGCTGACTGCTTGAGATAGTTAATTTCTCCACCAGTTATACTGAGTTGCTGGTTCTAGTGGCCTTGTTGGTAGTACACCTTGCCTTGAAGATGATGCAGGCTTGGAGGTGGAGTCAGTGTAGTTGGAGGGATCCAGTTCAACTTCTTTAGGCCTTTTATGAAATGTGCTGCCAAATATAGGCTACCTTTTAGGAGAACCGGTGTGAGGTCTAGGAGACTGTAGATCAGGGTGTTGCCTTTGTGTGCGAGAGGACTAAGTCTTGGACTGCTGTTCTGAAGTTGGTTTCAGGGAGGTAGTATTTTACTTTCTTCTAGAGGCAGAGTTGGTACCATGCTGGCTTGGTTATATTGCCAATTTGTTCTTGAAAAGAGAGGTCCATGACAATGGCAAAACTACATAATTTGTGTTTGATGTCAGCTTAGGGATGAACCTGTTCAAGTTCATATTGGAGAACCAGGCTTGAATTTGTGATGTTACTTTGGATGAAGATGAGGAAGTCTGTCTATTTTAGGTAGAGTTTTACATTGTTGCTGTACATCCAAATCTGATTAGGATTATGGCAGGTTTTGACCCCATACATGTTCTGAGCGGTGAAGTTTTTTTCAGGTAGTTATTGGCATACTGATCTTGATGCGTCTGCGTTTCCCGGGGTTCCATGTAGCGGTTGAAGATCATGGGGATAGAATGGAGCCCTGGCACTGCTCAGGAGATTGACACTTTATGGAATCTTAAAGTACACATCTGGATGATAGGGAGGTTGGTGAGGTAGGAAAAGAACCACACCCATTGCCTGCTCCACAAGATTTTCAAATGATTCCTAGCCAGCACCAGAAGAACCGTCACACATGCCCGCATCAACCAGCAGACCGGACTATGGAAACACACTCTACGTAGGAATCACTGCACGCCTCATGGAGAGACTCCAGACTATACAAAACTCAGTTACAAGACTCATCCTCAACCTCCCCAGAAAGACCCACATCACTCCGCATCTCAAAAAACGAAACTGGCTCTCGATTCAGAAGAGATGCCAGTTCAAGATGCTGACCCACGCCTACAAGTCCCTGTACAACAAAGGTCCTGTACACATCAGCAAACGCGTGACTTTTCACCAACCGACCAGACCCCTTTGATCCAACTCCCTCTTAACTCGCAGACACCTCACAAATCTGCTGAATCAACAGGGGAGGACGTTCATTCTCACATCTGGCAGCCAAGGCATGGAACAACCTCCCCCTGCACATCAGGACCGCACCGTCACTCCAGCAATTCAGAAAGCAACTTAAGACCTGGATATTTGAGTGATCACTCCACCACGCAGCAGCACATTTCTTCAGTGGTTTTAGACCCTCACGTATGATTTGCAGCACTTTATAAATGCTTGATTGATTGATTGATTGCACAACCATGTCAGAGAAGCCCATTCATATTTGCAGCCTGTGTATTATTGCTTTGCGGTCATCTTTATCAAAGGCTGCAGAGAGGTCAAGTACGATTAAGGGGCAAGGGAGTCATTTTAGTCAGCAACCAGAAGGGAATCATTGACAGTCTGATGTGTGGCAGTCTGTGTACTACAACGAGTTTTGAACCCAGAGTGGTAGTCCTGTCGAAGGTTACTCTTGCTGATCTGATTCTATAATCACTTAGGCCTATACCAGTGTGATGTTCCCTCTAAAGAGTGTGCAGGTCCGCATCTTATCCTCTACAATGTTCTGAGCATGGGTAGTGTGGGCATCTGCACAGGACCCTGCTCTGAGATCCAAGACATGGGGCCCTGCTTCAGTGTGAAAGGCCATACTTTCATCAGCTGCTCTTGTGCCCCATACCTTGTCGGATCCCTTCCATAGTATCTTTTTTAAGTGAGGTGTCCTGTCCTCACTGGTGCAGTGGCGTGGTGGCATTCCTGGGAGTGGTGTGAGGGAAGGGAAAGAGTGAATGGCGGACATGGGTCACCGGCAGCAGCAAGGCCAACAATAGTGTTGGCTCACAAAGTCCGGTGCAAGGCAGTGTCCCTGTTAATAATCCACTTTGAAGACTTCTTATCACTTTTTCTTTGTAGTTTCCAGGCAACCATGAGGCACCATTGTTTCCAGAATATTCTGGTGAGGAGAGTTAAGTCAGTGGAGCAGAGAGCAGCCAGATTGACACCGGCACAGCTGGCATCCTCCAGAGAGCAACGTTAAAGTTTTGAGGCCGGGCAGAGGGCCTCACAGCACTGGATCAGGCTGTAAGGTCTTGGGGTGGAGCTCCATCCCCTGGGCCTTCAGCCATTATCCAGTGCTGCTAGACCTCGGCATGGGACCCCCTCTCCTGGGCTTCACAGCTCATGGAGTTGCCTAATGTGTACAGTGATCAGTTTGTAAGGGATGTACATTAGTACAACGCAATCTTTTAGATTGCGGTACTTTACAACGCTGCCATTACTACGCAAGTCGTTACGACTTGCGTTGGTGTGCGTGGATTGTGGAATATTATAATTTTATATTCTAACACCAGCCCACGTAACAGTAGGGAAGGTGTTGGAATATAAAATTAGAATATTCCTTATACAACAGCGCCATCCAGCGCAAGTCGTAGTAACGACTTGCGTTGTAATGGCATCGTTGTAAAGGCAACGCGGTGTAAACTCCGCGTTGTAACGATGTTTCCCGTTTGTAAGCATCATCTGTCATGTCTCAAAGGATAATTAAATACTTGATACAGTGTAGCCTCGTAAAAGCGACCCATTCCAATTGCACATGTTTTTCCAGTACGGAATGTAGCTATAACTGAGACAGGGTGTGGCGTAACGGCCAGAGCAACTGACTTTGGAACTTCGGAACCAGGCTCTAATCTGGTCAGCTCATCATCCTGTGATTCTGTGCAAATCACTTAATATCCCTGTACCTAAAAAGAAATTACTCTGTCCTAGTGTAATGTAACTGGTGCTCATGTAAAGCGCTGCAACTGGTGCTCATATAAAGCGCTCCAATACCTTTGGGTCGCGTTTGCGCCACAAACAACTGCAAAAAAAGTCCCCATGTCACCCATGCTAACTTTTTAACGTTTGCTCACTGCATCCAAGATGTTAGACACACAAAAGGTAACTTTGGGCCATGCCATTTGTTCTCATGTAGTTTAAATTAAATCCCATTTTCCCCTGGGGATTCTATACACGTGGTTCCATATCTCTAATGACAAAGGCAAAGCCATAACCACTAGAATGGATGCGCTTTGAACCCCTGGCAATAGGCAACTTAAGATCTAAGAATACTGTTACGTGTGATGGCGTTATATAAATCTTAAATGTCCTTTGCTTTCAACTCCTACCTGATATGAGATAGTTGAGAAATGACAAGCCTTCTGTTTATCAAGGAAATATCAAAACTCTCTTATCTGACATATCGTCTAAAATACTACTTCTGCTTGTCATGTCCTTGTCAATGGTAAAAAGGGTGGGGAAAAAAAGTCGTTGTTTGTAGAGTGGTGAAAAGCATTCGTTTAAGAAGACCTCCTAAACCTAAATATGAAAGTCTTTGGGATGTCAAACCAATCCTTGATCTTTTCAATAACTAGCCTGTTAATACTCTCCTCAATAAAAAATATAAAAAAACCTTTCCATTAAGCTGGCTACTCTACTATGCCTAATCTCATGATGCAGAAGGGTCTCTGATGTCAAAGCCCTGGAGATTACGAATAGATCTCTTAACATGTTCGGAGTCAAATTTGAGATTTATAGAAGAACAAAGACTATGTCTGATTCAAGCTTTTACCCACGTTTTGATTTATGTCCAAAACTTTGCGTTGTGGACTGCATGAGAGAGTATGATCGCAGAATGTTTGCTCTTCGCCCTCAAGATGTTAACCAATTACTATTATCCTTTGTTAAACCCCACAAAGGCATAACCTCAACCTCTATTGCTAGATGGGTTAAGACTGTTATTAGTTTAGCAGGTATTGACTTAAATACATTTTTCAAGCTCACTCCCTTAGAGAGGTGCTATGGCCAGTAAATCTCTCTGGCCTGTAGGTAAGTTGGACGACATTCTCAAAGCTGCTGACTGGTCAAATGCTAACACCTTTGCACGTCATTATTGCAAGCCTATTGAACATATGTCTAATGTTGTTTTACAAAGCTACCAACATGCATAATGTAGCCTCCAATCTTGTAATGAAATTGCGATTCTCATATTACCATGACTAGAGAATCTGGATTTCATTAAAGACACGGAGGCTGACATTATCCCTCCCATCCCACCCCTTAGTGGATTTACAATGATTTAATGCTGTTTTTGTTACAGTTTATTACTGTACTTTTTATTAACAGTACTTGTTTCATCTCTTGTTCCTTTAAGCTTGATAAGCTTGATAAGCTTGACACTATTTTTTACTTCAAGAGATATTTAATTCTTTCTCTTTTCAGGTAACGCTCCTTAACTGTGTGTTCGTTCTTCCTTCTCCTTCATCCTGCTCATCAGAAGATCGTTTTGATGTTTCAAGTTTCATGAACTTATTTTGCTCCACATTTAAAAGAGGCAGATTGTTGATGGCTCATGCCTTTCATGTGTTGCTATTGTCCTATTCTGGAACTTTTTAATATTGTGATGTAAGCGGCTGCTTGGACTGCTTTAAAGGAATAATGCATAATGTCAGCCTCCGTGTCTTTAATGAAATCCAGATTCTCTAGTCATGGTAATATGAGAATCGCAATTAAATCCCATTTTCCCCTGTGGATTCTATACACGTGGTTCCATATCTCTAATGACAAAGGCAACGCCATAACCACTAGAATGGATGCGCTTTGAACCCCTGGCAATAGGCAACTTAAGATCTAAGAATACTGTTACGTGTGATGGCTTTATATAAATCTTAAATGTCCTTTGCTTTCAACTCCTACCTGATGTGAGATAGCTGAGAAATGACAGGCCTTCTGTTTATCAAGGAAATATCAACACTCTCTTATCCAACATATCGTCTAAAATACCCGATTGCCACCTCTTTTCTTGGACTCAACCTTGAAAAATACAGGGAGCCACCAGGTGGAATGAAAGGTTCTCTTTAGAGGAGCCCCCTCAAGAACAACACAATGCCACGTCATAATCATCTCACGTCCTAGCACTGTGCGTCATGCGTTACCTTGCTTCCAAAGTCCGACAAGTGGTAGCTGTGAAATGCAGTGGAGCAAGACTTACATTTGTGTGTGCATCTGCTTTGCAGCAGTACAGGGGAGCTAGTCACACAGGTGCTCTCAGTGGAAAATAAATCTAGGTAGGCTTGTTTTGGAGTCTCTAGGGACATGACGGTTAGGATAGGGGTTCTGAGGCTACCTAAATGAGGTGCTGAGGGTAGGTTGATTGTCTCAAGGGTTGTGAGTGCCAAGGGGGCTAGAACAGGTTCTGAACATAGTGGCATGGAGGTTGGCTGGTGGTCACTAGGAGCCAGCCCAGCCAAGTTTCCCAGATCCATGTGCTGCTTCAGTTCAGGTTTTTTCTTTGAATTCTGGAACTTGTATTTATTCCATTGCAGAACAAGACTACAACTGAGTCAAGCATTGATGCAATGAACGGATGCTTGTGTGGCTCATAAGCGGTTTACTAAAATTCACAGAGCTAACCTACACAGGTGCTCAAGAACATTTACGGGGCTCCTCATGCACCGACTTGCCCTCTTCACTAAAGGTCCACTTTGGATAGTGTGTGTGCTGTGTTCTCAACAGGAAATTTATAAAGCCATTGGTCCAGGTATAGTAACATCGATAAGGAACCTGGGAAAATGCATCAAATGCAATACAGCACAAGGCAACTCCTAGGAATGTTCCCATTCAGGGAGGACAGCTGTTGGGTTCCAGGAAGGGTAGATTAATTAATGTAGTACTTGCCACTTTATTGAAGCTTAATGTTTAAAGCACTGAGGCACTTATTTACGGAACATTAAATAGCTTAGTACTTGACACTTTATGGAAGTCTTGAATCTAATGACCCATGACATGCGCATAAACTACGACTTGAACTGTTTTGATGCAAACTGAATGCATAATTCTGGAGAAAAACAGAAAAGACTAGTGGGCCTCAGTGGTCTGTGCATAAATATATGATTGGAATGATGCTTTTTATCAACCGCTTTATTTTTAGCACATGTGCTTTAATGCAGTGGTTTTAGTTAACCCTTCGATACATGTTGAATTGAATTGACTACAACTCACAGAATTCAAATAAACCACCTGGATGGGACAGCACATCATTCATAGGCCGAGGAAAATGGCAGTATTTGATGCCCTTGAAAAGGTTTATGGGTTTTAATAGAATGCATCTTAAGAACTCCGACACCTGTACAAAGGAGTTGAGGACAGACTACTAGGGAGCCCACAGAGTCATAGCCAAACATTATAACCATTAACTCAGTCTGGGAAAATTGGGTGGGTATGCTGCATTATATGTTTTGGGGCAGACCCCTTTTTGGTCTAGGACTGCTTCACTGCAGTGGTTATTATAATTCTTCCTTGCTTGCATCATTGTTTTGCCCTGTAAAGGACATCAATACAGATTGATAGGGCCTTTCAAAGTCAGATTTTAATTACTGCAGGGCCTGACGCCTGGAGTGGCCTGCCTCAGCTTGACCCTGTATGTATGTACCTTACTTTGGTATAGACTTGACTTTCAATGATTGTTTTCCCTGTTCTGGACCTCACAGTCACAATGTAGCACTCTGAGGACCTAGCAAAGAGCCCTATCCCCTGGACCCGGCAGCCCTTTATAATGGGTGCCAAGCCCAAGAATGTTCCTCCGCCCGCCACTCCACCCAAACTATCCTCTTTGCAGCCATGATCCAGAACTGTGAGGACCAGAGGTACGGGCTCCTCTTCTGGGTCTCTTAGCGCTACATTAGGGCTGCAAGGCCCAGGTCATGCAACGGCATTCATTAAAAGAAAAGGCTAAACCAAAGCAAGGGGTTTTAGTGAGGAGTACCCCTGTAGGTGTCAGGTCCAGCAGAAATTAAAATTTGAACGAGGTCTATACTGTGCTCTATTTTAATATTGTTTACAGGGAAATACACTAATAGATATCTCAATCAATGACTAAAAAACATTAGGGTAATCCATGTCAGTCATGTAAGTGAGGTTGCTCCCATTTATATTTTACACGTTGTGCTTAATTTACTTCCCTAAGATTATTTGTTTTTTCCCCTCCTTTTTTATGTTTTGATGCAGCATATCAATCTTCTGTTGTGCATACTGTGGAATGACACGCCTTTTGGTGTTTGCGTGAGTTCAGGTTGTGGGTAGGTGTTTATAGCGGGCCATGACAGAGTGCGGGAGTGGAATCTAAAGGTTGTGGGAGGTTCTCACAGTGGCTGCTATTGGGTCACAAAGGTTTTCAGAATACATGGTTATGCAATGACGCTTGGCTCCTCTGCAGTGAACGAAGAGCAATGGTGACATGGCAATTGTATTTATAACTATATGTCAATTGGGTGAGGAGAGGTGGGTCAGTGGAGGAGGGAGCAGACAGGTCAGACCAGCATGGCAGGGCTTGCTCCAGTGTTTATTATAAAAGTGCCACACTCGCGGCCCAGGAGAGGATATCCCACATTTTGTCTTCGAGGACTACGGGTGGGCTACCAACCCTGGGCCTTGAAGCTATTCTCCAGTTCTGCACATTCTTCAGCAGGATGTCCACTCTCTTGGGCCTCGCAGCACTATCCTTTTGCAAGCGAAGCCCAGGAGATGAAGCCCCCCTCCTCTGGGCCTCAACTCATGGAGTAGCTTACCACTGTTTACAGTCATTGTTGAGCCACTCATCAGTGTTTTGCTCAGTAAAGTACATCAGTATAGAGCCCATTGCTGCTGCGACTAGGGAGATCTGCCTCACTGAAACCCCTGGCCTGGATTTATGCTACTGACCTTTGGTTCATCTCTGTCTTTTAATGAATACTTTTCCCTGTCCTGGGCTTCGTAGCGCTACATTATGGCTACAAGGCTCACGGCATGAAAAAGCATTCATTAAAAAGAAGAGCTGAACCAAACCAAGGTGAGCAGCAGAAAGCCAGGGTCATGGCTTCAGTGAGACAGGCAGTAAATAAAATCATACTAGGAAAGGGGTTTGTATGGTGTCTATATTGATGTCCTTTACAATTCCAACACCACATCAAAAACCTTGATTTGAAAATCCATTAAATCTGCAGCATACCTTCACTTTAAACACCCAGATTCTACACCCACCCTACTAATGAATGAATCCCAGGAAAATAGTCAATGAGAATAATGTAGAACTTTGGAGTTACTCTCTTTATGTATTACTGGAATTGTATTTTATGTACATTTGTATTTGGAGCAAGCCTATATTTGATCACCTGTTTTCCATCACCACATCTCCTTCCTAGAAGAATACATTCATTCTGTATCCTGATGCTTTGTTTGTACAGCACTTAGCTGCTCTTTTTATTGTTCTGGCATGTGATTTATAAAACCTTTAATTAAAAATGAAAAGCTACATGTATTTGAACTCAACTTTATCTCAAGAGTCCCTGTTGCTTAATTTTCTAATTTTAAGTGACCTTGCTGGTGCCATTCTATTTATTTTCCTCATACATTGGAATTTATACTGTGCACTAACTTAGAAACAATTAGTAGACAAGGAATGCATCTTTGTTGACCTGCGGCTAACTTTTCCATCCAGTGTGACTACTCTAACACACAAAATGCAGTTTTAAACTGCATGGACTTATTTAATTTGGCTATTTCTTTTTATCCATGTTACGTATATCCACACTATATCACTTCAGCAATGCCAAAGAACATTAATAGTCATGTGACATCACTTCCGGTGTCATCACATTGCATGCAAATTAGAGGGGCCTCACATCTTCACTTTGCCCAGGTCCCCACAAGCCCTAGGACCAGTCCTGGTCAGGGATTGTGGCAATCTGAATAAAAAAATGTAGCAGACTGCTAGGCCAGACAATGTATGCCTTATTGCTGCAGAAGACATAAATTAAGGTTACACACAGGTGCTTAGTTCGTGGGTATTCTGCTATCATCCAGTGAACCCAACTCTGCTGTTGCCTGGCAAATGCTCACAATTACTGTAAAACTTCCATTTCAAGCCAATCTGTGTTCTACTACTGTGTTCTCCGTTGTCCCTATGGAGCCCATACATGTGAGCTGCAGGCGCTCCTTTACATAAATCACAGACATGCGCACACCCAGCCATGCTCCAGATGGTGCACTCAGCAAGTAAGATTGGGCATTCATGAATCAAGCCCCACAACATAATTGTATTGCACAATCATAAAGCACGCCTGGAACTTCACAGGACCCGGAAAGGATGGCATGGTTTAGAAAGGAGACAGGAGACAGGAAAAGTGGAGAGGTTAGGAAGAGAGTGCACATTGCACGAGACGGGGAAGGTAAATGGGGGGATAAAGAATAGATCTTAGGATGGGAGAGTGAAAGGGGTAGTCGTGATGGAGGGCTATTTTAGAAATGGAGTGGGAAGCAGGAATTGGGGTGGCTGAAAACAAAAGAGGGGCAAAGAAACAGGAAAAGAGTAAATAAATAGGAAGAGAAGATGCAGTAAACTATACAGGGGGTAAGAATGGGAGTCGACGTTAGAGGTAGCCATGGGAAAGAAGGAAAAGGGTTTGAAGGTAGTGAAAGAAGAGGGGAGCTAGGGAGGGAAGAAGAAGTTGAAATTAGATGGGGGATGCGATGGACACTGAAGGACAAGAATCGGAGAGAGGTTCGGAAGGAAGAGATGTAAGAAAGTAGGGTTCAGAATAATTGACTTTCGGAAGTAAAAAAACATAAAGGCGATCATGTACTAGCAGGGGAAAAGGGGACAGGGGAAGGAAAGATACAATTGGGAAAGATGGAAATGATAACATGCATCGGCAAAGTAGGTCTTCTCTGGTGTTAGCTGTCAGTGAATGACGAGAGCTGGCTAAAAGCCCATATAAATAAGTATATAATATAATTTATCAAGCGTTTTTGGCTTATGCCAAACCGAATAATATCAAAGGGACTGCACTGGGGCAGGGTTTAAGAATGGGGAAAACAGAGCAACGGTCGAGGTTTGACGAGAGACTGGCAGGCAAGCAAAGATATGCGTTCGCAATGAACCAGGATGAAAAATGGGTATTACGAGGAGGTTAGGAGAGGACGCTGGAAAGAGTGGCAGGGGCTAACAAGGGCGAATAGTTTAAGTAGAGAGAGGCATGAGGACGGAGGAGTCCCAAATGCTGAATTAATTGTTCTGCACATGAACAGCTGTTTGATCCAACTTGGAAGGATGAAACCCCCATCTTAATTTAAGGCGCTCATGCACACGCCCCTGCATCCGATCCACCGTGGAGATGTATTTTACAAGCCTTTGAAGGGGGTGCACATAAGAATAAACGCGCACACTTCTGCGGCAAGTGCATTAGGCTACTTTACTGAGAGCCAAACATACAACTCGCGCGTTGACACAGATTTCTGCAGCACCCGCACGGACCTACTGAGTTAGATTTCCGGCGTGCTCCATCACTCCATCATTTCTCCACCCTCCGCAAAAGCACGTCCTCCCACTCAGGGCGTGCTGTAAAAATACAGGTCACGGCGCCCGATGGGATCGGCGAATCGTCTCCGTGAGGCGGGATTAGTGTGTCCGATTAGCGCTGCTCCGGCGCTCGGTGTATCTAATTAATTGTGTTTCCCGATCCCGCGCTGAGCGGGGGCGTGCTGTTTCCTTTCGGAGTTTTGTCATTTCATTTCTCCTTACAAGGGCGTCATTGGGCACGCCCCGCCGGGGGTGTCTCTGTCTGGGGTCGGCGTCGCGGCGTGAGGCGCTCCGGGGGTCCACCCGCGCAGGATCGCGAGCGGGGGACCTTCTCGGATGCCCCGGAGGACCCACAGCCTCGGACCAGGGGTGAGTAAGTGAATTTATATTCTTTCTTCTGTAGTTGTTGTTATGGATTGTACCACAAGGACAGCGTCGACGTACTTTGAAGGTGCTTGCAGAATAAACAGTATTTCTCTCACTTCGTAGCGCTTTTAATGAATATATTTTATTAAGCAACTAAGTGGTCCTCGTTTTATCAACTTAAAAAGAGCTAGAGCTCTAATTGCATCATGCGTTTCGGCATGTGGTCCTTACGTCATATGGAGCTCTTTGCAGCATCACCACTGACTCAGTACGCTATTTTGCTAATCTCTGTGATTTGCTGTTAATTTAACGACTTCCGAAACCCCCACTGTAACCCTCTGAGCTATTTTTTTTCGTGCTTGCATGTTCTATTCCAACTCGAGCCATTGACAGCCCAGGCACTGGGCACTTGTTACTGGATGCTGAGTCCCACTACAGTGGGTGAGAGGGAGGTGAGAGCGGGCATCTAAAGTCGTGACTTTATGTGACATAATCTATGTCGACAAAATCTATGGTTTAAACCCATGCGTGGTGAATCAGGCGATCTGTGTGTTAATCCCAGCTTCCTTGCGTGGCTAGTTGTGTGATCCTGGGAAAATACCTTTTGTTGACCTTCCATTATGTGCAATTGAATCGGTAACGGTTAGAAACGGGCACAGCGCCCACTACCCTGTGACAGTCCGTTACTGCCCTACCCTTCACTGTCCTGCCTTTCACTATTCTGTCTCACCTTCACGGCCCACCCTCGTTATCTTCCTCTGCCTTCTCAGCCATGCCCTGACCTTCATCATTATTAAACTCACATTTATTATAATTTCACTACCCTGTAATTGCAATTGTAAATGGTACTTATAATAGTGCTACTACCCCTTGGAAGCGCTTTGTGGCGAGTAGCACGCTCCCCAACCCAAGATTAGAGTTAGTCGGGGCTTAAAGTGGGATAAGAAAAACAGGGGGTGCCCTAAATGGGACGTGACAAACCTCTTAAAGAGGTGTGGCCAATCCGATTAGGATCTTGGCCTAAATCATGAGAACTAGAATTGTGCGGCGCTTCAATATAATGGTGCAATTGTTGACACACATCTTCAAGACTGTATTGTTTACAGCATGGTAACACCTTTTTCATCTCTGCATCAACTACAACAAACTAAAATAACAAATCAAATAGGTTAAAAGATGTCACTGCCATTGATAAACAATGCACACAGTATTGATGTGGAGTTTAACAGTATTTACACATGCCACTAATCCCCACTGCGCCAACTAAGACTCAGATTTGTGATTTCTGGCAGGACCTCTGAAATGATGCAGCGCTTTCTGCATAATTATGGATTTGCCGCATTTGCTACTTAGTTAACTGCTGCATAATCTGTGGATTTTAACAAAAAAATTGTTTCTAGTTCAAAAGGATTAAAAGGTATTAAAGATGTAGTCACACGTGTTGCCGTGCAGTGGACATCCCTTTGCAAAAGTGAACTAGCCACCTTTCAATTCCTTGTTGGTGTATTTCGGTGGTAACGTGGATGAAGTGAAATCTCTGCCCAGACAGTAATCACGTGGAAAAATTGAAACATAATTAAATGCTATCATAAAATTTGACAAATTAAGCTGCATTATCTGCCTTTTCTTGCAACAGAATTTATTTAACCCTGCCGCATAACTTTGGTCCTTTCCTGCTGCATAATTTTAGTGGTCCTTCTTTGTGGTCACGCAGTTATCTGCCTTGCTTGCATTAGGTAACTGAGGTTTCGTAGTAATGTTGATTAGTTTAACTTGCATACATTTTCCATTGGACATGTCGCACATTTTGTACACAATTACTTGAAGGTTAAAACAATAACAAACTTGTTACAGAATATATTGTCCTTTTTAGCCACTTCCTAGACCCTGCCTCCCCGCTCACTGACCTCCACCTCAGGGCATCCAGGCTCACAGTTCATACTCTGTTTTGCAGCCTTTCTACTGCTGTATGTAAATCAAGAGTGCCCGGAGACGAGCCAAGTGCACAAAGGGGCGCTTCCCGGCCTTCCTCATATACAAATACTTCAAACGCCATTTGCTTCCTAGGAACGCAGCCACAGACCCCAGGGGGTGCACCCCACAGTTTGAAGACCTGTAAAGCATAGAGGGGATTTGAGGACCTCTTGCCACGCCTCGGCTGACACCACGACGATGTTGCCGCACCTACTTTGCAAAAAGAGAGGAGAAATCCAGAGAGAGAATGACTCTCTTTAAAGGATTTCCCTTCCCCTACAATGCTCACCTGGCATGACGTCATGCCGTAACTTCTCCACTAGTGAGAAGTGAGCAGTGTGAGCAGCTCACATCGATGTGCCTGCTGTCACTGCAGCCCGGAACAAAACACAGACCGCCAGGGCACAAAACAGAGCTCGATAGAGACCCGTTTCAAGGCCCCCTTTTAAAAACTGCCTACGCTCAGCACCGGCAGGACCCTCCTCACTTAAAGCCCTGGAGTTAGTCGATTAGTAATATGTGCTTTTTTCCCTCTGGTTTAGTTGTAAATGTGTGCTCATGAGTTATTTGTGTGATTAGTAGTGTTTTGAGTAGTGAGAGGATGATGGGGCTGGATTAGAGAAGGGGGGAGTTGTACATTGTTACTGGGAGTGGTGGACATGTGCGCCTGTTGGGTGAATTGACTTAAAAGGAGGACGTTTGAAAAGGATGTTTGGTTGTTAGTAGTGAGGACTGGGTGTGGCCCGCTCTCTCTACGTACTCGCTCCTTCATGGCTACAAACATTGATTCCTCTGCTCTTCCCTGTCCCCCGGTTTCCCTCTGTTGCCCAAGATGAGCATCTGGTGCTTTAGGCATTGCCCCCTTCCCGACTGGGAGGAGGCCCAGGCCGCCGTAGACCCCTGTGCCTGCTCCCAGTGGACCCGGGCCTCAGCTCCCGTTTGCGCCCCCACCCCGGACAACCGGCAACACCAGTAATGCCTGCGGCCTGCCTAAGGTCTTCTTGGGAGGGTGCGGGGGAGGCGCGGCTGGACCAGAGCTGGCCTCGGAAAGGAAACAGCTGCAGAGGAAAATAGGGTGAGAAATCAACTGAGGACAGTCCCTGGCCTAGATTTACATGCCGCTGTGTCCTTGTTAGATCTCTTCACGGCCCGTCTCACACCATTAACAGTTTAGGCTGTAAATACGTACACCTTCTTCTTTTTTACAGGCTGCAATAAGCGGCTGGGTAGCGCACATTTGATTTCACTAGCAGTGATGACGCAGTTCACTACATTTTACCAAGGGCGTCCCTGCGCAGAAGACAAACACAACTTGGATAGTTTTGGTTCGGTTTGATTGGGTTTTTAACAAAGGCACATTTTGTACTTGCTAATATACTCTGTAACTAGGCTTTCTCATTGATGGAGGCACAGCGCCTTAATGCTGTCCTAGTGCACGCTGCACTGCAAGCGATAGCACCCTAGACTCGGCGCAGACCCCAACTGCATCATCATTAGAAACGTCACAGTATGACTGTTAATAGTGATGTGTCAATATAGCGCTTGCTGTCACAATCGCGCAGCTCCGCAGCGCTGATGTAAATATTAAAGGTTTATGGCACTCAAAGGCACATGTTTCGTACAACAACCCGTAAAGATGAAATGCTGAGTTGGACCTGCTGGGAATCAGCAGGTGAATCCGCCCTCTGAGCAGTTGTGCTAGCCAGCATGGCCAAAGAAAGCAAATATAAACCGCTGAATAAACTTAACTTTCCTGACTGTACAGTGCTTCTGTTTGTTGATGAGTAGAACCACAACGTGTGAATACTGATGTAGTCAGCTCCGCGGATCTGAAGGTGGGGTGGTCCTGAGGAGGTCAGTATGAGAGGAAGGTTCAAGCAGGCGATGGCCGGCTCTCTCCCTGGGGGTCTGCAACTGGCCTGCAGGGAGCTGGACCCAGAAGCCGCTTCTCCAGGATAGAGAACAGGGAGCTCCCTAGGGGTGCAGACTGCGGAACCAATAGCCCTGCCCAGGTAAGTGGGACTGCGGTTCAGGTTAGGTGGTGAATGTTTTTTAGTTTTTTTTGGTTTTGTTTCTTGTGTCTGTCTTTTGCCAGTATATGTGCATGTGGACATTTACGGCAGAGGTCAGCCACCAGGCCCCCACTCTGTCCACTTTTCTGTTTTCAGCCGCATTATGGGCTGCATTGGGTCAGCTGCTCAGTCCCTGTTGTTGCACCATGTAAGGAAGCATAACTAAATATATTAAGCGGTCATATCCAGCCTAGAAGCCAACTCTGTCGTCAATCATGACTAATTAACCGAAAAACAGTCATATTTATAAAGTGAGATTGTGCGAGGCAAGCGAAGAGAGGCAGGTAGATTCCCAAAAGGAAAACAGAGCCCGCCCCTCTCCCTAGCACCAAAACAGGTACAATGTTGAACTGAGAAGAACACACATGCACTTCTCTTACACTTACCCTCAGGGCGTCAATGTGATCTTTATTTTGTGTCCACACTAGGCTGCAGGAAGCATCACTTTGTGATAACCAGCACTGGTAGTGCCACTAGGTCTGGCTAATAACTGAAAGTGCCTCTTCAGTCACTTATGAGTTTAGGCACTCAATAATTCAACATTCATGCACCCTGTAATGCATACTTACACTGATTCATCCTTGCACTGACTCAATTCTTGCATTTGTCTACTTACCCACAATAATAGAGACAAAGCAAAGGGAAGATAAATAACAAAATAAAAGTAGAAACAAATGGCACTTCCTTAACTAGGTGGGCTTATGTTTGCAATATGAACATTACATTAAACGTAGCATTGGGATGATGTCTTGCAATGGTATTGTACATCGTGTATTGTAGTTTTATATTTCCAGCATAGCTGGCACCTTTAGAAACAATATGTTAGCCATATTGGAGTTAAAAAAATCAATGTTACGATATGCACAATACCATTTAAAAAGTGCAGCTCAGTAAATATTGTACTGGCCGGCCATCTTCACATGCTAAATTGTATAGTGTGTCACTCCTGAACTGATCCAAGATGGCCAACATTATGCTTCTAAACATGGTAGACATCTTGGATCAGGAAAGCAATGATACCCTCTGGTTAACACCATTCCAAGATGGCCACACATTTTAGAAATAGTGGATGCACAGGATGCAGCACACTTCAAATGAAGTGAGTGGCTAGCAAACATCGCATTAGGACTCTCTGGGGAGCTGCAGAATGGTCTAAAAAGGAAGAAGGAAAGAAATGAAAGGTGAACTGTAAAAGTAAAAAAATTTAAAACTAAAGTACTGGGAGCCCAGGAACTGAAGCACACTTATTTTCAAGCTGATGTGTACATGCTATCAGGCAACATGCTTTTACTCACAGGTCAGCTGAGCCAATGGCAGAATTCGGCTAACACATTGCCCAAGCAGTAGGCTGTCATGGAGAGACTCAGAATATGAATTACTCTTCAACAGTCAAAAGAACAATATTTTTTTAATGTTACAAGGGCCAAGTAAACAAGTGCACGCTTATTGACTTTAATCCTGTATTACACAACTCCCCAATAAGTAAGGCTGTCGTACTTCCTTTGTTGTAATCTTGTATAATAAGCAGATGGAACCTATGGCATCTGACATAATCTTTCCTAATGAAGGAATCAGGTATATATCATTTATCATGGGCTCATCACCATAATCAATTGAGGGCTATTACATTGAGCACAAACTTTTCTACAAGGTAACCATCAAGTAAAAAGTCATACAATTATAAGTATGCACAATTTAGTTCAGAAAATTATAAAATTACACAAAATTACACTTGGCATAAAATATATAGCCCCTCCTAACAGGGTTAACAAAGATTATCAAAGTACAAATCTTCTACCCACAGGACATATCATAAGAGGAAATCAGAGGCGGGAACCAAAACCCAGTCATACCACAGTAATCTGTGAGGATCCACATAGCGCAACACCTATCTACAGCACAGTGCAATAACAATCTACAATTAAAGGCCTATTAACTTTAACATATGATTTTCATCATCTAAATACTTTCTTTCGGTCAAATGACCATAAATATGATTTTTAGAATAGATATGTGAGGTCTACTGCATTTGTCATACATTTTCATAATAAAAGGTTTAACCCTATGGCCTCTGACATAACGTTTTCTAATTAACCACTAGGCCTATGGTCTTTATCACTGGCTTGTCGCCTTGACCAACTCAAGCCTGCTGTATTCTGTATACGCTTTCCCACAAGTCAACTATCTGCTTTTGATTGGCCATAAGCACACAGCTTCTACCCAATCAAAATATATACTTGAGGAAATCAACATCTGGATGGAGCCAAAGCCCCTCACACAGCTGTGCTCTTTAAGTTCTTTTTCTGTTGATACCCTAAGGTTTGGCGATAATTGCACTGTCAAGCTGGCCCTTAGTGTGAAAGGTTAGTATTTGTTACCCAAGTGCCTTGTTAGAACTAATTTAAAATGAAGGAGGAAAGAAAGAGAAATTGGGTCCAAAAACAGATATAATGTTCGTGGAGTTCTTCTCAATCCTGGCTGTGCTGCTAAGAAAACAATTTTATCTGGTTAGTAATAATAATTGCTTACAAACGTTCTTTATAAAGTGTTTTGGATAAGAGCATTACATAGATAACCATTCAATATTATTTTGTTACCACAGGCAAAGTATAAAGTGCCTCACACTACGCATAACAATAGGCATTCTAATGGACAGCAGAACTCTATATGTGATCTCTCTATTCACCTGTAATAATAAGACCTCACTAATAATCTGGAATGAAAAGATGACATTACTACTTTACTGTTGAGTTTTGACGTAGCAATGTCTCACTGTAGTTGATTGCCAATCTATCGGTAATTGGGAAGGCTGAAGGGTCCGGTATGGTGCCCAAAGAAGGGCATACCGGTAATTGTTTAGCCCCGTGCGCGGTGAGGAACTGTGGACTGCTCTGTGCGCATGCGCGGTAGTGGTTCTACGAGATAGAGTATCCGCGCATGCGCATAGTTGGAATAGTATGGGTGCGTATGCGCGGTAGTTGTAATAATACGTTCTAGTTGGCGGTGATCTTGCTACATGGGCAAAAGGTTTTAAAACATTGAAATTTGGCATATGGATTAATTCTAAGATCTATTCCGATCTAAGAAGATCTTTTTTTACCTAAGGTGATAATAAACGATTTTCACAGGTTGAAAACCGAGGTCTTGACAATTAATCTATAAATATATTGGGCATGTGGGGATGTGATAGCCACTGGGGTACACTAGATGTAGTTAGCAAAAGGGTAGTTGCTGCCCAAAGTTGTGGATTCATTATGATGCACGGTGCAGTACGTAGAAAGGGATGGCGATCACAGGGGGTTCAGCGTAATTGCCCCCAAGGAATTTCATCGTTGAGGCCATTCTTGTTTGTACCCAGACGGAACACCCATGTCTGTTCCTTCTCGAATAACCCTGCTTCTGATTGTAGTTGTTCAACTATTGTCCAGTTGAGGTCATTACCACAGTGTTCAGCATGCAGGAAATGGGCTGCCATTTTTGTGGTGCTTTTCTTGCACCTAATATTGCTTTTATGTTCATTTATTCTTATTTTTGCTGCTCTGGTGGTCATTCTGATGTATTCAAGTCCACAGGGACATGTTATCAGGTACACCACATTCTTACTGTTGCAGTTGGTGAATCTGCGTTGGTCCCATTTGCTACCATTCCTAAAAGTCAGTTCCTGACTTTTCTTGGTAAGGTGGCAACTGCTACAGTTGCCACAAGGGTGGTGGCCCTGTATCCCATGCAGTGTGGTTTGTTGTTGGTGTTTTTTCTGTGGTCTGGTATGCACCAAAATGTCTTTTAGATTTTTACCCCGTCTGTGGGCGATAAGGGGTTTCTCAAAGTCAAGTCCACCACTTGTTAAAATGCGCCAGTGTTTGTTAATCAACTTTGATACCTCGTTAGAATGGGTACAGTATGTAGTCAGACAGACTGGTCTGTTTTTGTTCGTTTCATTGTTGATCTTGTCTTCTAGTAGCGCCTCGCGATTGTTGTTGCGAGCTCTCTTCATAGCAGAGTTTATAATTCTGTCAGGGTACTCCCTCCGTTGTAGTTTGGTTTTTAGATCAGCTGCTTGTACTTTGTATTGACCTACATCACTGCAGTTCCGACGGAGTCGCAGAAACTGGCCATACGGAAGTTTCTCTCGGAGGTGCAGAGGGTGAAAGCTGTCGAATCGTAACAGACAGTTCCTTGCCGTGGGTTTAAAATGCGTCATGGTCTGGAGGTAGCCATCTTTGCTATAGATATTTAGATCAAGGAAAAGCATTGACTCATTGGATACTGTGTGTGTGAACTTTAGGAATTTGCTCTGTTCGTTCAGCCATGTGAGGAATTCTGTCACTGAGTGAGAATCCCCTTGCCAGATGACCAGCACATCTTCTATGTACCTCTTCCATGTCAGGATTTTGTTTCTGAAAGGGTTGTTTTGATTGAGGATTTTTGTGGACTCTAGATGGTGGACATAGAGTCCGTCCAGGCTCGGCGCAAAGGTGCTGCCCATGCTGGTCCCGGGGCATTGGAGGTACAATTTGTCTTCATATTCGAAAAAGTTTTTTGTCAATGCTGTGGAAATGCTTTCCATGACAACACTTCGTGGTGTCTGGAAGCGCCATGTGGTTGAGAAAAGTACCTCTTCTATGATAACAAGAGTCTCATCGTGAGGCAAACTAGTGTAGGGACTTTCCACGTCAAGGCTCAGTAGTAGTTGAGTTGTTGGATCGAATGGTAAGTCTCTAAGTAGTTGGAGGACCGCTTTGGTATCCTTAAGATACGTGTTGGTGACTTGGACCAGGGGTCGTAAGAAAGCATCTGCAAATTTTGACAAAGGATCAAGAATAGAGCCTATGCCCGAGACTATTGGTCTCCCAGGTGGGTTCTCCAGGTCTTTGTGTATTTTTGGGATACAGTAGAAGTATAGAGTCCTTGGGTTCTTTTGGATAAGAAATTCTGCTTCCTTTTTGGAAAGCCAATCATGTGACAGTGCCTCTTCTATCATGGCCCCTATACTGATACGTAATGTTTCAGTGGGGTCTGATGGTAACACTTTGTAGTTTCTCCTATCAGCTAGGAGCCTCATACACTCCTTGTTGTAGGTCGCCGTGGTTTGTACCACTATCGCACCGCCTTTGTCTGCGGGCTTGATTGTCAGTTCTTTATTCGCTGATAGTTCCTTCATAGCTTCTTGTTCTTTGTGGTTAGTATTCTGATAGCAGTTGGAATTAGAGGTGTTAAGGATGCTCAACTCATGCATTAGCGCTTTCTCAAAAGCTAGCACTTCCACTGGTAGTGAGGAATCTGGTGGGGTGAAGGTAGACTTTGGTTTTAGACCTGTGTCTGAATTGTTTTTGGGGGTTTCTTGGTTGCAAAAAAAGGTTTGGAGTTTGATTTTTCTGATAAACTCCTGTATTTCTGCGTGTAATTTGAAAGAGTCCAGCCTATTGGTTGGAACATAGCCCAGTCCTTTGTTAAGTACCTAGTTCTGTATGTCTGTGAGCGACCAAGGGGTGATATTGAACACTAGGTCCCTCTCTTGCTCGTTGACGCTTGGTTTTGGAGGGCACCGGTCATGCTTCTGTAAATGATGCAGCTGTTTTTGAAGACAGTGTGGGCCTGCAAAGGGAGCAAATGGTGTTCCATCTTGGATGGGGGTGATGTGACCATATTTCTTCAGGACTTAGATGAGACGTGATGCAGTGTGTAGGATGCTGCTATGGGGTGCCAGTGTGGACTGTAGGAGGCCTTGGAATAAAGCATTACCACCATCCAGATGCAACAGTAGGAGGGCTTGGACAGCAGTTCTGAAGTTACTTTCTGGAAGAAATGGTTTTACATTCTTTAGAAAAAAGAGCTGGTACCAGGTCGTCTTTGTTTTTTCTGGCAAGGTGTTCCTTGAGGGTGGGGTTGTTGTCTAGAGTGAATCAAAGTGACTTAGCATTTGGAGAAATTTGTGGTTTGAACACTTCAAGAGTCACATCTTTCAGACAGGTTTGTAATGTATCTTGTTTCTTGCTTTTGGCAAATAACAGGAATTCTGCCTTTGTATGGTTGAGCTTGAGGTGATCACTGGACATCCAGTTCTGGATGATGCGCAGACAGTGTTTGAGGCATTGAGACTTTCAAGTAGAGTTGTGCATCATCAGCATATTAGTGAATGTTGATACTGTTACCTGTGAGGAGAGCACCAAACAGCTCCATGTATAGGTTGAAAATGACAAGAGTCAGTATGGAACCAGGGGGACTCCACATGCGATAAGGATCTTTGTTCACATGAGCACCAGGTCACAAATGGTGTAGGTTGGAAATGTAGAAGGAGAACAGTAAAGGACATTGCCGGTGAATCCCATTTGAGCATCCAGGGTCCGTATGAGGATGGGATTGCTGACTGTGTCAAAGGCAGCTGAGAGGTCCAGCAATATTGGAAGATAGGGGTCATCCTCATTTGTGGTCTAGAGAGAACAGTTTGTGATATGTAAGAAAATGTGAATGTAAGTTATCACGCACTCTAACCCACGGTCTGTTTTGATGCTGAATTATATTAAACTATGTATTTTCAACAGATCATAAGTTGCATATTGAAGTGTTAATTTTCACAGGATATATCATACATTTGTTCTACATACTGGCAGCTGGAGGCTGTCCTTACCAGGACAGAGCAGGAGACAAGAATTTATAAGCATGCTGGCAGAAGGCTGATCGTGTGACCATTTATTATCATGCAAGAGAGGAGGCTGGGGAGTGATTCACAGCTCTTTAAGTATAAAATTCAACCATCAAAAGTTCAGTTGCTCTCAGACTCTGCCCATCTATGCCCGTACTGCACCCTTTTCAGAAATATTCAGCAATGGGGGCTATGACAAAGCTGCAGCAGGTGAAAGCTGCTGTTGGAATCAGAGGTAGAAAGGAGCTTAAATGCTTCTTAACATTCCCCTGGTGGAGATTTCCTCGAGTTCCGCCCTGAGAACTGTGATGGCTGGTTTTGGAAACTAAATCCATGATTTCATCACTCCGATTTGAAGATAGTTCTTTTACCATTTCACGGTCACCTTTGCCCAATGTACTTTTCATGGTTAGGGTACCAATTTAAGGGGAACAGCGTTTACAACGCAACTTTTACCACGCAGTACCTTTACCACGCAACTTTTACAACGCAAGCGTTACAATGACTTGCGCTGGGGGGCGCTCTAGGATAGGGAATAGTTTTAATTTACTATCCAACACCTTCCCTACTATTCACGGGGACTGGAGTTGGAATAGTAAATTAAACTATTCACTATCCAGCGCCCCCCAACGCAAGTCGTTGTAACGACTTGCGTTGTAAAACGTGCGTCGTAAAGGCATGCGTTGAAAAAGCATGCGTTGTAACAACGTACATCCCCAATTTAAACGAGTCCCCATTGAATGGGTGCTCCTTTGATGACAAAGGAGGCAGGTGCCCCTTAAAAGGGTCCCTGTTACAGCACAGGCTATTCTGCTTTTTCCTTACACTTACGATGATTTTACATGTGCACACAGCCTGGTAGAGGGCCGCCCATTACAAAACTCTTCAAATATTACGCCTTTTCCCTAATCACTGCAAACACAGATGGCTTTTTCATTCTCTGGCTCTTCCTCGTGATATTGTTCTCACATATTTAGCTTGTCCTAAAAACATGGCAGCATGTGCCTAGCTATTGCGTGTCACACCTCAACATGCTCCCCAGTGCCGCACACAGACTTGCCTTTTTACAGTAATGCTTTTTTGCACATGAGTAGGAGGTACTGCAGTCGCTTCTTGTGACTATGAAGACTGCAAATCCTGCAATGCTGATTGGGCCAGGGGATTGCAAGGACATCAAGTACAGAGAACAGAAAGGATGACCATTGACCGTTCTCTTTCAGGCATGGATGGTGACACTCTAGGCATTCTTGTGTCTTCAATGTCTTGTGCCAACTTTGAAGGTTGATACTAGGTGTCTTGAAAAGTACCAATATCTTGAAACACCATGTTTCAAGTCCTGGGCGTTTTAATTTACAAACCCTTGCTATCTGGTGGGTTAGTCCAATGTCTTAAATGAAAAGAAACCAATACCACAACTTTAAGAATGCATTAGGTCGTCAAATAAAATCTTAGACTAGAAGTGTACTATGATGGCTTGGTAGCAATCTTATTTTCACTAATTCCAGTTCACCTCATGCTACAGACGTAAAGTTTCCCAAGTCCTCATGCTTGAGTTCACCACCCTACCCATCTCCTTCACATTGTTTTAGTCGTCAGCTTGCACTTCTCTGCTCATAAACTCAACACTAAGACTGCCACCCTCAAATCAAAGTCTCAGCGAATTTCAAGCATCTTTTCCTCATGCCATGAATTCACTGGAACAACCTTCCTCTCACTGTAGCTTCTGCTGCCCATGAGCAGCTACAAAATGGCGCTCAAAAAGCACCTGTATAATGGCACTCCCAGCACAAGAAGATTGGCAACCAGCAGATGAAACTCGTGTGGTCCAGGCAGCCACCATTATCTCCAGTCGATGCAATATTCATGTGTAAGGGGTCCAGGGGCACATCCAGACGGGAAAGATAGGGTGATAAGCAGACTATAAAATGAAATGTATACACACTTATGGCTTGAGTTGCAAGCTATCTCCCACTCTGTGCACTAATAAAAATATATCACTATTAAAAAGAACTCTGAAATTCCTAGATGGAAATTGAATATTTCTAAGTACTTGCATTAGTTTCCAAATGTAGGCTCACATATGCGTCAAACATTTCGACAAATAAGTAGACATGCAAGTGTGATTTATATATAAACACATACATTGTAATATACTAATAATCTGCATGTCAGAAAGAACATGAGGTGCAACTGACGAACAAGGGCATTTGGAGACAAAAAGTCACAAATTGCTTACCCTAATATCGTCTGGGATAATTACTGTGACGTTCAATGTTCAAACAAATATTTCCCCATTCGGTGTAGATTTTCTATAATTAGCTCCAATGCAGCAATATTTTTGTAGATAATATTTTGAACACTATACTTTTTGTCGTCTGCTGATATCCTGAGAACAATATTTTGGTACAATACTTGACAGAAGCAGGTGAGAGCTCAGTGCTTAATTTGAGCCGGTGGTTTCCGCTGCTCAGCACCAGCACTAAATTGTCAACACTGGTATTTATGACAGTCTGTACCATAGCAGCACTGACTGTTTCATTCAGAGATGAGAACAACAACAGATGCTTATTAATTCAAGATACATTAAAATGACTATTACCAGTGCTCATGCCATAATTATAGCTTTGAGGGCTTGGAATAGTCTTAATAGTCACACTTTTAAGAGTGTGATAGTTAATAGTTGTGTTGGTACTGCCTTGAGCAGCGCTGGCAGGGGCAATGTGCGGCGCAAGCTTGGCTTTCTGGTGAGGGCCCGACACTTATGTTTTTTTTTTTTTACAAATTAAGCACTGACATCACACTTATCCATTGATACCGTCGAATGATGGTTGTATGTTCTTACAACGAACTCCGTTGTAACGCATGCCTTTACCATGCATGCGTTACAACGGAATGCTATTTTCACGCTTATCCTTCCCCATGTATTTTTCCGTGGTGACGTCATACGTAGTAAATAAGAAACTGCCGTTTCCTTCCTCTACGACGCCAATTGCCTGCACATCTTGACTAAAGGTAAGTGTTTTTTGGGTGGGGGAAGCCCCCCACCTCCTTTTTTTTAACTGTACCCTTTACCACACATGCTTTTACTACGTACCTCGTAGTAAATGTATGCGTGGTAAAGGCTTTCGTTGTAACCACGCATGGGTTGTAATGCATGCGTGGTTAAGGTTTTCGTTGAAACGGCCGCGTTGTAGTGGCCGTTTCCCCGAATGATTTAACGCTATTGTCTGTTGCCATGCATATTATACCAAATTGTCACAGATAAATGAGCTCAATAAACCACAGGGACTTCGGCCCGTCACCCTTCCTCCCTTGGCCAATCGGTGCCAAGAACTTGAATACTGTGGCCTCAATTACAAGGTATTCATTAGATTACGATCCCCACGCAAAACGTTTGCCATTGGTCTGCAGTTAGAAGTTGTATGAGGTTTATCGCACATGCTAACTACCACACGTGTGAGACTGCTTCTGTAGGGTTTTCCCCTGATAAATGTCGGCAGGTCAGGCTTGTTGCAATCTGTATGAGGGAAAAGGCCCGGTATGAGCTTGGACATGGATTTCGTGATTTAAAATAGGAATCCCCAGGATATCGTATTTTAAGAGGTGTGATAATTTGCACTCACACTTCCTATATATTCGTAATCAAGTACCCAGCTATTCTGAGCCCTCCTAGGTGGACCGGAAGGGGGTGGATGTTCCACTAGTCCGTTTGGTCCAAGTTCTTCAAACATCACACCCAAGTCTGCCTCAAAGGTTATCCCACCCCAGCCTAGAGCGTGTCCAAGTTGAACCTAGCCAGTTCATCCTACCAAACAAAGAGCACTCTCATAGAACTGTACATTAATTCTGATTCATGGACGTTATCCACTGTATGCATCATCTTACATATCTAATAAACATTTGAAACTTACCCTAGACTGGAAATTAGACACATTCCTTTTAAAATAAATAGTTTGATAGCATTGTGACAGGACTTCCTGTGACATCACTGCGTGAGGTAAATTGCTTTGCACATTGACTTTGCGAAATAATTCTCATATCCTTTTTTAAGGCCTTTTTCCCAGCTTTTCCCATTCAAAGGATAGTGGATTGGGAGCTAGTTCTAGTGGGTGTGAATATTTGTTATTGATAAATTAAATACACTAATATAAGTCACAACAAAGGTGCCAGACGGCGCAAAGTATTTTTTTGTAACCATATATCAACCACTCAAATTAGTTTCATATTTCACTATACGAATTCAACACTAATCATTTATGGGTTCCGGAGTAGCGTGCTACTCGCTGAAAAAGCGCTTCAACGCCTCGTCAGGGGTAATAAGCACAATATAAATGCAATTACAATACAATACAATACATCTCGACAGTAGTAATAGAGATACACTGGAAATTGCACAAAACAAGGCACTGGAAGAATTTAAAGGGAATGGAGTATGAATCAAACTGTTATGCATCTACTGTGTAAAGCAAGCCATTGAGTCACTCGTCAATAAAAACAGAAACAATTTTCTTACAGTTCATAGGAGGCAATTCCTGAAGTTTACTAAGCCACTTCATGTATATTTAAAAGACAATCAACTTATGTTGCCCCAGCGTCACATGGATGTGGTACATAATGACCGGCATCAACTGATGAAAGGATCCCATATATACCTGAAAAACTGTGTCCGATCAACCTAAAGATATGTTGTTTGTGTGCTGCCATCATCGTCATGTTCTCCAGCCAGTCATCTAGAGTAGGTGCTGCAGCTCGTGGCCAGTTCTGAAGGAGACGTAATTTCACTGTTGCGAGAGCAGTGTCCATCTTTTTTTGTGAGCAGTCAGGTCAGGATATTATATAGTTTGGCAAGAGTTGCCAAAGGTGCAACGTTATGGGTATGCTTGAAGCATTTGCCATATTTGTGATCAATACGACTGAATTTTTGGACAAGAACAAAGAAGGAGTAAGACGTCTCACCTTAATAAATTTGTAATTGGAGGTTGGTGCCAACTTTACTCTATAGAGTTTATGGTGAGACCAGTGCCAATCCTGTAGGATCTTAAAATAATCAAACTTCATCCTAGCTTCTCTGATGCCCCTATCATTAATTTTCATCAGTTGGGCTTAATCAGATAGCTAGTATCGTGATTGTAATCTCCGTTGCCATCTGAGTGAGAGAAGTTGGTCAAGGGGTGGTGGGGTCAGAGAAAAGCATAATTATCTACAAATCAAACAGCTCTGTGATCAATTTCTTTCAGTTTCTCCATTATACTAGTTGGGAATGGAGTGAGGAAGGACTGTGGGTCCATTTACCAGACTTCTATTGTGCCTGGAAGCAGTGTCACAGTTCTAAGTACCTCCACAAGTGAGATCTCTGTAGCTGGTATTCCTCATTGAGGTCTGCAAAGAACTTAAAAGATCTGTCTAGCAAATGATGGATCACCCATTGGTAGATATTCTTGCCGGTAGTCTCCTAATGTATGGGCTTCTTAATGTGAGGTCCCTACCAAGGCATAGCGTTGAAATTCAATTGCAGATAGAAACACATGAGCTTGATGTTCTGTTTATGACGGAAACATGCACTCGCCCGGATTGCGAGGTTGACCCTGGCTGGGCGTGCCCACCTGGCTTTAAAATCCTTCATCTCCCCAGGCCAAATGGGAGAGGAGGTGGGGTGGGGGTCATATATAGGTCATCCTGGAAGATCCGGACCATTGATATAAATATGGTCAATGGAATAGAACTGCTGGGCCTATCCATAAAAAATGACTCTGGACTTATTTTTACCGTGGTTATTTGCTATAGACCTCCTCGGGCTTTCAGTGTTCAGCAGCAACAATCACTACTAGCTACTCTCACTAAGGTAAATGTAAATGTTTTTGTACTTGTACAGCGCACAGCTACCCGCAGTGGGTTTCCCGGCGCTTGTACGAATACCGCAAGGGAACCCTTCCTGGCTTTCCCTGTGAAGTGTCCACTCCTGGGCACCCCCATGGTGCAGACCAGGCATCCCTCGCGTTGTGGGGGCTGTTGTGGAGACTAAGCAAGCTATTGCCCAGAGTTGCAGCGCGGGACCCATGATCAGAATAGGCACTGAGGCGAGAATATCCGGTCAGGGGAATTAATGAGCCCGAGACCCACCAAGGCGGGAATCGAACCCTGGTCCCTGGCCAGAGCTCTGCATCGAGGTCTGCCTGCTCTAACCATTGAGCCACACTTCTCCACAATATGGCAGCTACTCACCACAAGTTGGTAATTTTAGGAGATTTTAATCTATGGCTAAATGGCTCTCTTGACTCTGGTTTTTTAAATTTGCTCCATTCATGTGAAGGCCTTGGCCTTTTTCAGCAAGTTGTGGATGTCACTCACAAGCAGGGACATCTCCTTGACTTAATTTTCTATGATCCCCACTTGCTGCATATGGGGGAAATTTTGCCTATAAACTGGACTGACCACTTTCAAATTAAATTTTATGTTAAACTTAAAGATGTTCAGACCCGGGCCTGGCAGGCCACGAAGGAATATTTGTGCAGAGATTGGAAGGCTCTTGCACGGCTGAAGTCCTCTGACTCGGTGTTCAAAGTTGGAGACTGCTTCTCCTTGGACAAGCGGGTCGGTGAGAACTATGCATCACTCTGCCTTGAGATTACATCGGTTTTGGATTCTCATGCCCCACTCAAAACATTAAGTTGTAAGGGCAGAGCTTCTGCCCCCTGGTTTAATGACACTCTAAAAAAATCTGAAACTGGGTTGTAAACCGGCGGAGAGAAGATGGAGGCGTGGTTATGGGGAGACGGATAGGTCGCTTTGGAAGCTTAAAATCGTGGTGTATAAGAATCTGATTAGAAAGTCTAAGGCTGACTATTACTCTTCCTTGATTTGTAATGCCACTAACAGCTCTAGGAGCATTTTTAACATACTAAATCGTCTTGCCAGTCCTGACTGTGCTAAGAACTCTATAGCTCCTTCACAGGAACTTTGTGAGAATCTGGCTAAATTTTTCAAAGATAAAATCGAGTTAATTATCCAGGATCTTGAGGTTTCCTCCATAGCCAATAGCTCCCCTGTTATTGGGCACAAGGTCTCTGAGGACTTGGCTAACTGTTCTGACTGGCCGTTAGCGTATCAACTATTAGAGTTTTTGCCTCTAAAGGAGGATGCCTTCAGCAGGCTGGCACGGGGTATTTCTTCTGGGTCACCCTTGGACCCTATACCACACAAGATCTGCAAGGAGTATGAGGATGAATTGTTCCCTACTCTTTGCCTGATCTGTAATCAATCGTTAGCCAGCGGTATTGTTCCATCTTACTGGAAGCAGGCTCTGGTATCTCCTCTGCTGAAGAAGCCTTCCTTGGATCCTGAATGCTCTAAAAATTATAGGCCTATTTCCCTGTTACCTTTTCCTGCTAAACTGGTTGAGCGCCAGGTTAGTACAACTCTCTCGAAACATCTGGAACAACATCATTTAATGGAGGAGGTTCAATTTGGTTTTCGGCCGGCTCATGGGACCGAAACGGCCCTGGTGACTGCCATGGATGAGCTTCAAAGGCGAGCAGACAGAGGTCAGGCAGTAGCGTTGATCCTGCTTGATATGTCTGCCGCCTTTAATACGGTTAACCATGAGATCCTGCTGAGAAGACTGAGTGATGCTGGGGTGAGAGGCTGTGCCTTGCGCTGGTTTCGGTCGTTTTTGCAGGACAGACAGCAGGCGGTGTCCCTCCCTCCCTTTCAGTCTGCGTTTTCTATGATGCCGCATGGGGTGCCACAGGGCTCGGCAATTAGTCCGATTTTATTCAACTTATATTTAAAACACTGATCACGCTTATAAAATCTTACAACATAAATATCATAAATTATGCGGACGATACGCAGCTGATCCTCTCTTTTGAGGGAGAGGACTCGACACCAGTGGAGGTGCTTCACAAATGTCTACGGGACACGGCTTGCTGGTTACAGAACAACTCCCTTCAATTCAATGCTGCAAAGACTGAGGTACTTTGCTGTGCAGGGAATAAGACTCCCCTTCCTTTTCCGGCGAATCTCTGGCCTCCTGAGACATTGACTATAGTTCGGCCAGTGGAATCAGTTCGCAACCTAGGCATCATGCTTGACAACAAGCTTAGCGTGGAAACCCAGGTTGCAAAAATGGCGTCCTGTTGCTGTGCAATTATGCGGTCCTTGCGAAAGATCTTGCCACTATTACCATCTCAGGCGCGGGCCCAAGTGGCAAGATGTACGATCCATAGCAGGTTGGACTATTGTAACGCCCTTTTGCTTGAAGCTCCCGGCTTTCTGTTGGATCGGTTCCAACTAATCCATTCAGCTGCTGCTAAGCTGGCTCTGGGGTTGCCCAGAAAAGCGTCCACATCTGCAGCTCTGGCAGAACTCCACTGGCTCCCTTTGAGACAGAGAGTGCAATTTAAGTCCCTTTGTCTTGTCTTTAAGGCTCTTCATGGGATAGGACCCTTATCAATGCAATCTAAATTTGACTGATATATTCCAACCAGACTGCTGCGCTCCTCATCGGCAAGACTGGTGAGAGTGCCAAGGTTTCGGAAGGCTAGGTCAGGAGGCAGGTCCTTTGGAGTGGCTGCTGCCAAACTATGGAATAGACTCCAATGGGAGATTAAGCAAATCAAGGAGCTTCTCCTTTTCAGGAAAAGTCTTAAAACCTGGCTGTTTCCCAAGTATTAGCTGCTCGGCCTTACCTGACACTTCCTTCCACCCCTCTTGAGCTACTAGCACCAGGATGCCTGCAAGGCGGCAGTGCGCTTTACGAGTTGAATAAATAAATAAATAACTTCTCAGATTTCCTACATTTTCCAATCTTACCATATGAAACAAACTTTATCCTTGGTAATAGTTCCATTGTACCATAGTGGAGTTTTGGGGTGCATGAGACCGTCTTCTTTAAGTAGATCATGTGTTGATGTCCAGATAATATGCATTTCAGTTAACATCGGGTTTTGAGGATCTGTTGAAACTTTGGGCCCGGATATAGAAAGGAAAGACCTTGCACCACTTTACAGAGTTGCCTTTGAATTCTGACCCACATGGGCACTTCTTTATGTGTATTCAAATGGTAGCGGTACAAAAGGGGGTGGTGATGGACAGAGCATCTGAACCAATCAAACACTCACACCCAGTCAACAGATCTGGGTTTAATCCTTCACCGTTCTTTAGCCCACTCTGCCAACCCAGTTCAGACATGGCCATATGCAAATCAGTCTTAACCCTGTGCCTCATGGGAACAGTCCAGCCCGAAATGCCAAGCCATGCCTTCCCTGGACTGGAAATAAGCTTCCCAGGACCGGTTTCTGGCATTTCAGCCGTCTTCAGCCAGGCTTGCTTGAATCCAGTGCCAAAGTGAGCAAGGGACTCACGTCTGAGCATACCCTGCCAACTTATGGCGAACAAAGCGGTACAAAAGGGGGTGGTGATGGACGGAGCATCTGAACCAATCAAACACTCACACCCAGTCAACAGATCTGGGTTTAATCCATCACCGTACAGTAAGCCACTGGAGTCAAGCTATCCTGGCTGAAGATGGCTGATCGACAGAAACCGGTCCTAGGATGCTTGATTCCGGTCCAGGGAAGACATGGTTAGGCAGTTCGGACTGGACTGTTCCCATGAGGCACAGGGTCAAGACTGATTTGCATATGGCCATGTCTGAACTGGGGTGGCTTGGTGAGCAAAATAACGATGGATTAAACCCAGATCTGTGACTGGGGGTGAATGTTTTGCCATTGTGCAACATTCCGTCCATCATCTTGTGTGTTTTGCTATTCAAATGGTAGGCCATTTGCAACAGATGATATGCCCTTTAGTAGGACCACGTTTGAGGGAGTCGGAGCGCGACCTGAAGTTGTAGCGTCGAACAATTTGGTGAAGGCTAATCTAAATGGTGACTGACCCCAGACATATTTGCGAGTGGTAGCATTGATCTTTTATAAGTACTAACCAGTTTCTTAAATGGAAGTATACCAAATATGTAATTGAACCTAGAGACAGTGACCATCAAAGCAACAGGTGAAGTTTGGACCATTTTAGAAAGACCACCTTGGTTCTTTTTGGAAGGGGGAGTACATTGTGTCTGATCATTGTAGGGAAGTCAGTGCTCACTGGGCTCCCATGGTATCTCAGTCCTCTTGGTATCCATTTTGCAGGCAGCAGATTGATTAAGCACTGCACCATGCAGAGCATTATGGTGGCATGGCCATGTCTTATTCCAGTTTAATATATGTGCTGAAAAATAGGAAAACTCATCTATACGCTCCATCACTAATGGTATAGATAACCTAGGGTTGCTCAATGTCATCAGTACAACATCGGCATAGAGATGACATTTCACGTTTTCCGGATGGAATGTGTATTCCTGTCACCTGCGATGAGGATCTGCGAGCAATAGCCAAAAGCTCCAGAGCCAGGAAGAAATGCAAGGGTGAGAGCGGGCAGCCTGGCCTCATCCCACGTTTACTTTGAATTGGATTTGACCAGAATCCTTTACAGACAATCTGTGCTGACGGAGCCTGGTGGAGCCAGTGTATTATCTTCAGGAAATTCTGAATGATGCCAAAGCATTCCATACTGCAGAAGAGGTAGGGTCACTCAAAGCGGTCGAATGCCTGCTTCTCATCTAGTGGTGGTTGGTCAATTTATAAAGCAGTGGGGCTAGCAAACAAATAAAAGGTCATAAAACAGTAAGGACACATACAAACAAACTCATGCACATGCTCACACACACTTGCAGACAGGCACATGCACATCAAAAACACATTCTCAATCATACACACAACGTGGAAACTTACCTGGGGTAGTCCTCAGCACAGTTTCCTCTGCACCTCGATTCCCGACTACTAGAGAGGACAAACAAGGTTCCCATCCTTATGCCCAATCAGAAGCTCAATAGGACGAAAGGCTGTCCTTTTTCATTTATCATGGCTTCCGATAGCGCAAAGGCCACGAGCTGTAACAGCCCACGCCTGACACATACTTAATACAGCCCTGGCAGCCCCCTTCTGGTTCAGGTCCTGGCAGCCCCCTTCTGGTGCAGGTTTTACATATAAGGAAATGATCAGTGAGATAGTTTTATTACATATAAAATCTGTAAATACTTTGTGAAATAAAATGCCAGTGCAACGTGATAGGGATGGGGGGCTGTCGCCCCCATTTTGGCCCATTTGGAGATACCACCACTGTTCTCATCCATATCCAACCTGGTCTGTGGAGCAAATGAAACCGAGTTTGCATATGATTTCGGGAGGAACGATATGGAACAAACCCAACTTGATCATCATGTACTAGAAAATGGAACACCTTACCCAAGCAACCTGGCCTCTAGGATTTTAGCCAAAATCTTCATATGGCATGTCAGTAGAGAGATAGGGTGATAACTTACACAGGACAGAGGATTTTTATACGGTTTGAGGTTAAGGGAGAAATGTACCCAATTTCAGATCTGGTCGATGTGGCCTCTCAAAACATCTCTGTGAGGATTGGCACTTTTTTCGAGTGTGTGACAGTGTAAAATTCTAGTGGGACGGTATCTTCACCTGGCGCCTTCCCCGTCGCCAGAAATTTGATAGCCTCCTCCGCCTCTTCCTCTGTGATATCTTGCTCTAGGTCCTCTCGGAACTGCGCAAGCAGAACAGGCAAGCTGATCTGAGACATAAATGCCTCCTCTCACGTTGTGTCTTCTGGGTATTCCGATCTAGAGTGCTGAATAGAAAGAAGCATATTCAGTGGCGGCTGGTGACATTTGAAAGTGGTGACATGTTAAATTATTGTCATACTGCACTGCAGCGAGCGAGCCGGAACAATCTACGAGAGTTTGGGGGGTTCTCCCCCTGAGAAAATTTTGAAAAAAGAGTGGACAAATGATGCGTTTTCAAGCAAATTTGAGAAAGCAGGCAGGTTAATAAAGCAATTGCAGTTATTACATTCATAGAGAGATGTCATATAACTACGTAGGTAGCTGCTTATTCCGTATAACCACAGAGCTTCATAACAGACTTCGAGATACAATGCATTGCTGAGTACACACCATCTGCTGTGTGACCTGTGCTAAGATCATTCTGTGTACTGTTAGAAGTTCCTGGGCTATGAACTGTTAACATCTAAATAATGACTGCAGTCTCCGTGTAGGCAACAATTTGAAAGTGGATTAATCTATTTCGTGCTATTGAAGAGCAAGAAAAGCATGAAGAGCATCAATGTAGGAAGCGCTATATAAATGCCATACAGTGCAATAAAACTGTGAATAATGTACTGAGGTACACTAAAAGAGCCAAGGGCAATACAACTATAAAAATGCATCCTTCAAAGTCAAAAACGAATTGACTCAATTTTCCATTTGTCTCTCAAAACTAGCACAAGTATGGCTTGCCTTGGTAATACTTGCCTTTGTGTGCTCATTTTTCATCAGAAAACAGAAAAAGTTGTTTCCCTGCCTTAGCACTAAAACTGCAAATCTGCCATTTCAAAGCAAGGAAATAAATAACAGATGTTGCCAGTACTCAATCTATGGTGCTCAAATGACCATGCTCGAAAAGACTGGGAGGCTAAGCCTCAGCCTGCCTTGCCTGAATCAGGAATTAAAGATCATTTCAGATGGAAAGGGAGTGAGAGAAAATGGCACTACTTAATCTTAGGCCTGGAAAAAAATAATCACACCGTGACAGCGGAGAACACCAACTGCAGTTGAAAGCTATTTCTTACACCGAAGGCAACAGCCCATCGGGCAAACACTTAAACTTTGCACTGTTTGTCTGCCCCCTCTCCCTACCCCGGCTGACATCCATGGCATCCATGGCACCGCATCTAAGAGGGCAGGGTATCCAGGTGCTAGAAAGCACTCCAAAGTAACCCCTTTTTTTTTAAAATCCCAACCCTGATCTGAAGCACCAGGATATCAGCAGGATGCCACGACTTTCCAAACATACTCACCCCGGCCGGAGAGTCATGAGACCATTAATTCCACTAGGCCCCAATTAGCTCACAAACACCCAACACAATATCACAAAGAAGGGGGACACTTGGCCAATTTCCAACAGACGTGATATGAAACGCCAGTTAAGCCTGTCGAAAAGACCTATATTTAATGTGGAAACCATGGGCCAAAATCGCCCACTTAGGCAATGCTTGAAGTCCAATCAGAAGCCAAAACTGAAAATACTGGCAAACATTATTAAGTTTGCCTTAACCCTCGTGGCCTGAATGCCATGATGAAACGACAGACAAGTGCCTACACCATTGAGGTACAGCTCACGGCTGCTGCTGGCAGTGCTGGCCCTCACTTGACATGCACAATAGTACATCACCATGATCACATTAATAGCGCCGAGGGGCCCTCACAGTGTGATAAACGGCGCCTATATCTCTGTCCCCAGAGGTACCTAGCTGCCCTCGAGAACACTATTGATGCAGACAGGTCCTTTGAAGGAGGAACGTGCAGCCTCCCACGAACACACGCACAGTCCGGGCTCTAAACTGGATTGCCAGCACGAACACGGCAAGGGCAACATTGTATTCTGGCATATTAAAGCGGCACTGACCAGGACTGGCACTGACTGTCAATGGTGAAAAAAAGCCCCACCCCCAACAGGGGCTGACGGTAATCAATATAAAATAATAAACTTGCCTTACTTCCTCCGCGATCGCATCATGCGCCGCCGTCTTAGCTCCTGCTGCTCCTAGCGCATTTTACGAAGCCTCCTTCCTCCTGCTCCCCAAAGCCAGTCACAACTCTGCAATGGCAGCGTTGTGATTGGTTCGGCGCAGTGGAGAGCACCCCAGGCGGGTGCCTGTAGGGGGCCATTTTCTATATTTAGGCTGCTACATAGAGAAAATGGAGAGTGCGCATGACTGCATTGGTCGGCCGACCAAACAGTCAGGGCCCATAACATTGGGCAAGCTACTCCCCCCCACACCCCCTGCCCACGGGCAGGACCACCCGCCCCCAACCAGGCATCCAGGCACTCGCAGTGCAAGAAGCAGAAACATACAATGGTAGTTTTACCATTTTATGTTTCTGCTTCTTTCACTTCGAGAAAGCAGTGGGACAACGCCCCCAAGGAGGAGCAGCCACTATGTATATTCCTACACTATATGCAAGGGCTGTGAAAGGACCACACCAGAGTAGTCTCGAAAGGCCGGAATAACACTATGCCACCTTGTTTTGTAGTTGCATAGTTAGCAGTCTGCTCGCGTTTTCACCTTGTTCATAATTTTTATGTATAATCTGTGTCAAATCCTTCTCTGCCACCAGTGTGTAGATAGTGTTTATTTCAAACATTTTCTCGCTTTGAGGGAGTGTAAGTGTTATTGCAAAGGGCACTGGCGGTACTTGTCATGCATGACCTTGATTTCTGTTCCCAAGGCTAGCTTTTTGCTTGTTGACGTTTTCTGCACATATTGTGAATCCCTCATTAGCATTCCCCGTAGGTAAGACTACCATGCAGCCCACAGTAGCTTCTTCGAGTCTGTAGAAGGTCCAGATATATGTTTAAGAAAGCCACTAGTTTTTTTTGTCGTCTGGAGATTCAGGTTTCATGACATCCATCGTCCATGGGAGTGATTTAGGTACCATCCATTACAGGTCGGAGGTGAGTAGTATGGGGGAGTTCGACATAACGCCCTATTGCAATCTCACTGGTAAGGATCCCGGGAAGGGCTGTAGCATTCATTAGGAAGAAGTCAAGTCATTTTTCAGAGCCATGAGCTGGTGAGTGATTCGTACATTCCTTTCCTGTGTGATGCATCAGGTGCTCAGGATCGTGGAGTCAAAAGTCTGACATGATGTCATGAAAAGCGACCTTATTGTTGTGTGTGGAGTCAGGGTGACCTGATTTGTCTAAGATAGGGCCAATGACCAAATTCCAGCCCACTACAAAAATTGTTTTAGTGGAGACAAATTCCGTCAATTGACGGGTCAGGCTGCCCGCTTAGCTCCCATAAGGGTATAAATAGATCCAAAAATCAAGGTTTAGTCTGAAATCTTTAAGCAAGCAAAACTGTAATGACCATTGACATCTGTTCATGTTTTTGTATCTGCCCTGGTAGAGTCTTGTGCATAAGAATAGCCACTCTGATGTTCCTAACTGGGGCAGGTGGGTCTGATATTGAGTTGGACGAGGCACCGGAACCTGGAGAAGATATGACTTTATCCACTCAGTTGTGTTTAAGTCTTGTGGGCTCTGTAATGCTAAGGTGGGTTTTTTGGGCAAGCACAGTGTCCGGTTCACAGAAGCATAAATTGGCGAGAATCTTTGTTTAATATAGGTAATCATGCCATCGACATTAAGAGACCATATATTAAGGTATGTAAGTCGGTACAATGTCGCTTCTCAGCTGCAGCAGAATCAGATAACAGTAGAATTGGGTTGAGGTGAGGTCGAAGCAGTAGTTCCACTCAAACATGTCAGGAGGACGGGGATAGTGTGAGGTATGAGAACTGGACAACAACAAAGAACGCTACGTGCAGGCAAGACGGACAATTCCATTGCACCAACTCCTCTATAGTTGAGTATGCTTTCTGTGAATCAGATAGTAGAGGGTTCTATTGAACTAGTCACAACCCTACCATTAAATCAAAGGCTATTCATCCTTGAAATTTGTGAGACAATCAGGTCATACTGCGGCTTCCGGGGGCAGACATTCGCCCAGTATAAGCCCTTTCTGCTTTATGGTTTTAGAGGGGAGCGTAATTTATCCCTTTGTGCTTGATGGGAATGCATATCCTGACCATGGAGTCTGTTGTTTCCTCCACTTCATGTAATCAACAGGAGAGAAAGGGTCACAAGGCCACTCTTATATCCCTTTGAAATACTAAGTCCAAATCAAATAAAGAGTGACAAAAAAAGGAGATTCAAGTACAGGAGAAAAGGCAGTAAAGCAGTTCGGTTACTACCACCAAAGTACAAAAACAGAGAAGAAAGAAATACGGTAGGTTTTGCATGCACTGTGTGGAAAAAGAACCCCCAGGCACCAACTGAAAGTCGGTTGCCAGTTGTCTTCATTGGGTTCTTATTTGGAATGCGTAAAATAGTATCCAACAGTGTTGAAAAAGTGAATTAAAAGGAGTGTGGACTACTCCCCAAACCAGAGAAATTCTTTTAATAAAGGGGTAGTTCTAACTCCATTAAAAACATTGGTGAAAAACGAACATACAAATGGTTGTGTTAGTTTGAACCAAGAAGTCCTATACATAAAAATACAAGGGTCGACATGTTTCTGCTATAAAGAGCCACTAATCAGCTCAGCATTCGTCAGGACCAAACCAGTCCTCGCCTCGTGGTTTGGCTCACGCTAAGGCGCCGATACCAACTGGGGCGGGGCAAAAAACGGATTACAAACTTGAATGTAACCGATGCACAGGTACTTCCTTGTGCGTCCTCTCCAAAGCGTGAGGGATGGAAGATCTGTAATGTATCAATAAACATAAAAAAGAAGGGGTAAACTACTAAACATTTCCCAAATTGACTGTCATTGATAAAAAACATTTAGTGTCAAAAAGTATAGAGAGCAGAACCCACCGAGGAGTCAATAAATGTGGTACCATCATGGTATTCAGTATATCCCACCAAATAATGTTATTTAGCAAATTCCACCCAATAACATTCACAAAAAGCATATGCCTACAATAACCTCTGCATCAACTTCGCAGCGTTTCTGGCGTTAAATCCACCTTTAGGATATCTACCTCATCAAGGCACACATAATCTGTTACGGTAAATGAGCCATGAGGGATTCCTATGAACATAATTGAACAAGTGCCCGTTTGTGAAATAAATACATTAAAATACACCTTCAGACAAAAAAGATCGGTAGGGCAAAAGGCCTTAGGGTATAACACTCACTCGTACATATCAGGAGCGGTGCCCCTTAGGCTCGTGGCAGGGGGAATTCTTCACGCCCGGAACGTCTAAAAAAAATGTTTAGAAACCGAGTCAGCTAACAACTTAATTTTTCTTCTTAAAGGCTCTCTCAGAGGCATGTAAACCAGGTCAGAGCAAGTGGCGACAGTGTAAACAAAAGACTATACACGTAGCCGATTGACTCACTATCTTCCCGGCGGCTGCCCTCCAGAGTACCTAACGCGTCCACATCCACGGCCCGAATACACGGGAGCCGAGGAAAAACGCTGATTTAAATGAATGCGTGATCAACGTTGGTTGCGATCACGTGTTCGTTCGTCAGTTCCTAATGTTTAAAGGGGCCAACCTGTTTACAAGCCTAGCTCACTGCGTGTGTGCAGCGTCTGCCTTTGTTGAAAAAAACTTTATTAAATCGACAGTATGTAGGAGTGAGGCATGCACAAATTGCAAATATATCGTTCTTGCCTATTGTGTTAACAAGAAAAAATCACCACCTTTGGCATTTAAGAGCAAGAACTTGCTCTCGTCAGTTACTAACAGACACATTGTGTTTGCTCAAAAATAAGCAAGCAGCCAAGGGGGTTTGTTTTCCTTTATTATAAAAAAAAAAATAATCCAAAATCGCTGAAAAACATTGATATATACTACCTGCAGTGACTGCCGATTTAAATCATACCGCTCCTGATATGCACGAGTGAGTGTTATACCCTAAGGTCTTTTGCCCTACCGATCTTTTTTGTCTGAAGGTGTATTTTAATGTATTTATTTCACAAACGGGGACACTTGTTCAATTATGTTCATAGGAATCCCTCATGGCTCATTTACCGTAACAGATTATGTGTGCCTTGATGAGGTAGATATCCTAAAGGTGGATTTAACGCCAGAAACGCTGCGAAGTTGATGCAGAGGTTATTGTAGGCATATGATTTTTGTGAATGTTATTGGGTGGAATTAGCTAAATAACATTATTTGGTGGGATATACTGAATACCATGATGTTACCACATTTATTGACTCCTCGGTGGGTTCTGCTCTCTATACTTTTTGACAATAATTGTTTTTTGTCAATGACAGTCAATTTGGGAAATGTTTAGTAGTTTACCCCTTCTTTTTCTTTTTTATATTTATTGATACATTACAGATCTTCCATCCCTCACGCTTTGGAGAGGACGCACGAGGAAATACCTGTGCATCGGTTACATTCAAGTTTGTAATCCGTTTTTTGCCCCGCCCCAGTTGGTATCGGTGCCTTAGCGTGTGCCAAACCACGAGGCGAGGACTGGTTTGGTCCTGACGAATGCTGAGCTGATTAGTGGCTCTTTATAGCAGAAACATGTCGACCCTTGTATTTTTATGTATAGGACTTCTTGGTTCAAACTAACACAACCATTTGTATGCCCGTTTTTCACCAATGTTTTTAATGGAGTTAGAACTACCCCTTTATTAAAAGAATTTCTCTGGTTTGGGGAGGTGTCCACACTCCTTTTAATTCACTTTTTCAACACTGTTGGATACTATTTTACGCATTCCAAATAAGAACCCAATGAAGACAACTGGCAACCGACTTTCAGTTGGTGCCTGAGGGTTCTTTTTCCACACAGTGCATGCAAAACCTACCGTATTTCTGTCTTCTCTGTTTTTGTACTTTGGTGGTAGTAACCGAACTGCTTTACTGCCTTTTCTCCTGTACTTGAATCTCCTTTTTTTGTTTCCTCCACTTCGCCCTAACCAGTAAAGCACAGACACTGATTGAGGTCCACTGAGCAGTCACGTACTGCATGCAGAGGCAAAATCAGCACAGAAGAGTGATCTGGGTGTGAGGTTCAGAGCTCATGCTTCCACCCAGAATGAACCTGAACTGAAAACACTGTGAACCCCAGCAAAGAGCCCCCGGGAAGCCCAAAGCTGCCCCAGCCAAGAAAGCTGTCGAGTCCAGCAAAGCCACCAAGGCAGCATGCCCTATAGCTGTAGAATCTGCAATGATGAGTGGTCTGGGCGGGAGGCTTCCAGCTCATGCCTCTGCCCAGAAAGGCTGATGCTGGCAGAGTGTCACCAGAAAGGAATACACAATCATGCTAAGTGCAAAAGACCCTGCTGCCTGGCGCAAAGAATAAGTTAAGGACGACCCACTGTGCTCCCATACACTACCCCAGCACAGAATCGGTGGGTGAGAACTGCAATGCACTCCCCTCAAGGAGAAAAACAGGATGACTGTGCAGCACATTCATAAAGATTATCACTAGATGGCAGGGTCCGCTGGAAGAACGTGTTGCTACAAATCTTCAAAGCTGGGTAAGAAGAAGATTCGCCCACTTTGCTGCAAGGCCTAACACAGAGCCCCAATCCAAAATGACAGCTGTCTACAGCACGACTTGGGTGAATGTTCAGGGCCTGAGGTCCTCAGCACACCAACAGTCTCCTTGGCAGCATGTATGTGGTGCTGAGCCTCAGGGGAAACGAAAGCAGGTCTGTCAGTTGGATGCCTCTCTGTACAGGTGGAATTGCCCGAGAGACTCCTTGCCGCCAGGTGGCAGCACCAGCACCTTCTGGGTGGAAGAGCAGTGCTCGCCGAAGGTGAGAATACCCCTGCAGTCCATAGTTACCACCGGTTGAACAAAGCGAGGCAACACCAGAGTTCAGGGAGAAGCCAATGTGTGTTTCCTATGGTGGACTTCTTGCACAGGTCTTCTTGCACCGCTCTTCTACTGACCCAGGGTCTAGCAGGACACCACCGCTGCAGGGCAACACCTGGCCTCGACACCGCAGGGATCGAGCTGCATATCGAATCCATGCAGGGTGGTGGTCTCAGGAGCCCCACTAGGGAGCCCGCATCATCGATGCGGCATAGCACGGCCCCTCAGACCACTGCTGTCCAAAATGAATTACTGAATAGTTTATCCATGTTCGAGGAACCTGGAGCATACTTTCATTCCCAACTAAATTTCATGGGTCATATGGTGTATGCATCTGGGCATCGTATGGGCCATGCGTGATATTTGGCCTAGATGGAAGTGCTCACATTGCTTTTCGTAAACCTGGCTGCCTCTTATCCACTTAACAGAATTGTTCTCTTGTTCCAAAGACCTCTCATAGTCTTCCTGGGTTTTTTGTTTTTTTTACTTGTTAGATATTTTGTTTATCAGAGCTATGTGAGCACTTGTACCACTGTAGACTAGACTAGTTTATTTGGTTAGCGCAGTTAATTAAAACCATTGCTATAAAATATCGACATTAGCACAGTTATCACTTCAAGAAACAAAACTGGAAAGATACACTGTCAGTTTTAAAAGGTCTATACGTATAAAAACAGTCTTATCGTTACCAGTGTTATCACACTGGTGCTTTCGCCCAAAAATAAAAATTAAGACAGGAGTTGCTAAACCAGGGGGCAAAAATAGTCTGTGATAAGTTTTTTGGGGTGGAGGGACAGGAAGCGCTGGGTCCGGGGAGGGTAAAAAGAGATTAATCAGAAGTCTCACAAATTTTCCAATCCTAGCGAGCGCTTGAATGTCTGTGGAGGTAAAGCACAGGGCCGTCGCCTCCCAGCATGACCTAACACCCCAATTTAAAAATAAGGGTTTTAGGAGTGATATTCTAGGGGCATCCATGGCAGGGCAACAGCACAGAAGATGCGGCCATGATTCGGTGTGGTATGTGCACAGTCTGCAGGCCCCCCCCTCCTTTGAGGGAGCCCATCTGTAAGAGGCCGTAGAGCACAGGCCTAGGAGGCGCACGAACATTATATTCTTCCGTGCCACTGCGTTCAGGTTTTCTAGCAGATAGAATTGCGGTACCCCAGGCTGGTATGAGGCATTCAGGGAAAGCAGGGCAGTAGGTGTATTTAAAGCCTGGAGGTCCGTCCGATGGGAGATTAGTTTCACCTGCTTGTTGATTACTTTTTTCCAGACTGAGTATGGAATAGTGTCTGAAGTTAGCATGAAATATTTCAAATGATCTGCCTCGCAATAGATGGACTGTCTTTGTAGACCCAGCTCCAGACGTAGTCTTGCCCTCTGAATAAATTTCGGAAGGTGAAAGATTTTTTTATAGATGGAAACATGGGCGTGGTCAAGACTAGCAGAGCAAGCACCAGGGAAGGCCTGGTGTCCATAGTTTAAGGCAGGGAGAAGTGTAGCTTTGATCACCTTCAGAATGGGTTCTGCGGAAGGGCCGCTTAGAGATTGGTTCAGTCGAGTCAGGGAGTATGTTATTGCACCAGCTCTTTTTTTCAGGACAGCTAAGTGAGCTGTTGGTCTAGAAGTCTTGCAGAACCATACTCCCAAATAATTATATTTTGAAGTTGGGTTGATCTTTGCGGGCCCAATGTGCCACCTTAGACTTCTCTTGTTCCTACAGCTACCGAATATCATCACCTTGGTTTTTTCTTGATTAATTTTTAGTGCATTGGCGGTATTGTATGTGTGGAGCTTACTTAGTGCTCGTTGGAGCCCCGATGTTGTCTGGTCCATTAGGACAATATCATCGGCATATCGTAGAATATGCAGATTCCTTTTTGCAAGGCCCAGCTTTGGCGGGAGAAGGTTGCTCTTTTCCAGGTATGTTCCCAGGTCAGCAGTGTAAAGATTGAACAAAAGAGGGGCAAGAACACAGCCTTGCTTCAAGCCGTCTCCGATGACAATTTTTCTGGAGACTGTCTTTGGGCCAGTTTTAATTCGCACCCAGGTGTTCTTATGCAGGGAGATTAGGGCTCCCAGCAGGCTCTGTGGAATCCCCCATTTGTCCAGTTTCCTCCATAGAATGTCGCGAGACACTTTGTGCTGCCTGTTGACTCAGAAAAGCCAAAGAAATGATGTTATCTATGGTGGAGGCCGAGGAGCGAAACCCTGTTTGGAAGTAAGGTAGAATGTTGTTTTCTGCTACCCAATCTTCTAAGAGCTTGAGAAGACACTGGGCATATGCCTTCGCCTCAAGATCTAATAGGGCAATAAGTCGGTAGTTGGCTGGGAGTGTGGAGTCTCCTTTCTTAAATATGGGGCATAAGATCGAACCTAGCCAAGAGTCTGGAAGCTGACAAGTCTTAAACACGTTGTTGTATAATGAGGCAAGAAGTGCGGCCCACTCCTCCAGAGCGCATTTGAATACCCCAGCAGGGAGGCCATTGGGCCCGGGAGCCCCATCGTTTTTCATGACCTTCAAAAATTTGGAGATATCAGCTGCAGAGGTCAACTCATGGATATCTGTCAGGGTGGGGTCGGCACGGTCTCTAAGTTCGATCACCAAGGGGTCCGCCGTGTCACAGCAGTATAATTGAGTTACATGTTGGACCCAGTCTTCTTCGCAAACTGCGTTCCCTCTGTTGTTATTCGACGAGCGGAGCTTATTCATGTAGTTCCAGAACTGGGACAGGTTTTTGCCCCTTAACAGGGCGAATATTTGTATCCACTCATTCTGATCTTTTAGTCTCTTAGCAGCCCATACTGATTTTCTGAAGTCCTTGCGCAGTAGAACCATGTTATTGGCGGAGTGTGCTGTGCCGTTCAATTTGTACAGGCGCTCAGCCTTCCTTAGGGCTTTCCTTTTAGTGGCTAGCTCTGGGTCATAGGTCCGCTTCGAGCGCGGCCCGTGGGATTTATGTTGAGCCTTGGGGCCCGTTAAGAGATCTTGCAATTTTATAATGGCGTTATCCCATCGACGATGTAGGTCAGTGATAGAGTTGTGCCTGAAATTAGGAACCTGTACCACTGAACATACAGGGGCAATGGCCTCAGAGGGCTGAAAAAACAAAAAAATGATGGGTTGAATGCATGATTTCATCTCAGGCACTGGTACTCTGGGATGCATCCTAGTCCATCGTGCTCACTAATACACCTCAGGCAGCAGGCTCCAGCTATACACGAACCAACCTTGGTCCTTTTACAATAGGAACAGCCCAGCCTGAGCTGCCAGCCCAGGTAGACTTGAACAGCAACACAAGCAACCCACGACCAGTATCGGCTGAGATTTTTTTAAGTGCCACTTCCATCACTTTGTTGTTTGATGCAGTGTGGTACTAACATGACCTTTATACTAATCAAATGGCGACTGGCCTCTTGGGAAATTAGAATATTAGACAAGAGGCGAAACTGCAAATGTCCTGATTTGCCTATAAATCAATCTCGGCTTCCTAGAGTGAAGAGCTCCTGTCGTCAGCAGCTCCGCGCAGCCTCGCGCGGCACGTCACTGCGCGAGGGGCTCCTGGAAGCCTCCACGTTGCCGTGGAAGCAAGGGCTTTCTACAATTATAGAACTGGAGTGTGTGGGCAGAGGAAACCACTGCAGGATGTGACTGAGCTGCGAAAGGAACACATTAGTGGCCAACAAGTGCTCTAAAGGAATGGAGAAGACAAGTGATTAGGAAAGGGCCATACAGCAGGAGTGTTTTCCGAAGATAATAGGAAAGACTTTTTGTGGTGTAAACAATTAGGGCATGCTAGATTACATGCAGTTGTGCAGTAAACCCTAACCGTTTGTATGGCCAATGGTTCGGATGACTTCTAGATAGCAGTGGCTGGCACTGACTTTTTGCTACATAATTTGCTCAGGGCTGATACACAACTTTTACTGGTATCCGTATTTTAAAACCCTTTATGGCCTATTTGCTTTACCGATGTTTTTGCCGATGCAAATGCCGAGGGAAAAACAAGGCACGATGAGGCGCCCAAGTCATTTCCCATACATAGGACATGCTAGAGATGCTCCGGGCGGGGGGAGCAGAGAAGGAGCGGGCTTTGGTGCTGCGTGGGGCAAACGACGGGGATGGGGCGAGAGGCGGGGGAGCAGGAATGGTGCAGGCGAAGCAAAGATTTGTTTGGGAGGACGGATGTGGAAACAACACAAAGCGAACAGAAGAGGGGAGGGGCTGTTTACGGAGGCAACAGCATCAGTGAGAGATGGAAAACATTCATTCTCATGGGGTTTAGTTGTTCACTAAATGTTATCATTGGAAGAATGCGAGTCAGCCACTGAGAAGGATGGTATAGAGGCTGTGCTCCTGGATAGGGACGAACACCGAGCGAGCAAGGCAACCCCTTGCATAAGAAACAAGCAAATGAGCGTCACACTAACGCCAAACGAGGGTAAGAAATGTGGGAGCTCTACACCCACTGTGAGTCTTTGGTACACAGCCTCCTTTGCTTTACTAACAAAAATTGCCCTGATTCTGTCAACAGGAAGAAACTTTGGCACAGTCTGCCTGCGTCTCTCGGCATCCTTTCTGCGCCAGCGGGAAATTCCACTTCAACAGTTAAAAATAGCGCAGGATCATGTTGCAGTGTAGAAGTGCCTGGAGACTGGCTTGTTTAAATAAGAAAAATGATTGAAATTATTGGAGAACATTCAACACCAACAATGAGCTCTAGAGACCCATTTTCTCCATGGCAGTTCAATTGATGTACAGAAGTCACATACCAGTAATTGAAAACAGTAAAAACCTGCACATGGTCAGCGGGAACTTCCACCAAGATGTAGCGATGTGACGCAGTCTTTAAATGTGGAATTCAGGCAAACAGTCCTGGATTCATGGATGCTGTGCTTGGGTAGTCTTTAGGCCCGGCCGGAATCCTCATTCACCTTCAGTCACTTGCTGCAACTATCAGAACAGCCTCCACTCATCAACATTAAGGATTCCACGCCTGTGAAAGATGCCTCAGAAGATAACTCCCACTGGAGGGAACAGAGTGAGAAGGAATTGCATTAGCCTGAATCATTCACAAAACCCTTGCATAATTAAAGACTGGCAATGCAGGTGTCTGCTTAATTCGGAGGTTGTTGGTGCAGAAACCGTATCCAAGTCGGGAGGGAGAGCAGATATTTCTTCTGTTTAGCAGAAATGCTCCACCTTTGATCTCCTGTGAGACATGTTTTTTTTTAGTCCCTGAGTGAGCTTTTCAGGTTGTAACCATAGCAACGCAAGATGCTCACTCGGTAAATCTATGATTTCCTGTACACACAAATTGTGAGTAGAAATGCTGAAAAAGGTCACTGCAGCCCATCAGAAGGATCTTGCTTGTAAACATAATCATTTGTCAAAACCCAGACTGCTGGACCACTCATCTGTCCTCCTGAAACAATGCCCTTCGTCTTTAGACTTACAAAAGGAAGCATGCTTTGTGCAGCTGAAAAAGATGCCTATTGGCATGTGATGGACTACTGGGTAGCTGATAAAGTCTTTTTCTGAGCATTCTTGCTCATATTCTTCATGCCGGATTTCTTACAGGGATCACTATTTCTGAAACTTCCTACAGAAAATCTCTCCTTGCCAAAGATTTCAGAATCTTCTGACAGGAAGTGCTACGTTGACCAAGGTAACATTGTTACCTTCCCCACATTGTCAGCTTCTTCAGGCAGGTAGGTTTGCTTGTAACTCAATATCCGTACATTCCTGCAGAGAGTTCTGCCTTGGCCAAGACGTCAGCTCCTTCATACAGGAAATCCCACCTTTTTTCAAATAAGAAACTTTATTGATTTTATGGAATAACAGTGAAAAACACAAAGGGCCACTGACGAGCATTATTGACGCTCTTCTGCACAATATACAACTATGACTGCCGAGCTTAATTAATCTGGCCCAGCAAGGTAATCTCCCACAATGCTCCTTCAAGCCAACAATACTCAGTTCCCTTCCCCCTACTGCCGTTCTCATAGTACACCTCCATTGGGCTCCGTGTGAATTCCTCTGTAGTGTCCCCATTCCCTCCAAATTTTTCCATGATTGTGTGGACAGCCACAAGCGTAGTATGAGCCAAGTGCAAGGTTCATACTATGGTCCATGTTCCTTCTCCACCCGCTCCAAGAGCGGACCCTCGAAACACCTCAAGGACTGTGTTAAATTGTGCTTAGCTAACACGAAGCCATAGCAATGTTCTCTTATTAAGGTCTCTCTCTATATCTGCCGTGATATGAAGTAGGGTCAGTTTAGGGTCCTTAGGAAGAGCCCAACCAAGGACCGTTCCAAAACAGGTCAAAACCCCGGTCCAGAATGACTCGAGGGCGCTTCAATGCCATATGGTATGCATAAAGTCTCCCCTTGAGGTGGAGAAGCGGATGCAGTGTGGTAAGATGATCGCTCCCATTTTCCACAACCACTCTCTGGTAAAATAGGTGCAGTGGAGGTATTTCCGCTGAACTGCTCGGAGTCTCGTGGCTGTCGCTGACTCATGTGGGGATCCCAGTGCGTCCCGCCAGTCATTGTCCTTAAGTGGACCCAGGGCGCGTTCCCTCGCGCAGTATTGGGAAGAAGTTAGGGGTGTTGCTCACTAAGGGGCTCTTTTTTTGAAGATGTTATGCTCTCCATGGGGTTTAAGCAGTATCTTGAGTTCTAGAGGGTTACATTCCCTGAGCATGTTGATATTAGACATGTATGGCATAAGGGCATGTCAAAGTTGTAAGTACTAGTAAAACTGACTGCGTTGAAGGCTTTGTCTTGTGGTACATAAATAAATAATACCCTATTTTTGAATGTATAAATGAATAACAGATAGCTCAATAAATAAGAGTCAAGATTCGAGGTAGTAGGAGTTTCGCAGGTTTATTACAGCATAAAGGACAGGAACAGGACAACCTGCATAGGAATAGGATGGCAGGGCCCAGCAGCTGCCGGGGCTGGATCTGGGATGAGCGCGCTAGCATTTAATAACAATACACAAGCATATATAGTAAAACAGTTGCATTACAGTACATATGATAGGCGGAGCAGTGGGTGGAGCAAAGGGTGTGACGCGTAGCAGTCGCGAAAGATAAGGGTGAAAGTGGGTGTAACAGGGCGTATACATAGACATGTGATGCAAACGTAACAGAATATGTCATGAATGGGGCGGAAACCATGGAGGGGGCTACCTAAGGAGCCGGGACCTCTAACCTGGTGGTGCGCGCAAGCTGGCAATGACGTATCACTAGGAGAAGCTGGGGGCTATGAACTCTGTGCTAGGAGCAGAGACTGAAGTCTGGAGAGTCAGGGCGACATGTACCTAAGCAGTATCTAGTATCTGATGTTTAGAGAACATGTTGATATAAACTAGAAGTCAGGAGGGGAAAGGCTAACTTGATTCTAAGACTGGAGCATGCATTATTCTACATGTAGTGCGTGATGAAGAATACGAAATGACCATTAAATACAGTATTTCTCTTACATGGAGCCGGAAAGGCTAGACAATGACGGAAACTATTGATGCAGTTCAGTAGCTTAGGAATGCAGAGAAGGAGGACTGAACTGATAACTGAAACTATAACATACTCTTGGCAGACTCAGAGGCAGAGCCAGGCTGAACCGGGCACTGCGAGGCAGGAAGTAAGTGAAGGGTCGAGGATACAGGTGGGGGCTGTATCGCTCCTCAGCGAGGGCTCAGGAGACAGGAGCTGAATCTGGTGTCCAGGCCCTTTTGAGGCCTAGAAACGGGGACTTTACAATGAAATAACGTGCACACTGAGAGACGTGGCAACGTAGCTTTACATAGGCCTGATATTCGTAGTATTCACGAGGACTGGAAACTGACATACTAGAGGTGGACACAACTATAATTGCGTCTTGAATCGAACATAGGGAATACATATGCATATTTAATCATGCACACATAACATATGATGGATGACACGTAGGGACACAGAACATGGCAAAATTTACTTTTCCACATTCCCTCCTTGTCACTACGTTTCCATCAGGAAACATCAATATTCATGATACCATCTATCATTTCATACAGTATCATTTGCTCGTCTCGAATTATCCTGGAACGGGATTTAGAACGGGGCTTGGGACTAGGAATACAAGAGGTAGCACAAATGCCGCAAATCGCAGGGCCACATTGTATACAGAGGCAGCAGCTGAATATGATCGCTACTGCAATACCTAGAAAGGACAATATTTTCCATCCCCATGCGGAAATTATATTCCAGAACCAACCGGACCATGTCCAGGTGCCTGGATCTTGGTGTATCAGATGGGCAATTTTATGGAGTCTGGTTATAGCTGAATAAACAGACGGTGCGTTATTTGGAATAAAAATGCAGCAACTAGATCCGATGACTCTACAGGCCCCGCCCCTATCGGCCAGTATGACGTCAAGGACGAGCCGATTCTGTAAAACGACAAATCTCATAGCAGATTGCTCTTCAGTTAAATTACCTAGAGCAGAGGCAGTCTCATTTACTACAGCTTCGAGGTTTCTTGTTAACCTACGGATCAGTTTACTATTCTGGATAGGTCCTATAAAGAAAAAGAAACCTCTGTTGAAATCTGTATACTGTTCTAGAGCAGTTTCAGTATAATCGACAATTGGGGACTCCCTTCTATGTCTAATGTGTACTAGATGTGTGTTTCTGTGATAATCAGATGGGGCTAGGAAAACAGGTGGCAGTAGGAAGGCAATGTAGCAGGTTCCCTCCCAATCGAGGGGCAGACGAACATATGCAGTTTGACCACAAATAAAATAAGAATGACGTGAAGCTTTGAAAATAGATTTCCCACTGTCACTATACTTGACAATAGTAGTACAATCACTATGTCCTACATGTACAGAACCATAACTTCGGACACATAATTCGCCTTTGACTGGTAATACTGAAATAGCAGGTAAGTCTGGAGTAGTATCAGACTGAACATTCAGGACCATGAAATTCGAAGAATAGTTACCTAAATTATACACTTCATTTTCTAGATCTAAACCTGTTCTGTGGGGGAGACCTTGCTTGTCTGGGAAACATGTACTGTTAAGAAAAGACATATCTGTTGAGGATGACGTTAACGTGGACCATGCTCCACACGAACCATTATGTGAAAATGGATAAGGAAAAAGTGGCAGAACTCCCTTCGGTATCTGGAAAGGGGGGAGTCGACCACACACCCAACAATTAGTGGCATTGCTGGTCTGGTGTGAGTAATGTAACATGCGGATAAAGGAATTATTTCGCATAGCGAGGCGGTAAGAGAGTTCATGAGGAGGCAGATCACTAAACGTGTGCTCTACTGTAGCATTAGCAGACTTATTTACATGAAGAACTGGAAGATACAGGTAAAATGCATAACTGGTGCAGGAAATCATAATGCTGAGAAATAATATGAAACTTAGAAAAACGATACATCGGATTGAGTTTTGACTGACTCTCTCACTATGGGGGTCTATTTTATACATGTCAGAAACAGTCTAACCGTTTCACCTAGGGGAGGACTTAGACAATCAAACTGACTGACTTATTTTACTAGACCGGAGTTTTAACTTATACTCCTGTTGCGGAGTTTTCTCTAACAGGGGGGGTGTAGTAACATTGTCTTTTGCGGGACAGTCCTTAAAAATGGTGCTTTGGCAATCCTTCAAATCCTGGGAAATGTTCTTTAAGACGGGTTTCAGTCCATAAAACTTTTTTATATGAGAAAGGTGCACCCAGCCTTTGCGACCTTCCAACTTCACGGCTGTACGGGTGGTGAGGAGGACCTGTCGGGGCTCCTTCCAGCGAGGCTCCAGCGGACTTGATCTGTCAAAATTCCTCACCAACACCATGGATCCTGGAACGATTTCATGCGGTGCCACCTCGGTATTGTCTGGAAATGCGGCGGCAACCTGTGAACGACATGAGTTGAGGGCAGACATCAAGGAAGCTAGGTAATCTGTCAGCATATTACTTGAAACATCGGTAATACTTCGGGGTCTAGGAGTACCCCACATATTTGGGGGGCGGCCGAATACGACCTCATACGGGGACAGACCTGATCTGGAATGTGCGACCATGCGCATATAAAATAAAGCAACTGGTAGAGCTACTAGCCAGTCCACACCTTTCTCTTTACACACTTTTGCAATTCGGATTTTCAGAGTCTGGTTATGTCTCTCTACGAGACCGGCTGCTTCAGGATGGCGTACACAATGAAACTTCCACTGGTACCCTAACAACAGGGAAACGTGCTTCATGAGTTCAGATGAGAATGGCTGACCGTTATCAGAATATACGACTCTAGGGAGTCCATAACGGGGGAAGAACTCACGAACCAACTGCTTGGCAGTGGTCGCGGCTGTGTAATCTGGGACTGGATATGCTTCTGTCCACCTGGACAAAGCGCATACAACTACAAGGACATACTTGAAACCTCGACATCGCTCCATCTGAATATAATCCATCTGGAGGACTTCAAAAGGGTGGTCAGGGGGCTGGAATCCACCTTGTTCCACCGGGACACTTTTACCTGGATTAAACTGACAACATATCATACAGGTACGGACTTTCTGCTTGGCTGCAGCTCGTAAATGCTTGTTGAACCAAATGTTCTGGATACTGTCTAACATAGCTTTTTCTCCTAAATGTGCTGGACTATGTGCGGTATTAATTATGACTTGAACCATAAGTCGGGGAGAAACCATGTGGCTCTACCCTTCGTTAACCATCCTTGATCTGTCTGGACCCCTCCTTGTTCGGACCATTTCTTAATTTCATCGGGAGTAGCGTGTAACTGGATATCTATGACATCTTGAGTAGGGTCCTTAACTGTCATACATGTAGTCGAATCTGGAGTATGTGTCTGATTAACTGGAATGTCTGGAGTCTGTGCTGTAAGCTTGGCTGTGCGATCTGCTAGATCATTACCTTGGGAAATAATGTCAGTAACTTTCGTATGTGCTTTGCACTTCATGATAGCGATAGATGTCGGTAAATGTATGGCATCTAACAGAGCTTGAATAAGGAGACCATGCTGAATCTTGGTTCCATGAGAAGTCATGAAACCTCTCTCCTGCCAGAGCACTCCGAAGTCGTGTACGACTCCAAATGCGTAACGTGAATCCGTGTAGACATTAACTTTCAAGTTCTTGGCGTGTATGCAGGCTTGTGTCAGAGCAACTAGCTCTGCTGCTTGAGCGGACAGGGTGTCAATACGGTGTGTCTCAATAACTTCAGTGTCAGTAGTCACTGCATACGCGGCGACTAGTTCTCCTGTACTAGTTCTCATACATGAACCATCCACATAAAGTGTCAGGTCGGGGTCTGGTAACGGAGTATCTGTCAGATCTTGTCTTGGCTTTGTCGTAATGTTAACTACTTCCACGCAATCATGTGTGGCTGGATTTGAATTAACTGATGGTAACAGTGTAGCAGGATTAAGGATGTTGCAGCGTCTGATTTCTATGTGTGGCTGGAACAGTGTCAATTCATAACCTGTTAAACGTGCAATTGTCAAGTGCTGAGTTTGTGTTCGGTTCAAAAGAACTTCCACAGAGTGTGGAACCTGTACTGTCAGGAAATGTCTTAAGACTATGGAATCACTTTGCCTGATAGCTAGTGCTGTGGCTGCAACTGACTTGAGGCACGCAGGCAGAGCCTGGGCTACAGGATCTAATGTGCTCGAAAAATAAGCACATGGCTTGTATTGTCCTGCTTGATCTTGTGTGAGAACAGATAATGCTGTACCTTCGCGTTCAGTAACGAAAAGTGTAAAAGGCTTACTGTAGTTCGGTGTCGCTAGAACTGGAGCTTGGCATAGGGCTTTCTTTAACTCATTGAAACTAAGTGTATGTTCAGATGTCCAAGGGAGGACAGTCGATACGGCTGCCTCCTGTGTCGTTAACTGTATCAGTGGTTTGGCTAGAAATGCATACTGAGGAATCCATTGTCTGCAATAAGAAGTAAGGCCAATAAAAGCACGTACTTCCTTCTGGGTCTTGGGCTGAGGAAGACTCGCTATTAACTGGATACGGTCTGGTGTCAACTGCCTACCCCTCTTGGACAGTAAGTGTCCTAAGTATACCACTTGCTGGACACAGAATTGAAGCTTAGAAGGGGACACCTTGTGCCCCATCTCGGCTAGGAAATACAAGACTGTAAGGGATGCTTGCTCGCAAGCACGTTCAGAACGGGCTGTGATCAGTAGATCATCGACATACTGGAGCAGGGCAGTGTCAGTTGGCATGTGAATGTTGTCTAGTTGTCTCTTAAGTGCTTGACTGTAAATACTAGGACTTTCTGTGAAACCTTGAGGAGCTCGTGTGAATTTATAGCTCCTTCCATTTAAACAAAATCCGAAAAGGAACTGGCTGTCTGGATGAATAGGAACACTAAAAAACGCGTTCTTGAGGTCGATTACAGTAAAGAACGTGGCTTCGGAATCAATGGCTGTTAATAGGGAAGAGATGTCTGGGACAACTGGGTACTGAGGAATAATACACTTATTAAGCTCTCGTAGGTCAATCACTAATCGATATACTGGGGGTGCATTTGGATCAGTACGTTTCATGACTGGAATGATCGGAGAATTACATACATTGGAGTCAGTTTCTACAACCACTCCTTGAGCAATAAGCTCGTCAATAATTTTGGATAAGGCTGCTACAGCCTCAGGTGGCAATCTGTACTGTCTGATTCGTGGTAACACTACACCTGGCTTGAGAGTCACACGATAGGGTGTGATTTGCATGTAACCTACATCAGTTGGACCTTGCGCCCATAAGTGCTGTGGAACATTAGACAGTCTTGAATCAAAATCTCGTAATACATAGTGACCCTTAAAGTCACGTAGGAACAATCGTATTCCCTCTGGGGAACAGCATATAACTGCACCTAACTCTTTCAGTGTCTTAATGCCTAATAGATTTTCTGGACATGACTTAGTAAGTAACAGATCAGTAGTTCGGGACAATGGACCTACTTCTAGAGAAACTGGCTTTGAAATTTCATTTACGATAGGTTTTCCTGAAAATCCAAGGGAAACATTTCTTGAGCCTGAGAGCGGAGCCCCTGGAACTTCGGCGTGACTAATTGTGGTCCTACTTGCCCCTGTATCAATCAAAAACTTTCTGTCTTTCCCTAATACTTGACTATGAACATAGGGACCTTCTTGATCTACAGGTATCTCGATGAGAGGCAAGCCTACCTCCCTCTCTAGGCTGTTTCATGAATACTGTTGGTACTCTGGATACTCAGACTGTGCATACTGGTACATCTGCTGTGTGACGTGCTGTGTTGCAGCGATAGGCTGCGGTGCTGTAACTGTCTGTGGCGCATTCTGTGGCTGAGGAATCTGTGAAACTTGTTCTTGTCTAGGCGGACGTGGTCTTTCTTTAGTCTTACCAGTAGCTATGTTGTGTTTCAGAACTGCACACTCGTTTATAAAATGACCTGGCTGTTTACAATAATTGCAATTCCCTTTAACGGGAGCTGCAGGATGACTGGCTTGATTCGGACCCCTCTTCTGACTGTCTTGAGGAACAGATTGTGCAACTAGTACTTTCATTTTCGTGTCTTTCATACGTTTTCTTTCATGTTCTTGCTCTTCTCTGATTCTATTCTGGTGGTATTGGAGCATCTGCAACATCTGGGACGGGGTATTAGCTTGCCAGGTACTTTCGACTTTCAGAACTCGATTTTTAATTGGTGAACTTGAATTCTCGACTAATTTAGTAACAAAAAGGTGAGGGTATGACTCACTACTTGTCTTGAGGCCACTGTTGATGCTAAAACATTTCTCGAATCTAGAATAAAAATCACTAATATCTTCGTCTTGTTTCTGTTTACAGGCTGAGATTGCATCCCAGTCTTCCTTTTTAGTTGTTAATAATCTGGGTAAAACTTGAATCAATAATTCAGGTAATTCTTTACATTTATCTCCGAGACCGGTACCTGGTACTCGTATCTTATCTTCAGCTTCTAGGACTGCCCAATCGATCTTTTTCTCTCCCACCTCCCAGTCTTTTTCCTTGAGCTTTTCATACACCCCTGCGGGCAGCAGAACCTTTAACATTTTAATTATATCTGGATACGTGTATTCTCCCATACGGAGCATGTCTTTTAATTCTCTATGGAACCCTGCTGGATCTTTATCATGACAGGGAATTAATTTCTTCATCTCCAGAAGTTCCATCTTTGTGATCGGAGTGTATACAAACACTCGCTGCATTTCGCCACCCGTTCCTCTAACTGGGTGGACTTCTCGTAACGGATTCTGTCTGTCTATGTAAAATGGTTTACTTTCTGGGGGTGAGACATGAACAAAATGCGGGTTCAGAAACGTTCTATATTTGTGGCGCTGTTCTAGAATGACACTAATTAAATCGGTACCTAGACCTCTCCATCTATACTGGAGTAACTCGTTCAGGATATCATGTAACGGACCTGGATCAGAATGTTGACCCTCATACAGAGTAATGAGGTGCTGAATCATATACATACCCACCAGTCGTTGCTCGGCTGGGGGCATTTTCAGAAACATTTGTGCCACTATTTCGTCTGGAAAAGTGGTAGAATCAGTAATCCATCGGACTGCTGATCGGGCTAGTTCTTGTTCATGCATAGTACTTAACTCACTGTAACCGATTCGTGATTTCAGAATGTGATCGGTAGCTTGAAATACTTGTTCTAGAGAACCTTGTTCTGGTGCTGGATGATGGAACGTAGACTTGGGTTCTAGACGTAAATGGCGATCTGGAAATCTAGGTTGTCCTACATACGCTATTCTGGCGGAATTCTCGTCGTCTAACTCTTCAGTATCAGAGTTACTTTCTTTCTCGTTTACTTGTGCTGCTTTACGTTGTTCGTGTAACTTTATTATTTCTTTACGGATTTTCTTGTACATACTCTCCATAGCACCGATAGTCTTGTGCTTACCCTCGGCTATACTATTACTCCACTTCATCAGGGCTTTCATTTCGGCCTGATTTTTGGACGGGTAATCTTGTTCTCTTATTAGACAATTAATCAGAAACTTTAATATCATGAGCTGGGTCTCAGCTTTCCTTTGGGACATGACATCACTAATACTTTCTGGATCTTCCCCTGTACGGATGAAACGATATATTCTGTCTAGATCTTCTTTCATATTCGGTAAGGTGACTAGATACTCGGCCACATTTCTTACGCGTAATGAATATAAAACCATATCATCTTCGCCTGGGACTGGGTCATAGCAGCATTCGGCAAGGGATTTTCTTATTTCTGCAACAGACAGTCTGGGCGTACGTTGTGACGCTTGCATATGTAATTCGGCTGCCGTTAAACGCTTATGTGGCGGCGGGGTTCGAGGAGGACCTCCTCCTGCGGCCCCTAGACTAGAATCATCAACTGATGCTTTTCGTCCTGGCAGGGTGGGAAATTGGAATGCGGGCTGGACTTGTATGGCGGGCTGGACCGGGGGGACCGTAGCAGGTGCTGCAAAGGGTGCCCCGGTGTCTGGAGGAACGGGAAGTGCCTGATTTACAGGGACTGGTGGAGCGGGAACAGGATTTGCATATTCTGGGACTGTGTCGTCCAAATAGGACGAGATAAAAATATCAGCTGCGGTTGGTTTGTGACGTAACTTGATCGGAACTAGTGGTGGCGGAAAATTACTGGCTGCCTCCGGGGTCGCTTTTGGCAAGCCCTCAGCAAGAAGAGGATACATACCCTTAATGAGGGCATTCCTCTGTCTGTCTGACTGTTCGGCTTTGACTTGTTCACCTATCTCGATTAGTTCTTTTTCTTGTGCTCGTTCCGAGGATTCTCTACTTAATTCTGACTTTCTGATTTCTTTTTCGGTTCTTTTATGAGCTTCTTTACGCCATAGCTCGATGGCATCTTTCTGTGATTGTCTGGCTTTCTTTTTCCATAATGCCTCTTCTACTCGCATGATGCACTCGGCATCCCATGTACCCGATACGGGCCATCTATACTTTTCTTCTAACTGTTTTGTATACTCTACCCATAAATCTAGATATAGTATGGCACTTATGCCATGCTTCTGATACATAAAATGACCTGGACTGTCCCTAGGCGGGACTGGAACTGCTTCCTCTAACAAACCCTTTCTAGTTTTTAACTGACGTAATTTTGAAAACAAGGGCATGACTGGACTGTGATCTAGACACAATACAATACACAATGAACACGATACTTATTCCCCATTCATACCACGACATTAAAATACATGAAAAACATTTAGAAATAACAGTTCGAACAGAATACTACCTGGAATACGGAACACAGAATATATGACTTTATATGAATTTTCTCGAGAACAGAACTGACTGGAACAGAAACTAGATGCACTGCTGAAACAGTACGAAACTTACCGGTCTCATAAAGAGACACGTCAGGACCCGCATCCACCGAAGTGGACACTTCGTTTGTGTGTCTGGGTACCACCAACCCACGGACCAGAGTCAATTAGATTGACCCTGTCTAGATACTACCCCAGTAATGGTACTCACCGGGCAGCAAGAACGGAAGGCCTCGGACTGGACTGGACTGCTTCGACGACGGACAACGAACTTCGGACTTAAGTTACGAGTGGACCTCCGGATACCTCGGACCTTGGACTCTTGGCTTGGGCTCTGGTCGGGACTCGCCGCATTCCTCCACCGCCTCGTCTGGATGCTGGACCGCCTCCTCCGTCTCCTCCGTGGGCCTGAGGGATACTTGAAGCAGAAATATCTGCACATGCACGGTATGGTTCCGTCACGGCTGCAGAGGGTCAGGGGGCCGGCGTGGCTTCACCGGCGCGTGGGGAAAGGGCAAGTCCCTATTCGGGCGCCATTATGTGGTAAATAAATAAATAATACCCTATTTTTGAATGTATAAATGAATAACAGATAGCTCAATAAATAAGAGTCAAGATTCGAGGTAGTAGGAGTTTCGCAGGTTTATTACAGCATAAAGGACAGGAACAGGACAACCTGCATAGGAATAGGATGGCAGGGCCCAGCAGCTGCCGGGGCTGGATCTGGGATGAGCGCGCTAGCATTTAATAACAATACACAAGCATATATAGTAAAACAGTTGCATTACAGTACATATGATAGGCGGAGCAGTGGGTGGAGCAAAGGGTGTGACGCGTAGCAGTCGCGAAAGATAAGGGTGAAAGTGGGTGTAACAGGGCGTATACATAGACATGTGATGCAAACGTAACAGAATATGTCATGAATGGGGCGGAAACCATGGAGGGGGCTACCTAAGGAGCCGGGACCTCTAACCTGGTGGTGCGCGCAAGCTGGCAATGACGTATCACTAGGAGAAGCTGGGGGCTATGAACTCTGTGCTAGGAGCAGAGACTGAAGTCTGGAGAGTCAGGGCGACATGTACCTAAGCAGTATCTAGTATCTGATGTTTAGAGAACATGTTGATATAAACTAGAAGTCAGGAGGGGAAAGGCTAACTTGATTCTAAGACTGGAGCATGCATTATTCTACATGTAGTGCGTGATGAAGAATACGAAATGACCATTAAATACAGTATTTCTCTTACATGGAGCCGGAAAGGCTAGACAATGACGGAAACTATTGATGCAGTTCAGTAGCTTAGGAATGCAGAGAAGGAGGACTGAACTGATAACTGAAACTATAACATACTCTTGGCAGACTCAGAGGCAGAGCCAGGCTGAACCGGGCACTGCGAGGCAGGAAGTAAGTGAAGGGTCGAGGATACAGGTGGGGGCTGTATCGCTCCTCAGCGAGGGCTCAGGAGACAGGAGCTGAATCTGGTGTCCAGGCCCTTTTGAGGCCTAGAAACGGGGACTTTACAATGAAATAACGTGCACACTGAGAGACGTGGCAACGTAGCTTTACATAGGCCTGATATTCGTAGTATTCACGAGGACTGGAAACTGACATACTAGAGGTGGACACAACTATAATTGCGTCTTGAATCGAACATAGGGAATACATATGCATATTTAATCATGCACACATAACATATGATGGATGACACGTAGGGACACAGAACATGGCAAAATTTACTTTTCCACAGTCTTCCCCACCATCACATCTCCCAAAGTAGACACCTTAGTAAGATTCCACTGTCTCAATCCTTGCAGTGCCCATACCTGTTGGAGCAGGCGTTTTTTACATGAGTTGTTTTGCCCACCCCAAACCTATGAGCTCAGCTTTCCAGACATTTAGCACCCCTTTCTGTGGCGGAGGAGAGGTAGCACATTCAAACCTCTGTACAACAGGTGTGGGATCTGGGTGTCCTGTGGAGCACAAAGTTCAGAGGCATATGCCGGGTCATCAAATCTAATACACCACCATTCGTTGAGCACGAGTGGGAGACGTTATAGTATTAATAGCATCCCTTAGGGCACACTGTGTGGCGATTCTTGCCTCCAAAATTTAAAGAACCAAGATTAATGAACTTCTTTTGAACAAACAAGTTTTAATCCATTGTACTTGATTTTAACATTTTAATCCACATATTCAGCTTGTAACATTATATTCAGCATTATTTGCTCCAATGCATTTCGGACCATAGTCCTTCATCGGGGAGCATCTAAAAAAAGAACGACATACAAAAATGATCTGTATATATTCCTAACCTATTAAATCTGATGTGTACAGTTAATAAATTGGAAAAACGTGTACCAGGACGAGATTATGTGACAGCTAATTCGTGAACTAGGGCTAATATAAAACCGAGTGAGAAATGACCATAGTATCATGAGTGACTTTTGATTTAAAGGTATAGACATAACATCGACTTCTAAAACGGGAGAAAAGTGAGCTTTGTTATGGCGTTCGAAGGCGTGGGGAGGCTAAAAGTGAAAAGTGAAAACTTCACCGGGTCAGTGCAAGAAACCTCATCATAACAAACTACATTCAAGCGTGTCCGAATTTTAACCCAGCGTTCAAAACGATTGAATTTCAAACTGACATGCTAAATAAAATAAAGTGAAAATAAAAATAAAAACGGGTACTCTATAAACTTACATTAGAAAAAATCACGACGGATTCATACACGTACGTTCAAAACGCTCCGCAGTGGGTGAGTGGCTGACACGGAAGTGTAAATGGGATCGGATACATGTGTCACGTGATCGGGAACTAGAGCTAATCAAAGGACTATCGCGGAATGTGTTAAGTTGAAGTGAATAACACGGTGTACCTGCACCAATTGGTGCAAAGGGGAATAATAGGTAAAGATGAGTAAAAATGAGTAGAATGAAGTGATAGTTAAACTAAGGTTCAAATATAACATAAATGCATCATATGAGGAAGGAAATATAAGAGATCCTTAATATAACAGCAAGGAGAAATGTCCAGAACCTGATGTCCCAACATAGGGATGTCTACAAAAATGTCTATAGGTAACATGAAAATTCGATCCGTTCGTTAAGCCCATGTGGCTTCATTGATTGGAGTCTGTATATCGAGTAATTTTCTCTTTGGAGCAGTTGTTTGTTATTGTCTCTTCCCTCCACTTTGTTGATGACTTCCAAGATGGTATATTTCAATTGGGAAACAGAATGTTTCATTTCATTGAAATGGGTTGCTACTGTAGATTTTTGGTTCATGGTACGAATGTTGGATTTATGTTCATTTAGACGTACTTTTATTTTGGGCTCAGTTTTTCCAACATAAGTCTTTCCACATGGGCATTTCAAAAGGTAAACGCAATTGTTGGTATCACAAGTGGCAGTAACTTGTAAATGAATTTTATGTCCTTTCATGGGATGTGTTATTTCTGTACCAGTTATTATGTTGTGACAATTATTGCAGTTGTTACATGGTCTGGTATCACGGGATTGAAGGTTCAATGTTTTGGTCTGTTTGAAGATTTCTCCCAGATTTTTACCCCTGGTGTAGGCAAATAGTGGTAAAGACTTGAAAATGTCATTGAAATCTGTTTCTAATTGTAGTAGTGGCCAATATTTAAGTATTATGTTTTTATAGGTAGTACTTACATTTGAAAATTTAGAAACTACAACCATCCAGTCGCTTTTGGGTTTTTGTGTGGTTTTCTTCAGAATTTCTTCTCGCTTCATGGGTTGGATGGAGGTTTTTGCAGATTCCAAAATCTGATCTGGATATCCTCTTGAACGGAATCCAGATCAGATTTTTCTAAATTTTCTAATGTAAGTACTACCTATAAAAACATAGTACTTAAATATTGGCCACTACTACAATTAGAAACAGATTTCAATGACATTTTCAAGTCTTTACCACTATTTGCCTACACCAGGGGCAAAAATCTGGGAGAAATCCTCAAACAGACCAAAACATTGAACCTTCAATCCCGTGGTACCAGACCATGTAACAACTGCAATAATTGTCACAACATAATAACTGGTACAGAAATAACACATCCCATGAAAGGACATAAAATTCATTTACAAGTTACTGCCACTTGTGATACCAACAATTGCGTTTACCTTTTGAAATGCCCATGTGGAAAGACTTATGTTGGAAAAACTGAGCGCAAAATAAAAGTACGTCTAAATGAACATAAATCCAACATTCTTACCATAAACCAAAAATCTACAGTAGCAACGCATTTCAATGAAATGAAACATTCTGTTTCCCAATTGAAATATACCATCTTGGAAGTCATCAACAAAGTGGAGGGAAGAGACAATAACAAACAACTGCTCCAAAGAGAAAATTAATGGATATTCAGACTCCAATCAATGAAGCCATATGGGCTTAACGAACGGATCGAATTTTCATGTTACCTATAGACATTTTTGTAGACATCCCTATGTTGGGACATCAGGTTCTGGACATTTCTCCTTGCTGTTATATTAAGGATCTCTTATATTTCCTTCCTCATATGATGCATTTATGTTATATTTGAACCTTAGTTTAACTATCACTTCATTCTACTCATTTTTACTCATCTTTACCTATTATTCCCCTTTGCACCAATTGGTGCAGGTACACCGTGTTATTCACTTCAACTTAACACATTCCCCGATAGTCCTTTGTTTAGCTCTAGTTCCAGATCACGTGACATATGTATCCGGTCCTATTTACACTTCCGTGTCAGCCACTCACCCACTGCGGAGCGTTTTGAACGTACGTGTATGAATCCGTCGTGATTTTTTCTAATGTAAGTTTATAGAATACCCGTTTTTATTTTTATTTTCACTTTATTTTATTTAGCATGTCAGTTTGAAATTCAATCGTTTGGAACGCTGGGTTAAAATTCGGACACGCTTGAATGTAGTTTGTTATGATGAGGTTTCTTGCACTGACCCGGTGAAGTTTTCACTTTTCACTTTTCACTTTTAGCCTCCCCACGCCTTCGAACGCCATAACAACGGTCACTTTTCACCCGTTTTAGAAGTCGATGTTATGTCTATACCTTTAAACCAAAAGTCACTCATGATACTATGGTCATTTCTCACTCGGTTTTATATTAGCCCTAGTTCACGAATTAGCGGTCACATAATCTCGTCCTGGTACACGTTTTTCCAATTTATTAACTGTACACATCAGATTTAATAGGTTAGGAATATATACAGACCATTTTTGTATGTCGTTCTTTTTTTAGATGCTCCCCGATGAAGGACTATGGTCCGAAATGCATTGGAGCAAATAATGCTGAATATAATGTTACAAGCTGAATATGTGGATGAACATGTTAAAATCAAGTACAATGGATTAAAACTTGTTTGTTCAAAAGAAGTTCATTAATCTTGGTTTTTTAAATTTTGGAGGCAAGAATCGCCACACAGTGTGCCCTAAGGGATGCTATTAGTTTTCATTGATAGCACTATTGTTTTGGAAATACTACTCGTCCACTGGGCAGAGGACGACACCTGGGACCACCTACTCTACCATTTGAACATTTACTTTATAAAGAGTTGACCTAACGCTGTGCACTTGTCCATCAAAATTCATATAGACGTTATAGTATGACATCATGTCTGGGGTAGGAATGCCTCTATCAAATGTGAATTTAAAGCATTTACACAATGCGATTAGTAGAATCACGTTATACCACAGCAAACCCCCCAGTAAGGCATTAATCTTAGTGAAAATTGAGGTGGGAACAGGGTATGGAAAGTTCTGTAGGTTGTAGAGTAGGCAGTGAAAAGTCATCAATATTAAAAATTGCAGTTCTACCAATGAAAGGGAATGTGGACCAGTACTGGACAACCTTGAGCATGCTGTCTAGTTTGATTAGCTGCCTGGCTCTCTGAGGGTCTTTTGAGACATCCCCCACATATTTAAAACCATCAGTAGGGTTTGGATATCTTCCGCCCATGTTGTGGGTGTGGGATGGGTCCATTGCATATTTCAAGACTTTACTGTGCTGATTTTGAGACCTGTAAAAGCACTGAACACCTACAGGATCTGGAGGAACCAAGGTCCTGATTACTCTGGGTTGGCCAGGACCCACCCCCCCAGCATGTCGACAGTAAGCTGAGCCTCATGGGAGAGCTTATCGTCGTCCCTCAATCGCTTGACTGGGAGGTTAGCTAGTAAGGAGATTAAATCAGTAGGCTCCGGCGCCGCAGCCTATGAGTACACGTCCGTATAAAAGGTTGCATATCTGTCCATTTTGGGATGCTCTCTTGGAAACAAAGGTCCCATGGTCATTTTGGGGGATGTGGAGTCTGCACGTGCTTGTAGGTATTACAGCAGAGCCGGTTCAGGGTTTTACTCGGTTTATCTCCCCATCAGTATATGCGGCTCTGAGCAGCCACCAATTCACCAAAGTTTGGCATAGGATGAACTGCGAGTAAAGCAAATCGCAAAGAAAGACCGGGTCAGAGGTCAAGCGTATCTCTTGCTCAAAGATGAGCATCCCCATATCCTTGAGCTCCCGCAACATTCATCTTTTCAACCCTCTCAAGTGGCTGAATAGTATCCCTTGCAAGGTGGCTTTGAATGCCTCCCAGAGTATCCCCGGTAAAGTAACCGATCCAACATTGATGAACATATAACCGCCAATGGCTGACAGTACATGGTCTCTGCGCATTGGATTACTATGGCGGCTGAACCTATTGCAGCCCCATCCATATCATAAGGTCCATTTGGGAATTATCGGGCAGGCCACGCATATGGATGTGGGCCTTCTTCACTACATAGAACTCGGCATTAGGCATCACAAATGTGCAAGAAGGCCCTGTGAGCTGCTGAGTAATGTAAGCCCTCTACAGAGGATGCAGGTGATGCCACACATCCATGATGTCCCTTTATCTCAGGAAGGTAGCTAGGTGTGTAGGGCAGGAGTGGCCACTCGGGTTGTAGGATGATTTATCTTGTGACACGCTGACTAGCCCATTCAGGCCCCCACCCAGTACTCAGGGGCTGGTAGGGAGTCCCAAAAGGAGGTTGCTAAAGAGCTTAAGAAAGTCTAAGGACTGCGGGACATAGGCGCTCCTCAGGGAGAGTGGTTTGCCCCAGATGAGCCCAGCACCGTTCCTGCCTAACTTGTTGTGTCTCATGTGTGTAACTTGGAAGGGCATGTGCCCTAGAAGCAAAATTGCCACACTCCAGGAACCTATGTTAACCCCTTCAGTGCTGATGACAAAGCCAGCTCGTCATGGGCGTTACCTGCGCTACGCAGATGACGAGCTGGCTTTGTCATAAACAAGCCATTTTTTTTTCAGCGCACAGCGGGAAAACGCGGTAGCGTGGTAGGGGTTAAATCCTGCATGGAACACCTGTGAAATATCCTACTCTCCCCACCCCCTTCCAGTCAGAAAGAAATAGTTAGTATCCACCAGGTGAGTTTCCTTTAAAAATAACTACTACATCAGGGTTATTGTTTTGGGCATCTCTTAGGATTGCCCCTCTCTCTATTTTATCAAGGAGATTATTATTTGTTCATGTTAGGATCCTAGCTGAATTTTAATCCCCACCATTGTGTTGATCAGTCATTAGGGGAAAGGATTTGATAAATGCAGGGCTGTTTTGGAAATGTCCGTGGGGCGTGAATCAAGTCTTAAATTGTGTAGTCAGGAACCCTTTGTTTTTAACACCACAACTCCCCTCCTCACCCAACCATACTCCTAAAACTGGAGGTACCTGTCACGTCATAAACTGGTGATCAGGCATCTGGGCCCCATCCTGCAGCTGCTTTATTCCACAGGCCTGTACGTATCCCGCGGGCTGTACCCTTGCCATCAGCGCCTCGTCCGCACCCTCAGGCAAGCCAGGTCCAGCCCTTCCACGCCCCTGTCAAAGATTGCGCGAGCATCGGATGAGAAGCACCACAACCAGGACCCCGTGGCAACGCGAAGCCAGGCGGTTGTCTGCGCACTCATCCCCATTGCAGGCGGGGCAGCTACAAGTGGATTATTATGGATTTTGGTGTCGTCGAGCACGGAGCTTTAGTTCTTTGCCGCCGCCATTTTAGTTGGCTTGGCCAAGCCCCCTTGAAATCCCATCTTGGTGAAGATGACTGCTTTGATATTGGAAGTCTTACATTGTCAAAGATATCACACCCTCAAAACTCTAAGGGGCTCATTTAAAGATTAGCGGGCTATACTCCGCTCTGCAATGGCAGTGAATGAATGGATTTTATTGCCCTGACAGACTGTAGTCTGCAATAGTTTGAAATATCCCTGCATAAATTTTCTGAAATCGAGTGAGTTGCAAGCAGACCGACCTACCTGAACAATCTGACCGTGTGATGAAGGCAGCGATGCAATCATGGTCAAGGAGACACTGCCTAGCGGAGATCTCTCTGCCTTCAAAGAACACACCGCCACAGCTGCACATCTAAAGGCCCTGAAGCTTTTCTGTGCTGCACCATGCTCAAAGCAGGAATTGGCTTTTGAAAAATTAAAAATAAATGTCCCTGTGTTGTTGTATACGTATAAATTATTTTAAAAGTATTACTTTATTTATTATAGGCTTGTTTAGATGTTTATTTTTATGCTGCACTTAGTTTTCAAAGAAGGTCTCTGTTGAGTGGAATTCTACAGGGATTTAGAGCCTGGCACCACCGAGATAACGCTCTTCCATGTAACCTTGTGGTCTTTTCGTTCATTGAAAATAAACTTGTTTTCCAGGATTTGTGTCTGCGTTTACTTTGGAGAGTCACCACAACAATTGGTGACCAGCAACGTATGAACCTATCGAAGGCCACAGAAGAAAAAGGAAGATAACAAGTACTCTTGGAAGATAAAAAAAAGCGAAAACTACGATTTAATTCTCACATCAGATTGACTATCAACAATTACTTGAGCTGTAATCAGCGGAGGCCTTGCATTTCAAGCAACATGCAACTGACAAGTCCTTTTAAGACAAAATCTAACGGTAATCTGCTACGCATAGCTCAAGTTGGCTTCTGCGCATGAGTAAATCTCCTGTGTAATCTCTGGCAGAAACATAATGGCTAGCCTGACTCTAAACAAAGTGGACAAACCAGGAGTCTGGTGGAGTACCCTGACTGCCAAACACTAAAGAAGGTGTTAAGTCCTATCTTGACAAGTGTCAAGCCTTCAAATAAAAGGTCCTGCCTTTAACACAGTGTTACAATCTTTGTAGCGGAAGTCGCATATTGGCTAGGGTGCCATAAACCTTTATCCAGTAAGCCTGCTTAAACAAGTGGTTCTGAGACTTAACTAAAAGTTTTGCTTTTGCCACACTAAGAGACATCATATAAGAATTTCATCCTGACCACGAAACCGGAGCTTTCAGACAAAGAGAAAGTACTGCTTTGACCAAGATGGTCGCAATTACACTGTGCAACAAAAGCTTTTAAAGAGTGAGCAACTTGTTCCAGGCCCCCAATAGTGCAGAAAAGATCCATATGTCCCATCGCTGTAACTGTGCTGAATAGAACAGTACACTTTGTTTTCCAGTAGCATTAGATTGGAAGACTTCAGAACTCACTGTCTCGCATTTTTTTAATCTTGTTTCTGGCCATCAGATCTTATCAATCTCAAATGGGAAATGGCCTTTACAACGCAGGCTGAGCCACGAGGGCTGTTTGCCCGAAAGTGGAACCATGCTTGCCTTAACCACGTATACGTTTTAGGACGTGGGGGCTGAGATCTAGGGTTCAGGGCGGGACGTAGTTTTCAGGACTGGGGGGCAGATTTAGGGATCAATTCAGGGGGTGCTAGGTCAGAAAAGTTTTTAGAATGTGGGGGTGAATTTTAGGGCTCAGGTTGGGGGAGGAAGAGACAGTTTTCAAGGCTGGGCCAGTTTAAGGGCTCATGGGCATGTCTGAGGTGGGGACGTTTCTAGTACGTGGAACTGGGTTTTAGGGCTTCGGCTGGGGGGGGGGCTGGGGTGTGATCTTTACCATGCATATCCCTTTACCAGTCATGCCTTTCCCATGAAATTACATAGTAAAGGTATGCGTGGTAAAGAAATGGATTGTTTAGGCGCATTCGTTGTTGGGGCCGCATTGTAGAGGCACCCATGGTTTAGCCATGCGTTCTTCTATCATACCACCACTTCAAATAGGTTATTTTACCAGATTCCCAATCCACTAAGGCACCAGGCATGGCTGCCCCATGTCCCCTCTCCTCTTTGCCATGGCCATTGAACCGTTGCCTGTGTGGATACGGTGCGATGCCCAGGTATGAGGGTTACACTGGGGCATGGTGATGGAGGGCAGAATAGCCCTACATGCCATTGATGTTCTACTTTTCCTGGCTCGACTGGCGGAGGTCGGACCCCCACATCCTTTCTATCTTTGATTCCTTAGAGGCTGCCTCCGGGCCCAAATCTCTATTGATTCCTCGTAGAAGAGACCACAGTGAGGAATCATGGGACCTTGCCCTCCCGATCCGGCTCCTGAGTTTCAAGTATCTTGGAATTCATATGCCCTGGGAGCCCTATCTTGCCTGGACGCTCAACATCCGTCCCCTTACCAACACAATCCAGGCTGAATTAGACAGATGGTCCAAATTGCCACTCTACATAATGGGTAGGGTAGTCCTATAAAAAACGATGGTCCTTCTATTCCTTCTCTTTGTCCTCCAAAACCTCCCTTTCCATATCCCCAGCTAATGGTTTGCAGCCATCACCACTTAAGCAAGGACACTTTTGTGGGCCAACAAACCCTCCAGATTCTCTTTCAATAAAACTGTTAATCCACTTACAAAATAGGCCTCGCAATGGCTGACATCCGTCCTTATTACTGGGAAGCTCATACCTTGGTGGCGAATAACTGGATGTGTGGAGGGTGGGTGGATCCGGCCTTTAGGGTGGAGGTCTCTTTGATAGATTTCAGGACTATCTTGGGCATGCTGTACTGGACACCGGTTCCCAAGTCACTCGTAGAAATTACCAGACCAGTCTTCCATTCCTGGAGGGGTGGAATGCGCTGGATGGGAGTGGGCTGCTGACGGATGCTTGATAATCCTATGTGGGTTGGGAGGTGGATGGGCCGAGTGGCAGGTCTGAAGGGATTCAAGGGTTGGGATAATATTGGCATATCCAGACTGAGCAACATCTGGGAAGGTGACTACATGAAAACCTTTTAGGACCTTCAGACCAAATTCTTTCTCAATCAAATCGCAATTCTTCCATTACCTTCAGCTGCATCACCCCTGGTCTGATTACGGGGAGGTGCTGGTGGCACCACCGGACTACAACCCCCTGGAAGTCAGATTACTGATGGGCACGCTGGCCAGGGGGGCAAATTCTCAGATCTACAGAGCCTCTAGTGAATCATTCCCTGTGGACAATCACAAGTTTGAGGGAGAAATGGGAAGGGTGGTTAGGTCCACTGGATGAGGCAGAATTGAGAGAGACTTGAATGGCATCATGCACCCCAGCCATTTTGGCTCAGCTACAACTCATCTGCTTGAATATATTACACTGTAGCTACTACAGACCCAGGTGCCTGTTGAAAGCGCCAACAACTCTGGGAACCCACCTGCCCCAGGTGCGAGAAGACCTCAGCAACTTTTAACACATGGTATGAGAATGCCCCATCATACAGAGATACTGGCGAACCATCTTCACGACACTGCCTGAGGTACTTGGCCTGAGCATAGAGATATCCCTCAAGATCGCACTACTTGGCCTTCTGGAGGACCTGAAAGGCCTACGAGGGGATCGAACCCTCAATCAATCAATCAATCAATCAGGGATTTGTGAAGCGCATCAAGGCGCTGGGGCAGTGGGGGTGGTTTGAGCACCTCTGTATCATCTAAAGAGTCAGGTCTTGAGGCTTTTCCTGAATGCTTGCAGTGTGGGGGTTCGCTGATGCTGAGGGGGAGTGTGTTCCAGGTCTTGGCTACAATGTAGGAGAAGTCTTCTCCTTCCGCTCTGGCTCTGCGAATGCGTGAGATTTCAGCCAGGGCACGGTCGGCGGAGCGGAGGCTTCTCTTGGGTGCGTAGTAGGAGATTCTTTCATTGAGGTATTGGATTCTTTCTTTGATGGCTTGGATGGGGGCATTACTGGCTAAAAGGGACTTGGCCAAATAGTGGAAAACTCCAGTGGTCCCACTGCTGCAGGAACGGAGATCAGGCATGGATGGCTCGGCCAGATTGAAGGAACCCATTTACTTCGCAAGAGGTTTCCCCCAGAAACATTTGAGGCTATGGGTGAAATGATGCTCCTATTACGGACTAATTATCACAACGGTCAGAGGCCTGGGGGCGGGCAGAGGGAGGTCTGTGGGAATTTAATGAAGTCCCTTGTTGGATTCCCTGTGTGGGCCCTCAAGGTGAATGATCTAGTTGTGCTTTTGTTAAAACCAATAAAATGTAAACTCATATTCAATCTGTCCTTACATCATCCTCTCAAAACACACACAGGCTTTAAGTAACGAAGCAATTCTGAACGTAGCAGGGACTGCAGCTGAATCAAAACAATTCGTCAAAATCCCATTAATCGAGTGTAATAGAAGGCTGGAAAAAGTGTTAATTACATTGTGTTTTTGTAGTATTCTTTAGGTATTAGCTTTTACATTGGGGAGTCTTAAGGCTGGGACACTCGTCACTAAAGCTCTATGGAATCTGTGGTGCTGTGGTTGGGGTTTGAATTGTTGGAAAACACAGTCGTGAGAAGGCGCTCACCTGTGTGCGGCCCCCTCGTCAGAGGATCTACAATAAACATAATGCAAATGAGTTCTTCGTGTTGACTTTTCTCTGGTTTCTACAGTTTATGTGGCAACGAGGATGGGATAAAGAACTCTTCAACCGTTTTACCCTTGCAGCCTCCTGAAAATACACTGTGTCAAAACCTACAAACTCAAACCTGTTATCTGACACAACATAATTATGTGAAACATGTAGAAAATGCATCCTTCAAAAACTCCACAACTTGATTAGGACTGGGATCAGCAATAAATCAAACTGGAGACCACTTATTGTAGTAATCAAAAAATACAAAGGAAAAGCAGCACTGCATCGGCCAGGAATTGAAAGGTCCCACTAAATAAAGAGGATCCTAGAAGGAAATTCAATAGGTTGCAGAGAGGGTGTGTTAACTTTAAGCTTCATCTTGCACTCACTGCACACCTTCTGGCAACCTCCTCTATGACCTTAGCCATACATGGCCACCAGAAGTCTGGCCATGCTCTCCATTTCCTTAGAGTGTAACTTAAAGGACCCTCATGGACACTTTGAAAAGCATTGGCCTTAACTGTTCCGGGAGAATCGAACCTATCATCGCGCATCAAAACCCCATCTCCCACTGGTACGTCTTCTGCTGTTTTGACAAAATACCTGAAACTGGCATGTACCTTTTCTACTTAACGCTGCCCATCCCTGACGAAGACGACAACCTGTTTCAAAATCTCATCCTGCTGCGCCACTTCATACCATACCTGCTATTCACACACACTTGTTCCTCATCCATAGCTCCAGCAATACAAATCTCCAAATCATCGTCACTCTCATACCCAAAAGACAACCTCACCAAGAAGTCAGCACTACCATTTGGGTGATGCAAATGAGTCAGATTTACCAAAGCCATGCTCGGCCTCCTTATGTGGCCCTATGTGACTTGATAAATCTAGATTAATGCAAAGCAGCGCAAATCGATGCTTTGCGTTTCTCTGCCCCAGGGAGGTGTTCCATGGGTGGAGCCTGGGTGTTCCCACGCATCCACCCATGGATTTTGGCACATTCCCAGATTTACCATTACTGCTAGACCTTGGAATGCGTGAAAAGGCTACGCCTCTCCAGGTGATGTGTAATGAGGAGAACTATCTTTATTTTGCCTTGTTTTTTCCTATTTCTATGTGTGATGCATTCTGTAACATGCATAGAAAGAGGAAAATGCCTCTGAGGATTTTTTTTGTGTGCAGGTAGGTGCGCCTTCATGCACAAAAACAATCGTGCCTTCAATGCAGGCACCTTTACACCACAACGCACGAGTGCCTGCGTTGGGTCCTAGGTAGCACATTGTGTGCCAAGGAAAGCACAGGAATGTGCCATATAACGGTAAATTCTGCATATTCCTGCCCTTTCCCGCAGCGCAGCATGGTGGCTTCCTGCATTGCGCTGTGTGAATTCTTGATAAATGTGCCCCTAAGTGTGTATGGTTGGTTGGCAACATTTTCTGCCACAAACATGGCTGTGAAACTTTTCTAGCACCTAACAAGACAAAAGTTATTTTTCAAGTACTGAGTAATGTATTTCAACATCTGTTAGCACTGGAGATGCCATTCCACAGTCACCTCAGCATCCCCGTTCTTGAGACAGCATGCATACAGTCTTGAGCCCATTGAAGTTCAATAAAATGTTAATTCTCTTGTTACTGTGTTACTTCTGCAGTTTTGTTCGCATTTAGCTGTGTGCTCAGGCACACATTAGCAAAATACCGCAATTTATTGCACAGTCTTCAAACTTCATTTCTTGCATGGGTTGTCATCTTTAACGTGTGTTTGATAACCACATATAAAACACACATACCTTTGCTTAAAAATAATCATTCATTTTGTATTTCCTTTGAGTTTGGTAATTTTATTTTTTGGAATACCGCCAACAGACTCCAGCTCTCCAGCGGACGCTGCAGAGATTTCTATGTTTTTCACAGTTTTTATTGTCTTGCCAACAGAAGGATGACCACAGAGAAGGTTTTGCTGATCGTTATGAGTTGACTTCTTACTGGTTGATCTCAAACTGAGAATCGGCCAGCAATCTGTGCAGGGAAGCAATGTGCCTGTCTACATTTTCCCCTGTCTTTTAATTCTTTTGTGCCCCTCAGTTTGTGATGATCTTTTGATGTATAGTCTGTTTTCCTGTAGTATGGATACACTGGCTGTTTTATTCTCTAACTCGTCTATGCTTTATTAGAAGGAAAATGCAAAGTGGCATTCTTTAGATTCTGAGCTGTTGCGGTAGGTGGCTCTGCCTCCAGGCTTTCTTTGGCTGTAACTCATGTCACAAACGTTCTGTAGAATCCGAGATGTAATTGTTGTGGCTTCAATTGTCGGTGAAGGCCGTTGGAGGACCACTCTCTCCTGCTTTCACAGTGGATGGCTCGCTCTTCGGATGGTCTACGACTTTTCCATGGTTATCAATTCACAATGCTACACGCAAAGCTTAAACCTAAAACTAAATGGAAAGGACAAAAACTGTGCATAAAATAAATGTTATAAGTACCTTAAAAATCCAAAGAAGAATCATAGGTGAGTGAAGGAGGCAGGGATTCCTCATCGGTATACTGTTTCCCCAAGTTTCGGACCCCAGTGGGACTTCATCAGGACACAAACAAGATCCTGGTTAAAACCACTATATACAAACAATAAAGCCTGTGCTCACTGCTAGCATTGATGTAACTCACGCTCCACTAATAACTCTGGGTAGGTTTGTAATGTGCCAGACAATGTATCTCCAGTTCCCTCTCCACAGATAAAATGTATGTAGGGCAGATATATGAGTAAAGCATACAAGATAATTATTAAAGAAATACAAAGATAAAGTAAAAAAAAACAAGTATATCTGTGTTGAAAAGAGGAAAATAGAGGAAAGTAAAAAAAGGTCGCAAAATACGGGGTGCTGGGAATCCTTGTGAAACAGTTGCTTCTTTTATTCCTGTGCACTTTCAACCTCAACATACGGATATGTTTTTTAATTGTTTTATTCAGAACCGTGATGTATGTTGTCCTATGATACAGTCCCTCAAAGATCTTGGATGTGGGTGTTGAAGATAGGTCACCCACAGGCATGTCTTCTGTATCACCCTTTCTTAGATCCTGGGCTTGGCAAATAGAGGTGACTCCAGCGCAGAAAAAGCAAAACCAGACATAAATTGAGTTTTATGCGAAAACATCCTGTGTAGGAAGAAAAACTTATCAAACTTAAAGCATTTGTAACAAAATTGCGACATATGGTGTAACACTGTTTATGCACCACAAGGGTAGCATAACTAGTCTCATCACAACCACTGCACATCCATTATATTTTGGAAATTTTTAATTGTTGTGCCTTAACAAAAAAAATCTTTGTTTACCGCTACACCAGAAGGTGGATACATTTAACTTGAATACCTTTGCTCCCCCTTGTAGGGCAGTGCACCTTTTCTTTACGTTTAATACCTATGCCTGAGTGTGTACCAATAACGCCCTCAAGCTCTTGATCTGTGGATCGTCCTGGACAACCAGACCACATTTAGGGACATTGGCCCAGACCCATCCTGCCACCCGTTGGTCTGCCAAGTGGTGCACCCTGCAGTGCATCAACCCGGCTGCAGAAGCAAACATCCATTTAGTCCCAAAGAACCCTATACAGGACACCTGGGGGCACATTAAATCAAATTAAACAATTGCTCTCTTCTGATATACAATGATAATATGGTTGAATCATCCCAGCCATGAGTATTTCCCGCCAAGCCTTGGTTCAACAATACAACTGATAAGTTCCTTTCTAATAAATCCAGGGACATGCCCAAACCCCATAACAGGATCAAGTCTTCCCTCCTGCTGAAACAAGGGATGGGTGGGAGAGGAAAGAGGACTCCTTGTAGTAGCTGTCTGGGCATGCTGCGACCAGTGGACCGTAATCTGCAGGGGGGCAGAACTCTGGCACAAAGAGACTGAAATGTCCATAGGTGTTATCAACCTCCTTTTTCATTCATTCCTCTACACCACAGTGCTGGAAGCCACAGAAGGCCGAGGCTGGAAACTGCCACAGCCCTGGAAGTTTGCTGGGCTGGAAGCACCCCGGCTCATCAAATTTGCTCTCACTGTCGCCTGGCCTAAAAGCACTGGTTCCATGCTGGGAAGTGCATGGAGTGTCTGTTCTTTCCATCTGCTTGGGGTCCATACAATAACATTTTCTTTCCTTTACAATGTTTGTATTTTCAGCTTCTCGCAGGGGTCTTCTCATGGGGCCAGATTATTACTAGATGCTGGAGTAGGAAGGGGTTGTGGGAGTTCATTGAAAAAAATCTCACCCGTTTTACTGTTGCCCAGAAAAAGCCTCCATCCAGTGCACTCATTGCATTCATTACCTAGCATCAAAATACTTCTTGAAAAGGCCATACTGCAAACCCACACCCTTCCACCAAAGCTCATCCCACTGATTAGCATGCTGCCTGCCCACCCAAAGTGCCGGGCATCTTGCCAGGGATATGAAGTGTTCTACAATTAAACTACAATACTAGGCTATGGTAAGTACATGTTTCTATCATATCGGGGACCAGAGGAGAGTTTTCCTGGTTCTAACTTTCCATCACAGAGTTCCATGCTTGCACCTATCTGCAGAAGTGGCTCACCCTGGCACCCACGACAGAGTGCCACAGCACTATTGGCTTTTCATGGGCTATCTGAACATCTCTGAATATCTTTATAGGCCAGTCTACCTACAACTGACTGGTTAGGTGCTACATGTTTTGTACTGGATTATATAACCCACACAACGGTGCTTATTTCTACCGAGGCGGCTTTTAGCCATATTATTTATTAAAGGTTTGTATTATTTTGTTCCATTTCCTTTTATACCAGTCAGCAAGGTTACTGGCAGCAAAAATCAATGTTCGTGTTTTCTGTACTTATGTGTGTTCACGTTTTCGGGAGTCTCAACGCAGACAGGAGATTCTGGGCTGCAATTGTAACAATTGTGAGTCTTTTACCACTTATTTCACGGGGCTTTATCTTATGGGTGAACCCAAAAATAAGCTCTAAGAGCATCCCTTTAGTACTTGACCCTCAGGCTAGCAAAGTCGAGCTGTCCAAGGGTAACTCGGAGAGATGGTGTTAGGCAGAAACTCATAACTCTGAAACGCACAGTATAATTCAATAAATAAATAAGGACCCAGAACTTTGACACGCAATGCAGTACTGTACATAATTATCAGAGGGCACCTCAGCTGGTACATAGTTCAAAAGGTAACAGTTACTGAGAGTGCAGAGACAGCCTAGGCTTGCTCTCTGGGGCAGGTATTATATTCTTACATAATGCAAGTTAGGACATTTGCTATCCTGAGTGAACTAGTGGGTAGTGCTATTTTATTACTCCCATGAGCACACTAACCATTGCAATAGATCGCGGTTAGGTAGAGCGTGTATAGTCCCTAAATGGTTGTTCTCTCCGAGTGCCTCGCTTTTGCCGAGTACCTTTCAGTCTTTGCTCTATTAGCAGGCTCAGTCTGTGAGTGATGGCGGGAGGCAGAGGCAGCATTGGTCCCTAGGGCAGCCTACGGAGCTGGATTGTGCTGACTCTGCTCCGGGCCAGCTGATGTTGCTATGGTTGCGCATCTGGTGCTTGCACTCTGGCTGGACAAATCTGTGCAGTGCCACACTAGTGTTGAAGAGGTTGAGGTCTAGTTCTTCACTCATGGGATATGTCTCGGACGCAAACGCAGCCCCACCACCCAAATAATATAAAGAGGCAATGCGGTTCATTCTCGTGATTAGGTGGTATAGCCTTCAGTTACCACTGACTATGTAGGGTAATCCTGACCTGGTGCATAACTCTTCTAGTGCTTCAGTACTTTAGGTACAACCACTTAATATGGTCACGGTTTCCGAGTGCCAAGTATTCACAGCCGCCACATTTTCCTTGTCAAGAAATCCACAAGGTACAAAAAGCTACAATTGCAGTTTTTGTGACCTCTCTGTAGCAAAAGGTGCTACTGACCCTGCATTCAACAGGGACACAGGTGTCTCAAGGTTTCATCCACATCCTAGCAGGGCAACTACTTCCGGAGTTGTGGGCTTCTTGCAGCTCTTCCTGCCTCTGCTCTTTGTGCCTTCTTCATGCAAGGGTGGCTCCCGCTCCCTTCCTCAGCAGCCAGTCCGCTCCTTCCTACAAGGCAGGCCCAAAGCAGCTCCTTCCAGCAGATTGCAGAACTTCTTGATCCTGAATCAGGTGAAGGGGAGTTGGCAGACAGTGACCCCCCAATCCTGGCACATAAAATCGCTTTTCGATCTCCATTGCAGTGAGTCATCAGATACTTGGAGAGCATTCCTGGCACACTAGCTTGTAGTTTCTGCCCCATACATACCAAGTTTGCAAATATTATTTGTGTATTCCACAACTCCAGTTCTGGGAACAGTTTCAAGCAGTCCCTAACTCTTTGCAAATCCCTACCATACTGATCCAGCCTTAGTCTTTGTCTTGCAGTGTCAGCAGGAAGAAGGGGTAGACCTTGGAGCCTCCTGTGAGGAGAGACCCAAAGTATAGGCACAAAAGAAGAGGCTTTCCCGCTTAACTACATCTTAACTTGTGGGTAACACTTCTGGGAAAGAAAAGAATGAAGCGGGAAGGGAAGAAGGGTTTTCCCTACAATACAAAGGGGCACTCAGTCTCCTATGCTGCACACCCTAGAGTTTGGCCCAACGAAGAAAGACCGCAGATGAGCAGGGAAGAAGCTCTGCAATTCTCATTGCTGACCGGCTCTCTCCTACCTTTTGCCTTGGGTACCACTACAGTGCAGGAACACAAAAAGGATTGTGTGACCATAGCAACAGATAACACACACACTCCGTACACAGCTTACCCCATGTACTTGTGTTGCATATCCATGCATCATCTGTGTCCCACATGGATGGAGAGGATCTGGCAGGCCAATTAAAAAACAAAATAGAGGCCAAAGGGCAACTCTCCCTGGCAGGTGACAAGAGTCTGTCCTGCCACTATAATCGATTGCTGCAGCCAGGCTGGTGAGCTGATGACGTCTCGCGCAGTAAGGATGGAGCACGTGGTGTGCTCCTCCAGAACACAGAGCACAGTTTGGGTGGCATCGCATGTCAAGGATAGCACTCAGGGAACACACTTGATTAGTATAAGGGCCGAGTAGAAAAAAATCAAAAACCAGCAGAAACTGGCTATCGGAAACTAGAGGCACGGGTGTGCACACTCCAGAGCCAAGCCAGGGACCGTTTCCATGCCAACAATACTCCAAATACGAGTGCAGATTTTTTTGTTTTGTTCTTGCTATCAGTAAACTACATGGTAAATGGTACTTTATGCAGTTTCTTCTATGCTGTGGTCGCATGTGACACAAATAATAAATACTGTTTGCATGTAGTATTCCTTGAGGAGCATACCTCAGACATGCCTGGTTCCTTGCAGGGTGGTTGTCTCACATTGAAGATTGCAGAGGGCAGTAACTGCTCCCCTGCCTCCCAGAGAGAGGGCAGTGCACAGGTGGAGGATATAAAGTGCTTCTATATGACTCCAAGTCGATTGACCATCCTCACAGAATCACACTACGACCTCTCTGTCTAATAACAAAGTTCACTCAAAAACGTCAGCCAAACACCCTAGGAGCAAGTTATCCAACAAAACTCCTTCTATTCCAAAAACTAGGCCACATAAACCAATAGTAGTGACAAAATCTCAAACGACGGTAAAACAGACTCAAGAATATCAATGCCTTTTTAAGGCTAGTATTAGCCCCTTGACTCTGTTGCAAACTGCCCCAAACGAGCAGTTATATGCGCCAAACTTGAACTTGGAATCTTCCGTCACTCAATCAGAAGAAGAAATTACTGTCCAGTCAACGCCACCTGTCGATAGCAGTAAAAATGTCGCCAGGAAAATGTTATTCTGGAACGTGGCGGGACTAGCAACTAAACACTTTGAAAAAAGTTTTCTAGAACTGATTGACTCGAACGACATTATTTGTCTTCAGGAGACCTGGCTCAACGACCCAATCCATCTCGTGGGATACAGAACATACTTCTCCCAAGCAATAAGGTCAAACTCAGGGAGAAGCAAAGGAGGCTTAATTACATACATCTCCAACCTCTGGCCGTGTCGTGAAATAACACCTGTACTACTCCATCAGAACTATCAGATCATCAACATCCAAGGAATCAATCAAGAGGTTTATACCTTTATAAACTTCTATAATAATATGACCCCAATGGAGTTGTCTAAGGTTTTAAACGAAGTTTCTGTGGAGATTAATGACTTAAAAACAAAACACGCCAAAGTCTCACATACAATAATCTGGGGAGGAGACTTCAACCTTCACATATGTAATAAAAGTGACACCTCTATTTGTGGGATCATAGACGATTATGGAAACTCCTTAACTCACTTTACCCACACTGTCGAAGGTATTAAATTGCAGGCTATTATGTCCGAATTAGATATAGGGTTCGCGAACATGATAAAAACGCCTACAACCCAATTCACCTCAACTTTCCACGGAAGAGGCTTTGAAACTTTAATTGACTATATCCTGGTATCTATTAACAAAGCCACACGTATAAAGTCCTTCGAAGTGGACAAAAATGCACTTAGCGACCATTTCCCACTTAGACTAACGTACTTAGAACCAGATCTTCGAAAGAAAACAGATAAGGCCTATCCTGGTTTGCTACATCAGGAATCATTAACACTGGACAGATTGAACGGATACACCCTTAAATGGGGCAAAGTAGATCAAGAAACCATTAGTGCGAGAATAATTAAAACATGCAGTAATGAAATTGACAAATGTTTAGACCCCTCCACAACTTCTACAGAGATCATGAACAGCTATAACGTAATAGTGAAAACCATAAGCAACGAATTAACCAGGCCTAACAAACAAAATAATACCTCAAAAAAAGGTTGGTTTAATACAAAATGTACAAAAGCCTATTCTGACTTAAAGAAAGCCCTAACAAAAAAACAAAGAAACAGAGAAACAGAGAAGAGGTAATTAAATTGAGGAAGACTTATACGCAGGCAATCAAACAAAGAAAAAAGGAGATACAAGCTAACCTCTGGACCCAACTTCTAAAAAGTAGTACCCTAAAAGACAGTACATTATTCTGGGAAACAGTTAAAACTCCCTTTTTAACAGACAACAACGATGGTCCCTATTTGGACGTCGCCATAAACGCGGAGGATTGGGTGCAATATTTCTCAGGGGTTTTCGGAGAGGTCAAAATCAGAGACTCAACCTCCCCGGCTCCTCTTCCACCGGTGAAATATCCAATAGAAATACACTTCACAATCAACGAAACAATGAAAGCAATAAAGACTGCCAAAATTGGCAAAGCACCAGGACCAGACTCTGTTCCCATGGACTTCTACAAATTTCTACCAGATCTTTGGTCTCCCCTTTTAACCAAAGTGTTAAATGCAGCAAAGGATACTGATCTTCCTGACTCTTGGTCATCATCGATTTTGTTCCCTATTTTTAAGAAAGGCAACAGAGACTGTCCCTCCTGCTATCGCCCCATTTCCCTTCTGGATTCGGTCGGGAAGATGGCAGGGCGTATACTTCTTGACCGACTCCAGGAGTGGTCAAAAGAACAAGGGGTACTTTCAGACCTGCAATATGGGTTTAAGGCGGGCCTGAGTACTGTGGACCAAGTTCTGAATCTTACACTACTGGCTGGAAAATACGTAACTGCAAAAAAGTCTTGCCTACACATGGTATATGTCGACCTCACAGCAGCTTTCGACTGTGTGGAACATTCAAAGCTCTGGTCAATAATGCTGCAAATGGGGATTGAATCTCCCATAGTAGACTTTCTCCGAGAGTTGTACACCGGAGCCACGGGAAAGGTTAGATTTGGGACAGCAGGACAACTAACTAACAGCTTTCCAATTCAGAAGGGGGTCAGACAAGGGTGCGTGCTGGCCCCTTTCTTATTTACGCTCTATACTAATGGTCTTAAGGCAGCAATGTTAAAGGATGTTAAAGATCTCCCAGAAGCCGGTCGTCGGCAGATTCCAGCATTATTATATGCCGACGACGCGGTAATTCTTGCTCGAACACCAGTCCAGCTTCAGCGGGCTCTAAACAACTACTGCACTTTTATGACCAGTTTAAATTTAAAAGTCAATATAAAGAAAACTTACGTAATGCACGCCGGCACCAAAGGGAAAAAAGTGAAGAAAATCTACGTGGATAACCTGCCCCTTGAAAGAACCAACACGTACCCTTATCTTGGCATTACTATTGACGACGCGTTTAACTGGAAAGCAGCAATTAATTCCCGAAAGCTAGCCCTAATAAGAACAGTTGGCGCCCTAAAAGCCTTTTCTCTTCGTTTGGGAAGAAGACCCTCGAATGAGATGATTAAGATATATAATGCAAAATGCATTAGTACAGCCACTTTCGGAGCAGGAGTCTGGGGAACAACAAATGTTGAACAACTACAAAAAGTCGAAAATTCCTTTTTAAAATTCCTACTAGCTGTTCCAAAAAGTACCACCACATTTGGATGTCATCTCGAACTTGGGGTAGATCACATAACCGACATCATTAAGATCCAGCCTATCATGTTATGGCGCAGAATATGGGCAACGGATGAATGCCAGCTCACAAGAACAATAATACAGGACTGCATGAAATTAGAGAACATGACAAAGATAAAATGGCTGGTATATGTAAAATCCTTTTTCATTGATATTGGCCTCCCAAGATTTTTTGAAGACCCATCGTCCGTAACAGACATATCAAAAAAAGAACTAAAATCACTTTGTCTGTCGCATCTATCTCAACTACGGATGCTGAGCGAAATAGGAAAGCCATCAGTTCAACAATGCCTACTAATACAGCTGGCTCCAACTATCCAACCGTATTTGCAGTATGATCTATCACAATTTGAAAGACTTCTTCTCATTCGTTTCAGGTTTAATTTATATCATTTCATGGTTTTGTTTCCCATCCAGAATGTCTGGACTCATAACATTTCAGCGTGTCCCTGCGACCTAACGTCGCCACAGTCTACAATTCATGTCCTTTTCTTCTGCAAATTTTATACGCCACTACGCAGGAGGTGGATATTACCACTACTAAAAGTTATGAATATTCGTAGATGTCGCCCTGCCTATCTGGCGTTGCAATTTCTGGAAAATAACTTAATGACAAAATCTGTGGCACAGTATCTAAAACTATGCATTAGGCACCGTATGAACTTATAAAAATATGAATGAGTTTTCTTTTTTCTCTCGTTTAAAATGGATTTTTATATAATACTGTCTTGGTACAGAATGAATAATAGTTTTAAATATTTACTGTGTTTTTCTTCTTTTTATGTACTTTTATGGCTTTTCAAATGGAAAACCGAATAAAGATGATTTGATTTGATTTGACTCCAAGTCACGAAACATCATTCCCCACCTCGATTCCAGCCCTAGACTTTCATTTACAACTTTAGTGAATTCTGGGACTTGCAGTCTAGAGTTGCTTCCCTTGAATTCATTAAATCATCATACCTGTAAATACTGATTTGTAAAAGGAATTCTGAAAAGGCTGCATCCTTGTGGCCCTGAGCTCTCTGGTGCCCCTGCTACCACACGTATTAAGGCAGTCTCCACAGCTGCCACTGAGGTGCACTATTGACTTTCTTGTTGTTTTTCGACTGCGATATTATCCCTGTCTAATGCCTAATCATACTTGCCCAGCCTCCAGACTTCTCTTTATTGGCTGAAGCACCCTAGATGCCTCCTGCTTTAGCATGGGCAGTGTTGTAACTCTACTTGGACATTCTCCGGCGGCCTCCATGCTAAAAGTATGTTATGTTCTCTCCCCCCACATACTCCGGTTACCTGACTAAAGAAGGTAAAAATCAAAGTTCAGAGTTTAATTTAGAACTGCCAACTTTGGGGTTGCCTAGTGCGACCATGAATCCAGCTCGCTCCTTGATGACCAGCAGTCCATCACTGAATCTGTGTCAGAGGCTGATTCAAGGTCAGTTGCATTTTTCGAGCGGTCATTGATCCATGTAAATAAGGCTATCGGTGAGGAAGAACCTTAAGTCCAAGTTCAGGCTGAAAAGATGCCACCTGGTCCAGCTCCTGGACACCTCTTTGTCCCTTTCCTGCTTTATCCTGTCTCAGAGGGACACTTACTGTAGGTGTTTCCAGAGGTTTCTAGACAGGTAAGTAACAGCTGGTTCCATTTCCTGACGAGGCCCATGAGTCAGAGTGTATGATCCTGCAGGTCTTAAGAGCTCCCATGAACTAGGGCCCGGCCATATCTCATCTGGTCCCATGTCCTGCACCCTTTTCTGAAACTGTACAGAGTATATTGTGTCAGCTGGAACCATGCACTCCAAGGTTGCTGAAGCAGGCTACATGTGGCTATAGTATGTAACATATGTACGCAATGAACATGTCTCTATCAACCCCAAGACCTCACAAGGCCCCTCTAGGCCTGCAGACAGTAGTCAGGGCTTCTTTATTACCAGCTCTTGTGAAGCCCCCGCAGATGAGGCCGGCTGCTGAGCTGTCACCTGCCCGCTGCGCCTCCTAATGCCTTTATAGATTTGTGCTGATGATGATCGGATTCGCCTTGCACCGGTTCCTCCCGGGAGCACTAGGCCCACAAGTGAAGTCCTAATCCTGCGCCGCCTCATGTGCTCCGCTCCCGGCGGCAGCCGCTGCTCGTGTGCCCTTGGACAGGGCTTCCTCGGAGCGTCAGATCCCCCCGCTGGCCGCTGCTGTAAGCCCCGCTCTGCTCCATGCTCCTGGATTGATGCGCTCTGCTTCATTACCACTCGTGGCACTCTGTCTCCGCCACTAAAGTAGGCCACAGATCGCCGGCTCTGCGCCGAGTACGGCGTCTGATCCCCGCCATGATGAGTCCCTGGTCGCACCCCCTGTACCCCCGGCTCCGAGCGGCCTCGTCTCATCCGGCGCGCGCCCTCTTCCATCTTCTTCTACGCGCCATAATTGGAGCCCGCGGCGAGTCTGGCGAAGGAATCCCGGCCGGATGACATATTATCCCGGCTCCGTCAGAACCATTTAATGCTTAGGGTCCTCCTGACGGCGGCGCTGTCACAGGCACGCACCAGCCGCCGCGCGCACCCGCTGCTGCTAGATCAGCTTAACTTCTGCAGGGGTGAGGCCTGTCCGCGGCTGTGCCCGGCGGCGCTTGAAGGGGGTCCCAGCAGGTCGAGGTTCCTGACGGCCAGCCGGACCCTTACACAATTTTGTGCTGAGGTGTATACACGGTGCTCCACATGTTACCTGGCTTGGTGCATTTTCAACGCAGAGACCACCTACTCTTAGCTATAAATGCATAGATCTAACGTAAACAGAGACACTATTGCAAGGTTCACTTCATGGCAGCTTCCCTTCTCGCGGTGCATTGGTTCCTGTCAATTAGCCGCCCTTGTTACAGCCGTCTTTGTTACAATCCTCTTGAAGTATAAACAATACACCGTGCTTTGTATGCAGAGAGCACCATTTGTCCTATTCACAACAGCGGCAAATCACTCGCTGCACGCAAAGCCTAGACGCCCTGTTAGGAGTTGCTGCAGAGTGTAACCGGAGTGGGCTGCAGCCTGCACACTGTATCTGGGAGGCAGATGGCGTTCGGGAGGGGGGCAGCCCTCTCTATTCTCTGCCACTGAATGCAGCAGTGAGTGAAGGACCGCTCGTGGAGGGGCTACAGTCCATCCCTCCCCGGAACATCTGTTCCAGGAGGAGGCCGGGCTGGCAGAGCCTTGCATGTAGTCCTGGCACCAGAGTAATTCTATGCTTCTGCCGTGTGTGTTCTTTGCAGACGGAGAGGTGTGCTCTCTGACCTCACTCTCACTTCCTCGCTTATATCCCACCCACGATCCAATGACGCCAGAGTGTTGTGACCCCGCTGCGTATTTGTAGTTCCAAGGTCTTGGGTAAAAAACAACGACGAGTCGCTAATATTTTGTTTACTGCCTTCAATGGACACACCCGAGCGGTCCTTGCAAAAACATGTCCCTGGAGAGCACGTTTTACAACCAGGAAGCTATGGTGAAAACCTTGATTGTTAGAACGTGACACAAAGTTCCAACCGTGACGTTGCCTCGGCCTCCCCCCAATTACTTCAATCCAGCTGCACTCAGAGGTACGCCAGCTTGTGGTGCTGATGAGGGACTGTAGGTGGACGTTGCTAAGTTACCGAGATTGGAGCTAGGATGCTGTGTCCTCGGCAGCGAGCTGAAAGGCAAACATCCTCTCGGCGTCAACAATGCCTCATTTTCCTTTGTAAATATAACCCCAGCTATGTCTGAAGATGTTAGCTCAGGTGTTGAGCGCTTTTTAAAGAGATGTGTGTGTACTTGGCAAGTCCCCGATTCCAATGTTGCTCGGACATATTCATCCTTTCATTCTAACCTTTGCACTCTAGTAATAACGTGTAAATGTGCGATTTATAGGACAGTTGCTCCACATAAAGTATTATTAGGCCACATTAATTTATATTTGGCCACATTAATTTACAAAGACATAGCATAAACAGATGAATTCTATGCCAGCGAAAATAAATGTGGCCCAATTGCACGTTATTAAAATACTAATACTAATAAACGCGCATTCACGCCTTTACTAATGCAGTGCAAAGGTGAAATTCACGTATATTACCACAATACTGTAAAAGCGAGGGGAAAAACACCTTTCACTGGCTCACAGATTGCTTGTAAATATAACTATACACATTGAAACAACAGCACTAATAGTGCTATATCTGTTCAGTGTGATTTTAGCTTGCTGCAAAAAATGTAACTCCTTTCATCCTGGTTTTTGTTAAATGCATTTTGGTAAATCGAATGCACACGAAAAATGCCATGGTATAAACCCCATATGCAGAGTGTAATATGTAATTTTTTCCTCATTAAGACCAGTGCAGTAAAGGGGTAGCATATATTACCACACTACATTTATGTGTTTCGTCAAGAAAGTAAGGTCAAGGGCTATGACAGGTTTTGATTATTAGAACTGTGAGATAAAGCATAGCCACGATCTTTGTGTCCCCAAAGAGCCCTTTGTACATCAGAGGGAGCTATAAGGCTTAAATGCATCCTTCACAGAGTTATTGTGCCAGTAACAATGTCCCCCTAGTAATGCTTCATCAGACATGGATTGAGTCAGGGGCGAGTCCCCTTCTGACAGTTTTTTCTGCCTGTATTCTTCCCTCATTAGAATATTAATGGTGCCCGTAATCAGGACCTATTAGTCTGTTACTGAGCTAGGGATCATAACAGTTCTTGTGCATATTTATATTCATACTAAATGGCGTCATTGGCAACTTATACACAAGTTAGCGGACTGAGGACTGCTTGTCCTGATGAAACCCATTGACGGTTGCCAACAGGGTTGAAACGTCAATGGCTATAAAGGGCTTGACTGAATGTTGAAATAAGTTATTGAATGTTTCTTGGCCAATAGCACCCTTACACCTTCCTGAAATCTACCTCACCCTGACCCTTATTTTCCACCATCCTGCCATCACTTTCTTCTTTGAAATGTGCACCTTGTATTCGGCCTACTCGTAAATACGATTCTATTAATGTGTAAGATAAAGTAATGTTTGTTGAAAGAAAGTGACAAATAAGTTCCTTCTCTAAACGTCATGCCTGGAGTCTGTGGACCTTCTATGCGTGTACATTTTAAAATTAGATCCGAAATTATTTCTTGGAAACCACAGTGCCCTATTATTATGGTGGTAAATTCCATTAACCAGTTATTGAACTAGCGACTTGATCTCTTGAACCAGTTGTTAATCTTGGGGCAGATCCCGCCATCCATTGTGGTACCAGTATTAGAGTCCTCATCACCAGCTACTGTGCCCGTAAACCAGCTCCACCAGGCAGCTGTTGTGCTAGGTAGTTGATCCCATCATCCAGCTGTTGTGTCCGCATTACTGCCTTCAGCACACTGTTATTTTTCTGGTAACCATGTCTCTATCAGATGTTTATTATGCTAGTAACCAGGCTCTCAGGAGCCAGTTAATATGCCAGAATGTGGGCTTGATCAGAGAGTTCCTTTGCAGGTAGTCTGGTTGTTACAGTTTTTGTGCCAGTAATTATGTCTCCGTCAGACGATTGTTTTGTAAGTTCTCTTCTCTGATGAGTCTTCGTTTTTTGTCGTTTTTTTCTTAGTGGTGCTGCAGGAGGCGGGAGCTGCCCTCGGTTGACCATATCTTGACATATGATGGACCTGGCCAGCGCCAAAGACTTCCATTGGCAGACCCTGGCCCCGTTACAGAGCAAGAGGGTCTACTGCTCGCTGGTGGAGGCTGGGGGGCAGGTCTATGCCATTGGGGGCTGCGATGACAATGGGCAACCCATGGACTCTTTTGAGGTCTACTCTCCGGAGGCCAACCAGTGGAACTCCTTGCCCCCTATGCCTACTCCAAGGGCTGGCGTGGCAGTGGCTGCCCTGGGTAAGCGCATCATGGTGATCGGAGGGGTGGGGGAAAACCAGATGCCCCTGAAAGTGGTGGAGCTCTACAGCATTGATGACGGCAAGTGGAAGAAGAAGCGCTCCTTGAGAGAGGCGGCCATGGGAATCTCCGTCAGCGTGAAAGGTAACCACGCAGTGTAATGTTGTTGGGGGTCCTTGTGCTCACTTAGGAATGAGACTCTTGGTACTTTTGGTACTTACTGAAATGAAGACTTTAGTGCCCACTTTGGACTGGGTACCATGGTGCTTGCTGTGACATGACCCCGATGGTGTAACTTGTCAAATGAGGTGCTCACTGTAGAGTCAGATCTGTAGTGCTCACTTTGGAGTGAGGCATCTATTGCTGGTGGTGGGATGAGATCTGCGTGGCTCACTGTGGCATGTGGCATATGATGCTCTCTCTGGGATGAGATTTGCGGTGCTCACTGTGGCGTATGGTGATGAGATCTGGGGTGCTCACCATGGCGTATGATGCTCTCTCTGGCATGAGATCTGCGGTGCTCACTGTGGTGCATGGCGTATGATGCTCTCTCTGGGATGAGATTTGTGGTGCTCACTGTGGTGTGAGGTGCTCTCTAGGATGAGATCTGCGGTGCTCACTGTGGTGTTTGGCCTATGATGCTCTCTCTGGGATAAGATCTGTGGTGCTCACTGTGGTGTGTGGTGTATGGTGCTCTCTCTGGGATGAAGAACCAGGGTTCAACCCAGCGGCGTCAGGGACACGCCTAAGATCTTCGAGTTCACCTGTCTTGGTATTCAAAGACACGGAATACTTCTGGATGGCGTCAGAGACCAAGTTTATTAGCTGCAGCTAGTAACAGTGATCCTAGAAATACATCACGGTGTAAATTCTCAGGAGACTGCTCATTTTACTAAGGCGAGACATCTCCTTTTATATCCAATATTCACATTATAAATGTACACCCACTGCACAAAATTCTAACCAATAAGATACATTTTCAAACAAAGTATCACATAGCAAAAACTCAATTTACAGCATCCCAACCCAAAAGTTAATTATTAGGAATGTCCCAAATTCAATCTGTACTAGCCGGACAAACCTATAATTGAAAGCATAACCCATGTAATGAAGAAACATAAAAAAGAAACAGTAACAGATGCTGAACAAGATAAAACGTGTGCAAGGAAACTAAAAAGTTAACGATGTCCTGAACATTGATTGGCAATCTCAGATAAAGATCGATCAGGGAAATTGGCTTTGCGAGGTCAGTTTCAGGTGAAGAGGTCAGTTTCTTACAGTTCATTTCAGAGTCAAAAAGAAACCTAGTTAATGTATACATGAACTATGAAGGCCAGGCCACTTCGTTCGCCAGGTTACCTTTACAGGCCTACGTGAGGGCAACACAAAATGGTGGCACAGAACAAAATGGAGTCAGACTCGAGAATTACAGAACCTCAGGCCCTCCTTTTGCCATTACGTAGGCAATAACCTAAGACTCATGTTAATCTGAATCTAGGTCTATATCAATACTCATTAGGTCATCAAAGTGTTGCTGTAGCATCATTTAATTATTCAATACTTCTCTCAGGACAGGTCTCCGAACACACATAGTAGCACAAAGACTACAAATGGCGGGACCACACTGGATGCAAAGACAACAAGAGAAAAAGATGGCTAAAACTATTCCAAGGAATGTCAGAATCTTCCATCCCCATTTGGACAGCAATCCCCAAAACCATCCCGTCAATGACCAGTCTCCTTCGTCTACATGGATAGACTCCGAGATCTTATGCAACCTAGAGATGGCTTGGTACATTGTAGGGGCGTTATCTGGTATGTAAACACAGCAACTAGATCCAATCAATTTACATACTCCTCCTCGATCTGCAAGTATGATGTCTAATACCATACGGTTCTGCAAAGTCATAAGGCGGTCCGCTTGAAGCTCAGCTGTAACATTACTAAGAGCACCTGCTGTCTCATTAATAGTAGCTTCAACAACGTGGACGAGCTGTCGAATATGCCTACTATTGATCATAGGACCCCAAAAGGGCAGGAAGCCATTGAAGAAATCTCCTACTTCGTGTGCTGCAGTATCTTCCTGATTGAAGACACCTCTACCATATCTCGTTCTATGATAGTCTGAAGCAGTAGTGTAGGAAGGGGGAAGCAAAAACGCCACATAACATGTTCCTGAAAAATCAGGTGGCAACCATGTGTAGGCTCTGTCATGACAAACAAAATATGTGCCTTTAGCTGGCACAAACGGTGGAGAAGTCCGGGATGAATAGACATAGGTTTGAGCACACACACTCTTACCTAGCTGAGCTTTCGAATTCCGACCAGTACCTTGCAGACAAAAATGGCCTCGGTGGGGTACAATCCAAATAGGGGGAGACCTTTTATATCTCTCCTTCTCTGTCAAGCTGGTACTATATCCAGTCACGTTCCAACCAACATAAGCCTGCACCTCATCCTTAGGGATAGTATTATATACATCAATATCTCGGATCATAGCTACTATTCCCCTTATTAAGGCACTATTGCTGGAGTTATCTTTAATGGAACGTAAGGGGCGTACCTCATTTGCATAGATAAACATGGTCTGGAAAGCCCACACAGACCCATTAAAAGAAAAAGGCAAAACCAAATATGGCATACCTTTATCTGTCGTATGAGGCATAAGACCACAAACCCAACAATTAGTGGTATTTACTACTAACTGATGCTGATGCAACAACTGTATGAACGAGTTGTTGACAAATTCTGATCTCCTTGTTCGTTCATGTTCAGGCAACGTATAAAACTGGTGCAAAGAAACAGTAGTGAAAGAAAGCATAGGTTGAGAGGTGTGTGCAGATGTCTGTTGTGTAACATAGACAATCCAACCCACACAAGCTAATGTGATACTTAAAAACATCAAAAAGCACAATATTATAAAACATTTGCTATATATCAATGTACAAAATCTTGTTTTAAGATCTGTTCTCTCAACATCTCTTTCAGTTACAACAGACTCCATCCTCTAACGTGCTGCTGGTGGCAATTTTCCTTCTTTACTCAAGTGTGCGTCCAGGCGTCCTAGACGTCCCTAGAACCGCAGACCTTTCGTCAATACGCGGGCCACCCCTTAAATCTTATACCCCGACCCTGCAGCTGAACCCGGATGGTGGTTCAAAAAAGAAAAAGAAAAATACTCTTTTGTCTGAAAGAGTGTAATTCACAAAAAAAATCAGATTTTATTTGTCCTTTTTAGACCTTAAGTTGTAGCGTTCTTTACCAGGCACAGTTTGATCCTGAAAGAGTGTCTCTGGATACGTAGTATCAAATCTCAAACACGGCGGCACAGCTTCTTGCAAGACTCCATTATCCGCACGTTCTGACTGAATCCATTCCAGATGTGCATCGCTGAAAGGTACAAATCTTGGAACCTTTTCACTCTCGGAATCGGCAACACCTTCCCGGACCCACTTATCGTACGGTAAGGGCAAAGGTATCTTCTTGCAATGGGTACCATGTACCCAGTTTTTCTTGCCGAACACCTTAATAGCAGTCCAAGTTGATAACAGGACTTGGTATGGACCGGTCCATCTTGGTTCCAAGTTCTTTGACCTCTGGAAATTCCTGGTTAGAATCCAGTTGCCAGGTTGAATCGTGTGGCCTGCGTCTACAGAAACTGAAGGCAAAGTGTCATGGACCTGTTGGTGAAGAACACGCAATTCAGTCAAATCATGTAAGTAGTTAACCAACATAGGGTACTCAATATCACTGTACTTCTTAGGCCTCGGCACACTCCAGACATTCGCCGGGCGTCCAAAAACAATCTCGTATGGGCTAAGTCCCACGAGAGAATGTACTGTCGTTCTCGTGGACAAAAGTGCCAATGGTAAGGCATCGGGCCATGTAAGACCAGAGCTCGCTTGCACCTTGGCCAACTTCAGCTTCAGAGTGCCATTATAGCACTCGACCAGGCCTGCTGACTGGGGGTGATTCGCAGCGTGAAATTTCTGTTTGGTACCCAGACCCGCACATACTTTCTTCATAATCTGACCCACAAATTCACTTCCATTATCACTCCATACCATCCTCCGCAAACCATATTTGGGAAAGAATTCTTTGAGCAACACCTTGGCTGTAGACAAGGCAGTATTATCCTTTAGGGGGTAGGCCTCTATCCATCTGGAAAAGGCACAAACAACCACAAGAACATACTTCAAGTTATTGCATCTTTCCATATGAATGTAGTCTATCTGCAACACCTCGAACGGATACGTTGGAGGAGCAAAATGACCCGCTGGAGTTGGTGTTCCCTTTCCAGGATTATGCATCAAGCAAATCATGCAATGTTTAACCAAATTCTCAGCACATTTAGGAATTCCACCATTCTGCCATACCGGAGCCAACAACTTACATATCCCTTTTGAACTAATGTGAGCCAGCCCATGAGCTATAGTAACCACCGGAAGCACATATGCATCCGGCAACAACCATCGCCGGTGCTCTGACAACTCAACCCAACAGCCTGTTGAATCCAACATTCCCGTACTCTCTCTCCACATACTCAATTCTTTCTCAGTAGCTTCTGCCTGAATGATCTTCACACTTTCTGTTGTATCTTCACACATTCCTCTTTCCACAACCCATTTGGCAGGACCTGCAACATACATCCGACTCGTCAAATCTTTCGCTGTTTCTCTCGCTACTTCATCTGCAAACGCATTCCCTTGACCCACATCATCCGTAACCTTCTTATGCGCACTACACTTTACTATCGCAATTTGAGTCGGCAAAGTAAGTGATTCAAGAAGTTCACTCACTAATTGTCCATGCTGAATTTTCGTACCATGGGAAGTAAGAAATCCTTTCTCTTTCCACAAACGACCAAAGCTGTGAGCCACGCCAAATGCGTATTGGCTATCAGTAAAAACATTCACTCTCTTTCCTTTTGACAACACACACGCTCTAGTCAATGCTATCAACTCCGCTGCCTGTGCTGAATTCTGTGCAATACGTGCTGTTTCAACAATCGTGTGCAAAGTTGTGACAGCATATGCTGCAGTCGTCTCTCCATTCGGAAGCTTAGAGCACGAACTATCTACCCATAGGGTACCATCAGGATTCGAAAGAGGAGTATCTTTCAGATCAACTCTACCCTTCGTTTCCTCCTCTGTCCGGAGTAAACAGTCATGCTGTTCCTGAGCTTCTGTCTCTTCAAAAATTGGCAACAATATAGCTGGATTCAATGTGTTGCACCGCTTGATGTGCACATGGCTAGCCAAATGCGTCAACTCATAACCTGACAAACGTGCACTGGTAAGATGTTGAGTCTTTGTTCTATTCAATAGGGTATCCACTTCATGTGGGACCATCACAATCAATGTATTATCCAATACCAAACCAGCAGACTGTCGGATAGAAACAACCGCTGCCGCTCTTAGACAACTAGGCAATGCCCTAGCTACCGGATCTAAAGTGGCTGAAAAATACGCACATGGGCGCTGTTTGTTTCCAATTTGTTGCGTCAATACTGACAACGCACAACCTTCTCTCTCGTGTACATAAAGTGCCAAAGGTTTACTATAGTCGGGGGTACCAAACACTGGAGCAGAACACAATGCATCACGCAATTCAGAAAAACTCTTCTGACATTCGTCAGACAAGGAAGAGGGTGTGGTGTGTCCTTAAGAGTAAGTGCCAACAAAGGTTTCGCTAGCAAAGAAAAATTCGGAATCCACTGTCTACAATACGAGGCGATACCTAAGAAGGCAAGCACCTCTCTCTGTGTGCATGGCACAGTCATTTGGGTGATCGCTTGAATACGCTCTGGGGTCAATCGTCTTCCCTCCTTCGACAAGAGATGACCTAAGTAGGTCACTTCTTGCCGGCAATATTGCAACTTCGAAGGTGACACTTTATGATGAAGGTCAGACAGGTGTCGCAACAAAGAAAGAGTAGCTTCTTTACAAATCTCTTCATCATCAGCAGCAACCAACAGATCATCAACATACTGGATAAGAGTAGCACCAGAAGGCAATGCAAAAGTATCAAGCTGAGTTTTCAAAGCATGACTATAAATGGAGGGACTCTCACTATAACCTTGAGGAGCGCGTTTAAACCGGAAACTGCGGCCTCCTAAAGAGAAGCCAAAAATATCCCTACTTTCCTCAGCAATCGGAATACTGAAGAAAGTGTTCTTCAGATCAATAACAGAAAACCAAGCAGCTGAGGCAGGGATCATAGTCGATAAAGCAGTAATGTCTGGGACAACAGGAAACTGTGGCACAACAATCTTATTGACCTCTCGAAGGTCAATCACAAACCGATACACAGGTGGCTGAGAAGAGTCAGTACGCTTAAACAGGACTATTACACACATTGCCTCTTGTTTCTTCAACCACGCCTTTCTCAACCAAATCATAGATAATCGCTAAAAGAGCTCTTTCGCCATGACTGGAAATTTTGTACTGAGGAATGCGAGGTAATTTAGCATTCGACTTAAGGGTAACAACGTAGGATGGAATCTGCAAAAGACCAACATCATTAGGACCTGTAGCCCAAAGTGTATCAGGGAGAGAACGCAGTTCCAGTGGAAGGCGATCCTTAGACAGATACATCGGGGAAATCACTTTCTTACCCACCGTAAGATGTACTCCCAAAGGAGAACAATGTAATGTTGCATGCAATCTTTTCAACAAGTCCAAACCCAACAAATTCTCGCCACAGCAAGTCGTTAGAATAAGGGGAGCCTCCAATTCACAAGGACCAATAGAAAGGGGCAAAGGACAAGAAACCGGATTACGAACTGGGGCGCCAGAAAATCCTACCGAAACATTAGTCAAGCCAGACAAGGGTGCGCCAGGGAGTTTAGAGTGCATGATAGAACTCGTTGCTGCACCAGTATCCAAAAGAAAAGGTTCTGCCACACCTGATGTAATCACTTCAACATAAGGTCCACTCTGGTCTACTGGAACTGACACTACTCCCTCCCTTTGTCCATGGATGTCCTAACTATTATTAAAACCAGCACTCTCACTTCCAACATAATAATCATCAGTGTAGTACTGAGTGGACTGGACGGTCAGAACATTCTGTTGTCAAAATAATGTATAGAATTCTGAGGGAAAAAGGAACGTTCATTCTGGGGAAACGTACCACGTCCCCTACCCCTAGGTACTTGTTGGAAACCACCATGACCTCTCAGACCAGACATACCATTTGCACGCTGTAGCAAGATCGGGCAACTATTCTTGAAGTGACCTTCCCCTTTACAATAAGCACACTGATTAGGGCCTAGCGGGAGTCGCGAAGCAAAAGACTCAGGCTTCTGCAACAGTTTCTGAAACTGTGGGGGTTGCTGAAACTGAAGCTGATTAGGGCGAGGCGGATAAGCCTGCTGCAGAAGAACTTTCGTTTTTAATTCTCTAGTCTTCTTCTTTACTTTATCCTTCTCATCTTTATCTCTATTCTCATAGTATTGTGCAGTAGCGAATATCTGGGCGAAGAAGAAACAGCCCATGAACTCTCAGAGTCCTTTAACTTATTAGAAAGTTCAGGAAGTAAATTAAAAACAAACTTATCTACAAACAACCTCTGATCACCTTCTGTACTCATGTCCTGACCACTATGATCAATGAATGTTTCCTCAAACCTAGTGAATAAATCAGACACACTCTAATCTTTCTTTTGTTTGCATGCTGCTAGCTTGTCCCAATTCATCCGCAAAGGAGGCATCATAGTTTTCATTAAATTAATAATTCTACCATGTAGTTCTGCAACTAAGGGTTCATGTTTGGCACCTCCTACCTGCCGACCATCTGCAGCAGTAATATTAACCCATGTATCTCCTAACTCTGGCGCGTGATCCTCGTGACGGATCTTCGCCAACAAGGGTTGAGGAACTACATTACCCATCAACATATCTATGTCAGCTAAATTCATAACACATGCATCAACTGTCTGAGACAATTCCTTGTAATAACCAGCAGTATTTTTACAGGGGTCAGGCAAGGTCTGCTTAAGAGCCAGGACCTCAGCTCTCTTCCAAGGGACATGCACCCACACTCGCTGAAAATGAGCCGGTGCAGCAGCAATACCATGAGCGGCATCAGCCAAAACTTCTTCTCTCCATACAGGGGGAACCTCTCTCCTATGATACTGCTTCACTTTTCTCCTAACAGAAGGGTCAGGTTCGAACAATGACTGAGGTGGAAGTCTAGACCTAAAAGTGAGTAGTGTCTCTACCGCTTCCTCAACATCGGAACCCACTATTGTTCCTTTAGCAAATTCAGACTGAACATTAATCATTTCCAGTGGAATTGAACCCAACTCATTATCTTCCCACTCCTGACGAAGGAAGGTACACATGACATCAAAAACATACCTTTGTTTTGGTGCCTCCCACTGTAGGAAGATATCCATAACCACTTGTGGACCGTACTTGAGGGCATTCGAAACCCATCTATGAGCAAGGAGATCTAACACTGCCCGCTCTTCGGGACCAGGAAGCTGACTACGTCTCTGCTTACGTTCAGAAACAGGGGGTCATATTTAGTGACCCAAAGAAAGGAGACAAAAAACTAGTGACAGTCTCATTCATTCGCTGCCGAGCAAAAGGAAAAGAAGTTGACATGAGGACAGGAGACAAAGTGTTTTGAGGCAAGAGAGACGTAGGGAGAGAAATAAGAGAAGTCGAAGATAAAGGAGTGTAAGGCAAAGGAGTTTGAGGCAAGGCTGGTGGCAAAGCTGGCGGCCCTGGAGGGGGCTGCACCACAGAAGGAAGAACCGCCTGTGAAGCAACAGGTGGTGGAACAGCAACAGGGGGTTGAACGACAACAAGGGGTGCAACAACTGGAGGTAACGGAGGTGCAGTAGCATCCTGCACATAAGGGGTGGTATTCTCAGTAAATGTGACATCAAAGGATCCTTTTCAGGGTCTTCACTCACATCTGAAAGGGGAGGTGGCAAAGCCGGGTAACATTTGTCAATAGCCATACAATGTTGTCTATCTAACGCTTCAATCGCACGATCTTCTTCATTTTCCTTAAACTGCCTAGCAGCTTGCATTACCGACATATTCCTTTCTTTCCTATCTCTCTTAGCTTGCTTCATTTCTCGCTGTTTGGCTTCCTTACGCCAAAGGCGGAAAGAGTCAAACATCGCCGGCCGGGCTTTCTTCTTAAATAGCGCAACTTCTAGGTTATCTAAAACATCTGATTCAAAACTACCATGTTGGGGCCATCGTAAAACACCATCTTTCCTTGTATAACGGACCCATACTTCATTAAAGGTAATGGGACACACACCATGCTTTGAATAGAGCTCATAGGTTGGAGTTCCAACCGGAGGTATCAGACACGAGTCCTCCAATCGGGAATCCTTATTACAACTACAACAAAACCATTTCCTAATTTTGCCAAAACCAGGCATCTTTAGCTCGCGAGTCTTGCTTCAAACTTCAAGGGGTTATCAAAAAATGATACACTCGTAAATATACAAACCCCTCGGCTTCGACTATTGCAATGGCCGAATCAAAAACAGGAAACAAAACAAAGTCGTGGGAGCGACCCACTTATACTTAACCAAAATGTCTCTCACGCCACCAGAAGACCGTCTAACGTCTCGCCTTACAAATCATCACAAGAGGGTCCAAGACAGGGCGACAGTCAGGGCAGCAGTCCTTCGCAGCCGTCGGAAAGGGGAAGCCTCGCAGAAAAAAACCTTCGGTCTACGTCGACATGCAGGGGTCAATGAAGTGGCGGCCGTCCTCCAGATTTTCCTCACGGGGCTCCTCACAATCTTCGGGCTTGGACCAGTACCGCTGAAGTCGAGCCACACGTTGGGCGCCAGTTGAAGAACCGGGGTTTAACCCAGCGGCGTCAGGGACACGCCTAAGATCTTCGAGTTCACCTGTCTTGGTATTCAAAGACACGGAATACTTCTGGATGGCGTCAGAGACCAAGTTTATTAGCTGCAGCTATTTACAGTGATCCTAGAAATACATCACAGTGTAAATTCTTAGGCGACTGCTCATTTTACTAAGGCGAGACGTCTCCTTTTATATCCAATATTCACATTATAAATGTACACCCACTGCACAAAATTCTAACCAATAAGATACATTTTCAAACAAAGTATCACATAGCAAAAACTCAATTTACAGTATCCCAACCCAAAAGTTAATTATTAGGAATGTCCCAAATTCAATCTCTACTAGCCGGACAAACCTATAATTGAAAGCATAACCCATGTAATGAAGAAACATAAAAAAGAAACAGTAACAGATGCTGAACAAGATAAAGCATGTGCAAGGAAACTAAAAAGTTAACGATGTCCTGAACATTGATTGGCAATCTCAGACAAAGATCGATCAGGGAAATTGGCTTTGCGAGGTCAGTTTCAGGTGAAGAGGTCAGTTTCTTACAGTTCATTTCAGAGTCAAAAAGAAACCTAGTTAATGTATACATGAACTAAGAAGGCCAGGCCACTTCGTTCGCCAGGTTACCTTTACAGGCCTACGTGAGGGCAACACAAAATGGTGGCACAGAACGTAATGGAGTCAGACTCTAGAATTACAGAACCTCAGCGTATGGTGCTCTCTCTGGGATGAGATCTGGGTGCTCACTCTGGTGTGTGGCGTATGGTGCTCTCTCTAAGATGAGATCTGGGTGCTCACTGTGGTGTGTGGCGTATGGTGCTCTCTCTAGGATGAGATCTGGGTGCTCACTGTGGTGTGTGGTGTATGGTGCTCTCTCTAGGATGATATCTGCGGTGCTCACTGAGGTGTGTGGCATATGGTGCTCTCTCTCGAATGAGGTCCGGGGTGCTCACTGAGGTGTGTGGCCTATGGTGCCCTCTCTGGGATTATATCTGCGGTGCTCACTGTGGTGTGTGGAGTATGGTGCTCTCTCTAGGATGAGATCTGGGGTGCTCACTGAGGCGTGTGGCGTATGGTGCTCTCTCTGGGATGAGCTCTGGGGTGCTCTCTGTGGAATGAAGCATGTGGGGCTCAATGTAGTATGCGGCCTCAGGTGCGTATTGCACCATTAAGCCTGTGGTGCTACCTGCAGTGCTCACAGTGAAATGAGCCACGTGGCGCCCATGGTGGTAGGTCTGTGGTGCCGGCTGTGAAATGAGGCTCTGGCGCCCATTGTGAAATGAAGTCTGTGCTGTTGGCTGTGGCTGTGCAGTGATGCGTACCCGTAGCAGATCGGGGTCAACGGCCACCATGAAAGCTGCACCGTGGCGGTCTCCGGGGGCCTTGCGGTGCTCACAATGAAAGTTCTGGGGTGCCTCAATGAAATGAGGCCCTTGGTACTTGAATGAAGCCTATGGAGCTCTTTATGCTTCTCTCTGTGAAATGCGCATTTGAGACTCTGGAGCGGACTGTCCAGCACAGCGTGGCCTGCAATGTTCACTGAGGAATGAAGCCTCTGGTGGTAACTATTAAACGACACCAGCGACACTCGCTGTGAAACGGGGCGAGTGCCATACATTGCAAGTGTTAGTGTTAACTCAAGTGGATTATATCAGCCTTTGAATAAGTTAAGACTTTGCTTTGCTAAAGCACGCCCATGAGCACATTTCTAGTTTCACGCCAAGAGTGTGATGTATCGCTGCTCATCGTTTTTTTTGTAGTGCAGAGCAAATACTTCTATGCAAGTTAAAATGAGAAATGTTGCTTTTTGAGCCCCTTACGCTTTTATTTCCACCCCCACTTGATAAATCTGCACAGTGCTTGGCGTGCTGCCCTGAAACGTGATACTTTCTTTATGTAGTCAGTCAGTAAAATATCTTTAATCGGCTGACTTGCAGCCATGAAAGAATACTTCATAAAAAAAACCATTTAAAACGCAAATAAAAAATCTGATTCTGACCATATATGATACACTAATAATTCATAATCGAGATGTAATAAAGGAAATTCATTAGGGTAAAATTTCTACGAAATAGCAGCATAAACTAGAAACAGTTTATAATGAACTTTTACAATAAGCCCTTGACCCATGGACCATAAAATTAAAAAGTAATTCATTAAAAACGGAGCAAAAGAAATAATTTCCCAACAATATTACGTAAACGAACAGCTGTGAAGATATATCTATAGACCATTAAACTGGTGAACTCATCATTTAAAAGCTGAAGATGGTATAAAGCTGGCTGACACTTCCTAATATTTAATTTTTTTTAAGTGGAATAATAAAATCGTGCCTTGGCTTGATATAAAATTGACAAAAAAACAGGAAGTGACACGTGATCTGAGTAGATTTGGAGTCACAAGGGCAAAGTTCCAGTTTAGCATCACAATAGGCATTGCGGGGATAAGAAACCAAAAGGTGCGAGATGCCAAACCTGAATCTAATAAGATAAAACAATTTAGTGTGACAAAAATAAAAACAGAGATAAGGTTCCACAGCTGGGGAACTTACTAGAAGCGAGAGTTTAGAAAATCTCTTTTTTTTACCATCTGTAGACGCTCACTAGACAACTTTGGGCTGGTCAAGAAGCCCTTTTTCAATTTGGTTTTAGGGATCTTAGCAATGTTCACAGAATTAGAAAAACAATCCGCCAGCCCCATTAACTCCAACTGTTTTTTTTATATAATAAACTAAAACAGGGAATCTTCAACATATAATCAAGTTTAAAACAGTCTAAGATAATTGTGTGATTAAAGGCTTTCTTTATGTAGTCTTATATGCAGATTCGTCAAACTGCACAAAACATATTGCATGCCATGGAAGTGAGAAAGAATGTGGCCCAAACATGTTATTAAGAACAATTGTTCTAATAAACCCACATTCACACATTAAATACTTCAGTACAAAGGTAAAATTCCAGTTCTTTATCCAGCAGAGTGTACTTAGAATAAGAAAATAACTGTTCACTTCTTATATTGCAATTGCTTTATACATGGAAGCAACTCTTTTATGGCAAAAAGACTTCTTCAAATTGATTTTACCTTACTATGTGAAGAATTACTGAAATTGCTTTGAAAATCACTGTAATAGTTGAGGCCATGTTGTTTAGTTTACTGTCATTTTGTTTGCCAGTGTCCATAGTAGACTTCATTGCTCTGACATATTTAGCCTCAATCTCTGCTAAGTGAGGAGTCACAAATGACTGCCTCAGTGTCTGTAAGTTTACAATTCTTTTATCTTATTTAAGCTCTTATTTTCGTTCTGCTCATGAGAAAGATGTGCACCTGCTGAATAAGATTGGGGTTCTGTCACATGTAATCTCGCTTGAAGTACGGATTGAAAACCCCCCTAAAAATGTTTGGGCATTGGTTAGCATTGATGCTCACAATTGTTGGAGAGGAAATACAGCTGCTTTGCATAGCGATATTGCATTGTTTTGCTGGAAAAACATGTGCAGACTTCACGTAGGTGTATGAGTATTCCAGCTCATCTTTGGCATGCACACATTTAACTCCTTGCATCCTGGTTTGAATTTTTATTTTTTTATTTTTTTAAAACACCAATGAAAAAATACTATGGCTTAAACTGTTTATGCAAATCTGCAGATTATAATATGCTGAGTATTACTGTTGTTGAAAGAGAGGAGGGTCGTCATGACCCATTCAAGTCTTTGTGTATTATTACACATTGCCCCTTTCCGCACTCAACAATGGTAATGAATAGCAATGTTTGTTTGTGTGTGTGTGTATATATCGAGAGAGAGAGGAGAGAGGAGAGAGGAGAGAGGAGAGAGGAGAGAGGAGAGAGGAGAGAGGAGAGAGAGAGAGAGAGAGAGAGAGAGAGAGAGAGAGAGAGAGAGAGAGAGAGATATTTCACATTTCCCCAGAAACAAAAGTTACAGGGATGTAATAGGGAATAGAATTTAAAAAAAACTTACAAATTCACTAAATAAACAAAGGTTAAAGGGACATTATAGTTAGGTTCCGATTTTACACGCACAAAACCGTAGAAATTCAGCAGTTATCGTTATCTGAGATAACTATAACTGATGCCCTTGCAATGCACTGCTTATGACCTCATCTATTACATTATTCATGACATGGTCAGTGACATCACTCATGACATCTCAAATGACATCATCCAGCAAAGTAAGTCTTAGTGAAGAGATGAATTTATTGCAATCTATTACAACAGTGTTTCATCACAAAGGAAACCAGTTTAAGAAAACTGGCCAGTATGTCATAAAATAGAACTACACAGAACCATCAATATGGAATTAAGTCTCAATGAACAGGTTAGACTGTCGTAAAGCACTACTATAAACAAACATCAGCAGGAGACATGTGTCAGTGTAGATGCTAGTTCTCTGATAAATAGTACACCCACAATAAAAGGAAAATTATACTTAGGGCTCCCGGTTTTATGGTATGGACATTTTTCACATTTTCATCTGTTTTTATCCATTTTTATTTTTTGCTAATTTCATCTGTATTTATCCATATTTATTCTGGGATATGTGAAAAAACAAAGCTGTAACTAGTATATTTCCACATTTACTTAAGCAATAAATATATCTCTTTCTTGAATGCCTGACAAGTTTCAATGATATGCCCACCCACAGATGATAAATCAATACGTTTATATGAAAACATGCACATTTTAGTACTGACACTGTGATTACATACTACTGTTTAAGCCTCATTTACCCACTGCCCGACTGGATTCAAGCTAGACTGGCTGATGAGGGGTGATGCTCTGAAACTGATCCAAGGATGCTTGTTTCCTGTCCAAGGAGGACCTGGCTTGTCAGTTTGAGCTGGACTGTTCCCATGAGGAACAGGGTCAAGAATGATTTGCATATGGTTATGTCCAAAGTAGGGTGGCGTGGAGAGCAAAAGAATGATGGTTTAAACCCAGATCATTGTGACAGGGGTGAACGTTTGCATTGTTCAGTATTCCGTCCATCATTTGTTCCTTTCACTTTCTAAAAGTGCCATTTTCAAATAGGCAATTTAAAAACCAACTTCACCAAAAGATGTATTTTTGAATTGTGAGTTCAGAGACCCCAAACTCCAAATCTCTATCTACTCCCAATTGGAAATTACACTTAAAAGATGTTTCAAGGCAATTCCCATGTTACCCTATGGGAGAGATATTCCTTGCAATAGTAAAACAACTAAATTGACAGTATTTCACTATTTGGACACATATAACACACCAGCACATGTCCTACCTTTTAAATACACCACATCCTGCCCATGGGGCTGCCTTGGGCTAACCTTAGGGGTGCCTTGCATGTAGTAAAAGGGAAGGTTTGGGCCTGGCAAATGGGTGCCCTTGCCCGGTCAAAATAGTTGTTTAAGACTGCATACACAGATGCTGCAGTGGCAGGTCTGAGACATGTTTGCAGAGCTACTCGTGTGGGTGGCACAGTCAGTGCTGTAGGCCAAATAGTAGTAATTGATTTAGAGACCCTGTGTGCCCCTGGTGCACTGTAATAGGAACTTACTAGTAAATCAAATAATCCAATTATGGAGAAACCAATCACCTATACAATTCGGACAGGGAGCACTTGTACTTTGCACTGGTCAGCAGTGGTAAAGTGCACAGAGTCCTAAAACCAGCAAAAACAGGCCAAAAAAAGTTGGAGGAAGAAGGCAAAATATTTGGGGTTAACCCTGCAAAAATGGCCATGCCCAACAATGAATGGTGTAATATGTGAGGTCATAAGCAGTGCATTGAGATGCGTAAGTTATAGATAGCTCAGATAACTATAGCTGCTGAATTTATATGATTTTGGCCATGTAAAATCTAAACCTAACTATACATCCCTGTAACCTTTTTTTTTTCTTCAATAAATGTCTACGTTTGAAAGAAAAAAAAATCCTAACTATTTTTCATTTTTTTTATAGACTTTTTATTGAAGACAGAAATTTTCATCAAAAACATATAAACAATGCATCAACATTCCACCAATTCCTAAAACAGAAATAATACATTCACAATGCAAACCACAAGGATCAATAAAATGCATTAGCACAATCATAATCACGTAAAAATTCATAATCACAACCCAATCTATAGAATCCATCTTAAATCTTAAAAACCCAATTCCCCCCTCTACAATTAATCAAAATAGCTGCCCCAAATCTTATCAAATTTCTTAATACTTCCCCTCCGAAGTGCAAAAGTGCGTTCACTATTCTTCACCAGTTTCATTTTATGACCCCATTTCAAGACTGAGGGAATCAAGTTTGTTCGCCATTTTTGCAATAGGAGTGACCTGGCTACTGCCATTGCTATATATAAAAATTTAATCATTGGATCTTTAAAAGAAAGGTCAGGGTCAAATCCCCAGAGCACTAATTTTTCGGTCACTATCAGTTGGATGTTGCATACCTGTCTCAAAACGCCAAATAGGTCTACCCAAAACTTATGAATTTGGGGACAACTCAGCATAATATGAGACCAATTGGGTAATGGATGGTTTATGCAACGAAAGCATTGGGGGGACTGGTTAGGATATATTTTAGATAAAGAATGGGGAGTTCGATATAAAAACCATTTGCTAAAAAATAACATTCTACGCCAATTTGCCCCCCTCAATGTACTAAAATTAAGTTTATTAATAGTTGACCAAGTATAGGATGACATTTCTAAATTTTCATGATCCGACCATTTTTTAATGGCTTTTAGCTGAAGATCAGCTCCCTGGATTGAGGCTAAATATTTCCTCAAAGCACCTAGTTTCTTATCTGTTGCCCTCACTAATAATTCATCTATCAACTGGCTCTGCTCAATTAGAAGAGAAACATCCAATTCTATAAGATATGCATATAAAGTACTGTAGGAATTGGCCAAAATAAAATCATTCAGAATTAATTGTACCATTTCAGCTACCGTAACCCATTTACCATTTCGCAAAAAAGCCATCACTCTACTAAATCCAGCCACTGCCCATTTTGATGCCAGATATATAGGTTCTCTTACCCCCACCAAAGAAAGGATTCCGTCTAGCAGTGTAGCTGAGTTAATTGCCGGAATAGAATACTTTTTAAACAAAGCCTGTTGTTTTTTAAAAAAACAGAGAAGGCACTTATAACGAACCAGTTTCGGGGATCTAAAAATCAACAAGGGGAAATGGATTTGAGTATTTTTACACAGTAAATTCATAAAATAATTACAATAAAGCTTTGGATGTGGCAAAACCTTGAATCTAGATAAATATTGTACAAAATACGCATAATAATAATCCCTGAGGTTGGATAGAGCTAACTCACCCCGGTCCACATCTTCATATAAAGTGCTAAGTGCTATACGGGGTGTTTTCTTTGCCCAAATAAAGGCTGTAAACTCCACCTGTGAAAAAAAGAACCTGATAAAGTGCATGGTATAGTAGAAAAAAGAAAATTAAATAATGGAAGAACCGACATTTTAATTAAGGCAACTCGTCCTAAAATAGAGAGAGGGAGTATGCTCCAACGGGCAAGCAAGCCCTGAACCTTCTTAAGAAGATGAGCAAAATTTAATTGATATAGATCATTGACAAATTCCGAAAAAAAGACCCCTAAATATCTTTTTGGACTAATATTGACAGAAGCAAGGATATCGGGATGCAAGTCTAAGGGTACCCTCCCACACTGCAAAACTTTGGTCTTCCCTTTGTTAATACGGTAGCCCCCTAGGGCTTCAAATTCTTCAAACAGCTCGAAGACTTTTGCTTGAACCTCAATTCTTGGTGTAATTATAAGCATGATGTCATCTGCGTATAGTTTTAATTTTGGCATTGATGGAATTGGTGGACAAATCTCGACACAGTTCCGAATGGCTATCGCCAACGGCTCGATAAAAAAAGCAAACAGAGCTGGCGATAAAGGGCACCCTTGCCTTGTGCCTCGTTTAATTACTAACGACCCTGCCACAGCCGTATTAATACCTACGTTGGCGACCGCACCGGCATACAGATTACGGATCAAACATATAATCTGAGATGGAATGCCAAAATGCTTCAAGATTGTAAACAGTGTCTCTCAAACCACAAGGTCAAAAGCCTTTTCGGCGTCTAATAATAGAACTAAGGCTGATATCCTCTGTGGGTCGAAATAATCCAAAGCCTCTGTCAAGAAATGAGTATTAGTAGCCAACTGTCTTCCAGTGATAAAACCGTTTTGATCCGAATGGATCAAATTTGCTGCAAACCTATTGAACCTAAGGGGTAAAAGTTTTGTAACAATTTTATAGTCCGAGTTTAGCAATGTTATAAGGCGATAGGAATTAGGATCCCTGCTATTCTTGCCCTTCTTTACAAAACTCACTATGTTCCCCTATCTAAAAGATTCTGGAACTACCCCTCCCTCTAACATAGCATTTATCAATTGAAGAAAGAAATCGAAAAAAAAAAAAAAAACTTTATAAAATTCAGACGGAAGTCCATCTGGGCCACAGGTTTTGCCACTAGGTAGACTTCGGACAACTTCCTCCAACTCTTCCAGCAAAAACGGATTAGCCATAGCTAATTTGTCGGTCTCCGGAAGTGTTGGTGGTGGATTATCATAAAGAAATTTTTCTAATAAATGATCGTCCACCGTCTGAAGCCTACCATAGATCGAAGAATAGTGATCAAGCATTATACCCCAATTTTCACTGGGTCCTCTGTGCACAGGGCAGTAAGGGGGCAAGTTAATTCTTTAATATGATTTGCCACTGCCTGCTCTCTGGCCTGCCACGCCAGGAGCCTACCCGTGAAATTACTCTCCTCATCGGTTTTCTTGACAATTCTGTTGAAAGATAGTTTCACTTTGAGTATAGTAAAAGGAGCTGAGTTGCCGTTTGGCCTGATCAATCTGAGTTTTAATCAAGGCAGTGGGACTATACAAAAATGCCTTGTTGAGTGCCTGGATATCATCTTCCAATCTTCCCTTATTTAATCTCGCTTTTTTAGAGGTTTTAGCATCCTTTCCAATCATCAAACCCTGAACAAAAGCTTTGAGTGAGTCCCAAACAATATTTATGGCTGCAGACTGAATATTTTGGGCTAAGAACTCTTTAATCTCGGACAAAATTTAGTTCACCCAATCCTCATCGTTAAGATATTGTTTATTTAAAATCCAACGCTTGGGGAATTTTATCCCTAAACCAAAATTAATTTCCAGCACCAACATTGCGTGATCAGAAAATCCGTTGTAACAAAATCTTTGCTAGGAGAAATTTAAACAATGAGAAATCAAGAAAAAATCTATCCGAGATGAGGAACGAAACCGCCCTGACCAACATGTATATTTAACTTCTGAGGGGAATGCTGCTCGCCAAGGATCTCCCAGATCTAATATCGCTACATAATTTTGCAGGACCTTGAAAGACTTAGATTTTGTCTGTTTTTTCCCCCGCGCTGAGGAGTCTAATTGGGGATTCATTAACATATTAAAATCCCCCCCTACTATTTTATCGCCGGGAACCTGCATCAACGATTGACACAGCTCCTCATATGCTTTAGGGCAGTCTTCCACAGGAGCATAAAAACTTACAAAAGTCAATGGTCTGTGTCTTTATCTAAATGAACAAGTCACCCAACACCAACGCCTCTGTTGATCTTTACCAGAATCTACATAATCAGCATGCAGATTTTTACTCAAAAATATGTCCGTCCCTCTATGGGAGGCGGAGGATGAGGAAAACCCCCTATAAGCTGCCAAAGATTAAAACATCGAAAATTCTGGAAATTTCACGATTGAAATGTGGGTTTCGTGTAGTAGAATGACCCCCGGACCTTCAGTTTTTAACCACATTTCAATTGCCCGCATCTTTCTACGATTATTCAGACCATTGACATTGAACGAAACAACTTTCAACATTAGCCTATTAGCCATAGGACAAAGAAAGCTAACATTTCTAACAACCTACAATCGTATCGAAAATCATTTGGTAGAAGATGGTAATAAACAAAACAAATCTGAAAAATTACTGGCTTCGCTTTTTCCTTTTTCATACCGTACCCAACCCCCCAAAAAAGTGGACTTTCCTCCCACCACCACACCCACCACTTTCCCCTCCCCTTATTAAACTTGGGTGTTATGTATTTACACCCTAATGATTCTGCTCCCCCCCTCACCCCCCCCCCAAGAAATGTAACTTTTTATAAGGCCTCAAAAGTCCATACTAACAATCTATTCAGCCCCCTATTCAAAAAAAGAGAAATATTTTTTTTAGGAGTAATCAAACATAATATGTATATAATTTTTCCTTAGCCCTTCGGAGATTGAGATATCTCTTTTAAGAATTCCTGGGCTTCATCTACATCGGTGAACATAAAAAATTTCCCCTTCACCAACACTCTCAACTTCGATTGCTGAGCAATAGAAGCTTGCGCCCCATTTGCCTTGAACAAGTGAAGAATTTTCACAAACTCCTTCCTACGACGGACTGCTGCTGCTGACATGTCTGAGAAAATTCGACACTTAGTTGTCTCATTCACTGCAAATTGTCGCTGTTGAATCGCTTTGGTTAGAATTGTTTCCTTTACACGAAAGTCAGCAAAGTTCACCAATATAGTACGTGGAAGTGTAGAGTTGGGAAATGGATGGGCCGGAACACGGTGAGCCCTTGTAACTGTAAGATCACCTTGGAATTCGGGGATGACTTTTTGTTTCAAAAAAGTGTTCACCCATTGCATCATTTGAGACCCTTCCAATCTCTCTGGAACACCTACTATGTGGAGATTCGATCTTCGGGAGTGGTTTTCCTCCTCTTCCACTTTATTTTCTAGAGCATTCTTGCTTTTGGCTACTGCTTTGACTTCCTGCAAGACCGATGATAACTGGTCCTCCAAGGCTGATATCCTCTCTTCAGCCTCCTGAAGCTTAACTGGAAGACTCCCCATTGTGCTTTCGATCTTCTCTAGGCGTAGGTTGAGTGAGGCCAGCTCCGCTTTCTGAGTTCTCTTTAAATCTCGAACCTCCTCCAAAATCAAATTCAACATATCTTTGATGCCCATTTGAAAATCCCCTCCTGAATCACTACTTTGGTTGGAATTAAGAATAGAGTTGGGGGTAGGGCTAGGGTTTACGAGATTAACAACTGGAGTTGAAATTTCTTGCCCCAAGTGTCCCTGTTGCGAGGCAGTGACCTTACCCGTAGCTCTACTCAGGGGTGATGAAGGACTATCTTGACTCTTAACAGAATCTTCTGCCTGATCACATGCTCGTTCGTCATCTGGGGCTGCCAAATTTGCTTCAACCAACCCGCTTTGGGTAGTTAGTAAAACAGTTGAGCCTGATAGATGTTCAAAGTCAATAGCAGAGTCAGTAGTTGTAAGGACAGTATTTAGCAACACTTGATAATTCCTAACTATAACGTCCATGTAACCTCTGTTTTCTTCAATGAATATATATTACCAGTGGCGGTCGCCACTGGGCCGTTTCAATTAGGTCCATAACTAGTGTTCTTTTTTTGTCTAGGTTGTGCATGGAAAATACAGGGTGGTCTGTCAAACGGGGGCCAAGAAAAGGGCGGTTCCAAAGTGGGTACGTCAATGTGTAAGTGGCTAAGTAAGTGGATCTGTGAGTGGTTTTATGAGTGAATCACTGACTGTCTGAGGGGATGAAAGAGTGTGTGAGAGGCCATGAAGGTGTGTGGGTCTTTGAGTGGGTATGTGATTGATTGTGTAGGTCTGTCAGTTGGTGTGTGAGTGCTTTTGGAGTCTGTGAGTGGGTGTCTGAGTGGCTGCATGGGAATGGAAGTAGGTGTAGTTGTGATTTTGTGGGTCTGTGTGTAATTGGGTGTGTGGTGACTGTGGGTGTGATTGTGGTGTATGAGTGTGTGAGTGGGTGTATGAGTGGCTGTGTGGATCTGTGAGTGAGTATAATAGTGTTTTTCTGGGTCTGTGAGTGGCTGTGTGAGTGGCTGTGTAAGTGGCTGTTTGGGTGTGCTAGTTGTTGTGTGGGTGTGAGTGGGAATGTGATTGATTGTGTGGGTCTATGAAAGGGGGTGTGAGTGTGTGAGTAGATGTGTCTGTGGCTGCATGGGTGTGTGAGTGGCTATGTGGATGTGGCAGTGGGTGAGTGAGATGCTGGTTAGGTGTGTGAGTGGGTGTGTACGTTTCTATGGGGTCTGTGAGTCAGTGTGTAAGTGGTTGTATGGGTCTGTGAGTGGCTATGTGATTGATTGTGTGGGTCTGTAAGTGGGTGTATGAATAGTTTTGTGAGTCTGTGAGTGGGTATGCCAGTAGCTGGATAGGTGTCTGAGTGGATGTGTGAGAGCCTGTATTGGTGTGTAAGTTAGTCTTTTGTTTGAGTACAAAGACACTTTTTGGTGGTGGCTTTTGCTTTCTTTGTCACATGAGGATAGTATAATTCAAGGAATCATCTGCTTATTGCCTTTTTCTTCTTTCACGCTTTACTATTGTTGTTTTGAATATTATCACTAGTGGTTTGTTCCTTTTCTTAATACGGAAATTTGAGTTTTGGATTATGTTTTGGCTTTCTTATTGTCTAATTTGTTTCTCATGTGATTTATGTTTCGATATACTGACTATGTATACTGTAACATTCTAGCCCTGATGAAGTCTGTGGTTGTTACCACGAAAGACGAAACACGTGTTAGCTAGGCTCGAGTGTGAAGATCATCACAGAATCAGAGATTAAATGAAGAACATGAGAAGAACGTGTGGATTTTGATTTACTGTAAACCTTTTGTGTAATTTAGCTCAGGATATATCAGAGTTTGGTGTGTAAGTGGGTGTGTGACTATGTGATAGACTGGGTGTGTGAGTGGCTGTGTGGGTCTCTGAATCAGTATGTGAGTGCTTGTGTGGTCATGTAAGTGGTTGTGAGTGGCAGTATGGGTGTGTGAGTGGGTGTATGGGTAGTAGTGTGGGGGTGTAAGATAATGTGTGAGTGGATCTTTGAGTGCATCTATTCTGTTATTTTAATTGGACGCTAAATCTGCAGATATGTCCTGGATTCACATGGGGTCCACACAGAGCAACACAACTGATCCGCAGAGCCTCGCACATGGCGCACATGGAATACATGTTTATGGCCAATTGCCTTCCCATCAGGAGTCCGTCACCGACCCCTCCATCATACCCATGGGGTACCTTTACCCAGACCCCTTGTATTAGTTTTCACTTATTTTTCAGCTTCTGGTACCGTGTCCTGGTATATAAAATATCTGCTGCAGCTTTCCTCTCAGGTTGCGACCAGCCAATCAGAGCATTGATGGTGGTGCATGGATCTGCAGATCCACCGAATCCCTACATATTTATAAATGTTTTTTCCATTAATAACTCAAAAACGACTGAATGGATGTGCACAAAATAAAAAAAATCCTTGTGGACTAAGATCTAGCTTTATGCCAAATTCGGAGTAATTCTGTTCAGCAGTTCGGGCTGTAGTCTAAAATCCCTATGGGAAACGTATGGAGAAAATTAGTTTTGAAACCCCCTCTTTTTCTCAGCCTCTGCTTGACAAATAACCCCAATACTTTCCAGACAGCAGCTGAAGTGATTGGTGTACTAGTTTTAAAACTTTCGTGAAGATTAGTCAAACAGCACCAAAGATATTAACAAAACAAAAAACTCTCCATCCATGGAAACTAGGTCCTATCTATAACTACCTAATGGTAACTGTGTGATAGGGGCCAATACTTCTATCAAGGGGTCCTGGTGACATTTATAAACTACAAGGCCAAAGACCAAGTGTTTTATAAATGTCTCCTAAATCATGAAGTGCTGGCAGAGTAGGACCATAATACTCCTATGTCTTTTTATAGAATACATGATTGATTTATTGATTGTAGTACTATTTAGAAGGATTTGCTGCCTCTGAGCATCATTTATTTATTTTGACATTTTTATATAGCACTAACATGACCCTCGCAGGTATTAGAGGGCTTTACAAATGCTTTAGGAGCTGAGACATAGAGAACCTATAATGTCATAATCAAGAACAGTACAGGATACGGCAATTCCCAAGATGAGGGTGGTGTCTCTGCAATGTTAAGACAGATCAATCGAAAAAGACAATAACATAACAACGAGACAGTAGTCATGAGTGACGTTAAAGAATCACAAAGCAAACACAAGGAGATGCTGGACGAAGCGCTGAAACCTTTCAGACACTCATCCGCAGTCACAGATCTAGTCACCTACAGCCTTGCAAAGGATGTGCTCTCTCTGCCTTGATTTTATACTTTCCTAAATGTATATATCACCTGTCTTTCTACCTAATTAGTGCACAATAACTGAAGTTTTTTACTGCTCAAAGGTTGCACAATATATATTTTTTAGAACTTACCTTTTAAACGGCCGCTGTCTCGCTGCTTTTCTTCTAGGTGATGTCCAAACCAGGAAGCAGCCAGGCTCCCCAGAGCCAATCACAACACTGCAATGCAGCGTTGTGATTAGTTCCCCATAGCCAAACACAATGCTGCAATGAAGCGTTGAGATTGGTCTGAGCACCGTGGTTCGGCACTTAGATGGGGACAGGGGACCTTTGCATGTTCCTCACCAGGCTGTGCATTACAGCCTGGTGGGGAACATGCAAAGTGCGCATGAATGTTTGACCGGGGCAAGACGGCTGGCAAAGCAGATATGTGCACTTGGAGTGTGCAAACCACTCCTCCCCTTGTGACGTCAGTCCCGCCCGCCCCAACCAAACTCTGTAGCAAAGAAAAAGAAAATGATAATAACAAGGTTATTATCATGTTATTTTAATTTGTTTCTGCTTTGCACGCAGTGGGGTAACGCTCCCCCACCTTAGCGGAGGAGACACCACTGGTTAGAATGACGTAGAATTCCTTGAAATAATTAACAGATTTTGGCATGGAGGACTGACACGAAGTTTAAGACCAGATTGCCCGTTTCACCGGGAGGCTGGAGGGGGAAAAGGGGCTGGTTTTGTAACTAGGGGGGTGGTTGGCAACAGTGCCGCAATATCTGCCCCAGTAACAAAATCAGCAGGTCTGCCCCGCATAATCACTCATTTCTCTCTGCTGCAGAGTTCCTTGTATATCTAGAAGTTTTCAGGCAACAATAAAAGTGTCAAACTTGAGATCTCTGGTGATTAATCTTCCAGCTGGAGGTAGATCTGAATTTTGCCTATTGGCAATTTAGCTCATGTAGAGTGGCAAAGAGGGTTAATATGCCTGCTGCAAAGAACGTAAAACATGCAGATGACAGAACTATATTTTATGTGCATAATTCAGTGAGTTACTGCTTTTGTCACAGAGATCCTTTTGCTACTTACAATTCATAAATTACAATCCTGATATAGCCTGTGGGCTGTGAACTGCCATCAAAGAGCTGCATGCAAACCGCATGGTACAGGTTTGAAAGTTATGTTTTTCTCCAGGCTTTTGTTGTCCTGGTGTTGCTGAAATGGGTTTGTTTGGGTAAAAATGGATTCTTACGAGTAATTCCAACTCCAAAACACTGTTTACATTTTGAATCCAGATTTCGTGGTTCTTCAGACCAAGCACTCTTAGAAATACCTACGAGCATGGATGATGTGATTTCTACACCTTTTATACTTTTTTATCTTATATAACATTTTATACAGAATAATTTAAAGATGTGGACGTCAATTCAGGAACATGCCAGGGTTAGCGCAAGTGACGTTATAGAACCTTTGACCCCAATTACATCACAGGAAGGCCCATCCTGTGATGTTATTGAAATTAACAACCATGCAATAAGTGTTGTACCTAGTTTTTGATAACCCCTATCTTCTAAGGAGGATGGCGTCAAAGTATGACAGAGGTATACATATCATTTGTCCATTTACAGCTATCTTACAAAATAGGTGGTCATGTGCAATTCCAGCCTAAAAATGCCCAGGCAGAACTATTGAATGCTCATGCCAGGCACGGCCCGTGCCGGGCGTTATACTGGGGCGGTGACGTCAGGCAGGGTAGGGTCAGGGTGGAGGGCTGTAAAATGCGGCAGATGTACCATTAGAGGTAAGTACCAATAAAAATAAATAAAACAAATTTTGTTGCCCACGCTGCATCACATTTGGCAATGCAGCGTGGGCAACGAAATTCGTATAACGACCGGCACGGGCCGTGCCTGGCTCATGCATTCATTACATCATTATTAGTGTCTTGCTAATCATGCTAGAAACAGCGCCATGACGCCCTGGGTCATACGTTGCGCTTAAAATAGAATTTATAAATAAAATAGAGTAACGTCCAAACATTATACTGTGTTATATTATAAATATTTACTTGAGAAAATGACAGCTTTTTCTGTCTCCTTTATTGCCTCAATCAACTATCTCCGCCACTCTCTCATGTGTCCATCATCCATTTCCCACCTAGCATCCCAACTCTTTCAGTTGTCTCTTTCTAGTCTGTCTCCTTTTTATTTATCCCGATCTTCCTTCAGTCTCTCTTGCTCACTCTGAGCAAACTCTCACCCTCTTACTTTGTCGCCTCTGTCTCACTGGCTTCTATCACCTCTCACCTTTCTTACTCTTTCATCTGTTTTGCTCTTTCTGTCTTTTTCCTGTTTTATTCCCCATGTCTCTGTGTCTCTATTACCCCTCTATCATTCATATCTCTCTCACAACTGTTTTCAGTCTCTCCCAGCTCTGTATACTTTTTTCTCTCTCACACAGATGCACACACACAAACACCTTTTTGCCAATCTGCCTCTCACCTGCTTTTTACAGTGTCGTCTTTCTTGCATTCTTTCAGAGTTATTTCTCTGGTCCTCTCTCTGGCCTCTTCTACATTTCCCTTGCCCTTCTTGCAACCAGGGCCTACCAGAGACTTTGAGACATCTTTTTGCAAGTTTGTTACTTTTTGTTTGTATGTGTTTTTTCCGTGTCTACATCTAGAGGCTGCAAAGTAAACAGGGAGCTTCCTCTAAAGGCAGTCACCAGGTGACAAATGGTGTAAAATGTCAGCTTTTTGTTTTAGTCTCTGTTTTTTTACAGTATAAACTTATTTTACAAAACAAAGAAATGCCCCGTTCCCTGCAAAGTACAGAAATTAAACAAAACTCTATGAGCTCTGTTTAATTTCCGTTTCTTCCACTGTCTTTGCTACCTTTAACGCCAGGGGTCTCAAAGACAGTGCCAGGGGTCGCAAGTGGCAAGTCAGGGATCACAACTGCGACCCCTGACAACTCCTATATGACGCCATGGCTGCTTTGGGTTTCCAGTCCGACCCTGACTGCATTAGGCAACCTGAAAACAAACAAGCCCTCATTTTACGGGTCACGATAATACAAAATTGGATGCAAACTGGAGTGTATGCCTGAATGAGGCCTTTCCTTGCAAAAATCTTGCCGCTTTGAACTTTAGAAAATTATTTTCGGGAAAACACAACCATCCTTGGTTCACACTTTGCAATTCTGGAAAATCTAAAAAATTTTGACATCTGCGCGATGCCCTGCTCAGAAAATCGCATATGGTAAATAACCCATCCAGCAGTATCCGTACTGGGTACGGTTTTACTTTAGCAAATACTAGGCACGTTGAGTAAGGACAACTAGTGTTTTGCAAATGTTTGTGGAAAAAGTTATTACTGAGCATCATTGTAATGAGTGAAATATTTAATATCCTTGCTGAAAATTGAAAGAACCTCACTATTTTAGCTAAGCTTTCCTGCAGCATTTCTTCCCCAAGCCCATTCTGAAATGTTTAATGCTCTACCAATGTTTTAATTTTCATTCATTCGAGCCAAAAATTAAAAAAAAACAACACATGAGTCTAAGTCTGCATGTTCTGGTGGGTCGCCATAGCCTCCTCAAAGTTTTTGCTATCAGCTTAGATTGTAAGAACACAGTTTAAGTCTTTTAGGTGGAGATGATGATGGCACAATATGATAAAGCAAAAGCTGTGTGCTTCTGAGCAAAACTTCGGGCCTATGCACTTTTTTTTTTTTTATAAATTCAGCAGTGGAGCTAGAATAACAACTTTCACACAGTAGTTGTGTGATGTGTTGCTCAACTAATGTGGGTCCTTCTTTTGGACCAGTTGAAACCGTTTCATCTCTACTGATTGGAGGGACAAATAATAGTCACGGATCTAACACAAATCCAGGTTTCTAAAGTAGTATTCGTGGCTTCCCCAGAGTTAAGACATAAGCAATTGGAATGGTATGGGGCCTGCGTTAAACTTGTCAAATGCACTTCTGATTAGGTTCCATTTCGCCATTACCCACTCTCCCTCGTCCCCTTATGTATGTGACCTTGGCAGTCTCAGATTTCTTATTCAGTTCCAGATCTTGGTTATGCGCTGCAGTATTTGTATGTCATTGGAATATACAGAAAAGGCACCATTATTCGTTTGTTAATGTTTTCCAGGAGGACTTATGTATATGTATACACTAACTAGTTATGGTGAGGATCCTGGGCCTTGATACCACACTTTTTGTTACCATTCAGTCTCTTATCAGAAAATGTTGGGAATTTATTTGCTCTGAGTGGCCTTATAGGCTGCATATGATGCAAGGCTCTGTGCACGCCCCCTCCCTCCACTCTGCCCTATACTGGCAACTCTTGGAATGAGAGCTCACAGACAGCGCCTCACATGTCTAAGATGCTGGGGTCCATTCATATGCTGCTGACAGGTCGGGGAGTTTTTGGGCTGAAGTTTGATCTTTGTCAAATACTCTTATTCCATTATATTTTTATCTATGAAAAGGCTGCAATCAAAACCAGTAGTCATGAACTTGGCCATTTTATTGTTGTATTGCTCCTGGAGATTCAGTGAAAAAATATGGCCTTTTTTTAGCAGATCTTGTATGATGTCAGGTTGTAGTGATATTTTGCTGTTGGTTGTTGGTGACAGGAGGTGTGACCATCCACTGCCCATTTGGCAACTGCTATCTGGATAAGGTAGTGCTGGTGCAGAAAAGCACTTCAAGCACGTTTCTATTGCTGGCACCTTGATGGTGTTTCTAGAAATTGATAGGTATTTATTTTTGTTCTCTACTCATGTGAAGTAGATTATTGGCCTGTGATTGGAGTATTGCAATGCCTTTTTTTATTATGTATGGTGATGCAGCTAGAGCACATTGTGAGTTACTTGTGCTGTAGCCCAGATAAATAATTGTGTATGATTATCAACAGAGAATAGCAAAAACGGGTTTGAGTTCTCCAAAACCTGCAAGCAGCTGCGTTTCTCTCCATGGGAACTGATTGTAGATCAAATGAGAGCAAGTCAAAGGGAGCGTGTGAGTTAAGAGCTCTAGTAGATCTATTCTTTAGCTGGGAGCACCCAAAGTGCCATCTCTGCACAACAAATATCACTTTGTGATAAGTTCATCAAAGAAAAGTAATTCATTGTGAAGGTGTAATCAAACTACGTCATCTAGTGGACAAGTAAATACAAAGCTATGGGGCAGGAAAAAGAAGGCACATAGGTACCTCAACTACACCCATTGACTGCGAGTCCCACTCCTTGCACAACTGTCACTCTAGGCTGTTACCAATGGATGCCTTGAGCTTGGAAGTCAAATTGTGGAAACGGTCTTCTTTCCCATTTAAAACATTGACAATTGGTCCAACCTCGTTCTTCAGACTCTTGGAGGTTATAACTTGTGGTCTCTTAGGTCTCAGTGCCCACAGCTTTGGCAGGCCTGCCTTGTCTTAAGGCCAGTAGAGCTCTCTTAAAGTTTCCCCATTAAGTCCTTCACTCCAGCACATACCTTCATGTCTTGGGTTCTACAAAAGCTTCTAATACCCTGTGCAGTGGAAGCATTTCAGTCAAACTTTCTTTATTGAGTTTTATGGAGTGCTCTACATACAGTCATATAGCGATACAAAGAAAACGCAAAAATGCACTGGCTAGGTGCTAATGATGGTGTCAGGTGCTCAAGATAAGTTACAACATTACCGGTACATACATCCGTTTCAACTGCATCTATGTTCATAATACAATGTCACATTGAGAAAATGTCTGCGCTCAAGTAAACCACGCCTCCTAATGAAACCCCAATGGTAGGGAGCGTTACATTTGTGATCCCTCATCCCCAAAAGGAGACCCCAGCATTCCTCTAGAGGATCAGTATTGAAAGAGGTGTAACACCCTTGTGTGTGTAGGACAAGCTGTATGTGGAAGACCCTCCGAAAGAAAAGAGAGCAGTGGGCCCTACTGATATTCGAAATTCTAATAGTTATATGTTAAAACATAAGGTATTCCTTCCATTGTAAGAGCTTGCCACGGCCTCGCGTGCCACTGTGTGAGTGAGGCTGCAGTGATTTTCCTCCATGCTTCTGCAATAGCCATTTTAGCGGCTCCGAGACATAGCCACGAAATGAAATGATCTGCAGATGTCTGACGTTTCAATGTCTCATCTCATAAACCCAGTTAAGCAAATACATCCCAGTGTAGCCGGGAGAGGGTAGCCCAGTATGGTTTTTAATTTGTGCTTAAATCTCTGCCTAGAACGGTTTAATAATTGGACAGTCCCACCATATGTGTCGAAAGTCGTCAAATAATCCACATCCCCTCCAACAAAGATCAGTTGTATTAGGATAATATATTTTAAGTTTGGTGGTTTGGAGTTACCAGTAAAACCACACTTTGTAGTGTACTTCTCTCAGCCCTGTGGAGTATTTAAATCTGGGGGTATCTTTCCGTTGTTTTTGCCATTGGGTGTCTGGGATAGGATCATCTAGTAACCCTGCCCAAAACTACAGATGTTGGGGTTTAGCCCTAGGAAGGGTGTTAAGCATATGAGTATAAAAAAACGAAATTGCGCCTTTCATCCTTTCTGCACAGCGCATTACATTTCCACATGAGAGAGATCTCTAGAGGCTTTGAGGTTTATATCGGGGTAGAGGGCCAGTGTTTTAATTGCATATCGTGGTATCTCTCTGAAGCTGCCAACCCAAAATCTCGCTGACCATGTTCAAATGCTAGAATGTCCCACAATGGAACAGATCCGAGATCATCAAGCACATGCCTGTCCTCCAAGAATCAAAGGGGCCTGCGTTAAGTGCCTGTGGGAATGAAGGGTTGAAGTGTATTGGAGTGTATGGGAAGGGAAATGTGGTCCATCCTTCCATCTTTGCCAATGAGCCCCATACTGGAAGGTTCGTTAGAGTTGGTGCGCTAAGGAACGTTAGGGGGACTATCTGCTTTGGGTTTCCACAACAAGTCCCATATATATCGCCCAACCACTGTTCTGTCCATGAGAAGCCAATGTTTATCTGACTCCCCCATAGCCCATTCGCATATCACTCATAGTTGCGCTGCCTTATAATACAAAGAGAAAACAGACAGCGTCAGGCCTCCCGCCTCATTGGGAAGTCGTAAGTGTTTAAAGGGAAGACGTGCTTTACGTTTTTGCTAAATAACTATAATTGTTATTAATTTAATTTCTGAAAAGAACTCTTTAGGTAGCTTGAAAAATATATAGGACACGTGGAAGGACTGTCATCTTAATTGCATTGATACGTTCCAGCCATAAGAGATAAATATAGACCCATCGTTTAAGGTCAATTTTAAGTTGTCTGAATAATGGAGGATAATTAGCATGATAAAGGTCAGAAATTCAAGGGTTGATGTTGATCCCTAAAGAGATAATATTATTTTTAGCCCACTGGAAGGGGGTCGATTTTACTAATGATTCCATCTCTTGCTTGGGTAGAGTAAGATTGAGAATGAAGGATTTATGCAGATTTATGTGAAAGCCAGATACTTCTTCATAATTGCGTAACTCTTATTGTAGGGCTGTTATTGATGTGGATGGTGAGGTGAGGGAGAGCAACATATTATCTGCAGAAAGTGAGATCTTGTGGTCTACTGACCTAAAGGGAATACCCCTAATGGCTGAATTGGCTCTAATTTTAGCAGTCAATGATTCTATACAGAGAGCAAATAAAAGTGGGTATAATGGGCAGCCTTGGTGTGTTCCTCGTCCCACTGTCAAGAAACTCGACCCCACTCCGTTTACTAACTTTCATGAAACTGGGTGTGCATAATTTGCTCATATCATAGCGATAAACCATTTGCTATACCCAAACTTATGAAGAGCATGGAAGAGGAAGGACCAATCCACCTGATCGAAGGCCTTCTCAGCATCTAATGCTACCAAAACAGTTAGAATTAGTTTTTTGTTGACCTTTTCGACCAGGTAGATCACCCTCCCTAGGTTATCATGTGTTTGCCTCCCATGAATGTAACAGGATTGATATGGCTGAATCCGGTCTGGTAATATTTTTTCTAATCTCACAGCTAGGATTTTCGTATAAAGTTTAACATCCTGGTTAAGCAGGGCTATGAGTCTATATGATGCTCAATAGTGGGGATCTTAGGGGAGGAGCCAGGCTGGCGACCGAGATGGCTGCATAGACGCTCAGCTCCGTGAGCCTTCTCACCCCGCGCATACATCCTGGCAACTATCCTGAGCCGTCACGGCATATTTAAGTAGGCGAAGGACAACTTTCACTGACCGTTTGCTCCTGAGGCTTTTACGCGTGGCAGGCCCGTGGAAATGTCCCCGATTGTTTTGCGGCCTTCACAGAGCTGAGACCGGGGTGTCGAGTGAGGAGAGTAGCCGGCCGCGACTGCGACAACAGCGGCCTCTGGTGGAGGTGAGGAGTCGGCCGGAGGGCACCGGAGATCTGTTGGGCCGATGGCGACAGTGCCGACCCAGTCCATCTAGCGGAGTGCCTTGTGGGATGTGCGGTAAAGCAGGGTCGAGGGGAGTGCACGATACTTGGCCCCCTTTCCGGTGTTGTGTCCGGGCATGACTAATGACTTCTCCCGGAATCGGCGGGCGGCTCCCAGGGAGCGGCGGAGATTTTGTTTAGCCTTTTGGTGACCCTTCGCTGAGAAGCCTGCCTTGACTTTCGGGGTCCTCGCGGTGAATCCTGTTGCGCCCTGGTGTGGGGCCCGGTCCCGAGGTGAGGTGGAGAAGGACGAGGCCGGATCAGCTAAGATGGCGGATGGCACCCTCTTACGCAGACCACATCCAGGCGGAGAAGCTGCTGTACGGGAGAGTCCTGGGGTCTGGCGACACGAGACAGAGCCCACGTCCAGAGATATACTGGCTGCGCTAACAACCCTGCATACGACCCTGATCCGGGACGCCCGGGATCTGGGAAGAAGGATGGCCGCCATTGTTGTCCCACCGTTCCACACGGGCATAGTTCGGTCTCAAGGAAGCGCCGATGTGCCCGCCTCTGCGTCAGTGAGGAGTGCTCCAGCTACGCCTATGCTCGTGGAGACACTGGAAGACCCGGTTCATGAGATCGCTTTGGACAGATCTGTTGTACATGTGAGTGACTCGTCGGGGCACATATCTAATCGGTGGCTGGGGAAACCACGTCGATCTATGGTTTGGGCTGCCCCGGCGGCGTTTCAGCGCTTACCGGATGGTGTGACTCTCTTCTGGCTGGTGAGACTGTGTTCGGACTGGAGGATGTTTTCGGGGTCGATGCTGACACAGACGGATTTCCGCCATACATATTCGGCTGGGTTTTGGTGGCTGAAGTCCCATGGAGTAGCAGCTCTGCCCGGTCCGCCCGGGCCACTTGGACCCTCCACGCTGCTCTGTATGCCGATTGATATGTGGACGTATGTTGGTACTGCTGATAGAAAAGGCCAGGGGTGAGACCGTCTAGGACATGGTGGAACCTATTGTTGGCTGGCGGTGATTTGGGGGACACTCGGCGGGGATGTTATTGATTGTGCTATCGGTGATTAATGTTTTCCATGGCTACTCTGATCTTGCTTTTAGGATGTTTACTACGCGCGGTGGTGGGGGGGGGCCGGGTGGCCAGATCGATGGCCCTTCCCCACATTTTTCCTCTTTTTCTTCTTTTTTCTCTTTTTCTATATTTCGGGTCTCTCATTTAGGACGACAGGCACGCTGCTGGGGGGGGGGATAGGCCGTAGCCTTCTGCAGGGATGCAGGGTGGGGGGTAGGGGGATGGGGTTTGTTAATTTGTCCTTTCTTTGTTTCTATGGCCCTTTGTCTTTCTTCCTTTTTGGTGTCGTCGTTTTTCATGTTTCCTACAGTATGTTTCGTTTTGAGGGGTGGGGTGCAGCTTTGCTACGCAACGTGTTTGTTTTTACATTTATCCTGCTCGTATGCCTTATCCCCAATACTTCAAACGTATTTGCACTGTTTGCGGATTTCCTGCTTCATGCTCGCTATTGTGGGACCATGTATGACCGTATGGCATTGATTCTGAGTTTTTCTTTATTGTAAAATGAACCTTCTCGAATCCTGAATCTTGCACAGTACGCTTGAATACAAGTTATATCCTGGACACTTATTAGACCCCGATTTTCAGGCTGCTGTATTTTTCTGCATTGATTTGCTGTACTTACGACTTGACTAGCGGCCGGCCGGGGTGGTTGTAGGCCCCTGCTTGTATTTCCTTGAAGTAACAATAAAGGTTCTAAAAAAAAAAAAAAAAAATAGTGGGGATCTTTTCCTGGTTTGGAGATGACCAAGATCAATGCCCTGCTCATTGAAGGAGTAACCGTATGGATGGAAGCCATGTAATTGAATAGTTGTGTAAGAGGGGAGATTAGATCTGGGCTGAATGTTTTGTAAAACTGGGCTGAGAACTCATCATTTATGTGATTTAAGTGCATGAATCGCTGTTCATACCTCATCCTCATTGGCTACCCAACAGTTCATTTTGCTCTGCAGTGACTTGCGGTAGGTCTACATGCTGTAATTATTCTAATTCTATTGCTTCCCCTAAAGGCTCAGATGTATATAGGGTTGTGTAAAAGTCACTAAACGCTTTTTCTTTGCCTACCTCAGTATGGGCTTTTTTTCCTGGTTCGACATTAATATGAGGGATATAATCTTTCTCATGTTTAATCCTTAACTGTTGTGTCAAATGCGTGCCTACTTTAGTCCCTTTGTTGTATGTCTTGTACTTAAAGCCTAGGAGTGTATATTCCGCTCCGTTTGTATAGATTGCGTTTAGTTTACCCCTAAGGCTCGTAACCTTCCTTTGTAATGTGAATTTTGGCGAGTCTTCGTGCTCTTTCTCTGCTATTTGAAGCTCATTCTCAAGAGTAAGTCGATCTTTGGTTTACTGTTTCTTCAATGCGGATATTGTTGCCTTGAAGGTGTCCCAGGTAGTGGATAGTTTAATTGAAAGTATTCTTGAATCGCTTTGCGTAGTTCATCTCATAGGAGACGGTCCCTGGTTAGTGAGGTTGGGAAACACCAATGGCTGAGTTTAGGTGGAGGAGGATCAATCAATCAATCACTCAATCAATCAATCAAGGCACTTGTAAAGCGCACTACACACCCGTTAGGGTCTCAAGGCGCTGGGGGAGGGTGGGCGGGGTGCTGCTACTGATCGAAGAGCCAGGTCTTGAGGAGTCTTCTGAAGGCCAGTAGGTCTTGGGTCTGCCGTAGGTCGGTGGGGAGGGTGTTCCAGGTCTTGGCGGCGAGGTGGGAGAAAGATCTGCCGCCAGCGGTTGGTCTTTGGATGCGGAGAGGGCGAGGCCGGCGGAGCGGAGCTGGCGGTGTAGAAGCTGAGTCGTCTGTTGAGGTATGCTGGGCCGGTGTTGTGGAGAGCTTTGTGTGCGTGGATGAGGAGCTTGAAGGTTACCCTCTTGTTGACGGGGAGCCAGTGTAGGTCTCTCAGGTGGGGTGTGATGTGGCTGCGGCGGGGGATGTCAAGGATCAGACTGACCGAGGCGTCCTGGATGCGTTGCAGTCGTCTCAGGAGTTTGGCCGACGTTCATGCGTAGAGGGCATTTCCGTAGTCCAGCCTGCTGGTGACGAGGGCCTGGGTGACTGTTCTTCTCGTTTCGGTGGGGATCCACTTGAAGATCCTGCGGAGCATTCGGAGGGTGTTGAAGCAGGATGAGGAGACGGCGTTGACCTGCTTAGTCATGGAGAGGGTGGAGTCGAGGATGACCCCTAGGTTGCGTGCGTGGACGGTGGGTGTCGGGGCTGTTCCTAGTGTAGTCAGCCACCAGGAGTCGTCCCAGGCTGAAGGGGTGGATCTGAGGATGAGGACCTCCGTATTGTCCGAATTCAGCTTCAGCCGACTGTTCCTCATCTATTCGGCGACGTACTTCATTCCTTCGTGAAGGTTGGTTTTGGTGGTGTGAGGGTGTTTGGTGAGGGAGAGGATCAGCTGGGTGTCGTCGGTGTAGATGATGTTGAGGTTGTGCTGTCGACCGACGTGGGCGAGGGGTGCCATGTAGATGTTAAACAGTGTTGGGCTGAGGGAAGAGCCCTGGGGTACGCCGCAGATGATCTCAGTGGCATTGGAGCAGAAGGGGGGGAGGCGGACGCTCTAAGTTCTGCCGGAGAGGAAGGATGTGGTCCAGTCCAGGGCCTTTTCTTGGATCCCAGCTTCGTGTAGGCGTGTTTGCAGCGTGCGGTGGCAGACCGTGTCGAAGGCGGCTGACACATCCAGGAGGATGAAGGCTGCGTTTCTCCATTGTCAAGCAGGGTCCTTCCATCGGTGGTGGCAATGAGGGCGGTTTCGGTGCTGTGGTTGCTGCGGAACCCGGACTGGGACGGATCCAGGATGCTGTTCTCCTCGAGCTAGTGGGTCAGTTATTGTTGACGATTTTCTCAGTGACCTTCCCCGGGAACGGGAGCAGGGAGATGGGTCGGAAGTTCTTGAGGTCCTTGGGGTCTGCCTTGGGTTTCTTGAGTAAGGCGTGCTTCCAGCTTTCCGGGAAGGTTGCTGTCTCGAATGAGATGTTGATTACTTTCCGGAGATGGGGTGCGATGGCGGTGCAGGCTTTGTTGAAGATGTGGTGAGGGCATGGGTCTAACGGTGATCCGGAGTGGATGTTGTTCATGATCTTGCTGGTGACCTCGTCGTTGATGCTGGTCCAGGCGAGCAGGCAGTTGGTGCAGGTGGTGAGACAAAAGAGAAGGTAACAGAGGGGACAAGTGTGTAGAACAAACAGAAAAACAACAAATAGAAAACCAAAACCAGGCACAGTATGATTTACAATTTAAGCAGCACAGCACAATATACAAGTATACAGGAGAGAAGTGGGCAGAGCCTACCAGGTGGCTAGAACCCAGTCACAGCGGCAGCAGCTGGGTAGGGGGCACGGGCGCAGACAGGTGGAGCTGCGCAGCGTGGGGAGCGACTTGCCTGGAGGCAGGGTTAAGGATCCCATCGTAATGTAAGCTCCACTGGAGCGTGTCATACAGAGCAATAGGCTGAAAGCCAATCCTTCTAATGGCGTGTTCAAGAGATTGACTCTGAAAGATATAGTTGATACCGGAATAGAAACAATGAGAGTGAGAAAAAAAGGTATAGTCCCAAGTAGATGGGTATGGCCTTCTCCAGGCGACCAGTAGCTATAGATTGTACAGCTGTTTTTAAAGCTTTGGTAAACCCGCCTATATTTGCCCTAAGAGAGCGAGACCATCTATGCCTGGAGTCCATGTGAGGTTAAAATCCCCCATTCAAATAATGTCTCCCTCTGCAAATTCTTCTAATAGACTAAGGAAAGAGAGGGGGACGGTAGCTTGTGATTGTTCAGGGCGTATATCGATACTATTGTACACATTTTACCTAGGTGAGACGCCTTAATTATCAGCACTCCCCCTTCATTATCTGTTTTGCTGCCCGTGGGTTGAAATTGTAAGGAAGAATGGAAGAGTAGAGCTATCCAATTATGTTTGTAGATGCTGAGGACGTGTAGATTGTAGGATAAGCTTTGTGCCGAATTCTATTATCCTCATTGCATTTCAGATAGGTTTCTTACAGTGCTACTATATCATATAGTTTGTCTAACAGGTACTTCCATAATTTGTGTCATTTAGTTAGGGAATTAAGCCCATTAATAGTCCACGTTAATGTGGTTAACACCATAGTAGTATTTGATAGGAGTTCCTCTCTTCACCCCTTAAACCCTTTCCCTGGCACTTTGTCATCTCTCTCCTCACCGCAGGGCCTCCCCCCTTTTTTCCTTCTCCCAGCAATCCGGCCCTCCAACTCTACCTTTACATTTAATCTCCATCATACTAGTAAAATGAAGTAACTTTTGTGTAAAACATTCCCCAACAATGAAGCAGAAATAACACTGATTGCATCAGGGGCGTAAGACAGGCCCCCGCAGCCCCTGCTGTGCATGGGTACACAAGCTGCAGGGGGCCCCCTCAGCACAGTACTCAGGCCTGAGAGCTCTGGATTAAATTAGGAACTGGGACCCCTCTGTGTACATTGCAGGGGGCCCCCTCAACGTTCGTTACGCCACTGGATTGCATTTGTGTACGCATGCTTGTCATGAACCACTTTTTGCACTTGTTCTGTGTCAGTGTTTGTTCGAGGAAGCCACATAGAAGTGAGTGGCACAAGTCTTATATCTCTCCATTTTCAGGCTGGAAGTCTTAACTCGAATCTTGTTTACAATCACTGAGATCGGCAGGGGCAGAGCAAAATGAAGTTTCAAAGTAAGGTGTGCTGCTCTAAAAGTAAATCAACTTGACTGCTTAATTAGAACAGTCTTTTCTAGGCAACTGTATATAGTTTCTTAGATGAATGCAATTTGGCACGTAATCAGAAATCTATACGAATGCTGTGGCCTGGAGATTTTAGCTTCCCTTGTCATCGTCATCTCGAGCTTCTCTGTGAAAGCAATTGCTGAGCGCCAGTGCCTGTTAGATTACTCGTTGATTGGTCTGCAGGTGAAGGTTTTGGGCGGTGTGGTTTCAAGACCGTTAAGCCCAGCCAGGCCACCGCTTCTTGAAGCTATGTGAAGTGGACAAGTTTATCTTGGAAGGTGAAGGCAATTCCGAAGAGATCCATCTACCTGTATGTGATGTTGTCTTTGCGTAGTTGATCAGCGACAGGTCTCAACTGTACATGTCGGGCAAGGTTGGCTGGGGCAAGATCCTGAAATATGAAGCAAGATACTTCCTGAAAGGAGATCTCGTCCACCTTTCTCGCAGCCTTTTGGAATGCGTCCTTGATTTTGAAAAAATAAAGTTTTGCTAAAGCGTTTGTTGGTCGCCTTCCCTCACCTGGGAGAAGACCTACTCTGTGAGCTAGTTCAAGCTTGACTTTGAGGCCATACTTCCCCAATAGCTCTGAGAATCAGTCCACCACAGAGGACTCGAGATCTGGCCCCTCCGCCCTCTCTGCCAAATGTCGCAATCTGATATTGTCGTGTCGGGAGTACATTTCCAAGTCTTCACATTTTAGCAGAGTAACTGTTAGCTGGTTTTGCAGATGTGAGGAGGTGCTTTCAAGTTGGCCCAGTCTTTGATCCAGGTTCTGGCAGGTAGTTTCTTATTCAAGTGTCTGTACTTCAAAAGAGTCAAATCTTGTTGGATGAGTTTCTGGGTGAGATCGGACCGAAGAGTCTCTAAAGAAGAAGTGAGATTGGCCTTGAGCTCTTCCCGTAGGTCCTTTTTAAAGTGTTGAAGAGAAGATATTAAATCTTCCCTGGTTAAAGCCATTGCGCCAGCCGGGGATGCAGATGGGTGATGATCTCTTACTTCGGCCAGTTGGAAGTAGTTCGAAACCCTATTTGTAATTTCTTCGGAGGCATGTAGAGCTTGACTATTGCTAGTAAGTAGAGTCTGGCACCAAGCCCTCCAGAGTGACTGCTCCAGGTATTCCTTTTAAAGTGTCTCAGGTGTTTCACTGAGGAAAGGCTGAGCAGTCTCATATAATTCTGTTGATATAAGATCAATACTGGTAATACATTTTTTCCCCTTCTGCATATAATCAACCAGCTCAAGAAAGATAAGATTCTAGCCCTCTACGCCGGTCTCCTAGCCAGTGTTTCCATTACAAATCCACTGTTGCCTAGTTTCACCTTTCCAGGTTGACAAAGAGCATGTGAGAGATCAAAGTGCCAAGGGGGTGTTACAGCAGGAAGGGAGAAGGCCAAAGCAGCCAGGCCTCAGAGAGCATGCCACTACCAGGGTTCAATAGTCTTCAACATGTGTATCTAATATCGTGCAGAGCATACTCCTTCCATTTGTAGAGGATTGGTAGCAGGAGGCATTTCCTGGGGGCTACGGGGCTCCCTTTTTTGCTTTCAGGGGTAGAATCGTGGAGGAATTGTTTACTGCATAGCACGGCTGCCATCTTAAAATCGGGAAACATCCATAACAACGCGGGCATTACCGCGCACTGCTATTACAACGCTGCTATTACAACACAAGTTGTTACAACAACTTGCGCTGGAAGGCGCTGTAGGATAGGGAATAGTTTAATTTTCTATCCAACACCTTCCTTACTGTCAACGTGGGCTGGAGATGGAATAGAAAATTAAGCTATTCCACTATCCAGCGCCCCCCAACGCAAGTCGTTGTAACGACTTACGTTGTAAAAACTGCTTTCTAATGGCATGCGGGGTAAAAGCCCGTGTTGTAATGCCGTACAACCCTTAAAATCGAGCAAAGGGAGGTCTACTTGTTGTCTCTGTGCAGGCGATGGGGTGCTATGGCTCCTCTCTTTTAACCCCACCGTCGCTACCACCCAGAATTTGTCACGGCGCTACGAGAGTTACCACAGTTAAGACGATACCCCAAGGGCCTCTCGACCTCCGTACTTGGGAAGGTGCGAGCTCCACAGATCTGGTCTTCAGTCTTGCTGATTCCTGCTCCCCTGACAGGCCAAGGCTGCTCCCGGGTCCATTCGGAACATGCCGCTAGCGGCCCCGGTTATATGGTGCAGTCTCCGCCAGGGGGATTTGATTGCCCCAGATTGCTCTTTCCAGCGTTGGCAGGCCGTGACCCCGCTCGTCTCCCCTGCCACCAAGGCCTGTGTAAAATCATGTGATTATGCCTCTGAAAGAGATATCAAAACCGCTTTCCATCGTCGCCTCTCATGGATCACCACATTGGCCCAAAAGAAATATTGATTTTCTGTGTGAGTGCAGCGGAGCTCGCACGGATTACGTCCGAGCAGCCATGATTGTTGGCCACACCCTCAGTGGAAGCATTTTAGGCCTTCTGTTTGTAAGATAGGCATACAATTATTTTGTAGATGGGAAAACATTTTCATAATGTACAGAGGATTTCCAAAGAGATTTCCTACACAGATAAAAAGGCTTCACAATCAGGGCACCAGAGTGCGCCTAGTCTACAGAGATTCAAGCATTTCAAGCCGCCCATGAAAGCACTCCCCTAGCTCCCAGTGGAGCCCCAAATCAAGTTTAAGTCTCTTCATATTACCTCTAAGACCTATTTCCATAAATTCCCACTGTACCTGCAAAAGTTACCATCTAGTTTTATTCCACCAGAACGTTCAGCTAGCATCCTTGAATCTGAGCCCTCAGCGCTCCTCCTTCAATCAATAGAAAACAAGATGGCTGATCTGAGAGTGCAGGGTTACAAGCTGTGCAATACCATAGATGCCTGCCTTAAAGTAAAATCTAACTTGCTCCAATTGAGACAACCCCTAAATGTTGAACTATCCGGGACATCATTTGACTAAAGATTTGCACTGGAGGCCACTTACTGATAAATGTTGGTCAAGGGTTGCATTCTCATCCAACTGGATTTAGTGGGCCTTTCCATTTTCCTGTTTGTAGTTAAAACTAGATTAAATAATTAAATAGAAAGGCAAATGAAACCTGAGCATTCTAATTGAAATCAGTGTAATTTGTCATCTGAACATTTCAAGTATCAGCTTCTAAGCCTCTTACAAATGTAGACAAATATGTTTCTTATTACTTCAAAAAATGTATTCCTGGAATCCTCAAGCATGAATAAAATATTTTCACAGCCTTTGCTATTTTGCTACAGACAACATAGACGGTCCTATTTAAATTAACTATTTTCAATAAACATCTTCCTGTCTGAAAAGCCGTTTTTTCTTCTAACCCAAAAAATCTTATTGCAATGAAATAAATCTTATATTAAAATACATAATGACTAATATGTATGTATGTATTGGCATTTACATAGAACAAATCCAGCTGGGGAGCAGCGAAGTGCTTTTCATTGAAATGGGGACTTTCATCTTTCTGTTACACAATTCAATTTCACATATTTACACTTTTAGGCACAGTGTGGGTACATGATTTGTCCAGATTCACCCTGACAAGTGCCAAGGTTGCGATCAGAACTCAGGACCCCAAGTTCCAAAGTTGGCAGCTGAGCTTCTAGACCATATACCCTCTGTGAGAAAGTCATCCTTTTTGCCCTGCTCATCTCGGTTATGTGACTGATAGTGGTAGTAACCGACCCTGACTGCACCCTGGGCTCTGCTAAACAGGATAGGCATAGGGCCAATGCTCTGATGAAAACGGTACATAGTAATTAGGTATAATTACAATTGGCAATGCCAGACCCTGTAAGTCCCTAGTATATAATAGGGAAAGGGGTATGCAAACTAACTTGAATGCCCTATTATGTAATAGGGCAAGGGAGTTTATCTGCCCATTAGATTTCCTGCACTGGAGTGTGCACTGCTGGGTACCTGCTGTCATTTTTAAAAGCAGCCTTGCTTTGCAGACCTTCTTTAAAAATAAATGATATGCATATTCGACTTTGGTGGTGCACGTACTTCCGAAGGGGTGATCAACATTATTTTTTTACTTATTAGTCACCCCTAAGGTCTCCCTTAAGTGCCCCAGGGTGGTGTGCCTTGTAACCATAACCAGGCATATTATGAAAGATGTTTTATAAGCCCTGGTGAGGGAGAAACTGCCAGTTCAGTTTTCCCCATTGTAGATTATTACCTCCATAGGCTACCATTAGAATATGTTGTTTAGCTGTAACTATTGCTAGAAAGGGGATACAAATATCATTCAAAGACTTGAAAGATTGGTAATGATAAATCCAACAACTTGTCGCTGTTGAATTTATCCTAACTAGTACAGAAAATAAGTTATAGAACTTACTTTCTGTAAGCTAAAATCCAGCCTTCTATTGGCCTCTCCTGATTGGTCAGCTTTAACAGGCTTTACCAAGCAGCTTTGCTGAGGTGATAAGTGGCCTCAGAGAGCAAAGGCTATCTGATGAAGAGAGCCTCGCACCTGCATAGTATGGGTCATAAAAGAGGGCTGCGTAAATCAAGTTGGGCTTCAAAGAGAGAGAGCAAAACAGAATGGAATGCCATGCGTGCTCACCCCCAAATTCTGTACCCCCAGCCAGATGGATGGGCCAATGAAGGAATTTGCAGGAGGGCAGGGGTAAGTTCTAATGTAAATGAACCACACCAGTAGGTTGGTTTAGCCAGGTCCTGCTCTCTTGGAAAGGATTTGTCCATCTTGAATTTTAAAGTGCAGTGCTTGCGGCACAAAAATATGCCAGCCTTTGGAGGAAGCTGTCATGTGTTTGGGTGGCACCCTGCATCCTATTGGACAGGGGTGCTGCCCTGCTTGTCACCACAGATCATTGAATAAATATGTGAGAGCTGCAGAGCAACTCAGTTCTAAATTTGAATTTGCTGCCTGAAACTACAAGAAGGAGGATTGCCTTGCTGGAACCCTGGTCTGCACCACACAGGATTGCTCCCTGAAGGACTGCTCCTGTTTGCATACTTGGAACGACAGCCCTGAGGACATTGCCTTGCTTCAAAAAGGATTAAGGAGTGGACTCCCTGAAAGCAACAGGTTAAAAGAGCTTGGCTGTACCATCTCCTCCAAGAAGTTCCCAGCCTGGAGTGCGTCCAGCGGACTTTTCAGGATTTGGCCAGGTTTATTGTAGTCCAAACTTCCAAGGACCATCTCAGAGCTTCTAGACCCTTGGATTTGTGATCTGGACTCTTTGGACCTTCAGGAGGAACTTCTGGAAGAAGTTCCAGAAATTTGGAGGAACTTCAGGAGAGAGCTCTTTAAGTGGACTGGCACAACGTTGAGAGTCAAGCTGGCTACCTTCAACCATGACTCAGCCTGGATTACAGCCTCATCCCACTGAAAGTTCCGAAGCTCCAGACTTTCAGGATTGGACAAGGGCCTCTCAGAAAATCAATCCGACAACATTGCATTGAAATCTGCCTGCTGGAGGGGACCGCATGATGTCCAGAGATAATCCTCCAGAAAAGTTTCTAATTGTAAAGGTAACATTTTGACTGGGCCTCCCGCTTAGTGTATTCGACCAGGGCACCATCTCAGCCAGCCTCAAACTTTGACTTTGTCCCTGTAAAGCGTGACCAGATGTCTCAGGTTGGTGCAATATGTTTTTAAGCACTATAACGCAGTGGCGTCACTGGGGTTGGTGTCACCCGGTGCGGGTAACTCATGGTGTCACCCCCTCACGACTTACCGCATGGACCACCGCTGTCAGAAATGTACGGCGCTAGGTACTGTCTTACTCCCGCTAGCTCCCTCTCTCTGTCTAGCTCCCTCTAGCTCCCTCTCTCTGTCTTACTCCCTCTAGCTGCCTCTGGTTCCCTCTCTCTCTGTCTTACTCCCTCTAGCTCCCTCTGTCTCTGTCTTACTCCCTCTAGCTCCCTCTCCCTCTGTTTTACTCCCTCTAGCTCCCTCTCCCTCTGTCTTACTCCCTCTAGCTCCCTCTGGTTCCCTCTCTCTCTGTCTTACTCCCTCTAGCTCCCCCTGTCTCTGTCTTACTCCCTCTAGCTCCCTCTCCCTCTGTCTTACTCCCTCTAGCTCCCTCTCTCTGTCTTGCTCCCTCTAGCTCCCTCTCTTACTCCTTCTAGCTCCCTCTCTCTCTGTCTTACTCCCTCTAGCTCCCTCTCTCTCTGTCTTACTCCCTCTAGCTCCCTGTCTTACTCCCTCTAGCTCCCTCTCTCTGTCTTACTCCCTCTAGCTCCCGCTCTCTCTCTCTCTTACTCCCTCTAGCTCCTGCTCTCTCTCTTACTCCCTCTAGCTCCCTCTCTCTCTATTACTCCCTCTAGCTCCCTCTCTCTCTGTCTTGCTCCCTCTAGCTCCCTCTCTCTGTTTTACTCCCTCTAGCTCCCTCTCTCTCTCTGTCTTGCTCCGTCTAGCTCCCTCTCTCTGTCTTACTCCCTCTAGCTTCCTCTCTCTCTGTCTTACTCCCTCTAGCCCCCTCTCTCTTACTCCCTCTAGCTCCCTCTCTCTCTCTTACTCCCTCTAGCCCCCTCTCTCTCTGTCTTACTCCCTCTAGCTCCCTCTCTCTGTCTACCTCCCTCTAGCTCCCTCTCTCTGTCTTACTCCCTCTAGCTCCCTCTGGTTCCCTCTCTCTCTGTCTTACTCCCTCTAGCTCCCTCTGTCTCTGTCTTACTCCCTCTAGCTCCCTCTCCCTCTGTCTTACTCCCTCTAGCTCCCTCTCTCTGTCTTGCTCCCTCTAGCTCCCTCTCTTACTTCTTCTAGCTCCTTCTCTCTCTGTCTTACTCCCTCTAGCTCCCTGTATTACTCCCTCTAGCTCCCTCTCTCTGTCTTACTCCCTCTAGCTCCCGCTCTCTCTCTCTTACTCCCTCTAGCTCCCGCTCTAACGTGATTAATCTTTACAAAATAATATCTCCGGTTCCCTACATTGGATGTTTGTCATCTTGGTGTCATTTTAAAGATAAAAATATTCCCTATTTTTATAACTTGCGGTTTGATTTTTATTGTGTGGTCTTTCTTACTTATTTAATGCATTGGCATTTTTAAATGCTTTGCATACCTGTCTCCAGAGTTAAGCCAGCCTGCTCACAACCAGCTACCAAGGGTTGAGCCAGGGCCTGATGTTTTGAGACATTATCTGGACCTTAAGTGGAGTGGGTGACCTTGTTACTGGTGCTAGGTGCATACCTACCCCTACTACTAAGCCATCCATTAACACCCTCCTGTGTGGGGAAGGAGATGTGCCTTTAGGACAAAGGTTTATGCTAACATTTAAAAAACACTCAGTCGTATAACTTGAGGTTTATGTCTCCAAAGCTCTCAGTGCTATTATTGGACCATGTTACAATGTCACCTAATATGCATTCTTTATACATTATGGCCCAGATTTACAAATGCTTGCGTCAGGTTTACATTACTTTTCTAAGCAAACCTGATGCAGTGTTCAGGTGAGATGTCCAGTCACGTTGGATTGTAACCCAAAGTAACGCTAAGTTGCACAGTGCATTGACTTGCATTACTTTACATCAATGGACCGTTCCATGGGTGGTGCTGGCACGTTCCCATGCAGCCACTCAAGAGTTTTGACACAAATCCCCATCTACAAAGAACTGTAGACTGGCAGTTGTGCCAACATTCTGCGGCTCCAAGGTGTACAACACACATACAAAGTGGGAAAAGCCTAAGAGCATATTTTTTTGTACTGGAAAGGACACCTTACAGTACAAAAACGATGCTTTAGACAACACGGACTCCCTCGCACTATATCGTGCATGGGTGTCTGCGTTGGCACATGGCTGCCTAAAGTGTGCCAGTGCTGGGAAAGAGCAGAACAGCGCCACATCATAGCAGTGTCAGTGCTGTTCTACTCTTTCCTGTGCCGGCAACGCAGCACAACAACTTTACAAGCTGCCCTGAGTTGTGTGACTTTTGTGTAAACCTGGGCCTGTGTGTTTAACTACTTATGCTGCCCAAGACGTAGAGGTTTCAAAATCCTTATTTCACAAGGATGATGTGGCAGTTCTTTATAGCAGTAAGTCGATTTCTAGGCATTACCACACATGCAAGTAATGAAAGCCCCAAACCATACTGCTGAGCTTCACCAATCAATTTGTTTAATCCGATTCCTCTTAATGAAAGATAAACAAACCTCAACAATCTATTTGCCATAGTCCATTATTAGCTAACTTTGCAGACAGCAATAACACTCACTTCTAAAGAATGTTATTAACATAGCTAAATGGCTTCACTGAAACCCCACTTCCTCACACAACAACAATGTTCCTCATTTTACAGCAGTTAAGTAAATAATATAGTCCAATAATTAATACATTCTTTCTACAGTGTATATAAAAAGAGCCTGTGCTCTGGGCAGGGTTCCCTGTCTATATTGGAACAAAGTGGGGAGCACTGATAAAATTCCAGTGAGCTGTGGGGGAGGGGGAATCTTTACCCCTGTCTTTAAACAAACATTGGCAGAGCCAATAGATCTTGCTGTTAGAGGACCAATTGTCAAAGGTTTTAGTTATGTTGCACAGCATGAAAAAAAAGCTGCGAGGCCAGCTGTGTCATTTTAGTTGCATGTGTTGCCAAAATGGCATGTGTTTTTTTTTCTTTACCGATCCAAGTTGGCTCAGTAAACAGACTAAAAATGTAACCTGAGCGGGTGGGGGAAAGAACTCTGGGGGAAGCAACCAAGAAGACGGGTGAAAGCAACATAGTGTGCACGCTTGAAATTAAATGGAGGGTGCGGGTGAGGGGAAGCAATACATAGGGTGTGGGGAGGGAAGCAAACTGAGACGAACCATGGAAGTGAACAAACAAGAGAGTTTACAACATGGAGTTAAAGCACACAGGGGAGCAGCTCAAAGGCCAAAGCTATATAAAAGTATAGGAACAAAAGGAAAAGTGGTCCGAGTTAACAGTCTTGTATCTACACACGTTTTTTACTTTATGCCAAAAAACCACATATAATTCAATTCAATGGAATATAGCTGAGGCCTTATTCTTAGTCAAATTGCATTCTTTTATTCTCAAGAAAACATTCTTTGAAATCTTCAAACCAAAAATTCATCATATTAATAGTTGATGAACCATCCATCAATGTAATTCATAAAATCATTACATTCAGATAGTGCTCTCAGTGAAAATGGGAAGGGAAGTGAAAAGGTATGTGAGGGACTGGGTAAAGATAGTGTGACATTGAACCATCACAGTAAAATCAAATACGCCTTTACAATCAAGGTAGTATTAATGTTCCCAAAATACATCACACATAGGTAAAAATATATTCATTGCTTCAAATCCTATGGTGTGTCTGGTTGGCGCAGTCTACGTTTCGACCCCTTGGGTGCAGAAGGGTTAGTGTGGCCTCATGTTGGGGTCTTCATCAGGACATGGTGGAGAGCCTATAAAGTAAGGCGGAGGCTATTAATGATGGCCTGCGTGGTGAATTGGTTATACAATTGAGACAATGAATGTAGGGGTTACCTACATAAAAATGACGGTCAACGAATGTTCCGTCCTGGTGAGGGGCTGTGAGGCTCCTAGAAATTCTGAAAAATACAAAAAATGGAAAAGAGTCCTCAAAGGGATGTCCTGGCTGAAAGGCCAAGAAAACGTATCTATAGGGGGTACACTTACTGGGGAGTGTGTCCTCATGCAGCAGCATAAGACGGTAGGTTTTGCAGTCATTTCTGGATGATGGTTGCTGTATTAATCTGGCATCATTCTACAAATGAAAGGATACCGTATTGGAGTACTTGGATATTGGGGCATTAAACATAATTACAGCATCGTATAATTCACTAAGGGTACAGAGCATGCATTCCGTTTTTGTGCGGCCAAACATGTGCACGTAGTGGTATGCTCATTGGTGGTCTATAAATAATTGAGAGTGGTCATGTGCCAGTAGGTTCAAAAGGTGACATGCATAGGAATACGCATTCGGGTGTATAAAGGGAATTGGTGTTGCAGGGGGCTCAAAACAATCACATGCATTAAAATGCGCTATGGCTCCAGTGGTAAAGCCTCTAGTCGACGATATTGCGCCTCAGTGTGTGTGATCTTTTGAAAAGTCGATGTGAAATGTGCCCGTCTGTTATTATTCCTCACGTGGGATCGAATATGCGCTCATGGCCACAATCTTGAACTCATAGAACCCGGAGATTGTTCTCCACGGGTCCCGTGCAGTTTGTCTGCTCTACACATACCTGTGAAATGTCTGTGTTAAACCAACAGTTCAGCACGAGTCCTCGGTCGGTCTGAGGCTCCTCGCGGTGCTGCAGCTCAATGCTAGGTAAATGAGGCTAGGGGCCGGTCACTCGGCTTTTGCAGACGCCAAGGAAACCCTGGACAGACTGAAGAAAACTTTGAAAGACTTTGATGTGGAGACACAAACAAAGAAATTGGATAAGCTAGCTAAAGACATTCAATACTACGACAAAAAGAAGACTTACCCTTACCTCCAAACAGACTATTACAGACAAGACACTCAGGGTCGCTTTTTCTACAGAGGGAGAGGGGGATACAGAGGAACCCGCAGGTTCACCAACTTTTCTGATTCCTCATATAGTGGTGACAGTGAAAACGAGCCTACTGGACCAGCAAACTACTCAAATCAAGAACAATGGTATCAGCCACCTCAAGACCACATGAGCGGTCCACAACAACCTTTTTTAGGCGATGCCCAGTGGAGACCACCAAGAGGCAGAGGCCGAGGAGGGTCCTGGAACAACCGCCCGACTCGGGGCCAGAACCAACAGACCTGGGACGGAGGGAGACAACAAGGCCAGAATTCGAAGCAGGTGCGCTTCCAACCGGAGGACCACGGGGAGAGGAGCACCAGACGGAAGACATACAGGTGGTAAGCGGGGGGCCACCTATGACCACACCCAGAAATAACCCCATAATCAACTTATCCAACCATACACTAACGGAAGATGAGAATAGTGTACTCTGCAAAGGACTATCTTTTGTACCTACACCCCTGGCCAATAGATTCAACATCCAGACGGAACTCACAAGATTCTTCAGAAAGATACGATTAAAACATTTTTTTAAGAACTGCCCATTACCGACAATGACGGCCTTCACCAACTTCCGCCCACCCTCAACATTCATGCCCTCTATGACCTCGGTACCACACAGGATTTATGGTACTTAGAGATGTCTTAAGAACATGCGACAGGAGATCATACGTGAGACACAATATCTCCACAGGAGAACGGACAGCCCTGGTCACACTTAGAAACAATAAATCGGTTGTCATCAAACCAGCCGATAAAGGGGGCTCCATAGTCATGCTTGATGTGGAGGATTACAAGGCAGAGATCTACTCTCAATTGCGGGATGGAGTAAGCTACAGACCGGTGGCTTCTGATCCGACCAAAGAGATAAGAACTGAGATTGTCACCATTACCAAGAAAGCGCTTCAAATGGGATTCCTGACCAAGAAAGAGTTTGATTTTTTGAATGTGGAACAACCAAGAGTTCCCACAATATATGTATTACCAAAGGTGCATAAGAACCCATTAAAACCACCAGGACGGCCGATTATATCAGGATGTGGATCCCTGATTGAACCACTCTGCAAGTATATAGATGCCTTTTTGAAACCACTGGCGGAAGCAACACCCACGTACTTAAGGGACACCATGCAAGTAATTAACTTGATAGATCAGATGCCATTCGATAGAGACAACCAGTTTTTGGTGACGATGGACATTGTCTCACTCTACACCAGCATTCCCCAAAGACCAGCTCTAGACTGCATGAGGAGAGTTCTGAACAAAAGGGTCCAACCAGCAGGAGTTCCCACAGAGTTTATCATCGATCTGCTGGAAATTGCCATGACCAAGAACTTTTTTGTTTTCCAAAATAAATTCTACTTTCAAAGCAAGGGAGTAGCAATGGGCGCTGCATTCGCGCCGGACCTGGCTATAACATTTATGTCTGAATATGAACAAGACTGCATTCTTTCCCAACACAATCCATTCCACAATTCTATTTCCAATTGGAAAAGATACATAGATGACATCCTGTCAATATGGACCGGTGAGGAAAATGACCTAAGGGCCTTCATGGAGTGGCTGAATACACAATCAGAGGATATAAAGTTTACAATGACCATGAGCAAAGAACAGATAGACTTCCTGGACATTACCATTAAGGATATGGAAGGCAAACTTCACACTACCCTCTATAGGAAACCAGCAGAAAGGAATTCGCTCTTAAGATATACCAGTCACCACACAAGAGCCTTGCGAGATAATTTGCCATTTGGCCAATTTCTACGCATCCGTAGGAACTGCTCCCGGAAGGAAGATTTCTTCAAAGAATCTGACGATCTAATCAACCGCCTGATTGAGAGGGGATGTCCGAAACGACTCGTCAAGAGATCCCAAAAACGAGTGTGGTTTCAGGATAGATCTACACTATTAACACCAAAAGAACGCCAGCCATCTCAGGATCGCATGATCTGCGTCACCACATTCTGCACTAAGAGCAACGACATAAGAAGGATCATTAACAAACATTGGGACCTGGTTGCAGACACCATAGACACTCCTGAGCCTCCGATGCATGCTTTCAAAAAAGCCAAAAGTATTAGGGACCATGTTGTCCGATCCTTACTGGACACACCACAGGCACCGACCATCCAAGAACTTTGGAACCTACCAGAGATAGTAGGCCACTTTCGTTGTACTAAGTGCAAAGCTTGCCCAACCTGTTGGGAAACCAAACAAGTCACTTACAATAACCTGACCATCAACCTGAAGTCGTTCACAAACTGCAATACTAGCGGAGTAATATATGCCATTCTATGCCCGTGTGAACTGATGTACATTGGACAAACTAAACAGAAAGTAAAAAACCGTATTTTCCAACACTGCAGCCGAGTCCGCTGCCAAACAGCAGGAGCACCTCTGGGGGAACACTTTATGGAGAAAAGCCACCCTCCTGAATCAATCAGATGGGTCATCTTAGAAAAAATTACCCTGGGGCCAAGGGGTGGGAATCTGAACTCTATCCTCAATATCAGGGAATGCAAATGGATGCACAAATTTAAGACCATTTCTAGGGGCCTGAATGAACTAGATGCCAATTTCGCCCAGATGGCGGGCTTAGAACCTGAATGACTACAATATACACAGACCCATTCAGTTATGGCTTTCACCAGATAGATAGACCATACAAGAAAGTATAGACCACTCAGTAACCTATTGACGCATATGGCTAACACATGCATCTTAAAGTTACCATGTCATCTGTAGATGCGAATTTAGTATGTATGCAATAATAATACCCATGTATTGTACAAATGCGCAAACAGATCGTGATTATCATCATAGGAGGAACGTATATATGCAATGTGATTCAACATATTCATTGTCCAATTAATTGAGAATGTGAGAAGTATCACTAATTTGGTTAATACAAGATATTGATACTACACAGACCTATGCTACAATGATATATAAGGGATATGAATTGTTCCAACTCCATGTGCATGAAATGTGATGTTTACATAAGAGTTACTTAGTTTATATTTCCGAAAAATGCGCAACCATATTGTGAATACCATTGTATGAGGAACGCCTTCATGCTATATGAGTCGACTTACTTGCTGTCAAGTTCAAAATGCAAATCTGAGATGCTTATGAGAGGGCAATTAAGAATTTGAATTTGTTTATTATAAGACATTGTACACATCCCTGTAACGCTGATGTATAACTTACAGGAAATTTTGAATCCATCATGCACGATTTAGTTTCTGCATAACAGTTTTTCAAACCATTCGATTCACATTCATGACGAGTGATATGCGTTTCAACTCCCCGAACCGAATTACACTCAGGCACTGTGGCTATAACTATAAACTTTCCCCTTTAATAGTACCAATCCAGAGCAGTATATTCCCTCGAGAATACTGGCTCCTTTGAACATACTCCCTTGATGACTTGGGAATGACTACGCATTGCACATGCTACTCAAAACCTGATTGGCCGCTGGGTGCCGAGCCCCTAGCCAGCATCCGATTGGCGCTTGGGTGCCGAGCCCTCATTTACCTAGCATTGAGCTGCAGCACCGCGAGGAGCCTCAGACCGACCGAGGACTCGTGCTGAACTGTTGGTTTAACACAGACATTTCACAGGTATGTGTAGAGCAGACAAACTGCACGGGACCCGTGGAGAACAATCTCCGGGTTCTATGAGTTCAAGATTGTGGCCATGAGCGCATATTCGAACCCACGTGAGGAATAATAACAGACGGACACATTTCACATCGACTTTTCAAAAGATCACACACACTGAGGCGCAATATCGTCGACTAGAGGCTTTACCACTGGAGCCATAGCGCATTTTAATGCATGTGATTGTTTTGAGCCCCCTGCAACACCAATTCCCTTTACACATCCGAATGCGTATTCCTATGCATGTCACCTTTTGAACCTACTGGCACATGACCACTCTCAATTATTTATAGACCACCAATGAGCATACCACTATGTGCACATGTTTGGCCGCACAAAAACGGAATGCATGCTCTGTACCCTTAGTGAATTATACGATGCTGCAATTATGTTTAATGCCCCAATATCCAAGTACTCCAATACGGTATCCTTTCATTTGTAGAATGATGCCAGATTAATACAGCAACCATCATCCAGAAATGACTGCAAAACCTACCGTCTTATGCTGCTGCATGAGGACACACTCCCCAGTAAGTGTCCCCCCTATAGATACGTTTTCTTGGCCTTTCAGCCAGGACATCCCTTTGAGGACTCTTTTCCATTTTTTGTATTTTTCAGAATTTCTAGGAGCCTCACAGCCCCTCACCAGGACGGAACATTAGTTGACCGTCATTTTTATGTAGGTAACCCCTACATTCCTTGTCTCAATTGTATAACCAATTCACCACGCAGGCCATCATTAATAGCCTCCGCCTTACTTTATAGGCTCTCTACCATGTCCTGATGAAGACCCCAACATGAGGCCACACTAACCCTTCTGCACACAAGGGGTCGAAACGTAGACTGCGCCAACCAGACACACCATAGGATTTGAAGCAATGAATATATTTTTATCTATGTGTGATGTATTTTGGGAACATTAATACTACCTTGATTGTAAAGGCGTATTTGATTTTACTGTGATGGTTCAATGTCACACCACCTTTACCCAGTCCCTCACATACCTTTTCACTTCCCTTCCCATTTTCACTGAGAGCACTATCTGAATGTAATGATTTTATGAATTACATTGATGGATGGTTCATCAACTATTAATATGATGAATTTTTGGTTTGAAGATTTCAAAGAATGTTTTCTTGAGAATAAAAGAATGCAATTTGACTAAGAATAAGGCCTCAGCTATATTCCATTGAATTGAATTATATGTGGTTTTTTGGCATAAAGTAAAAAACTTGTGTAGATACAAGACTGTTAACTCGGACAACTTTTCCTTTTGTTCCTATCTGAGACCCCAGGTCCTTGAGTTTATAGGGCAACCCCTTTATAACTCACACTATATAAAAGTATAAGCATATGTAAGAGTAGCTCGGAGGACACAATTGTGGAATATAATTTCTTTTATAATGGTATGAAAAGAAATGTGCTGAGAGAAGCAGGCAATGTTATTTTATTTTATGCCAAATTGTATAGCACACTACTCACCCATGAATATATCCAGGTGCTTTGACAGGTGTGTAGGTGTGTAACCTTTGGGGTTAATCAAAGAATCAGGTCTTCACCTTTTTCTGGAATTCAAGAAGTGAGACGGAGGCTCTGATGTATTGAGGGATGTCGTTCCATGTTTTGGGTGCGATGTAGGAGAAAGAATGACCTGCTCTGCTTTTGCAAATGTGGGGAGTGTGTGAGAGTGAGGCAGAGTGTAGGTGCCTGGGGAAGTGTATATGGTTCTGTGTTGTGCAGGGCTTTTTGTGTGTGTGTGTGTGTGCTTACAAAGTTTGAATTGGCTGCGCTTGTGAACAGAGAGCCAATGAAGCTTTTCATGGTGCTGTGTGATGTGGCATGGTAGATTGAGTACGAGTCTTGCTACGGCATTCTGGATGACTGGTGTCTGTGTAGGAGTTGTTTGGAGATTCCAGCATACAGAGTTTTGCCATTGTCGAGCCAACTCGTAATGAGTGCTTGTGTCTCAGTCCATCTGATAATCAGTGGCAGCAATTTGAAGATCCTTCGAAGCGTGCATAGGATGTGAAAGCAGACGGCAATTACTGCTATTATTTATGGCATCATGTTGAGCTTTTCATCTAAGATGATTCTTAGATTTTTTGCGTGATCTGTGAGTATGGGTGTTGGTCCTAGCTCTGTCGACCAACAGTTGGAATTCCATGGAGATGTCTTGTTGCCAGACCAGAACTTACATTTTGTCGGAGTTGAGCTTCAGGCAGTTGGTTTGCATCCAGTGTGCTACCATGGTCATGCAGCTGTCGGTTGGTTCTGGTGTTGGTTGTCTTGTCTGTCGTTGAGAGGAGGAGTTGGGTATCATTGGCTAAGGAGATGATGTTGATGTCCTGTGAACGGATGGTATTGGCGAGTGGTGTCATGTATATGTTGAAGAGGTTGGGCCTGAGAGACGAACCCTGTGGGACTCCGCATATCAGAATCTTGGTGTATGAGGTGAAAGGTGGTAGGTTGACCCTTTGGGTTCTCCCTGTGAGGAAGGAGCAGACCCATTGGAGTGCAGTTCCTTGTATGCCAATCTTGTGAAGTCTTCAGAAGAGGGTTTTGTGGGAGACAGCTTTGAAGGCCGCAGAGAGGTCTATCAGGACCGCTGCTTCTCCTCAGTTCACAATGGTTTGAATGTCGTTGGTTGACACGATTAGTGGTGTTTTAGTGCTGTAGTTCTTGGAGAATCCTGATTGGTGAAATTCGAGGTGAGGTGTTAGTTGCTTGTTGATGGCCTTCTCAATCACTTTGGTTGGATTAGGCAGAAGGGAAATGGGTTGGAAGTTGCTCAGTTGTTTCAAGGCAGCTGTGGGCTTCTTGAGTAGGGTGTTGATTACTGCAGGTTTCCATTACTCAGGGAAGGTGGCGGTTGAGATGGATGTGTTGATGATGGGGTCAGGGTAATGCTTATTGGTGATGTTCCCAGGTTGTCGATGTGGTGGGGGCAAGGGTCCATTGGGGCCCGTGAGTGGATGGTCCGCATGATTGCTGCGGTTGTCATTGTTGGTGAGGGTTGTCTATTTTGTGAGGTGGCCAAATTGGATGCTGGAGGGTAGGTTGGCAATGAGTTCTCTGGGGGCAGCTTGATGTGCAAAATTGCTGAATATATTTGTAATTTAGCTGTGGAAGACGTTTATTTGGTTGTCCCAGAATTGTTAGGCGGTAGTGATGCTGTTGGCAACTCAGAGGGTAAGGCGAAGTCCTTGACGATTGAGAAAATCTCCTTGCAGCTGTTGGAACCTCCTTCCATGCAGTCCAATAGTGTTATCTCTTGGGGTCTCTTAATTGCTGGTGATAGTGCCTCAGTGCAAGGCCAGTTCCATCAGCAGGGTACTGTCTTGCTCTTCATTTTCTTTCTATTTGTTTGAAGTGTCGTTTGGTGTAGGAGGTCTTCAGTGTATCAGCTGGCCTGTTTGTTTGATCTGCTTTGCCCTTTGGGTTTGATGGATGCAAGAGAGTCCACGCAGTTCATGATCCAGTTATTGAAGTTGTTGATGTCCTTGTCGAGGTTGTCTGTGGGTCTGGGCTGATCCATGCTGAGTGCGCTGAGCCAGTCTGCTTCTGTGATTTTGCCCCAGCCTTGGCTTGTAATGCTGATGCTTGTACTTGTGGTGTTTACTTGAGGTGAGTTGATTTGGGAGTGGATGATGGAGTAGTCAGTCCATGTGAGTGGCATGATGGAGTTACATTTGATGCTGTCAATGGTGGTAAATATGGAGTCCAGTGTGTGAGTGCTCCTATCAAGCGATCTTGCAGCCTGCTGGGATGGCCGTGGCACTGTAAGGAGTCTATGTGTGGTTGAGCCAGGTCTAAGAGGTGGAGAGGATTCATGGTGCGTCGCTGTTCAAAAGGTACCTTATTTTGGTTACACGTTTGCTGCGTGATCATGTATTGAGAAGCATACACGCTAGTGGGTTTTGACGTGTGGGTTTGGTGTGGTGTTTGGTTGGGGTGGCATAGTCATTGTTGGTGTTTGCGTGGGATGTGTAAATGTGTGGCTGCAGAAGAACTGGCCTGGCAGTGGGTGCTAGTGAAGGGTGGTGAAGGCTCCAACCATGGTTTGAGATGTGGTGCGGCATCAGATCGTGTAACAGCATCCGCGTTTGAGCGACCTAAGGAGGGTTGTGACATATCGCTGGGTGGTAAATTGACCTTGGTTTCTGGTGCTGGGTGTGGTCTAGGGTGGACAGGTGCAGACGGGCCTTCCTTTTATGCACCTTTGGTGCATCCGTTGCACTGTCACGCAGCATCCATCATTAAGTGGGTCCTGGGTGGGGCGGGGAGAGTGGGATGGCATTTGGCAGGGCTTGTGTTTGTGGGAAGAAGAGACGTGAACTGGCAGGAGCAGGAAAGGAGCAGGGGGAAGAGTGGGGTGGCAAATGCACGGGAGGTGCACTCCAGGAAGTGGAACCCGGGCTTGAGCAGAGGAAAGGGCGCAAAAGCTTAAAGAGAGCAGTGGCTCAGAAAACATTGCTAAAGAATGCAACACCAATAGCTCAAACTTTAATAATGTGAGACCTATTGCATTGCAAATGCCTATTAAACAATCCCTTGCTCAAAATTGTACAGGGATTTTACTTGCTTTGAATAGTAGCAATGTTTTGAACATTTTAATACTCTTCCTATTTATACTTTTTATTATATATAACGATCATTGTTTAATTAATAGTTTTAAGTGATTTATTTATTATTATTTTTTTTTAAACCTTTATTGACATCATAAGGAGAGACAAGTCGAGGCCTACAACCAAGCCGGCCGGCCGCAATGTGCAAAATAATCAGGAGTCACCAGGCAAATATGACATAATCAATCAATACAAAGCAGAGGCCGTACAATCGCAGAAGGGGAGAAGAAATACAGAAACCAAAGGGCTAAAACACAGGAGTAAAAAGGCTTAATTTTATAATATGGGGAGAAGACATATGACAGGCTCACTTTCAATACGGAGGCATCCGATATCCCAAACCAACCTCAACATTAATAAGGGGGCATGGGGGCAAAATATCGGGGGGACAATACAATGCATTCAAGAAAATCAGGATACGTGAGACACAATCAGCCCCTGAGCATTATCCTCGTAACATGCCCGCCACCCAAGACACTACCAAGTCAGAACAGAGGGATCGGAAAAACAATGCATCAAAACCAGCCCGTCATAGTAACCTCTGGGACACAGGAAGGAAAAAAAAAAAAAGGGGGGGGGGCGAAGTGGGGAAGGGGAAGAGAAGGGAAAGGAAAATGGAGGGAAGACAAAATAAAACAATAAAAGGAAAATAAGAAAATATGAAAAACGAAAGGAAGAAGACACGCCGACACAGGCCCCCCGTGGCGGGAAGACAGGAGACAAAAGGAGTAGCGGCCCAAGTGGGGGTATGGCGATCGGGGAGAAAGACAGCCGAAACATAGCAGGAGGATTAACGACGCCATACCCCCCACCCGAAACACACCATAGGAGGTCGGGACAGACGCGGCCTCATGAAAAAGAGATACAAAAGGGCCATAGAACCAGAAGACAAACAAAAAGTAGAGCCCAACCCACCCGTCCCACCCTGCACCCCTGTAGAAGGCTATGGCCCACCCTTCAAACAGCGTGCCTGTCGCCCTAAACCAGAACCCGAAATATAGCGAGAAGTAAGAAAGAAGAAAGAGACAAAAAGGCAACAAAAGCGGAGAAAAGAAGACAGGAGGGAGGAGCAGAATAACCATAATCCGAGCGGGCGGCCGCAGCCCTCCGCCCAACCAGACAAGCACAGTCAAAAACAGACCAGGACGACACCCCATCACGCGCCACAAAACATTAGGAGAAGGGGACCTCCCACCTTTCTACGATTAAAAACAATTATGCTATTAAATCGTATACCGGGAATCAAACGGAAGTCGTACATTTCACCCCCAACCCTTTCGAGCGACAAACCCCACCCACCACATGGCAATGTAAAACCACATCCTAAATACGAAATCAGCATATAATCGAGTGGAATGGTGACTAGCATAGTTACGTGGGGGGTAGATAGATCCACAAGGGAGCAATAGTCCAAACAGAAAGTATCGATGCATCAAATATCGCAGCACGAGCAATGAAAAACAGGAGTTCAGTTGCGCCACTGGAGCGGGCGAGGTGGCCCCAATTATAGACACAGGCAAAGTCATCGAAGCAGGCACAGGAAGCAGTCCACCAATAGTTTCAGGCATCAATGTCGAACAGGGTCGCAGTACAGCATCCAAGTCCCCGGGGTCCGAACCTTGAAAAGCAGGGCGCCCCAAAGTCACCGACACACTACACGATCTCCGATCAGTGGCGGAGACACTCAAGTCAATCGAGGAGGGCGAGGCAATGAAGTCTTCGAAACATGAGGGCGACAAGAAGAAATGGCCGCCCAAAATGGCGGCAGATCGTGGCGTACCCACCGAGACGCCCAGGGCCAGGGAAGCGTGTAGGGATCTCAGGGCTTCCAGGATATCTCTGACCGTCGGCTCACGTCCACCAGCTCCGCTCCCCACACCCATAGGCAACACGGGCCCGCCGCCACAGGGTGATTCTCGTTTCAGAGGGTCGGCCGCCATTTCGTGAATCAGCCCAATCGCCGCTCACCAAGACCCCCGGAAAGAACAGTTCTCAAATATAGGACTTTACAAGCTCCGGGGGTCCCAGCAAGGGCGGCCTCGATGCCAAAAGGATGTCCGCCCGAGACGGGTCTCCGCCAGCACCAGCACCGGTGCCCCAATCAAGCGGAGTCCGGGCCCCGAGTACCAGGGCCGCCGGACAAAGCAGCGGCGGGGAGAGACCCCTTCACAGACTAAGGTCCCCGGGCCTCTCACCCACGTCGGTCGCGCGGCCACCAGGGCAGGCCCGGGTCAGGATCGCCGGGATCTTCGCACATCGGCTCCCAACACTGGTTCTCGCTCTCGGCCGGGGCCGAGAGCCGTCGGATCCCACCGGCCAGGTCCCGGTCCAAGTCTCGCAGAGGCCCCGATCTCTCAGAGGCCACAACTCCGGAGCCACTGCACACCGAGACCCCGGGGTCGGATGGTAAGTACAAACAAGCCGTTATGTTTCCAATGCCCCAAAAATGGGTCGTCCCCGGACAGGATAGAAGACAGGATAGGCAATCAGGATGGAGGGCTGCGGGAGCCGAGCTAAAGGGCGACCATTACGGCCGCGAGCTAGGCTCCTCCCCCTTAAGTGATTTTTTAATTATGTATTTAACCATTTTTATCTTAAAGTTATTGGATATTTTAAATTGTTCTTTTATGGCTGACATGCCGAAATAAAGATTGTGATGATGATCATGAAATTTAGCGGGTGGTCCCTCCGTCATGTGGACTGAGGCATTTACTTCATCCCCAGGAGCCGTCTAACAAGATATAAATAAGGCCCTAAGTCTCCAGAATCTTCAGCAAGAAAATAAAATGTGCTCCGTCACCTACCCTATCAACCACCAGATGCATGGAGCCATATTCAAGCTGCATCTCTTCATAGATGGGACATACTGTGATTGGGAAACATCCCTTATACCTGCTAACCATTAGTAAAGTGCCTGGGATCCCCCTTAAAACACGGTCAGATTGCCATTTCCCTTATTGGTATTTTTAATTTTCCTATAAATCCCTACTATATGACATATGGTGTAGCCAGGGCATGTAAGTTAGATGGCACTAGTGGACTGCAGCACTTTTTATGCCGTCCACAACAGTGGCAGTTCAAACATGGCTTCAGGCCTACCATTGTAGCCTGGCTTTAGTAGCGTAAAGGCTTTAGTATTGTAGAAATTGCAATTCAATCTGTCAAACTAAATGTTTTTGACAGGACAAGACCCTCCCTAAAAGATTACTAAGTCACCTATATCTAAATTTATCAGCCCATATGGTAGGGTGCATGGTATTTGAACTAGGGATGGGCGGAACTCATGGAGTTGTACTCCGCGGAATTATGCAGCATTTCATAAAAACACTGTGTGATTCCGCTGAGTTCCTTTCCGCCCACCCGACTCACAAATATATTCATGGCAGTCTGACGGAAGCATTTTAGTGCAACATACACCATGTAGTAGTTTTCCACATTCAATACCAAGGCTTTACCAACAAAAAAATAAAACACCTAGCAGGCTCCCTGAAAGACCAGACAGACACACTCCAACATCACAGTTGTCGTTATTGTCAACCACATCTCAGACCCATTGTCTTGCTGTCTTCAGGTCCTTCTCCTTTTGTAACCCACATAGTGCCCCAAATCAACCAGAAAGCCAGACACACTATTTATTATAAGATGAGCAATAATCCAAATAAGTGAATTAGGCTGACAAATACTTTGTATTTCCTTACTGGCTGTTGTTGCACTAAAGTTCTTGTCACATGTTTCACTAATTCATTTTCCATAGAGACATAAGTGCTTGATTTTCCAGCCCCAACCCCATCTTGTACGTTGATGTCTTGATTTTAGCAATGAAAATCAGCAGCTAAATCTTATCCAAGGCCTCGAATTCCCTATAGACCAGCGAGAGAACAGGGAGCTGCCCGGAGATGAGGCAACTATGAAAAATATCGACCAGCTGCTCCCGAGCAACATTTAAAAAATGCTCTCTTTTAACAGTAAGTGTTTACCCAACCTAGGACGACCTGCAGGCTTGGGGGCGGTGCTGTCTGCGTTTCTGGGACAGGAGAGGGGGGTCGCAGGAGGTTTCCTCTGAGGATGAGGCACAAGTCCCTCCTGTTACAGATGCTGCTGCAGACACCAGTTTCGCATCTTGTACGTTCACGCCTCGTGTCCCTCATCAGATGTCAGAAGCAAGCGGCCATCTTTGTTTGGGCCACATCTCTGTATCACACTTCGGTATGCATGTATACAGTTGTTGCGCATTGTTGAGGCTCTTTTTGGCGATACGCATGCCTTCCGTAGAACTAGTCTCATTGCGATATTCACGCATTCTTTCAAGGTTGTTCAAATCGATGTTACGCACTCCTTTGCTTAAAAATAGTTTGCGCTTACCATCTTCATTGTGGTTATTCAAATAAATTATCCTGGGGGTGTCAATATTACAATTCTTGTGCACTACTAAAAGTTCTTCAACCATCAGTGATTTCACCAGAGTGTAGAGTGCCTTCTATACTACTTGTAAGTACTATTTCGTTTTAGTTGTATTATTTTTCTGTTTTACTTTGCTGAATTAATAGTTTTCATCATTTAGTTTTCATTATTTTACCTTAATCGAAGTTATTATGGTATCAAGTGGTGTTCTAAACCTTACACCCCCTTAACCTTTTGTGTCTTCTTTGGGAGAGCATGCTCTTAAGTAGCAAGAGTGGAAAGATTATTTCTCGAATTACATTTCCACATTGAATTGGAATGACGATTTCTCTCCCGTAAAACAGAAGAACATTTTGTTGCACTCTTTTGGTCCTACTGGTTTCAGGGTTCACAATCAAATTACTAAAAAGCCACGTACTGGAGGAATTGTTTTTTTCGCATGCAGTGGAAGATCTGGATGTATATTGTGCCCCTATAGTCTGTGTGGGGATATATGTTTTAACACAGGAAGCACTTGAAGGAGGATACTGTGGAAGGGTATGTCTATGCCTTAAAAAGTTAGCGTTAACATGTTGCTTTGGTACGTTACACGAAGAGCTGGACAGAGAATAAAATTGCCATGCATGCTGCGACTTCTTCTATACAAGTTAGTCTGTGGGTCAAGGGAGAGTCTCCACTTCAGGAAGTTGTATAAATTGTTAAGAGGGATGAGCTCACTGGTAGATGCACCAAAGTCATTTTAGCTGACAACCAAAAAACTGTGGATCTGGACAACAAAATAGGGACTAAAGAAGTAGTTAATAAAACCTGGTGAAAAAAACCCGTGTCCTCAAAAGAAAATAACTCTAAATCAGTTTACAAAAAAGCAATATGAGTATTACAAAGATGCAAAGTGTTACAGATGTGTGTTTTCAGTTCATTTCACTAATATTAAAAAATGGCCAGCCCGAAATCAAAGGTGCTCAGGTTCTAGATGTGAGAAGTTGGCCTGGCATAGGCTGTCCACTATTCTAGTGGGCACCTTCCACCAGTCCAAACGACCCTTATTGATGGTAGGTTTAAGACAACCTTTATAGAAAGCTATCCTAGTGGTAGCTGTGGAGAGCAGCCTTCAGGCTAAGTCTTGAAGGAATGTAAAGCAGCTTGTTTTAACAGTCTATAATCTCGTGAATGACCAAATGAAAGGAGAACCACACCAGGAATTTATATAAAACATATGTATTTATTCTAAACACATCCCTCTAGTCTCTTTCTGAGGCTAGAAGCAAAAGTACATACAATAAACTTATTTAGCACACAGTAAATTAGCACAATATACGTTGAGCCCTAGGGGCGTACCAAACCATATATTAAGAAAGTGGTATAAAAACCACGTCTGACATAGATACAAGGCCTAGAGCCTTTAGAACCGCTGGGGCCTCCAGGAACCACCCATGGTAGCCACACAGGGAACCCACGGGGGACGCGTGCAGTGTCTGAACACAGCCGCGAATCACCATTAACTTCTATGGGGAAAGTCGCGGTTGGAATTTTAAGGATAAAGGACACTTAGAAGAGGACTTGGAGCAAACCCCTTGAGAACTAGTAGGTTCTAGAGTCAACACCCACGGGAGCACCAGAGTACTCTAGGTACCTCACCCAGGGAAGCCGATTGCATAGGTGTCTTTTCGTGTCGGGTTTCGTCGTCAATTTCAATGGCGATCTGCTGCAAAGTGCTGCTGGCGACCAAGTCGAAAGTGTCCGGGTGGATCGGAGATCTGAAGAACCTGTAAGCAGAGGGGACAGAGTCTGGGTCACTTGCCAGTAACCAGTAAGGCGATGAGCATATGCCCACTTGGTCCATAAAATAAGTGGGAAGGGTGTGGAACCCAACACATCTTTGGTGGAGTGATTAAGTATGCCCCTGCTTCTTCCAACAAATATGAAATCAGATCTTTTTTGGGTCGGCAGAATTTTATGCCAAATACGTCAGGACGTTTTTGAGCAAGTCCTTCCCTATCAAACAACTCTTTAAGGCAAGAGTGAATTTTTCTGGTCTGAAGAGTGTCAGCAAGCTTTTCAAGTTGTTAACAATTACATTAGCTATGCTCCAGCTTTACAAGGGTATGAACCAGCTTTCAAGAGTATTGTCACCACAGATGGAAGTTGCAAGGGACTGGGGGCAGTTCTCACTCAGGTTGATCAAGGTGGAAAAGAATGTATAGTCTCTTTTGCATCCCGTCCTATCACACCAATAGAAGAGAAGTATCCAGTAGTCGAGAAAGAAACCCTTAATTATGTGTGGTGTTTGGAACATTTTAGGGCATATATCAGGTGTTCACATTTTACGGAAGTGATCATAAGCCTTTAACTTAAGTGCAGGCCTTCCCACATGTCAATCAAACTTTTGGATTAAAATTCTGATGTCGTTGATGTACCAGGTGTCAAGAACAAAATTAAGGATTTTGTAAGCAGGATGCCTGTGCCGTTGAAGACCAAACCTGAGTAGGAAGACACATTTTAAGATTGTTGTGTGGCAGATATCAGTGATGATATTTCAGAAGGTGAATAGGTGGAAGGCACCTTTAAGGATGAACATTTACAGATTATTGGTGTTTGGATTAGGGCGGGTGGCCTCCTAAGAGTGAATTGGGAAAAATAATGCATGTGTAGTAGGAGTTGAGGCAAGAGTTGTCTGTTGAGGATGGCAAAGTGCTACGAGCGGGAAGGGTGGTTCCCCCAGAGACCTTGAGAGACAGGATTTGGACAAATACCATGAAGGCAATTTGGTGGTACTATAACTAAGTGCAGAGTTAAAAATGTGTACTGGTGGCCCTGTATTGACTGGCCATCGAGAAGAAGGTTACAAGTTGTGTTATGTGCACCAATTTGGAAAAGTCCCTCATTATCCTCAAACCACCGTTGTGTCCCATTAAGCGCCCAGAAATACAGTGGTAGAGGTTTGTATTGGACATATTAGGTCCTGTGCAGGACGGAATGGTAATTAAGTATGTCATAGTCCTATTTGATTATTTCCCCAAATGGCCTAATATTAAGGTGGTTTCCAAAACAGATACCCAGTCTATAGCTTGTTTCTCAGACATAGTATTTTTAAGAGAAGGGGTGCCCAAAGTCAATTGAACAGATAATGGACCTCAATTGTGTTCTGAGATGTTTAATGCATTCCTAAAAAGGAAAAACATTAAACACAAGACCACTTCTATTTACCATCCAGCTGGTAATGGTGCCATGGAGAGCTTTAACAGGGTGCTCAAAAATAACATTCAACTGGCTAAAGAGGCTAATTTGTCATGGGTTAAGGAAGTATGGTGCACTGTGTGAGCCTACAGGGTTACACCTTGCAGCTCCACAGGGTTTAGTCCTATTGAGCTTATAAGGGACAGATTACCTTTATGAAGGACAATGTGGCATTCCAAGAGGAATGAATGGACTCCTGTAGCGGTTAAGGAACAGGTGACAGGATAAATGTAAGAAGTATCACCACAAAAGGAATAGCTTCAAACTGGTTGGTGTACAAATCGGTGATTGGGTGTGAGTAAAAAACTGGAGTCTATAGAAAGAATGAAAGCAGATATTTCAACCTTTGCAAGTGGATAAGGTTATGTGTAACTCGGTCCAATTGAGTGATGGCTGGGTATGGCATTTGAGTTGCTTTTCTTTATGTAAGGGAGAGAAGAGAGTTTCTAATGATGCTTTTGGGGAGAGTACTGAAAATACTAGAAAACTTGAGCCTGATTGGTTGTTGGAAGTGTGCTTCTGGTGTAACTTGAACTTGAGCGGCTGGTACTACCAAGGAGCTAGTGGTTAATGAACAGTACCAGAGTGAGAATTTTGTCGAGGTTCAAGACGGGAAACTTTACTCACTTACTATCAAAAAATCCAATGGGAAGTGGATCTTTTACACTGGTTCGGTCATCACTTATCTCACTTTTTTAAATATATGCAGCCTTGCACTGTGTCCCGAATATATACCATTTCGAGAAATCTTTTTGTAACTCCTTTTTGGAATTTTATAGTTGAAATTCAGAAATAGATTTTTCCTAAAGAATTTTTAAAACAAAAAAACTTTTTTCATAAGCTCACTTATTTTCTAAGCACCTGTGTCTCACTCTTTGGGGTTAACTGTTCTAATGCTCATTACTTCTTACAATGTTTCCTATTTCTGTTACAGCCTTGAGAAAGCCCTGGCGCTACTCGCCATACAGGGTGAAACACGTGTCGGCTGTCCTTTTTCCTTTGCTTCATAAAGTCTTGAAAACCTACAACAAGAGTGAAATGGACTCTTTGCATTAATTGAGTTTGCCGCCACATGGGCTCAGGGTAACATCACTTCGAGCAGGGAGTAGAGAGCAGGAGTAGCAATGCATAATGACCTTAAGCAGGGTTGTATGCTTGCCCCCACCCCGATCCTCTCTGTCCTCCCTGTTTTGATAAAACTTTCACTCTGCCCTACAAAAAGCAAATAGCAGCCTCCCAAAACTAAATAGGGTATAAGTGAATTCACTACTTTATGTTGATGACCTAGTCATCTTTGCCAAAACACGTATAGGGTTTAAATGGAATTTGAAATCCTTAGCAAACTACTGTATTGCAAATCGTTGTAGTATTAATATTAGCAAAACAAAGGTGACACAATTTGGTAAATATAAAATTGCATTTGCTTGGAAAATGAAAAGTGAATGGTCAAAATACAAAAATATAAATAACCTAGGAGTCATTATTAATGATAGATTAACTATTAATGTTCTTGTGGAACTGGTATACTCTAGGGCCCTGGCTGCGATGTCCAGCCACTTTGAATGTATGGGGTAACATAACAATTCCCTTACTAAAGGCCTACCGAGCACTAATTATTTCGATTGCCACTTACGGCCTTCTGGCACCCATTTTTGTGAAACAACCCATTTTCAAAACTTTCAAAGGAGATACATTGCAAAGAATCTGACATTTTCCCACAAAAGCCGGAGTTAAGGCGTTATTTCTATAGCTAGGTTTGTGTTCTCTTATGCTTCTAAATTAGGTGGCCAGCATACATTTTATATCCTCACTAACTAGAAGATATGTTCATTCAGTTGTGCCTGACTGCTTCATGGATCTATGCAGAGCTAAACAGGTTTTGTCTTCAGTGAAAGGCAGAAATTCAATTCCCTATGGTCAAGTCGTGGCTTGTTTTTCGATCACGAGGCAATCCTTCGGGTCAACCCCTTGTATCATTGTAGAAGCAACTGAAACATGTGCCACATGTCGTTCATTGTTGACAAATGCTTCATTGAAAACTACATTTGCCTGCCTCTTTACATTGCCAAGTGAGTAGCTAGCAATTTGTTCAATGTGCCTGATTCTGATCTGCTCTCGGGACACTTATTATTTCAGATAAGGGATCACACCAACCAACATTATCGAAGTCTGATTACAATCCTGTCAGTGCTACTGTCAACTGCATAAGCTGAACAACCTAACGCACACTATGTGGCTATGCACGTCGCATAAGACATTGAAGATAAAAGTCTTCTAACCTTTATGCATAAAGGCCACATACGGACCGTTGTATCCGCCTTCAAATATTTGCCAAACTTGGGAGCATGACAAGGAAGCAAATGCATTCGCGCTGTTCAATGCTTCTAAAAAATGTTGCTTGTAATCATGTGAAGAGTTTTGCTGGCCTAAACTGTGTTGTCTTCTTATATTATTGCCCCCTTTTTTTAGTTTTCATCAATTTTGAATTTTGTAATACTGCTGCATGTGTTTATGCGTGGGTTAATTTAGTGAATCGAAAATTTTAAATCAACAATATTTTCACATTTCTTTATCAACTAATACTTTTCATTAAACAACTTCCTGTTAAGGAAAAAAGTATTTTTCGTGCAAACTGCATCACAATCTATAAAGCCTTCTTGGGGTTCTGGTTACACTAACTAGTCACAGAAAATGTGCACTTTTGGTTTATTGCATGGCCATATATACCTCTGCAGAGGTCTATACCAGTTGTTAAATGCCCTCTTCCCAAAATCTATGTCAGAGCTTCAGGCTATGGCCTGTAACGGATGAGAGAGTTTATAACAAGTGGTTACTATGTAATTGGACTCTTCCACCCACAGAGGGTGTAATGTTCAGAATTATACAGTGAGAAACTGAAATTAAAACCTTGGAATTCTGAAAAAGGCCTGAACCAGCCATTAATGCCCTTCTGCTACTCAGTCGTCTTCAACATTGCTCTGAACATTCCAGTGTTTTTAGGTCGAGAATGGGCAGTGGATGTGCTGCTCTGCGAGGCATGCTGTATTCAGGTAGGGACTTGAAGCTCCACTCACTCTCCGCCCGTATTTTTCATTGGCTTGTGTCATCGTCTACTGTAAACTGTGGATGTTCATTGGTCAATAGGAATAGTAATCCCTCCTTAGTACCACCTTGTCATATTTTGTAACCACCCATGGCAACACCCCCTGTTCATGTGTTGTTACTCAGTAGGTTTTAATTATAGCCTCTGAGCACTATTTTCTCAAATAGCTTTGTCCTGCCTTCTGTTGCAGGCAAGACATGCTCTCTAGTATCACTTTTTAAACATTTTTATAGCACTGGCCCAAACGCATTTGCAATGCAATAGTTCTCGCATTCGCGAGAGTTTAAGCTATTGGCATTGTAAATGACAATGCCTTTTATTTATCTGTTTTAAAAACAACACATAAATAAAGGGCATTTTTATTTGCAATCTCAGTAGCCCAAATTCTCGTAAATGCGAGACCTATTGCATTGCAAATGCTTGTTTGTTCCTGCTATTACCCGAATACCAATGGTTGCAAAAATCGGCCCTGTGGTGACTTTTCAAATGCCTTCCTATGGGTTGGATGAAAATCAAGTCTTCAATGGCTTTGTAATACATAGCGCCTAGTTGTCCGCCGTGCATAAAGGCATCTGGTTAGTTTGTATGCTGCGGATGATCCAGCCTGTCCTGAGTTTACCAGCAGATCGTAGACAAAGAGCTAGATTGCCTTCAGGCTAGTTGGCTTAGCTTCAGTGCTGCACAAAAAAAGAAACCCTTATGGGACCCGATGAACAAATTAATGTTTTTCTCAAAGCACCCTGGTGTGTTATATCAGGCACTTCCCTCGGCCTCTGTATCAGCACTGGGAGCTGTGATTGATGAATAGCTGTGGTTCTCTTTCATACATCACATTAATAGAAATGTAATGGGAATTAAATGTCCTTCAAGGATCTAAAGCCTTTTAAATTGATACTCCAATCGAGCATATTTCCTGTCTGGAGCCAGCCTCCAGAAGCCTTTGATAGTGGAAAGGGTAAAAGGAACCATAACGGCAGCTGTCTCCATTGCCTGGAGCAGCCCCGGGGAATCAGGGACTTCTGGTTGTCAGGGGGCAGGGCTACCATTTTACTACACTGCGTGGGAGTATGGGCTTGAAAAGTTAAGCCTTGCACTGATCTTGGAGTCAAAGCTAAGACGTGGCTGCGATCAGGACTCTGCACCCCTTTGAAAATCGAAGACCTGTTTTTAGGTCTTGAGTACAGATAGTTATTGCTGTCTGCAGGCAGACCTATTGTTTACAGTAACCTTAGACAACAAAGCCATCCAACCATGAGCAAGGAGCTGACCCAAAGCCCACTCTATCATAGGTGTGTGCTCCTGATTCGATTGCTTTCCTCCCTGTTCTTGTGCTTGCATTTGTCAAACTGTGTTCTGAATGGATGAGTTTTATTGTTCTACCTCTTCCTTGAGGGGACTCAAGCCTGCCTTGAGCCTACCAGACAGCGCAGCGGTTTGGTTGCAAAAGACCTACTGTGGGTTACTGAGACTTTATCTATGCTTACAGTAGCCCATTGCTTACCACCGGTTAGCTTTAGTGTCATTACTGGTTAGCTTTATTGTCATTTGCTTGCTTGATGTTAGTTGCAGCTTGTCAACCGTGTGTTTGTCCATCCTCTAGAGTATAGCCTCTTTACCATCTCTCTGATTGGATGGCTCCTTCCACTGCTGACTTTTATTGAACTATGTTTCTTTTAGCACAAGCACTCCACATGAATCATGTGTTTACCAGCTGTCTCCCTCATGCGCTTCTGTGCCCCCACCCACACTCATGTTCCCCTCCCTTGTCCATGTGCTTCTCTACCCCGTGGTCCATGTTACTGTCTCTCACCCTTGTATTTCACTTCCCCACCTCCGCTGTGTTGCTCTCTCTTGCCTGTGTGCTTCTCTGCACCCCAGTTGCTCTCCCTCGTTTATGTGCTTCTCCCTTTGCACCCGTGTTGTTCTCAATTGTGCACTTTCCTACTCTCACCCTCGCCTCCATGTCACTTCCTCACTGTGTTGCTGCCCCTCCCTCCAACTCCCACCCATGCTGTGTTGCTTCCAGCCCACATCCCACCTGCTCCCCGAGCACGCTCCTTCATTGAAAGATTGGGAAAAAAAACTGATTATGCATTACCTTTATTTTTGAATGATCCACCTCTCATTGTTTAAATAAGGAAAAAAGCACCTGTGTCATTTTGTAGGCGTGTGCATGCTCTTGTCTATAAAATGATGGGCACAGAGGCTGCTACACCTTTTCTTTTTTTTTTGTTTAGCCGTGATGCGCATCAAAACCATTGGTAAAGCCAATAGGTTCTAAAGGTGAAAGCTATGTTTTGCCAATGCTTGGTTTTTATTTCACTTTTAGCATTCCACGTGTACATGTTATCTTCCTCTCTCTACCTGTATTTCTTGTCTCTCATCCCCATTCCCCTCACATCTGTGCTATTTTCATTCATGCTTAGCTAATGCTTGTTCAGCTTGCTGGCTATTACGAAGCAGGACCACGCTTCAGTTAAGGAAGCTAGACCTCAAAGATGGCTGCCAGTGACGTCAGAATGACTTTAGAGGTTTTATAGAGCAGTTTCGGGGGGGAGGGAAGCTCTCTAAGTAACTTATGAGCAGCTTGGGATGGGACAGTGGAGTTTTCTGAACTAGTTTATGTGCCATTCACGGTCAGTCGTTTGGCTAGGGAACCCCCAATATCTGAGCCCTCTGAAACAAACATTGCTTTTGTAGAGCAAGAGCATAAACTTCTGAGTAACCTAACTCGCAAGTAAGAAGAAGAGTTAGGACCCAAATTTGAGTTTGGCGGGCTAGTACTCTACAAACATGACGTTTAATAAGGCAGTCCACCTTATTACAAGAGCATTAGGATAGAATGCGCTTGACACGTTGACGTCATGTTTGTGACGGAATAACCTGTCCATCAAACTCTAAATTAGGGCTTTTGTCATAAACACTGTGTTGATGACAACGCTCACTATACCAGTCATGATCTGTGACAGGAAGCTGGGCATGCTGTGATCGGGGTCCATCTGCAACATTTTTGGTGGAGCATCTTGAATGAATGAATGAAGACATTTATATAGCGCTCAACAAGAGTGTCCCGGCACTCATACAAGCCTTCCCGACAACCCAACTGACACCCCGTCGTTAGTGCTATGAAATGCTGCTGAAGGATGGGCGATCATTGACGGAATTACCAGGTTTTAAGCAATTTCTTAAACAAGGCTAACTATGTCACAGATCTCAATGACATAGGGAGCGGGTTCCAGGCCTGTGCTCCTAAGGACCTGAAAGAGATGCCGCCTGACCGGGCACGGAATATTCTGGGAACAGAAGCCAGGTTCAGAGAGAAGGACCTCCGGGTTCTGGGTGGCACGTACTGGGTTATTCTCCTGCTGAGCTAGCCCACGCCATTCCTATGAAAGGCCTTGAAGAATAGTACCAAAGCCTTGAACCTGATCCTCTTTGTTTACTGGAAGCCAGTGAAGAACTTTGAGATGTGGGGAAATATGGGTCCTTGACTTCAGCATAAGAACTGCTCCTGAGGCTGCGTTTTGGGCCATCTGCAGGCGCCTAAGCAGGTATTCAGGAAGGCCCAGATACAGGACATTGACATAGTCTATTCTAGAAGTAACCAGTGCCTGGACCACGGTCTTCCTACAGTCCAGGGTCAATAGAGGGAGAAATGTCCTCAGCATCCGCAAGAGGCCAAAGCAGGTTCCCACTACCGATTGGACTTGAGCTCTCATAGATATTGTCTATCATAATGCCAAGGTTTTTTCCATTTGTTAGGCGGAGAGCAGAAGTGTCTTCTGGCCACCAGTGTCTCCATTCATCCGGAGGAGGAGTGCCCCCAAAAATAATTTCTGACTTCTCAGGGTTACATTTCAGTTAGTTGGTCCTCAACCACGCAAACACATTAGAGAGGCAGATTCTGATCTTCTCACCCTCAAAGTCCTCTCCCCTGTCACAGGTAAACAGGAGCTGTGTATCGTCGACATATGAGATAATTTTAGCACCGTATTCTTCAGCCAGTGAGGCAAGAGGGGACATATACAAATTAAATAGTGTGGGGCTCTAAATGGAGCCCTGCGGAACCCCGACATTAAGACTGGGATTGCAGCTGCAAAGGAAGTTGTCCCTACCTCCTGACCTCTATCTTCGAAAAAGGAAGAGGCATTTTAGAACAGAGCCGCCAATACAGACTGCCTGCATCCTGTCCAGGAGCCTATTATGAGGAACGGTATCAAAGGCAGCTGACAGATCTAATAAGATCAGGATGGCTTTCCCTGCCATATCAAGGCTCTCTTTGATATGTTCTGAGACCTCTAATAATGTAGATTCAGTGCTATAGTTGGCTCTAAAGCCAAACTGGCTGATATGCAAAAGGTTATTCATTTCTGCATAGTCCATGATAAGGTGTTCCCGTATTTCTCCAGAACCTTGGAAAATGCAGGCAGCAGGAAAATGTGCCCATAACTCGCTGACACTTTGGAGTCAGCAGAAAGCTTCTTAAGCAGTGGCAGGATTTTGGCCTGCTTCCATAAAGAAGGTATATGGCCAGTGGCTAACGAGGAATTAAATATTTTTCTACCACAGGATTTATGGCCGTGGCCACAGTTCCCAAGAGTTTTGCAGGGCATGGGTCGGCAGGGGAGCCAGACTTGAGGTCCTTAATAATAGCCAGGGACCCTTTGGGTTGCAACCAGGGAAACTGCAAGAGAACGGGGGTAGTTCCAGATGTAGGTTCTGGGGTAGAAGCTGGCAAAGCTTCATGATCATAGGAAAACCCCCTGGAGAAGGATTCTTGAATAGTCACAATTTTTCCGTGACCATCTAGGAATCAGTTATCTCCAGATGTAGGTTCAGGGGTAGAAGCTGGCAAAGCATCATGATCATGGAGAGACCCCCTGGTGAAGGATTCTTGAATAGTCACAATTTTTCCATGAAAGAAAGTCACTAGTTGGTGCGTCCATTCGGAAGAAAGCGGGAGACCCTTGGCCATTGAAGAATGGGCGGTAAAGGCTTTAACAATATTAAACAGCTCCTTACTTTTGTTGCTAGATAACTCAGTTTTGATTGTCAGATATTTTTTTTTTTGCCTCATAGACTTTAGTGTAATGGGACTTCAGCGCCTGTTTATACTCGCATTTGGCATCAGATTCAAAGTTTTTCTCCATTTCCTGTTTGCAGACGCTCTTACTAGTTCTAAGCGCCTCGTTAAACCAGGGAGCAGAAGATCTGATTTTCTTTGGGGTACATGTCTGAATTGGGGCTAATTTGTGAGCGCTGTGGCGCACCCAAGTGTCAAGAATAAGAGCATCTCTCTGAATTCCCAGAGAGTAGGGGGGTGGAAGCTTCCGATGCTGCCCCAAGCACAGAAGATGTGACTCTGTGGAAGGCTCTGAACATGCGTTCCTTTTTAGGTCGAACATTCGAGACATCTTGTATATACTTTAGTATATACTTATATATGAGTATATACTTATATGTGTATGTACTATGTGGGTTCTGGAGATCAGCCCTAGCCCTAGGACTTGTCTGCTTAGGGACTTTTTTTGTTCAACTGCCTCTATTTAACTGTCTTAATAGAAAAAAAAACAGAAATGCTTTCTGCTGAGGGACTTATTTTTATTTTTCAGGCAACTGCCTCTATTTAACTTTCTTGATAGAAAACAGCCAGCATAGGTAAGTAAAATACCAGAATCACTTTAGCATTCTCTAGATTCCAGTCCATAGAAATTTTCTTCCACGGGCACCCGTAGACAATAATATTTTTTTCAAGTCTTGTATTTTCAGTGATATGACCACTGAAGGCCCTGTTTTTATATTAAAAACAGAGGTTTGGACTATACCATTTCCAGCAATATTTCTCTCCATGTGCTCCCATACTTGGTGTATCATGCAGTTTGGTGCTTACTTTCCCTCCATGTTAAAGAACAGTAGATGTTTCAGCACCCAGGCTAATGTGGTGGATAGCTAAATACATATAAGGTCCCAAAGGCGAGACCAATTGCATTGAAATGCTTGTTAATTACAGGAGTCTGAAGACCTCTTCCCAGCTTAGGTACCCTAAAACTAATAAGATAGTGGCCGGACCATGCCAAGGGTAGGGGCACATCCACCTCAAGCTCTACATTAGCAAAGATCTGGTTGAGGGTGTGATAGGGTAGGATGAAAGACAAAAGGAGCAAGGTTGAGGACTGAGAGAGATTCAGTGAGGGAATTGGCTTCCGACTCTGTGGATATATCCATATGGATGTTGATATCACCCAATATCATAAAATGGATGTATCTGAGGGCTTGGGGTGCAATCACTTCATTTATGGAGTTCAGAAAGTAGCCTGCTGGATCCGGGGGCCTGTAAATCAGAGTTCCTGCTAGAGATTGTTGTGCTGATAGGGAGCAGTGGAAATCTAGGCAATCTGCACCCTCCAGCTCTCCCAAAGAAATAGAATTGCAAACATAGTCTTTTTTTTAGATAATAGCTACTCCCCCTCCTTTGCCAACCAGGCAGTCCAACCTGAGGACCTTATAGCCGGGGGGAATCGCTGCTGCTAGGGTGAGGTTTGAGAATTGCATAAGCCAAGTTTCCGTCAGAAACATTAAATCAGGAAGATATCCATGCAGTAGATCAAAGATCTGAGATTCGTGTTTCTGGAAATTACCTGTGTTAAGCAATAAAGCCTTATAATACCTCCAGATCAGACCTTGGCGCAGCCCCCAGTAATATGAGCTGTTTTCATGGTAGATAACTTGTCGCCATGGGTGAGAACCCAACTGCAGCGCGCACATTTAAAAGCAATTTCTCCCTCCAGATCAGCGATGTTACCAATGCATTTCTTTGTTGCACCGCGGCTGACGAGTGTAGAGCTGTCATACTGGATGCGCTGTTCAAGAACCCCGGTAAATCCTACAGCATGGCCCATGGCGGATGCCTCTGGGACGCTTTCGGGTGCAGACGGGCTTGCCTTAGACCTTCGGCACACCAGTGGTGCCTCCGCTGCGCGCTTCCGCGCACCACCATTGCTTATAAACATGAAGACTAGAGCACGTCCAATCAGAAGTGGCGTCGCTCAACGTGCTATCGGGTGGAAGAACCCAAAAATGCCAGTCCCACCACCCGGTGCAGAACAAATTCAAGCAAACAGTAAATACAAATTAAAAACTGAGTGCAAGTTTGCGGGAGGTCCTGATACCTGGGGTGCAGTTTTGCACATTATGAATTTAGGGGGTCTCGGTCAGGGCCGGCGCTAGGCATGGGCAGTGTGGGCAGCTGCCCAGTGCCCCTTGCCCAGCGACCAACATGGGGCCCGCACCTCTAAGACTGTGATGTAGCGCTGCGAGGCCCAAGACCTCGCAATCATGTGCAGGTCTGGAAATAACAAGTTCAGGGACGCACTTCCCTGCGCATTGCCACACTGTGCCATGACTGCGAGGTACAGGGAAAGGGCGCCTCATCCCCTTGCGCCTCGCAGCTCTACACCATAAGTGCGATGCTCAGGGAATAAATGGCCTCTCCCAGGCTAATCACGGCCTGTAACTGGGGATCCAATCTTGTGCTGCCCACACAAAGGCACTGCAGGACACCCCATATCCCGCACATTTAACCCTTCAAATGACTCTCTTTTAGCCCTTGATGAGTTGTGATAGAGATGCTTGTGGAAGGTAGGCAGGGGGGGGCGTTGTAGCACACCAGGGGTCCGGCGCAAAGCAGCTTGAGTAGAGCCTTCAGCTACTTAGATGCAAACATTTAAATGAGTATTTGAAACCTATTCCCAGGTTCTGTACTAAGAGTATGCCCTGTAAGGTTATTTCAAAGTGCAGGGCCTGAATGTGTCACGTCTATGCAATTTAGAGGGGCCTCGCACATTCCCTTTCTGCCCAGGGCCCCAAAAATCCTAGAACCGGCCCTGGTCTTGGTTGTGTAATGTCGGGAAGTACTGTATGTTGGAGAAGCCGGTGCACGCTTGCGCAGTTCTTGTAGAAAAGCTAAAGTGGCAGGCGAGGCTCTGCAGCCGTCATTTCCGTACCAGACAACGAGGTTGCATGAGATGAAAAGATTTGTGGTGTTATTGGAATCAGATTAGTGTCCTGAGCTCCTGCTGTGAGAATGTGCAAACTGCAACAGGGCCGATCGATGAAGGAAAAACCAATAATGCCATGCGCCATCAATCAACCAGACATGCATCATTTGTCCCTTGTCCACAGTGTCGATTTGCGTGCCTGGAAAGAGGTGCATTGGATTGTAAGGAGAAAATATGACATAACGGTCAGAGCTGCTGACTTCGGAACTGGGAAACCAGGGTAGGCAGCGGCTCGATTCATCATCCTGTGATTCTGGGCAAACCACTTAATCTCCCTGTGCCTACCAAAAATGTATGTATCCTTCTGTAACCTAACTGGCGCCAGTGGTTAATTTGGTTAAAAAAAAATAAGTGCTGGGGCTCTCGTCAGGAGGCAGCTTGCACCTGCCTATTACTCCTACCTAAAACAGAACCAGCTACTTACCATGAAAGTGGATAGAGGATGTGGAGTAATGGCCAGAGCTGCCGACTTCGGAGCTGGGGAGCCAGGTTCGAGTCTCGGCATGGGCTCAAGATCCTGTAGGCCTGGGCAAATAACTTACAGCCTGATTCATCAATCTCCCGTTTTGCGAGCCCCTAATAGCGATTCATAACGAATCGCTATTAAGGACTTGCAAAACGGGATTCATGTAGGAATTGCATAAAGAAATGCGATTCCTACACATTCCTTATTTGCGATTAGCAAATTGCTAATCGCAAATAAGGAATAACTCCCCATTCATTCCTATGGGCCAAAAGGCCCATAGGAATGAATGGGGAGTATTCCTTATTTGCGATTATCAATTAGCTAATCGCAAATAAGATAGCGATTTAAAAGGTGCCAGGGGTGTCCAAAGGACACCCTGTAGCACCCCTTAAATGCAAATTGAAACAGGTGTTTCGCACACACATGTCCAAAGGACATGTGTGTGTGCAACATGCAACTTAGAAAAATGCTTTTAAAAGCATTTTTCTAAGTTTTCGCTATTTACCACGAGGTTTGACCTCGCGGTAAATAGCGGGCCGAAATTGCGAATTCGTAATTTTTAAATGGATGATGAATTGCATTTAAGGAATCTCAAATAGAGATTCCTTAAATGTAATTCCTCGCAAAATAGCGAAATCACTATTACCGATTTTTGCATTTGGGATGATGAATCCCAAATGCAAAAATAGCGCTCGCAAAGGGCCAAATTCTCAGAATCTGGCCCTTTGCGAGCCGATTTTGGCTTGATGAATCAGGCTGTATGTCTTTCAGTGCCTACCATAAATTAATGTATCCTTAACTGCTGCTCATGAAAAGCGCCCGTGTTGATGATTAAGTGCCGGTGCTAAGCACCAGATACCACCAGCTCAAATTAAGCACTGAGATGCTCATGTAAAGCGCTACCTTCGGGTTGAGTTAACGCTGTATAAAACTGCAAAAAAATAAGGAAACTGAAAGGATTCCCAGGACTTCCTTCCAGTAATTATTTTCCCTATAGCTGCCTCTGCTCTACAGAGGCGGCCTTTCTGCTGTACCAACAGAGGCGGCCTTGCTGCTGTACCAACTCAACTGGTTGTTAAGGGGGGATTAGGAGGGTAAGAATTCCCAGCTGCCCCGCGCCTCTAGTAACTTGCTCCAAAATATTGGGCCTCAAGGCCCGTCTGCCCTACCGGGCCCAGAGCTTTCAGACCCTGTGACGTCTTTCCATTCTCTGTCTCTGCAGACTGCCGAGTCTACGCCGCCGGCGGGATGGGCCTGGACCTGCGGCCGCACAGCCACCTGCAGCAGTACGACATGCTGAAGGACATCTGGGTGCACATGGCCAACATGCCCACCCCGCGCTACGGGGCCACCTCCTACCTGCGCGGCACCAAGATCTACGTGCTGGGTAAGAAAGGAGGAGCGCTGGGGGGAGGGGCGGGGCGGAGTCGACCACTTGGAACGAGGTGGGGGCTTACGGGGCATACCACCTCAAGCTCTATGGTTTCTGTACTGATAAGTGAACGCATTAATTCAAGTTCTCCCCTTGGTTTCAGAAGGAGCCTTGTTTTGTTGTTCTTGCTTCAGTTTTGTAAGCGGGGCCGCTGCAGTGCACTTTAGATGGATTATCAATGAAACTGTATTGTAAAATGTTTATTTTTTATGCTCGGTACTCCGGTTTTCTGACTTTTGCGTATGAACACTATTACATAAAACACACTGTAGAACATTAAAAACATAAAAAACACGTGCTGCAATTTGAAGTTTGTCGGGTTCATAGGTGTGTACACAAAATGAAACCATCAGGAAGAGAAATAGAGATAAAACTGCCAGGAAAAGCCAGCATGAAACAAGTGATAGATTGTACAGATGATTAAAATAGAAACATTAAGTGTAAGTGAAGTCTAGGGCTATGACTAGGCCACACAACTAAACCACCAGCGGGAAGGTGGCACGCTACAAGAGGCTAAGCTTCGGAATATCGTCAGCAGCAGAGATCTTCCAGGAAACAATAAGGCAAATAATAAGACCGATCAAAAAGAGTCTGAACTATAGTGATGATATCCTGGTGTTTGGCAGATGTGATGACGAACATGATAAGGCTTTGAGAGAAGTGTGCTCGCAGCTAGTAGAGGTGGGCCTGACAGTAAACGAAAAAAAATGCGAGCTAGGCAGAGAAGAACTAGTATTCTTCGGACACGTCTTTTCAAAGAAAGGAATGAGACCAGATCGGGGCAAAATAGACACCCTTGAAAAAGCAAAAGAACCAAAGGATGTCGCTGACGTGCGCTCATTCCTCGGTCTTGCCAGCTACTGCGCGAGATACATAAAGGACTTTGCGACAGTGAGTACGCCGTTGAGAGAACTGACGAAGCAGGGCCAAGCATTTGACTGGACAACAGAGTGTCAAAGGGCGTTCGAAGAAATAAGGGCATCAGTAACGGCAGTGGACCACCTAGCCTATTTTGACCCGAGACTTTGCACCGAACTGACAGTGGATGCCAGCCCGGTAGGCCTTGGTGCGATACTAGCACAACACAAGCCAGGAAAAGACTCACCGCGACAGATAGTGGCATACGGAAGCAAGAGCTTGTCAGACATTGAGAGGGCATACTCTCAACCAGAAAAGGAGAGTTTGGCGGTAGTATGGGCATGTGAGCACTATCACATGTTCATATACGGAAAACCGTTCACGATCGTAACAGATCATCAAGCGCTAGTGACAATATATGGAAACCCAAAGGCAAAGATACCACCAAGAATTGAACGATGGGGAATCAGGTTGATGGACTACAACTTCACGACTGTCCATAAACCAGGGAAAGATCAAAATCCAGCGGATTACATGTCACGGCATCCGCTTCCCTATCAAAAAGGGGGCACCACGATGGCAGAGGAATATCTGAACTTCATCGTGAGACAGAGCACTCCGGCATCCATAACAAATGAAGAACTAGAGCGAGAAACAAATGGAGACCCGACAATGAAAGCCGTTGGAGTGATGGTACGGCAGCAGAGGTGGAGACACATCAACAGCAACACCATCACAGAAGAAGGAGTCAATAAAGAGGAACTGCTGGCCTTCAAAAAGATAAGCGAAGAGCTGTCTGAAACAGAAAAAGGAATATTGATGAGGGGCTCAAGAATTGTAATACCACGTCGGCTCAGAAAGAGAACAGTTGAACTAGCACATGAGTCGCATCGAGGCATTGTGGCGACAAAGAAGATGCTGAGAGAAAAAGTGTGGTTCCCGGGATTGGACAACATGGTAGAGGAAGAGATATCGCACTGCCACACCTGTCAAGTAACAGGACCTCCCGCCAAACCGACATCACTAAAAATGTCGGAACTGCCACCTGCAGTATGGACAGAGCTGGCAACAGACTTCTATGGGCCACTGGAGAATGGAAAATACCTACTAGTGGTCATTGACGAATTTTCGAGGTTTCCAATAGTAAGAGAAGTATCGTCGACGTCGGCAAGTGCTACGCTACCAGTGCTAGATGACATATTTGCCGCCTGGGGCTCCCCACAAACACTGAAAACGGACAACGGTCCTCCATTCTCGGGAGAGGAATTCCGCAGATTCCTGGGATACCTGGGGATAAAGCATCGGAAAATAACTCCTCTGTGGCCACAGGCCAATGGAATGGCAGAACGATTAATGGGGACCATCAAGAAAGCCATAATGCGGGCAAAGTTGACGCAAATATCTATTGGACAAGCGCTTTGTCAAGTGCTCAGAGACTACAGGAACACCCCTCACAGCTCCACCGGCAAGTGCCCAGCAGAGCTGGTGCTGGGGAGATCGAGCAGAACAAGGTTACCTCAGATAGAGGTAACGGAAAACAGGACCAGAAGTGACATTGCGGCCAGAGATCACCAAGCGAAACAAAAAATGAAAGAATATGCCGACAAAAGGAGAAATGCAACAGAACACCAGCTGGCTGAAGGGGATCTGGTGGTAGTGCGACAGAAACAACAAAGGAAGTCGGACAGTCCATTCTCAAGAGACCCGCTGGTTGTGACTGATGTGAAGGGGTCAATGGTGACTGCAGCTTCTGACAACAGGAAAATAACAAGAAACGGCTGCCACTTCAAGGAATTGAAAGTGGAGGAAGAAGAATGTGCAACAACAACAGAAGACAGAGAACAAGAACAAAGACCAAAAAGGGAGACAGTACTAACAAAAGAGGAAAACGGAGGACAAGAACAGGGCAGAGAACAAAGACCAAAAAGGGAGTGCAAGAAGACAAGAAGACTACTAGAAGAAATGTAGAGACTCTCTCTCTCTCTCTCTCTCTCTCTCTCTCTCTCTCTCTCTCTCTCTCTCCCTTTCCTGTGCCAAGGACTTGCACATGGGACAAAGACATTCTGTTTGCAACAAAGGGGGAGATGTGGTGACTTGACCACCAACACAGGGCACTAGGACCCTGTGGGCCACAGGGCAGCGTCCAGGTCACTGGACACAACTTCCTGTGGCCGGACAGGAAGAGGACACTCGAGATCAGGACGGCGATGAGGACGGACGCAAGAGGCACCCTGAGCACACCAAATAATAAAGAGATGTAAACCGGTACCTGGCTCCTGTGTATTCATTACCGAGCTAAGGCATCACTACACGACAACACTGGACCTGTCTGGCCAAGGAAAACTCTCTTTTTTCTGAAAACATTTGTTCCTTCCTACTCATAACTGGGGCCTCTTGTGTGCAGTTTTTACCTGGATTCCACAACATCTTCCGACGACCAAACAAGCTTTTTCTGCATCTCCTGGTGCCTTTTAGGAGCACTTAGCCGTTTACCAGGTAACCCAGCATGTTCTACCCAGCGGACAAGCGTTCTGGGTATTTGGCCACCAGTGGGTAGACAGGATTTCTTCCTTTCTGGATCCTTCTTGGGTATCTGAGAGAGCAGTGATTGTCTGGCAGGGAGTGGGAGTGAAGGCTGGTACTAGATACAGTGCAGCCGATATCACTATCAAAGGCCATTGTCCAGCCAGTGGTGTTAGTTTTTAAATAAATGCATATTTATTACCCAAAGCTATTAATAGAGTAGTTAAAATGATGACCCCCAGTGAAGACTAGATGTCTCTAGTCCAGAGTTAACCAGTCACGACAGTCTCTCAGGTTTACTTTATCATTTTACCTCAGTTCTTTCTCTAATCCCAAACCACAGGTGTTTTGTTAGCTCCAGGTCTTTACAGAAACGATGCTGCATTTAATGTTGCAATTTGCAGCTATACATTCCTGAGCAATTTAGCAACAGATGAAACAAAGTAGCTTTGAATATAGCAGTGGTTGTAACACTGCTGCTGTGAAATTATACAGCGGGGATGAAAGTATTCCAAGGTGTCAGAGCTGCATTGATTGTGAGGTGCATGTAGTGGGTTACTGTGAGGTGCAGTATTTTGCAGCCAGCCGTGGGATTCCTCCATCACTGCTGCTTGTGTTATGGTTGCACTGGTAATTTAGGGCGCCTTATGTAACTCCATCACTGCTGGTTGTGGTAGGCTCTGACTGGTACCTTAGGGTGACCTATGAATTTGGTCTATATCTCCATTACCGCTGGTGTCGGTAGGATTGCACTGGTGTCTTAGTGTGCCTCAGCATTCTGATCCGTATCTCCATAACTGCTAGTAGTGGTAGGGTTGCACTGGTGTCTTCGGGTGCCCTAGGATTCTGGTCTGTATCTCCATCACTGCTAGTAGTGGTAGGGTTGCACTGATACACTAGGGTGCCCTAGGATTCTGGTCTGTATCACTGCTGGTTGTGGTCGGGTTGCACTGGTGTCTTGGGGTGCCTGAACATTCTGATCTGTATCTCCATTACTGCTGGTGTCGGTAGGATTGCACTGCTGTCTTAGGGGGCCTCAGCATTCCGAACAGTATCACTATCACTACTAGTAGTGGTAGGGTTGCACTGATACACTAGGGTGACCCTTGGATTCTGGTCTGTATCTCCACCACTGCTGGCTGTGGTTGGGTTGCACTGGTGTCTTAGGGTGCCTGAATATTCTGATCTGTATCTCAGCCCTTGTCATTCAGTGAGGATCTTATAGCACCTATGGACTTGCCTTGCCTCTCCAGGATTCCAGCTTGGTTCAGGGGCTTTAGTCGTGTAGTGGATAATAAGGCCTACATCTGGATTCAGTACAGGAATTATTGGGTGCCGGACAGTAGAGGATAATGAGGCGTGGTGCATCTTAACAGGCTTTTGCTGCACAGAGGTGAGGGTCATAGGCCCAGGCAGTGGGCTGACCGCTGTGCTGTGGGCAGCTATACAGAGCAGGATGAGGGAGGTTACAGGTTCATTGGTATAGTACAGTATGCTCACCAGCCAGGAGTACTGCTGAGGCCTGCTCACCTGCACTTGTAGCTTTCTTGGTTAGTCCAGTGAGTTCTCCACTGTGGCTTGCTGTTCTGGTTCTTGTGTCAACTCCGCTGTTTCAGGAGTACATATAGCCTGTTTCTGGGATATTGCTGATGTCCCCAGAAAAGTGTTTATGGCCTTCAGCCATATGCTTAGAGTAAGGATGCAGAAACATTTCAACTAGCTTTTTCCTAGCTGGGTAGGGGCAGGGGATGGGATGCAGGCGACATGCAGCTCCTCATCCAGGAAGACACTTGTGAAGTCCAATCAGGCCCTGAGAGTGTTATTTGGGTTCAGTGTGCCGGGTATATATCTTTTTAGTTAAATAGAAGATTTGTTTACATTTTTAAGCTGTGAGCGGTTCAAGAAAAATCGTATTCGGTGATTTGTTTTACTACACAAATTGGAGGGAAACGGATTTAGGTGGGATAAATGTACATTTCAGCCTATATCCAGGTATCCACAAAACACCAACTTAGAAGAGTGTAGCAGTTCCTGCTGTTTGGGGTGGGGGAAGAAGCAAGTACAGACATCTTCTCTGTAGTAGAGACAATCAAAATCATAGGCATTTGAGAAGGGATACTGCTGTTTTCTTACTATGCAGCCTGTGTTAAGGGAGATTCTTTTCAGGAAGACTACATGGGTTTTACACAGTGGTGTCAGTAGAGCTCCTTCCAGGGGTTCAGTAACTGTGCTGTCTTTTCAATACCATGCAAGGGAGTTTATTCCTAGGTGTACAAAGCAGTAGCACACCATTGGTGTTTTTCTAGCTCGCAGCTGCTTAGGACTTTCAGTAAGCACTAGAGATTGGACATTAGTGGTTTCTGGGGTTCAGAGATCAAAAGAGAAAATGCCAAGTGGGATAACTTGCAGAGAAAAGAGAAAAGGGGGGAAACAGGATGGACACCGGCTACATATAACACTGGGCTTTTGTCTTTGAAATGTGAGATTTTTATAAAGTAGATGTTTATAAAGTAGCTGTGTCTAGACTTTGGCAGTAACTTACTTCCTACCAGGGATATAATGTGCTTGACATTTTCCTTTTCCATCTTTTCACAGGTGGAAGACAGTCCAAATATGCAGTCAATGCCTTTGAGGTCTTCGACATCGAGAACCGATCATGGACCAAATTCCCCAGCATACCCAACAAGAGAGCCTTCTCCGGTGTGGTCATGACTGACGAAAACCTGTACAGCTTGGGCGGCCTGCGCCAGGGGGGCACTTACCGGCGCCCCAAATTCACCAAGACCATGGATGCCTTCAACCTCGAGCAAGGTGAGCAGGAGCCTGAGTTGAAAGGGGACAACAAGGCCATCTGGTGGATTTTCATTGCAAGTCACTGGATTTCATACAAGGGGATTTGAGTACTGAAACACTTTTCACCACTGATTCTGTCCCCATATATACAGGTGGATGGGTGAAAACCGACCGCTCGTGTCTCCTGAGGAATAGGAGAGCAGACTTTGTTGCTGGCTACCTGAAGGGGAGAGTCGTCATTGCCGGAGGACTTGGTGAGGATTGACAGGGTGGTAATGGAGAAGCTGAGACAATCACTACAAAAAGTTAAAAGGGCCAGTGGTTTGGGAATCAATAAAGGTAGTAGAGGCGATGGAATAAAAAGTGGTGGTGGGGTCAGGCATAATATAGATGCTGTCAAACCAGATGTTTTTGAGAAGGCTAAAGTGTCAAGAGGGTGAAGAGGAAGTCCAAACACCAAAGGACCTCATTAATACTAATGGCAATATAATATTAGTAAATAATAAGACTGAGAAAAATGTCTTTCAATACACTGCTTGCTGGTTCAGCTTCTGCTTCGCTGCTGACTATTCCTAGCATTAAGCATCTTCGAAGAGGCGGCAACGCCTTTACTTTTTGTACTACCACTGCTTGGAATAAACTCTGATGCGAATTGCGTCAGATCCCCCTTGAGACCACACTTTGTAGAAACCTAACAATGTGGCATTTTTTCATTTGACAGTAAGGTTTTGGTTACTGGGTGCGTACCATTTGTTCCTTCCGTTAGCACCAGGACACTCTTCGGAGTAGCTGCGCACTTTATAAATTCCCTTCATTCATTTCATGTACGTCCTTTACCCAACTCAATGTTATTCTCCTAGCATGAGAATTGACAAGTCATTTGGTGCCGTCGTTAGAAATGGGTAAATATGTGAATTTGAGCATAGCAAATGGTGGTCAGTATGAATGTAAGCTGAAAGAAAGCAGGAATACCTGAGATAAAAATGGTGGCAGCTAGAGGGAAGGAGAGTGAAAGGTTTAGACACTTTTCCATGACACGGAGCTCGCTATTTCTCCGTGTTGATTTTCTACATTTTGATTGCAGAGAGTGCAAATATTGGGGCTTTAAATGAGCAGTTACTGAATGTAGGGACTGGCTTAATGTAATCTACATAGAAATGTTTTCAGAGCATAAAGTGAGGAATTGAAACCTACAGGAGTTTTGCACACTGGCGTAACATAGGCCCGCTGCCTCTGCAGTGCTGGAGGGTCTGAACTCCAAGGGCCCCCTCTGCACAGTACCCTGGCCTGAGATCTCCTGACTGAGTCCAGAGGGGGGCTTCTCCATGTAGTTTGCAAGGGGGCCCCCTTAAGTTTAGTTACGTCAGTTGTTTTGTACAAAAACAAAAGTGGATATAAAAACATTATCAGACCAAGAGGGGATGCCTACAGATAGGGCGTGTTGGACCTGATACTTGTTGGTAGAATTGCCTGAAAAGTTTTTGCTTTTCCACCTGGGTTTTGCGCATTCTCTTATGGGGCCTCCAGGCTGTGGACATGTTCACACTGTAAATACGCATGAAAGCGTGCGCACCCTTCATATCCGTGCTCGGACGTGGTGCTGATTCCATGTTCTGAAACACATGCTGATCTGTCATTTCAGAACTGGCATCTCAAGTTGAATCCGGACAAAACCGAGTTGGTTCTTACCGGAGGTCCGTCCAGTCCCTGGAACTCTCTCTTCTGGCCCCCCACCTTTGGTCCCCCCCCACTCCTTCTACCACGGTCAAAACACTGGGGGTTAAAATGAATAATCAGCTTACCCTCCACTCTCAAATCAGTTCCGTGGTCTCCTCCTGTTTCCTCACCCTCCGAACTATCCGCACTGTCGCTCGCTTCTTCTCCCCCCAGGCACTCAAAATGATCATGGCCGCTTTAGTCGTATCACGACTGGATTACGCCAATGCCCTCTACAACGGCATACCAGCATACAGCCTAAGGAGGCTACAGGTGGTCCAAAACCAAGCCGCCCGGCTGGTTTTTGGTCTCCCACGCTACCACCACTCCACACCCCTCCTCAGGGAGCTTCATTGGCTCCCGATCAAGGAACGTTCTCTGTTCAAAACCGCCTGCATGGTATTCCAGGCTCGTCAAGGCACCGCACCCGCCTTCATCTCCTCACTAATAAAAGAATACGTTCCCTCTAGACAACTTCGTTCCTCCTCCAAGTCCCTCCTCCAAATCCCACGCTTTAGACGCAAAAAGTGGGGTGGGTCCAACTTTTCCACCTTGGCCCCCACTTTCTGGAACTCCCTTCCAGACCACTTACGTGCGTCTACCCACTATGCATCCTTCCGTAAGGAACTAAAAACGTTTCTTTTTAAACAGGCATTCCCTGTGTAATTCTCCTTCCCCGGCTCTTATACCGGGCTCCACTTTTGTCTCTGTAGCCAATCCCCTCCACTAGCGCCAAGAAACCGTTCGGTGCACGCTGCGCTTTATAAATGTTTTAAATTAGAAATTAAATTAAAATCTATCGTGAGTAAATTCGAGAGCAGCTTGCCATTCTAGGCTGCTGTGAGTGCGCACCTGCACCTATGGTGCCAGTGATTGCGTGTGCCCCCTGCCAACACAGACTTTTGCGTGAGCACAGACACACGTATTAGTTAAACCCATGTCCTGTCTGCTGTGCAGACTTGGGTGGGTACACTTGCACCACCGGTGCTGGGAACTATATGTCCCTCCTGCCATGGTAGGTTGTTGTGTGCAATAGCGCATGTGCACCCAGGTAGTGTGGAATACCTATGTGTATTTTCACTACCTATGAGGCCTGCTCTTCCCATAGGTTAACATGGGGAAGTGGTTGAGATTACTTCGGACTGCAATAGTTGATTCCAGTGGAGGAGTCTCATGATGTTTCATATAAATGGATTCGCAGTGCCAAACCCTTTCCGTTGGTAAAGGGGGTTTTGACATAACTTGCTTATTAAAGGCACTTATCGAATATGGACATTTATATGCTCCAAGAGTCTCGGTGAACGTGGTGTCTCACTCCAGTGGATACCAGGGGTCTTTCCCCATGTGACAGCCATAAACCATGGGCATCCCACAGGAACTTCAGACCTCTGCTATTTGAGGGCTGAATGGGATAGATTGAAGATATAAGTTGTGACACTTAGCCTCTACGGGTCGGATCAAGGTCCCACTAAAGGCTAAGATCAACATTCCACAGCTCATAGCAGACAGGCCTACAATTTAGGGAAGACATCTGTGGTTCAAAGGGGAAGCCCCCTAAACAACCCCAAACTTCAAAGAGACACAGCAGTATAACTAAGGGTGCCATCCTTCAGCATAGGGTGAGATACGCTTGTGGGGGACGTGGGACCGGAGAACCCGGACTGCGTGGTGCACATTGCCAGAGGATTCTGTTGTGCACATGGAGGATAACTATCCGAAAAGGTGTCTGGCCTGGGCTGAGGACCTGCTGAAATGTGGCGCTCTGAAGTGTGCTCTCCAAGGGCCTGACTGTGTTTCTCCGGTTCTCCCCCAGTTTCACAGGGACATCAAAGATTTCCTACGAGGGACCTTCACCATCTACCTGTGACATCTGGAGAGCGGTACCCTCTCAAGTGCCCACCTCAGCTACTGAACCCCAGTGGGTAGCGTGGTGTGAGCATGGAACTAAGACTTGTTTCTGGATGCCAGATTGTCTAGTGCGGAGACAGGAAATCTTGCCCACATCTAGGATGTTTGGTTTCTGTACTGTGGGGACCCTGACACTCATAAGCGTCTGGTTGGTGGTGAGCAGATTCACCGGTTGTCGAACTCTGCGTAGCCCGTTTAGTTAATCGTGCTGCATCTCTCTCGTGCGACATGCTGACTGCATGCCCATTGTGTGCAGTGTCCGATTCACAGGGTGCGACCCTTGGAGGTGGAGTGTACCCATAGTAGAGTCTCATTCTACCTCTTGTGGCTCTGCTGAACTAGCTCCTTTGTGTGTGACCAGACTGGTCTGGTGCAGCCTATATCATCGTGCACTGGACATCATGCCTACTTTCCAGAGAGGTATGGAATTGAATCTCTTTGCTGTGTCTGACCGGAATTACCTGGGAAGTACATAATTTGCAACTCATAGTATTTAAAATCTGAAGTGCCTGGTGCGACTCATACCAATGCATACAAGGTGCTGTGTCTGATTGCCTGTGCACGACCTGGCTCATCATGTACACCTCATCCTATTGAGAGGCTCCCCAGTGTTACTTCCTATTCATCAGTTGTTCCCTTGTTGACCTTCATTGTGGCGGATCAACTGCCCTCTCCATACCTGGGCCCTCCTGAAGAAATCTCGGTGCCAGGTAGTAGCAAGAGAGATTGACTGGGTTGAAGAACGCTTCTGAGAGAGTTCGGATGCGGATCGAGAGACTGCGTGACTCCTTTGTATTTTGAGACCTGTGGGTGAACTTCCTGAGTGGCTGCTAAACTATCCCTTGTTTACGTCTACTTCCTAACTAAAACCACTACATATTTCCACCTGTTTTCCGAGAACTCAGACAGTGTGGGGAGGGTGGAAAAATTCCATCTGGGGTATAGGACAATTGGGCTGAACCAGAGGGTGGAGGGAGTCTTGGGCCAAAGAGTGTTCAGAGGGTGAAACATTGACCTGCTGGGTAGCAGTGGCACCACATTAGGGTGCTGAGTGCATATGTGTGTGTAAGAGCGTGCCATATGAACTGACTGATACCTATTGTCCCACGAAGCAGCGCAGAGTGGGTAGGTGTGAGTGGGAGTAATCCTGTGCGGCCTGCCTGTGATTCACAACATTATTATTATTATCATTATTATTAGTAAGCTTGTAAAGCGCCTGGTTACTCCAACGGATGTTTCTCCACGCTAGAACATCAATGAAAACCCAGCGACAATCCTGGAATAGTGACCTTCCTGTGCATAAAACTGACAAAACAATAGAAGTTAAGAATATTACTTCCGGCCACCAGAAGGGTGTCGGAGGAGCCAGGATTTTAAATTGTTTCAGAACAAAGGCTCCGACACACAGGTCCTAAGATCCACAGGAAGGTCATTCCAAGCCCTAGCTGCCAGGAAGCCAAAAGATCTCCCTCCAGCTCGAACCTTTCGCACCGTGGGCACAATCACTCTAGCAGAGCCAAGAGATCTCAGATCCCTTGCGGGCCGATACACTGTAAGAAGGGGGAGCAAGAATCGCAGCCCCTTCTGACTAAGGATCCTGTGACCAAAGCATAAGGCCTTAAAAGTAACTCTCTCGGTCCTAGGAAGCTTGTGTCCGGTCCAGGGAAGGCATGGCTCGGCAGTTCAGGCTGGACTGTTCCCTGGATTAAACCCAGATCTTTTGACTGGGTGTGAGTGTTTGATTGGTTCAGAAGCTCCGTCCATCACCACCCCCTTTTTTACCTCTTTGTTCGCCATAAGTTTGGCAGGGCTTGCTCACTTTGCCACTGGATTCAAGCAAGCCTGGCTGAAGACGGCTGGAATGCCAGAAACCGGTCCTAGGAAGCTTGTGTCCGGTCCAGGGAAGGCATGGCTTGGCAGTTCGGGCTGGACTGTTCCCATGAGGCACAGGGTCAGACTGATTTGCATATGGCCATGTCTGAACTGGGGTGGCAGAGTGGGCTAAAGAACGGTGATGGATTAAACCCAGATCTTTTGACTGGGTGTGGGTGTTTGATTGGTTCAGATGCTCCGTCCATCACCACCCCCTTTTGTACCTCTTAAAAGTAACTCTGGCCTGAATTGGGAGCCAATGAAGTTTCTTTAGAGCTTCCCCCACTGAGACCCGCCTCGGGATATTCAAGATCAGCTGGGCTGCAGCATTTTGGACCTTCTGCAAGAGGTTTAAATTGCTAGCAGTCACCCCTACGTACAATATGTTACAGTAATCAAGGCGAGATGTAACAAGAGCCTGTATTATAGTTCTTTTAGCGTCAAGGGGAGAAGGTCTAACATTTTGTGTAGAAATTAGAAGTGCATCCAATCGGTGATTGTTTCCATCCCTCGAGGCACACGAAAGTAAAATTCAAAAGCGGGTTCAAATAACTCTCATATGCAAAATAGTTCAAATTGTCGAGTTCATTTATTATATTTTCATTGTATTTCAAGTCATCTTCTATCAAAAAACATCAATCCATGATGATATTCATTATGCAACTGATTCATATATGCTCCTATGCATTTCGGGCGTAGCCCTTCTTCCGGGAGCCTATCTATGAGTAAAAAAACGATAAACACTCATTCAATCTATTACTGTCATAAATTTCTGTGTATAAACAATGTCAAAGGATAAACAAATCAACAATAATGTGGTGATGACGGCATCCGAATGTGTGAGAAAACATGCAGGTTAATGTGATGCCCGTGCACAGTGAAGGGGTCGTGATATGAAAAAACGCTTACTGAATCGTTGAGTCTGAGTCCCGATATGATGTCTAAACAAAAAGAAGGGGGGTTTAGAATAAAGTGGTATCCAAACAGGTAGGTCTGTCTAAGGTGACAAGTCTGGCCATGATACTCACAAAGAAATGTGTAACGGGAAAAATACGGCGGATAAATTCGTCTGCTCTCTGTGTGGTTGCTTCCGGGTACTGAACGTCTCCGCGGAACAAGGTGGCGTGAGGTTACGTGCTGCGTTTAAACTAGCGTGTGTGTGAAAATAAAAAAGGACTATGATGAAGGAATGGGTGTGTGAAGGTTAACGACGGACTGGGTTGAGGGAAAAAGAACGGGTCAAAGAGCCAAAAAACGGACTATGGTAGTGTTCAAGAATCCACGGGTTTGCGCGGTTAAATGATGTGGGTGAACAGTGTGGGTGTAAGGACCGTGTCAGGTATTAGTAATGTCGAATGGTTGACACAAATAAACATCATAATCGAAATATAAATTAATAAAACAATGTGTTGATAAAACAAACTAAAACTAACTAAAATGAAACATGAAGCTTGTTGTAGCATCAGATCAAATGTCCAGAACGTGTGCCCATATGGGTTGTCAATTATCAATTACAGGTAACATGAAAACTCAATGCGATCATTTAATCCATGGGGTTTTGTCGTGTTCAATCTGTAAATCCAGTAGTTTTCACGACGTAGTAGGTGCTTCGTGTGGTCTCTGCCTTCAATTTTTTGTATTGTTTCGAGTACCATGAATTTCAACTGTGAGATGTTGTGGTTCATTTCCAGAAAATGTGCTGCTACCGATGATTTCATGTTTTTAGTTCTTATGTTCGATTTGTGTTCGTTTAAGCGTGTTTTCAATTTGCGTTCAGTTTTCCCAATGTATGCTTTGCCGCAAGGGCATTTGAGCATATAAACCACGTTGGTGGTGTCACATGTGGCTGTAACTTTCAGATTGATTTGTTGTCCCTTCATAGGGTGTGTGACTTTGTTTCCTGGAATTATGTTATTGCAATTGTTGCAATTTGCACATGGTCGTGTTCCTTTAAAAGTGATGTCGGCTCTGTCACAATTTGTGAGTATTTCACCAAGGTTTTTACCTCTCGTGTGAGCAAATATGGGTTGATGATCAAATACTCCATTGAAATCAGGTTCTACTCTCAGTATCGACCAATGTTTGAGTATGATCCTTTTATAGCCTGAACTGACGTTTGAAAATTTAGAGACTATGAAAGTTCTGTCCTTTGGTGTTTTCAGAATGGGTTTCAATAGTTGTTCACGACTAATCAATTGGATTTCATTGCTTGCAGTTTCTATGATTCGTTCCGGATATCCTCTGTCTCTGAATCTTGCTCCCATTTCTTTTATGCGATCATTGGCTAGAATCGGGTCTGAAATGATGCGTTTCACTCTTAGCATCTGGGATTTCGGGAGGTGACGCTTTAATGTACCTTGGTGAAAGCTTGTGTAGAGTAAAAGATTGTTACGGTCTGTAGGTTTTCGGTAGATATCTGTAGAAATTTGATTGTTATCAAGTTTTACTAGAACATCAAGAAATGTTACTGATTGGGGATCAATTGTCCACGTAAATTGAATGCGTGTGTCTACTCTGTTCAAATTCATGAGTGCTTGTTCCAAAGTCTTTTTAGTGTTAGACCACACAATAAATAAGTCATCGATATAACGAGCATACATTCTCAAATTGTTAGACCAATCCGGATTCATGTAAATATTTTTCATTTTAGTTAGTTTTAGTTTGTTTTATCAACACATTGTTTTATTAATTTATATTTCGATTATGATGTTTATTTGTGTCAACCATTCGACATTACTAATACCTGACACGGTCCTTACACCCACACTGTTCACACACATCATTTAACCGCGCAAACCCGTGGATTCTTGAACACTACCATAGTCCGTTTTTTGGCTCTTTGACCCGTTCTTTTTCCCTCAACCCAGTCCGTCGTTAACCTTCACACACCCATTCCTTCATCATAGTCCTTTTTTTATTTTCACATACACGCTAGTTTAAACGCAGCGCGTAAGCTCACGCCACCTTGTTCCGCGGAGACGTTCAGTACCCGGAAGCAACCACACAGAGAGCAGACGAATTTATCCGCCGTATTTTTCCCGTTACACATTTCTTTGTGAGTATCATGGCCAGACTTGTCACCTTAGACAGACCTACCTGTTTGGATACCACTTTATTCTAAACCCCCCCTTCTTTTTGTTTAGACATCATATCGGGACTCAGACTCAACGATTCAGTAAGCGTTTTTTCATATCACGACCCCTTCACTGTGCACGGGCATCACATTAACCTGCATGTTTTCTCACACATTCAGATGCCGTCATCACCACATTATTGTTGATTTGTTTATCCTTTGACATTGTTTATACACAGAAATTTATGACAGTAATAGATTGAATGAGTGTTTATCGTTTTTTTACTCATAGATACGCTCCTGGAAGAAGGGCTACGCCCGAAATGCATAGGAGCATATATGAATCAGTTGCATAATGAATATCATCATGGATTGATGTTTTTTGATAGAAGATGACTTGAGAAACAATGAAAATATAATAAATGAACTCGACAATTTGAACTATTTTGCATATGAGAGTTATTTGAACCCGCTTTTGAATTTTACTTTCGTGTGCCTCGAGGAATGCAAACAATCACCGATTGGATGCACTTCTAATTTCTACGAAACCTTATCGTCACAAGGACAGGAGACGATACCTTGAGAGCACCAATTAACTTTATTCTCTAACATTTCTACCATAATTGAAATACGCTGTGCGCTTGTTCACCACACAATTGTGATTCTTCAACTAACATTTTGTGTAGCATTTTGAGAATGCCAAAGCAGGCTCCGGCCACAGCGGTAATCTGCTCAGAAAAAGACAGATTTTCATTGAATCATACTCCCAGATTCTTCACCTTTACTTGTGGTACCGGAGTACGTCCTAGTTCCTCATTCACCAATTCTGTGACCAGAGAGAGGGCTGTTTTCCAACAACCATCACCTCTGTCTTCCCTGCATTCAGCTGGAGGCAGCTATATCTCATCCAGTCCACAAGCTCCCCCAAGCAGGCCGGTGTGCTGCTTTATATGTTGATTGTTTGCCAGAAGCACAATACATTTGACATTGGGTTTTCCCTCATAACCCCGGCCCGTGGTGCTGCTAAAAAGTGTGATATTTTAATGATGTACATAATTTTAGTACCGTGCACCGCATATGTGTGCACTCTCTTAAATGGGGAGAGGGCAGGTGTATAACTTGCACTCACCCTTGGGTAGCTTGGCACTGAGCAGTCAGTCTTACCAGAGGCAATGTGTAAAGCATTGGCACAGCACTCACAATAAATACCTTGAGTGTCACAAAAGAAACTTCACACGTGATGTATGTAAATAACGTTTGTATTCAATACTCATAACAATCAACAGAACATAAACATCATGTATTTCTGAGCATAAATTACATTCAGAATTACTAGCAGTACTGAAGAACCG